>NC_089862.1:25752844-26952844 GCF_036373705.1 Amia ocellicauda | reverse complement strand
AACACATTTAAACATCTCTGTCTCTCTTTTATTTTTTTTATTTTATCACATTTAAGTGTCTCTGAAGCGCAGTGGAACTATAAACTCTCGTACTCTGGAGGTGACCTTCACTGTTTGTGGTTGCTGGCTTTGTAGTTGGTCTGGGTGAGGTGGTAGGAATGCTTGATTCTCAGGCAGCATCTGTTGGGTAGCTTCAGTGATAGGATGAGTGACTCCTTTGTTGTGCTGGTGCTGTCTTGGCCTTTATTTAGCTGGAGACTCAGGTACAACTTGAAGGTGTCGTCTGTTCCTCCTAGCGGTGGAGCCATTTTCATTTTTGCCTATGACTACTGCTGGTGTTCTCCTTTCTCTCCATCCAGCTTAACTCTCACACTTTGTCCTGGATGTAGTGCCGGTAGGGGGCGCACTGAGTTTCTCCTGTTATTAAAGAATTGGTAAGCTTGTTTGGCTTTCTGGTCCCGCAGATTTACACTGTCGTGGCTGATGTGCTTCAGCTGTACTTTTTCCTCTAGCATCGGGATGGTTGTCCATATCTGACGTCCAGTCATCAGCTTTGCTGGACTTGCTCCAGTAGCACTGATGGGAGTGGCCTGACAGCACATCAGAGCAATGTGTGGATCAGGCTACTTGAGAATTCGCTTGGCTGTCTGAACAGCTCTCTCTGCAGCACTATTAGCCTGTGGGTAATGGGGACTGGAAGTGGTGTGAATAAAGCCATACTCATTAAACTCACCTGACACAAACTGTGTGCCATTGTCACTAACAAGCTCAATAGCAATTCCCCATCTTACAAACATGCTTCTAAGTCATGAGACAACATGCTGACTTGTTATAGTAGATAGGTGAGCTATTTCTATGTCTCTGGAGTAATAGTCCACTACTATAAGATATTTCTTGCCTTCCAGCTCACACAGGTCTGCCCCAATCTTTTGCCATGGACCTTTTGGTAAGGGTGTAGTCATTAGTGGCTCTTTCCTTTGCGTAGGTTTGTTCTCTGCACAGAAGTTGCACGTCATTACTGTCCTAGCAATGTCAGCACTGATGCCCGGCCACCACACCACACTTGACATCTCATTCCCGACTCTTTGTCAGTCCCTGGTGACCATCATGAATCTGCTGTCGAATTTCCCCTTGCTGTGAAGCTGGGATGGCGATCCTGTCTTAATACAGCAGGAGGCCATCTGAATCTGATAGATGTGCTCTTGCTGTGTAATATCCATGTAGTGTATATGGTATCTGTGCCATTTTCTTAAGCCTGCCATTGCGAACAAAGTCAATAACCATCTGGAGGTCTGCGTCATTCCGAGTTGCCTCTCCAATGTCATCCAGTCTGAGTGCAGACACAGGTCTGCTCCTCTCCACAGCTTGCTCATATACTTTGATGTTTTCCTCTGTGTTCTCATCCATCAGAGTGTTTCTTGACAGAGTGTCAGCTATCACTAACTGCTTCCCTGAGACATGCACTGCTTTCACATTAAAGTGCATCAGTCTCGTTAACAGTCGCTGACACCTACGTGGAGCTTAGTCCAAGTCATACAGTGAGGGAAAAAAGTATTTGATCCCCTGCTGATTTTGTACGTTTGCCCACTGACAAAGAAATGATCAGTCTATAATTTTAATGGTAGGTGTATTTTAACAGTGAGAGACAGAATAACAACAAAAAAATCCAGAAAAACACATTTCAAAAAAGTTATTAATTGATTTGCATGTTAATGAGGGAAATAAGTATTTGACCCCTTCGACTTAGTACTTGGTGGCAAAACCCTTGTTGGCAATCACAGAGGTCAGACGTTTCTTGTAGTTGGCCACCAGGTTTGCACACATCTCAGGAGGGATTTTGTCCCACTCCTCTTTGCAGATCCTCTCCAAGTCATTAAGGTTTCGAGGTTGACGTTTGGCAACTCGAACCTTCAGCTCCCTCCACAGATTTTCTATGGGATTAAGGTCTGGAGACTGGCTAGGCCACTCCAGGACCTTAATGTGCTTCTTCTTGAGCCACTCCTTTGTTGCCTTGGCTGTGTGTTTTGGGTCATTGTCATGCTGGAATACCCATCCACGACCCATTTTCAATGCCCTGGCTGAGGGAAGGAGGTTCTCACCCAAGATTTGATGGTACATGGCCCCGTCCATTGTCCCTTTGATGCGGTGCAGTTGTCCTGTCCCCTTAGCAGAAAAACACCCCCAAAGCATAATGTTTCCACCTCCATGTTTGACGGTGGAGATGGTGTCATAGGCAGTATTCCTCCTCCTCCAAACATGGCGAGTTGAGTTGATGCCAAAGAGCTCGATTTTGGTCTTATCTGACCACAACCCTTTCACCCAGTTCTCCTCTGAATCATTCAGATGTTGGCAAACTTCAGACGGGCCTGTACATGTGCTTTCTTGAGCAGGGGGACCTTGCGGGCGCTGCAGGATTTCAGTCCTTCACGGCATAGTGTGTAACCAATTGTTTTCTTGGTGACTATGGTCCCAGCTGCCTTGAGATCATTAACAAGATCCTCCCGTGTAGTTGTGGTCTGATTCCTCACCGTTCTCATGATCATTGAAACTCCACGAAGTGAGATCTTGCATGGAGCCCCAGATCGAGGGAGATTGACAGTTATTTTGTGTTTCTTCCATTTGCGAATAATCGCACCAACTGTTGCCACCTTCTCACCAAGCTGCTTGGCGATGGTCTTGTAGCCCATTCCAGCCTTGTGTAGGTCTACAATCTTGTCCCTGACATCCTTGGACAGCTCTTTGGTCTTGGCCATGGTGGAGAGTTTGGAATCTGATTGATTGATAGCTTCTGTGGACAGGTGTCTTTTATACAGGTAACGAGCTGAGATTAGGAGCACTCCCTTTAAGAGAGTGCTCCTAATCTCAGCTCGTTACCTGTATAAAAGACACCTGGGAGCCAGAAATCTTTCTGATTGATAGGGGATCAAATACTTATTTCCCTCATTAACATGCAAATAAATTTATAAATTTTTTGAAATGCGGTTTTCTGGATTTGTTTTTTTGTTATTCTGTCTCTCACTGTTAAAATACACCTACCATTAAAATTATAGACTGATCATTTCTTTGTCAGTGGGCAAACGTACAAAATCAGCAGGGGATCAAATACTTTTTTCCCTCACTGTATATATATATATATACATATACATATACATATATATATATATATATATATATATATATATATATATATATATATATATATATATATACATATATATATACATATACATATACAGTGAGGTCCATAAATATTTTGACAGTGAAACAATTATCATTTTGGCTCTGTACGCCACCACAATGAATTTGAAAGGAAACAATGTTCTTTAAGTGTAGACTGTCATCTTTAATTTAATATTAGTTACATCCAAATTGGGTGAACAGTGAAGGATTTACACCCATTTTTATAGGTGGTCCCCTCAATTTTTGGGGCTCAAAAGTAATTGGACCAACTAACATAATCATGGATTAAATTGTGAGTTTCAATACTTGATTGGAAATCCTTTGCAGTCAATGACTTCCTGAAGTCTGGAACCCATAGACATCACCAGATGCTTCATTTCTTCCATGGTGATGCTCTGCCAGGCCTGTTCTGCAGCTGTCTTTATTTCCTGCTTGTTCTTGGTGTTTTTCATTCAGATTTGCCTTCAGCAAGTGAAATGCTGCTCAATTGGATTCAAGTCAGGTGATTGACTTGGCCATTGCAAAACATTCCACTTCGCCTTAAAACTGTCTTGGGTTGATTTCGCAGTTTGCTTCGTGTCATTTTCCATCTGCACTGCGAAGCGACGTCCAATGTATTTTGAAGCATTTGACTGAATCTGACCAGATAACTTATTCCTAAACACATCAGAAAGGGAACCAATTCCACAACATGACCACAAAATGATGACAATTGTGTCACTGTTCAAATATTTATGGACCTGACTGTATATTCTTCATGCTATTATTGTATGCATTTTAATGAATCAAGTGCCTGGATATTTAAAACTGGATTCTTACTATTTTGTTACACAAATTAAGTCCTAAAAAGTTTAATGCTTATCTCACACTCCATATACCTTACATGTTTTTGTTTTTAGGAAGAAAGTTAGTATCTCTCCACTCACTTGCATCTGAGTTTTGTGGAGTTGTTGGGGCCAAAATCAAACTTTTGTTCCTGGTTGTATGTTCAATCAATGACAAACATCCCTGAATATAGTGTTAACAATTTGCTTGGCCATGTGGTTTGATGAAGATGCCAGATGAATATAACCAGCTAAATGTCCTAGTTCCTTCTTAAATGTTTCAATAATGGATGTAGAGACAGCTATTTTTTCATCATGCTCTTCTCTATTTACAAAAGTACCATGGGGCTCCTTCAGGCACTAGAGTGGAAAGAGTGAATATACATGGGCACAGAGAGGATGTCCTCCAGAAAAAGAAAAAAAAGTGTTCTACCTTTTTATATGTCCTATTTATGTCAAGAAAGATAAAGAAATATAACATGACATTTTACAGCATTTGTCCATTTGGTCAATCTTTTGTTGTTCAAGAAACATCACCTTGCTCTTTACAGATTTTTTACTTTAAAAGTTTGTTTTTGTTTCACTTATACCTAATACTTTGAAATGCTACAACATAAGTGCCCTTATCTAGCACACATAAACTAATTAGGCCTCTGTTTAATGTTTTGCCTTTATACAAATATAATACATAAATTACATTCAATGTTTTTTTTACTTTCTTTTACCCATAGTTCATGAATTTTTAATATAAACTTAAGACTGATATTTATAGACTGATTATGATCTGAAATGAATTGCTCTTCACTGGACAAGATGTCATGAACTTGACTTAGACAGATCATTTAATGGTTTTATCTACACTTGCTAATTTGATGAACTGTAAGTGTTTCCTGAAAGACAAAACAGGCTGTGTAAAACAGCATCCTGATGGTTCAATGATGAGTGATTAAAAATAACTTTTTGACTCAGGTCAGCCATTCACTGAGGGTATGGGGTGTGTTTGTTCTTGGAGAAAATGCATAAATATATAATACAGCCTTGTATTTAACAGAGCATGATAGAGAATGATACATCAGTTGGAACAAATAAAAGGTGATCACAATTATGTAAGGCAGAATTAGCTGTGATCTAAAGTCAACTATACAAAATTAATAATTAAATGTATGTGACAGAATAAAAGGCTATTGTGAATAACAGTAAAGATTATGGTCTGAGAATTCCAATTAAAATATAGTAACAAATGAGGTTATAAAATAAATGAACTATCATTATACATTTTATTAATTAGAATTCACTGAATTATAACATGCCTATCCAAACAAGAAGTAACAAAGTAAACAAGAAATAGTGGATGAATCATACATTTCCTGAACAGTGTTCAATAAAATGATGTTTGAAGTTTTGAAGTACAGCTGCTCATATTAATCCTTCCATTTGCAATTGTTAAGAATTACCCAAGATAAACAGTTTGTTGTTCTGGTTGGTAATATCTTAAACTAAAGTGCACAAGTACAAAGGTACAAAATATTACAAAAGAAAATTGTGTAGGGGTGGGATGTAGGGTGTTCCTAATCATTGGTGACGTGTTAATAGAAGAGGAACATGAGCCACTGCCATCACTGGTTCTCCTCACCCCTGCAGGATGGAGGGACATGCTTTCCCTCCATCCCTCAGGGAGCTGGAGAGAGGAGAAGAGAACTGACTGGCTTCAGCAATGTCTGCCTCAGTAGGAGATGATCCCCCCCTTTCCTCCACCAGTGGTGTGGAGTTCCTGCCCATTGTATAGCACACTGTGTCAACCACCAAGGTATCCTCTGGCTTGAGGACCCAGGCCCCCCCATATTCACTGTATGAAAGGGGGGAAGCCCACGCAATTCTTTCTTGGTCCCATCCTCGTAGAAGTTCAGGTATTGCATTCAGGGAGTGCAGGAGGCCGGCTTAGCAGCCTTGCCCCTGGTCCATTCAACCATCGCACCCATGGTGTCCCTCTGGAAGACTTGTGAAACTGCATTTTGCCTCAGGGCCGCCACAGCCGTAGTGGTGGCCGTGGTGCCTGGATGCGTGGCAGGTCATGGACTCGCATTTATACAAGTGCTATAATAGTGCTTGCAATTATATCAGTGTAATTTTAAGATTTTCATTTTGATAATTGTTTTTTACTGGAATCCAACCACATATTGTTGTTCATCTATCAAACTAATATTACATTCCTAGTTGTAAAAAATATACATACAATTAACAGACATTAATGTTGTGATACTGTTTCCTAATTATTTTGTTAATATCACACAGACTTTGTCGATCTCCTTTCATGCAGCAACAATATAACTACTATTTGTATTATTTTTTAATATAATTTTAATATCATAAAACATTTTTAACACACAATACATGTCTCTCTCATATATATATATATATATATATAGTCTATATTAAGGCACATATATTCAGAAGGAGAGATAGGGATACAGATAAATTCAGAATTATTGTATAATAATAACAACAATAATACAACTTGTTTGGCATCATCCAATTTAGCTGCAGTAAATCTATAAAAAACAAAACCTTGCCAACCTCTAATGTAATGTAGAAATGTGTTCAATATTTCTGTAATATTATGGAAATATTTGAGCTCACTGTAGGTGTCAATAAGTATTTCCACAGTCAGCATTAGCTATATAACATAGTGGCAGGAGAGCACAATGAATGTAGAGAGAAGAGCGAGCAATCAGCAAGCTTTCCCTCAGCTAGATGGAAGAGCCTGCCACACACACAAACAACTAATCAGCACAAGACACTGATTGATGGCTCATCGTGCATTGAAATCTATCATACTGACCAAGTGATGTCGACCATTTACCCAATGGGTGGCTAAACTGGAGGTAATGTACAGCACCTAAGCAAACAGATCATTAATTGTGCCTAATATGGAGACTGAAAGTTTAAATCTTTCCTGCAAACAATTATTGCTTCTTTATCTTTTTTTTTTATATATACCCTGCTGTGATATGGTGAAGTGAGCAGCAATGCCATTTTTAACAAGTGACAAATTTACTATGTTGTATCAGATTCCATCTTGCTGACTAAAATGTCACTGGCGATTAAATCTATTGCAGCATTTATTAACATGTTAATTAAAATAGCTGCTCAGATAAGAAATGATGGACTAGCATAGACAGTTTATTACCTTAGTATTCCTTACCTGTGCTAAAATTAATGTTATCTGTTTAACTTGCAAGTAGCAGATCTTAAATATAGGCACCAAGATGATTATTGTGGTTCATTAATGCATGGCATTTTTAATAACATCAGGGCATTGGCTTAAATTGGTTTCTAATTGCTTGTAAATTTTACACTCTCAAATAATCACCATCAAATCTGAGTTGGATTAAGCAACTAGCTTTTTTGTAGAAATTGTGTGCCTCATAATTAAAGGAAACACTACTGTTATGAGCTTGGTCAGCGATGAAAGTGTTCTGTTAGGGATTACATTAATCCACGGCTTTTTGGCATTGGCTCAGCGCATATAACTACTTTAAGAACAGCTATCATCAAAAAGGTATTTCTATCTTATATAGCTTCACTATACTTTTACTTCAGCATACTTCTTTAGATTATAGGGGAATGTGATTCCTTCAGATTAAATGAAATCTGCTCTGTAATTTGGTATTTTAAAACTGTTTTGAAATGGAATGGCTGTTTTATTTTTAGTTGAAATCTCCTTGGCAAGCCAGTACCAGTACTACATCCTTTCAGCATTTTGTTACATGTTGATGTTAAATGTTGAAAAAGATTCAGTATAACATAAAGAACGTGTTTAAAAAACACCCAGACCCAAGACTTGACCTGGATTCAAATGGTGTTTTTGATCCACAAATTGTCATGTGATACTTGAGTCAGGTCCCGTACTGTCTGATTTTAGTTTGCCAAGGGGGTAATAGAGCCTCTAAGCTTGTCTATTGAGCATCTCATGACCAAGCTGTCTTGAGACACGTGAAGGGTGTCGAGAATATATTTGTCTATATACTCTCGAGAATATATTTGTCTGACATTTGAGAGAAAACATTTTCATCACATTACCACACAATTTTAGCCATCACTGCTACACATCTGCTTTTTTTCCCATTCAGTTCTAATCACTGAATGTTGGTTATGTTTGCTTCAGCCTCGTGTCAAGGTCGTCATCATATTTAAATAAGCTGAAATGGGTAGGTTTGCAACAAATAAATACAAAAATGCTATTAGTTTGTTTAAATAATCCAATGTGCCATAAAAGAGAGAAGCAATGAACTACATAATGTTCATACCTTACTGGAAACATATGGTGACCTTAATTTTGAATTAAATACAATAATTATTCTATCATGCATTCCTTTTCCATCTTGACTTGAAAAACAATATGGCTTCTGAGCTGATATTGTATTGAAGTGATGTTAAAAACAAAAAACTGGTTTCCAAATTACTGTGTGATGATGTAAACAAAGTAAATATCAAATTGTTTTATTCTAAGTCAAAACTGTTGGATAATTATGTTTTCCCATGAATCGATATACTGTCACTTTTTTAAAATACATACTTATCAGGTTATGTAAATGGGACTATATCCCAAAGAAGATCTGCCATTCAGTATTCTGCAAATGAAGAGGTAATTGTTCAGCACATGCTGTGTTATACTGTATGACAAAGATTAACAGAAGGGGAGTGAGAATTGTCTATCTTTTCATGCCAAGAGAAAAGTGTTGGCACCATGTCATTTTCAAGTTTTATTAAAGGAAGCCTGCTCCTCACTTAATTAGCTAATTAAAATCGTATGCATCTCAGAAGAGCTAGTAAGGCTCTCCAGCCAGATGATATTTTTAGATCCATGAAGGCAGGCTGAGAATGGTAAGTGGCTCTTTAGTTACTTGGCTTACATCTCTGGAATTTCTCTTAAACTCAAGTAAGACATGTTCTACTAATTTCCCCTTCACAATGTTTACCTATCACTTATATCATAAATACAAAAATAATAAAAATCACATACATGTATGTTTGGTTTACTAATGCACTAAATAATGCTTGTTAAATCAATAAACATTAATACGTATCACTGTATTATTGTGATTCATTGTCATCCAATTCAATTGCTTTCATTATAAACTGGAGTTAAATTAATTATAAATGCAAATGCTTGTATTAAGCTGTGCTATATTCAGTTAAATTAAATGAATGGCAAACACATGACTAGTGGAAATCAGTGAAGTAACACCATGACAGGAATACGCTTATAGATACATAGTTTACACATCGGCACTAGAAAGCTGCAGTTTATTTCATGGTTTAAAAATGGACTAGGGACTGAAAGATATCAGTGCTTTGTGATAATCACAGCATTCACAAGCCCATTATCCTTAGGTAAACATAATCCGTTCTCGTGGTGTAGCATCTGACCATTCAATTTGAAAGTTAACCTGACATTACATGAGATAAAACAGAATTGAACACGATTACTTCCTGGCAATAATCTACAGACCAACCAATATTATAAAAAAATGTACTGACTGAGTCCCAACTGTGCATGGTTCCACTGTCTTGTGAAGTAACCCACAGAATATGTGTATTTCTAATTTTTTTCTCATACATGCAAGGCATGAAAATATGTGTGTGTTGTTTCAAAGTGTGAGGACTGGTGACAGAGACTTTATAGGGGAAGAATAAAATATGTGTAATTAATCAAAAGCCAGCGGGACAGTGTGTCGCACAGGTCCTTGTACCTGTGCGGCACCTGTATGTAAAGAGCAATCATGGCTGCTATCATTGACTTTCATGAACGTTATACTGTTCACTGATTGCTGATCTGGAAAAGCTCCTCTGGTTTGATGTGGTCGATGCCTTTCGTGATTTTGAAGACTGAATCAAATCCCCATGCAGTCTTCTCTGTTCCAGGGTGAAAAGGTTCAGTTCCCTCATCCCTCAGTAGGACATTCCCTTCAGACCTGGAATAAGTCTGGTTGCTCTCCTCTGAACTGCCTCTAGAACAGCGATATCTTTCTTGAAGTGTGGAGCCCAGAACTGTACACAGTATCCAGATGAGCTCTAACTAGCGCATTGTACAGTCTGAACATTACTCCTCTTGTTTTAAATTCTACACTTTTGACAATATATCCTAGAATTGTGTTTGCCTTTTTTATTGCTTCCCCACATTGTTTGGATGGTGAAAGTGAGGTCTTTCTCATGCGTTACTTCTTCCACTTCTATTCCTCCCATAGTGTAATATAGTGGACCTTGCACTTGTCCACATTGAATTTCATCTGCCAGGTGTCGGCCCACAACTGAATATTATTTAAGTCCCTTTGAATAACCTGTGCTGCCAAGGTTGTATCTGCTGAGCCACCTATTTTAGTATCATCTGCAGATTTGACAAGTTTGCTAACTATCCCAGAGTCCAGATCATTAATATAGATTAGAAAAAGCAAAGGCCCTAATACTGATCCTTGTGGAACTCCACTAACAACCTCACTCCAGTTAGAAGCAACTCCTCTAATCAACACCCTCTGTTTCATATACATCAACCAGTTCATAATCCATCTACTTACACTACCCTGAATACCTACAACTTCTAATTTGAGGGTCAGTCTTTGGTGTGGAACCTTATCAAAAGCTTTCTGAAAATCTAATTATATCATATCATAGATGAGCAAATAAATACAAATAATATATGTGTTGCTGATACTTTGTTTGCTTGACCATTCCTTCTATCTAGAATAATTACAAATTGTAATCTTATTATCTAAAATAAAGACAAATATAAAAAAACACAAAATAAATACCACAAACAACATAAACACAGTTATTTATTTATATACATATATATATATATATATATATATATATATATATATATATATATATATATATATATATATTATTGCACATAAGGTTTAAACTTCAAAAATCACCCGTCAACACTAAAATGCTTAGGATGCGTGTAACTCTTCCTCGTTCCTCTGTTGCCAATCTTGGTTTCCCTGATGTTTTTATATGACCAATCTGTCACTAAAATGACATATACTGGGCCCTGAGCACCAAAGGTGTTCTTCATTCAATTCAATCTGTTAATATTATCCTCTTCCATAAGCTTTGTAAACATTCTGTAAATTCAGATCATTGATATGTCAGTAGTTCATCAAATCATCTGGCAATACATTAGATTTGAAATAATAATTCTGTCAGCTTTAATGTAGAGTGTACAAAAATATACACACTGTTCAAGTACATAATGGTGTGTCATTTCCAATAGTAGAGGTTTTATTGATTTGGGGGCACTACAACATCACATATGCCAGCAGGAGGATACTAAACTCTTATTGTGATAACAGCACTGTGACATCTGTCTATCAAACATTTTACTAGACAATGTTTTGTTTAATATAGATATTTTCTGGACATTTTTTATATTAACCAATTGAGTGCTTTACAATTTATATTTAAGATATTAAAAAGTGACAAATATTCTGTCAGTTTTACATATATAGATATAACATCAAGAACGGGCACACAAACAACACATACATAGAGCTGTATATTATAGTGATTTAATAAATAAAACAAATAATTTAACAACACAAGCCTTTCCTGTTTTCCTGTTTATGCCAATCAGACATCTGGAGCATTTCAACAGCTGTTAAGGCATACACAGATATGTTTTACTGTAAATATGGTGCAACATTTCTCTACGCTTGGATGAGTATCATTCCAAACCCAGTTGCCTTCCTAAACCTAGTACTCCCTAAATCAACAGAAGCTGACAGATTTGCCTGACAAAGCTGAAGGCTACTTATCAAAGATTTCAATCTGAGAGTTTTGTAATGAAGTGTAGTCAGCTATAGCCATCACAATTTAACATATCACAAACAAGATATCCAACGTACTGGATATTTTTGACAGCATGGACATTGAGGGGTTCTTTGCATGACTGACAAATTAGAAAATGTGGTTGTAAGTGATATTTTTAATAGGGTTGCATTTTTATTGATTTTTTACCAGGTTGACCTTGATTTGACAGATGCCTATTTCCAGACACGTCATGACCAAATATATTTATATTTGTTATTTTTCTTTAAAAAAAAAAAAACTTTGTGAATTTATTTGTTTGGTTTTGTGCATTGAAGGCATATATCTCTTCTTCACAATTAGCACAACAGAACAATAATACTCCATTCAAAAATAAATCTAATGAACTTTTATATCTATAAATTACAGAAGCACAAAAAAGTAGAATGAATCAGAGATTACTTTGTACACATGACCAAACACTATTCATGTTGATTAGTGATGTTACAGAACAAATAAACAAGCAAACAAACCAAAACAATTTAAATGTATTCCTCTTCTTCAGTGAGGTCAACTCATGCGATAACCTGATGTTTATTAACATTGTGTGTTACAATTATTTTACACAGTCTTATTCATTTGCCCTTCAAGGCAAAATCTACAGGCAAAATCCACTTGCCTATCCACTGGCAAGTTCTCCCCTTCACTAGATAGCTTAAATAAACTAGCATTGCCATTCATTAAGTGTTATTTTCCATCAGTAGCCAATGGGCCTGGTCTTTCTGAGTTTCCTGCCATCGCTTTGCTTAATTTCTGGAAAAAAGCAACAACAGCAATTGTAGCCAATAAACAAATACAATATGGTAATTATGTAATCAGCATTTTTCTTTTCTGAAACAGATCATTACTGCACTCAATGGTAGCATTTGCATGCAAGTTTAAACCTCTTGATTGTCATGCAATTATTGTGCATTCACTACATGTCACGCACCAATGACACAGATTGTTACAGAATGTGAATGCATGTTGGAAAGTCATCAAACTTTGGTAAAGTACAATTAAAAATAGTAACAATTGGCCAGATGAATACAATCCCAACAGCAAAACCAAATACTCGGAAGACTTAAATGAAATGCTTTCCCCATACAAACATCTTGGTTACACTTTACAATAAGGTTCCATAATTGCTCATTAATTAATATATGAATATCAAAGGATTTGAACATCAATACATCATCAACATCATCTGAGTTCTGATTTTGAGCACATGAACCCACACTTACCCTAACCCTAACCCTGTAATACATGTGATTCACATAAAAACTCAGATGAAGTGCATGACATATTCAGGTGTTTATCCTGTGGTATAATATATTATTTCATGAGGAATCACAGTATCTTACTGTAAAGTGTGACCTGAATAAGAGCATCTGCCAAGAAATAAATAAAATAATAATAATAATAATAATAATAATAATAATAATAATAATAATAATAATAATAATAATAATAATAATCTTCTAGTATACAGTCCATTCATGATAATGTCTTAGATATACATAAATTAAATAATAGCATAAAATATATGTTGTGATGGAGTGTACATTCCCAGAGGTGGAGTGGGAGGCTCTGGGACCCTTTGGGTTGAGGAAGGTGCACTCCATCTTGGGGAAGGAGGCTGAAGACAGGGTGGCTATCTTGGTAGAGCCTCTTTAGGCTATGATTGGTTGTGGTCTGATTGGGGTAATTGGATAATTGAATGCACTTGGGAAGAAGTATTTAAAAAGCATGGGAAACAAAGAGAGAGATGAGAAGGGAGTACAAAGGACAGTTTAAGAGAAAAGAAAAGAAAAGAAAAGAAAAGAAAAGAAAAGAAAAGAAAAGAAAAGAAAAGAAAAGAAAAACAGTACGGCTTGGTAAAGGAAACAAAAGGGTTTTTGTTACAGGGTAAACAGACATAGCTGTTCTTGGCCAGTTCATTTGATGTTTATTTGAGAGCCCAGAGACAGGTTAGGTTTTTGTTTGTTTTTGTCAATAAATACACACCCCCATCCATCACAATCTGTATAGTCATGTGTTGAGATGGGAATCTGTAGCAACATCCACAATTGGATCTAAAGCAATCTTGTATCTCAACTTGTTCTCAAAACACTTACAAACATCATACACACTTGTTACATATGTATCTGTGATAATCATAATTAAATATGATCACATTGTATGAACACTATAAAGAAAAGTGTGTACACTTCCAATGAGCCAGGAAAGCCAATACATTCCACAAACATGTACAGTTGATCGTGAATGAGTACAAGGGTACGAGCAGGAGTCCAATGAACATTGGTACACTTCAGCTTATCTGGGCCAAAAAACATTTAATAAGTGTTCATATCCACCCATTGCCATGGAATACAGAATCTGTACCAGATCAAATTAAAGTGGTTAAATGTTTGGCAGGATATTTAGATGCCTGAAAGAAACCCATGAGGATGAAAGCAAACATTTGGGAAATATTCACAAAATAAGCAGCATTTGCTCCTCAGGTCCTTGGCTATGCATCTTTGTGATACATTGAAAATTCTTAGGTATTATAGTACTTTCTAATTATAACTTAATGTGTAGCATTAGATGGTTTCCAGCAAAAGATCAAACAGTTCCAATCCAAAAAAGAAAATCCCTTCAGGAGATGTATTTTTGTGACTTGCAGTTTTTTTTGTTTTTTTTTCTCACTTTAATCAGTATCAAGTCAAGGTTTTGTTTATTGGTCTTTAGAAATTAATCACTGTCACCCCTTTGTTAAGAGTAGAAATAATGAGACAATGATAAAGTGACTACAATTTGCTTGCAGTACATAAAATTAGGTTATACTCAACAGTACAAAATGCTTAAACCTCCTTTTAGAAAGTTATTTTGTTTGTGTCATTCAAAAGTAAGAAGTTCTGTGAACACTAAACATTTTTTAAAGCACTGGCTTTGTATTTATTCAACAAAACATATTAGTTTTCTGATGTTTGTAACCAATCATTAAGACCTTTAGCCTGTTTTAAATATTTTCCTGAAACTAAAGTGGTAAGCTGCAAAAGAGTCTTAGCTCTGCATATGGCAACACCACTTTGATATTGTCTTAATCAAGAGGAGCTACGTGAGTATTTGCAGGTTGTTTTTCACAAGTATTTTCTTGATTTTAATACCACTACAATGTGACCACTTCCATGATATTGTTGTGCCATACAAGAACTGTGAGAAGGTTGTTTTGCACTACACATCATTTTAGATAAGTTCAGCAGTGCGGAATCAATTTGCAGTAATGCCGCTAATTCCTCTGTGAGTGATTTGCAGTGTGAACATGTTTTATTTAATCGGGACCCTTGTCTTGGATTGTTTCATTCTTACATTGTAGAACACTAGCCAAGTCTGATGCAATGGTACTCTGAAACCAATCTCGATGTCACAAGAGGCAACTGTGTATGGAATTTCTGAACTATTAACATGAGAAGTGAACATGAAACTATACAATAACAATTGTTATAGGCCTACTAAATTTCATGAGATTAATATTTAAATTCCCTGTGACCAGGAGCAGACTGGGACCAAAAATTGGCCCAGGAAGATTGGATCCACCAGCCCACATTCATGTCAAAAACAACATACAGAAATAACAAGTCAGTGCACCATCATGATGAAGTATTGTAGTTTTACATTGTTCTGGAAAATGTTTTCTAAATTGTTGGCTAGTACCAGGTTTTCAAACACATTACTATGGGTGATTTAGGTATGGCAAAGTATAAACAAAAGTCCAAGTAATTCATTATCCAGCAGTAACAACAGGATATCCTATATAATAAAATATAATACATTTTTCTAAATATTCAAAATGTTTCTATAATAATAATAATAATAATAATAATAATAATAATAATAATAATAATTCATTATTTTTCTCTGCACATCTGTCTGTGTGGCACCACTTTGCGGTCAGTGATGTAATATTGTAGAAGTGTGTTTATGACAGGAGCAGCTTCATCATTTACAGCAGTGTCCACAGGCAGCTTTCATTGCAGCTGCTTATCAGTGTCCTCTGACTACTACTTTACAGCAAAGGAAGCTTTTTTTTTTTTTTACAGGAGAACAATGGCAAAACAACAAGCACTTTGTTTATTATGTTTTTACGTAGTAGTATCATTGGCAGCAATTCGATCTAAACCGCGAGAAAATGCTGATTAAAAAATCACTTTTTTTGCAGCTTTTAAGTTATTATTACTCTGGCTATGTATGAGTAAGTTACAGATTCGAGACGATCAACAATACAGAGAGAGCTTGAGTGAGCTTTTCATACAGTGATATTAACAAGGAAATATGGAAATTAGCAAGTTCCAGTACACTTTTTGCAGGGTTCAAACATTTTAAAGTATTTTTCACATAAGCATAGGGTGTCGTGGAAAACGTGAACACATTACCATATCAGGACAGAACATCATTTTAATTAAAAATGCACTTATCTGAGCAGAGGAGTTTTTGTGATGCATGCACAGGCAATCTGACGGGCTTTCTCTTTCTGGCAACAGTCCCCAAATAGCTAATACTATTAATAACGTTATAATGTATTATTGTGGTCTGTTATTTATATTTTGATTCTGTTTAAAATTGACAATTTTTTGAATCAGGCAGGATTATCTGTGCATGCTCTACAGAGAAGTGCACAGCTGTAATATGAACGTTTTTCATTATACGCTAATGTGGTATGTGAAAAGATGTGTATATATGTTTAAACATTACACAAAGTTTATTGGAGTGTGCCAATTTACACATTGTGTCATTCTGTTCCTGTATGCAACTCTCACTCAAGCTCTCTCTGTGTGCTGGTATTTGTTGCGCACATTGTGACGGGAATTGAGGCGGAGTGGAGTATCTTGTCAGTCAAAGATCTTCTATAGTAACATGACACTCATCCAGTATGAATACACTAGATTCAAACTAAAGACTAAATCAGTTTACCAATCCAATTGTAAGAAAATCCTGGCAAATCCAATCGGCAATTGGCCACTCCTCCCCCTTTTTAAATATTACGCTAGATATTAGATATTACGATATTGGATTTACCCAAGCGATGATTGGAGTGATGATGTGTGCGCATGAGAGAGAGAGAATGCGCAGTTAATAAGAGTGTGTGATTCAAAAGATATCAATTAAACTTAGACCAATGGCCCACACAGGTCCAAACAGACCGGCCCACCGAAGATTCGCCTGTGCCTGTGAACCTGCTAATCTTGATTTATATTTCAAGCATGCATTTTAAGCAGATTCAGGCATATTCTGCTAATATTTTACCAACAGGGACATCTATGTTTTGTTCTGCCAATTGAAGGAAATGTCGGTTTCTGATATGCCCCATATTATTACTTTCTATTTATTGAGAAAATGTGTAATGTGGGAAAAAAATCACTTTGACTAGTTACATCCCTGCTCATTTTGCTCCATTTGTTAAAAATGTGTTTACATTTTACTTTTTACATTTTACAATTTGTGAATTTCTTCATAGCTGGGGAATATGTTCCTCCAAATTCATTAAGTGAATATGACTGACTAATGTGTTGAACCTTATTATTATTCCCAAACCTCACAATGTCACTGAAGCCACTTTATTGAAACTTGTATAACTTAGGTAATACACTTCAGTTACAGGGCATTTATAAAATATCCTTTAATGTGGGACAATAATAGCATTTCTACAATGAATGTGTTTAACGGTGCATTCAGACTAAACACTTCCTGCAGCTAGGATGAGCTCACAGACGCAGTGAACTGAAGTCACACTCACACTGAAAATGACACCAGTCTGTGAGAAAGCTGTGAGTTGAGGTCATAGTGGCATTGTATTAACAAGAAAGCATGCAGGGTCAGGGCTGCCGAGGTGGAACAAAGTTGGGATTAAGAGAGAGATATATTCAGCCCAATTATATGCTTCAAGATAACTTACAATATCCCAAATCCTATTACACAAAAACAACTTCAAACCATGTATGAGTATGTTGTTATGTATTTATTTACATGGACACTTCAGACTCCTAAGGTATTGGAGTGAGACAACCAGATGAAATAGGCAGAGGTCTTATAGAGGAACTTTATTCACTAAGTAAATAACAAATAAGTAGCCAGTCAAGTCAATGAAGCTAAAACCAAACCTTGTTGAAAAAACAATTGAAACCAATAGAGAAAATAACTAAATAACGTGCTATAGCCTATGCTATTTAAATACAACCAACGTTTCGTTTTAGAAATGTCTAATATTATAACTAGTAATATGCAAGAAGCTAGTTTGATAGTTGGTCAATAGAGAGGAGGGGGGAAGGTTGCTGGATCCCCCACTTGGAGCAACAGAGATTGGAAGATGGAGGCATGACAGGTACAGTGCCCCCGACCATCTGGGAGGGCTTGGGGAAAAGAGTGGTGAGATTTAGTTCCCCCTGTTTGCTCTGCTGTGTTGCCATGTTAATTACGGGGCTTTGGTAGCTGTTGCCTTGTGTTCCCCTCCTCTGGGACTCATTGAACTGCAGGAATTTGGAGGATTGTAGTCGAGCAACTAATGAGGGTGCTAGTCTTGCATTATACCCGCCAGTCCAACCCGTTTTGACACTTATGCCTCGGTTCCACTGGCTTAAGCGTCGTGCCATGCCGTGCCGGAGTCCCAGAGCTATTTCTGTAAAAGCAGGCCGCTGTGAATCCGTCCCTCTGATGGAGGAGCAGCGACTGTGGGTTTGGTTTGTGTTTGTGTTAAAAACAGAGACAGAGAACAACACTATGAGCGATACAGCCTTACATGGAAAGGACTTTTGTGTCTATTTTATTCTTTGTGCTTTACATGGTTGTAAACAGCGTAATAAATACACGTTTCTGTTAAGAGATATTAAGAAGAGCTAAACGTTTGTAGACAACATTATACACGCATTATGTTACTGTAAGAAAACTTTTCCATGTGCAACAAAAATACTAAATCGCAAATATGCATTGTTATTATTATCGTCATCATTTGTGCTAGTATATATGTATTTTAAATGGCACAGCGTGACTCCCTTAATTTATTACTCTTTCTGCAGATTTATAACTGCAAACAATACTTTTTGCTGAATTATTTATAATTTACTTAACAGACGTCCTTAACCAGGGCAAGTTACAGTTGAAACAAAATACACACGTTTCACAATTAATCATCCAGATACAATATACAATGGACTTATGGACGCATTTATTAAACCAGTCCTTATGTTTTAGAGTGAAACCCAGATCTGCTGAATTTATTTATTCATTAATTTAACTTGTAAATGGGCACACGTTAACTGAATCGTGTTCGCCTTCATACTGAGTAGATATCTCTAAATGATTTGAAGATATCTCTAAATGATTTAAAGATATCTGCAAATCATTTAGAGATATCTTCAAATGACTTCCCGTATGTAGCCTAAGATTATCACTTCCTGTCAACTTGTTCATTCATTTCTATGTAACTGAATAAGGAAACAGGAAGTGATAATCTCAGCCAAAATACATTTGAAGATATCTTGAAATGATTTGCAGATATCTCTAAATGAACAGGATGTCATTTGAAGATACCTCTAAATGATTTGCAGATATTTCTAAATGAACAGGATGTTATTTGCAGATATCTCTAAATGATTTGCAGATATCTTCAAATCATTTAGAGATATCTTCAAATCATTTAGATATATCTTTAAGTATTTGAAGATATCTTTAAATGCATTTAGAGATATCTCTAAATGATAATTTGGCTTGCCATAGAATCATGTCCTCAGTGGCGGGACGGATGCTTACGGACGCGTCCAGCACCAGATATTGAACCTACACAAAACACGGACACGTCCAGACACTTAGCCAGTGGAAACTGGGCATTATACTACAACACAAATATAAGTAAAGGGTAAGGACCCACTCAGAGCTCTGGACTTGCTACTGGAGGACATTGGTTAAATTAATGGATTAATAGTAAAACAAAGCATTATCAATCTATTCAAATTGTGAGCTGTATTCACATGCAAAAGTGAATTTTAGCCTGTTTGTTTTCAGAATTAAACACACTAAATCAACCCCAAGCAATGAACAATCATTGCATTACATTCAATTTGGGGAAGCAATAAGGAGGAGCTAAATGTGTATTTATTTTTTGGTTCATTTAATGTTTTGTGGATGTTGATGATATGCAAAGTCTTCACCAGTAATCCTGTAAGTAAATCACTACAAAAAATGCATTAAAAACTCACTGTGTATAGAATTCTACATGGGTTAGAGATATGGGTTAGATTTTCCTTTAATGTGTATCCCAAGTTTGGGAAAATCTAAAAGTTTTATTGAATATTAAAATATCGTCTAAGCATTTTAATCTTCAGTTAAACTCATTAAAATTTCCACTGGAAGCCTGAAAATTGTTTGACTGCAAGTTTAAAGCACCCCCATCTACACCCCCCCCCCCCCCACCCCATTTATACATTCAACAGTAACTCTCCAGGGATTAATTATCTGCAAATTGAAAGAATGAAATAAAGAGGGCACTCCTGCTATACAATATGAAAAGAAAAATCCCAATTAAACCAATCTCAGAAAAGATGGAAAGAGAAATAACAATTCAGGCATTATGCACAGTATAGCCCATGCCATTAACATGCTGCTGAGCTGAGGAGTTTAACTGTCTTATATCAAGTAATTATATATATATATATATATATATATATATATATATATATGAGAGATAGAGAGCGCTTTTTAAATGGAGCTTACTATATTTGTAATTTACCTACCACAAACTGACCAATAAAACATTTGGGATTTTACCTTTAGAATATGTGGATGTGGATTTGAAACATTCCCTTACTCTAGCAATTTGCAGACCTTTAGTTTTTTTAAGAATATAACAAGAATAGCTTATTGCAATAATATATCCAGTCAAATCTTAGTAAAGCAGTGCTCAGTGAAAGACTGCCCTGTTATAACACATTTTCTACATGGCAAAATTAATTTATATCAAAAATAGTGCTTTAAATATGAATGATTTGCTTCATAATCATTTCAGTGAACATCTAATTAATAATACAATGTGGATTATTTTGCGGATTAGAACAGTTTTATTTGTTTATTGAGTATATTTTAGAAAATACTATTACAATCTGTAGTGTAGTGAAAATGTAGTGATCCTGCTCTACTGTTTTGCTGTACTCAGGCCAGATGTGTATAATGT
The DNA here is from genome assembly GCF_036373705.1 of Amia ocellicauda. Classification (NCBI taxonomy): domain Eukaryota; kingdom Metazoa; phylum Chordata; class Actinopteri; order Amiiformes; family Amiidae; genus Amia; species Amia ocellicauda. The sequence continues at coordinate 26,931,784 of NC_089862.1, read as the reverse complement.
ACACAGAATGTCAATGAGACAGGCTAATTGGGATGTTGTATGACAATGTATGCAAACACACCATGGAAGGTTAAATAAATACAAAAATAACGTGCACATTTAAGTACATTTTTAAACATTCAATTTGGAATATGTAATATTTACTCAACCACAATTAACACTTCAATCTGTGCACTCTTCAGGGAGGGGTGAAGGCAACAAATACAGTGTGTATAGTACAGTCCCTGACCACCTCCTAGCATCTGCTCAAGACACATCTGTTCAGACTGTACCTGTAATACCGTAACCTAATCTCCTGAATAGCTCAGCACTCTTGCTCTTACACACTTTATTTATCTATGCTCTCTCATCCACCTGATTACTTATGTATTTTTAGCACTTTTATCATTTTATTATAACTTCTCCTATGTCTACCCCCACCCCTTAACATATACCAGGGACATAACTCTATCATGTTTACTCATTTGTACTAGAATGTATGCTTATTGTTTTGTGTACTGATTGTAATTACTGACTTTTTTAATGTTTTGTAAATGTTTTATTGTCACAACTGTAAGTTGCCCTGGGTAAGGGCCTCTGGTAATATATAAAGAAAGAAAGAAAGAAAGAAATAATATACACTACCACTCACTTTGAAATGTCCTTGTTTTCGAAAGAAAAGCACATTTGTTGTCCATTAAAATAACATCAAATTGATCAGAAATACAGTGTAGACATTGTTAATGTTGTAAATGAGTGTTGTAGCTAGAAACAGCTGATTTGTAATGGAATATCTATATACGCGTACAGAGGCCCATTATCAGCAACCATCAGTCCTGTGTTCCAATGGCACATTGTTTGCTAATCCAAGTTTATCATTTTAAAAGACTAACTGATCATTAGAAAACCCTTTTGCAAATTATGTTAGCACAGCTGAACACTGTTGTGCTGATTAAAGAATAAAACTGGCCTTCTTTAGACTGGCTCCAACCAGAATAGAAAGAGGAATCCAGGCCCCGGTGCACAGGTGAGCAAGAGGACAAATACACTAGAGTGTCTAGTTTGAGAAACAGACGCCTCACAGGTCCTCAACTGGCAGCTTCATTAAATAGTACCCGCAAAACACCAGTCTCAATGTCAACAGTGAAGAGGCGACTCCGGTATGCTGGCCTTCTAGGCAGAATTGCAAAGAAAAAGCCATATCTCAGACTGGCCAATAAAAAGAAAATATTAAGATGGGCAAAAGAAGAAAGACACTGGACAGTGGAAGATTGGAAAAAACTGTTATGGACAGATGGATCTAAGTTCATGTGTTCATGTTCATTCATGAGATGCAGACCAAATGAAAAGATGCCGGATGAGTGCTTGACGCCATCTGTCAAGCATGTTGGAGGCAATGTGATGGTCTGGGGGTACATTGGTGGTGGTAAAGTGGGAGATTTGTACAGGGTAAAAGGGATCTTGAAGAAGGAAGGCTATCACTCCATTTTGCAATGCCATGCCATTATTATTATTATTATTTATTTGTTGGCAGACGCCCTTATCCAGGGTGACTTACAAAATATAAGCACAATACAGAGTTCAGAAATAGTCATTCAAAGTCATAAAACATTATAAATTCATAATTACATAAGTGAAATTCAAAGCGTAATATATTTTACGAGTTCCAAGTGAATACAATATGAGGTGTTACATCATGGATTGTAAAAGCAGAGTGCAGACAAGAAGTTAGGTCACAGTCAAAGGGAAAGGGAGCATAGGGGATAACAAAATAATACAAGTACTAGTAATGCAAGGCAAGAAGTATGATAAAACATTGTAAAGTGCTATCTTACAGGAGAGTAAAGGAGTAAATTACAATTACCTTCTGAAATTACCTGTCTTGAGTAAGTGCCGGATGGAGGTCAAGGACTCTGCTGTTTTGACTTCAGTGGGAAGGTCGATCTCTCCATCTCGATCCCCTTGGAATCCACCAAACTCTCTCCTTCTTCTTCTGCTAAAAATCTAGGAGTCACCCTCGATCCTGCACTCTCCTACACCCAGCACATCACCACGCTGACACGCACCTGTAGATTCTTCCTGAGCAACATACGCCAGATCCGTCCCTTCCTCACCGACTACTCGACTCAGCTACTCGTCCAGTCACTGGTCCTCTCCCGCCTAAACTACTGCAACTCCCTCCTGGCCGGCCTGCCTGCAACTACTACCCGCCGCTCCAGCTCATCCAGGACTCTGTGGCTCGTCTTGTTTTCTCTCTGCCCTGATTCGCACACGCTACTACACTGCTCTGCTTCCTCCACTGGCTCCCGATATCGGCACACATTCAGTTCAAGACACTGACCCTCACCTACCGCTGTCTCGACCACAGTGCACCAAGATACCTTCAGACACTCGTCTCTCCATACATCCCCTCCAGACCACTGCGCTCTTCTGGTACCAGAAGACTAACTCTACCTCCTCTCCACTCTCCTTCCTCCAGAGCTGCTCCTTCTCATCCCTGGCCCCTGAATGGTGGAACGACCTGCCCACCGAAGTCAAAACAGCAGAGTCCTTGACCTCCTTCCGGCGCTTACTCAAGACACATCTTTTCAGACAGTACTTGTAATATTAGTCCCTTTAATCCCTGTTAGATAGCACTTCATAGCATTTTATCATGTTTCTTACTGATTGGCAGTACTGTGGAGTAGTGATTAGGGCTCTAGGCTCATAACTGGAAGGTGGTGGGCTCAAATCCCAGTTGGGGCAGTGCTGTTGTATCTTTGATCAAGGTACTTCACTTAGATTGTGCCATTAAAACATGCCCAGCTGTATAAATGGGTACAAATGTAAGTCACCCTGTATAAGAGCATCTGCTAAATGACAAATAATGTAATGATTGATTTTCCTACTTGCTCCCTTTCCCGTAGCCCTTGACTGTGACCCTACATCTTGACGGCACTTAGCTTTTACTTTCCAGGATGTATGACTTCACTTACTGTACTTATCTGTGTAAACTGGAAGTTGTGAAATGTATTATATGTTGAATTGCTCTGTTTAATGTAAATTTGAATTTGTAATGTTTGATGCCTTGTACTTAACTGTAGTCTTGCACTTTGTATTGCACTTATGTTGTTAGTTGCCCTGGATAAGGGTGTCTGCCAATAAATAAATAAAATAATAATAATAATAATAATAATAATAATAAAGGCTGAGGAGGGGAGGGATGGACAGGACAAGCCATGAGATGACAGAGAAGCAAGGGAGGAGGTGAGGGAGGAGAACAAAGAGGAGGTAGCGCAGTTGACAGACAGGTGGGACAAACAGTCAATGGAAGGTAAGAGAGTGAGAGCAGTGGAGGCAAGGGTGGAGGGGGAGACAGAGCGGAGATTATGGCGACAGAGGGAGTGGGTGGGGTAGGGAGGGAGGATAGAGAAAGGGAGAAGGAGATTAAGTGGTGGTCCAAGATGTCCAGGGGTGTCACGTAGAGTGTTGAAGGGGAGCAGCCTCTAGAGAAGATGAGGTTTAGCTGGCGGTCTGCCCTGTGAGTTGGGGGAGACAGGGAGAGAGAGAAGTTAAAGAAGTGGAGATGACGAAATCCAGCAGAGTGGGAGGGGGTGGGAGAGGTGGATGTTGAAGTCTCCCAGGAGGATGGTAGGTGAGGACAGTGAGGGGTGGGAGCAGAGAAGAAAGTCGAGTTCATCCAAGAAGTAGGCGAATGGACCGGGAGCTAGAGAACTAGAAGGAAGAGGTGAGAGGAAGGGGAGCACTGAGGCTGCTGGTGCTGACTGCTGGCACAGCTGTTAGCTACTCCACCTGTAGCTAATTAGGACCGGACACACCTGCATTGTGTTGAATGACACAAGGCTATTGTGATGGCACAATCCCTTCCAGGCAGGACTGCTAACAGTACAATTAAGGGCCGCTTTGAATGTCAACACAGACAAAGACCGTGCCAGACGGACGCAGTTACACTGAACAATACCTCACAACAAAACTAAATAATAACAGCCTACAATGTAACCGCTTCTGAATTACATAAACTGCGTGTCAATCTAAGGACAAAGTCAGTTGTTAATTTACTAACAAACAGTCGCTGTCGTTACTACAATACAGGTGCAAAATATAGCTTTATATATATATAGCTTTATATATAATATAGCTATATAATTAACTCTTAGCTAAACAAGTGACCACATAAACAATCGATGTATCTCTTAGCTAAACTAGACATGAAAAAAAACGTTACTTAATTGGGCTGAGCTAGGCGGCAACTCTGCTGGCTTGCCTGAGTGTCCAGTGGCAAACCAAACAACACACTGTACCCTGTGGACAGCGCTTGATTGGAGCCAATTTCCTCCTACAACAGGACAATGACCCAAAGCACAGCTCCAAACTGTGCAAGAACTATTTAGGGAAGAAGCAGTCAGCTGGTATTCTGTCTATAATGGAGTGGCCAGCACAGTCACCAGATCTCAACCCTATTGAGCTGCTATGGGAGCAGCTTGACCATATGGTAGGTAAGAAGTGCCTATCAAGCCAATCCAACTTGTGGGAGGTGCTTAAGGAAGCATGGAGTGAAACCTCTTCAGATTACTAGACTGCCAAAGGTTTGCAATGCTGTAATTGCTGCAAATGGAGGATTATTTGATGAAAGCAAAGTTAAATTAAAAATCATTATTTCTAACCTTGTCAATGAGTATATTTCCTCTTAATTTTGCTAGATTTCCTATTCAAACTCATTTAATGTATGTTTTCATGGAAAACAAGGACATTTCTATGTGACCCTACACTTTTGAACGGTAGTGTAATATTGTAATATAGTATGCTCTAAGGCTTTAATTTTTGAGGGGTCTGACTGTGGAATATAAAGTAGATGGATTTGATGTCACAGTTCTTACTAATGTAATGGGCAGTGAACCCTTGTCCCAGGTTGGCGATTACACCACCCCCTTTTTACCTCAGTTTCACCAATTTCAAATTCCAAATTTCTAATTTCCCCATGCAGTAAAACTGGCCCGACACCAGAGCTCCCACAATGGATGAATGGATAACAGGTTGATACAGGTTATTTATTTACCTTAAAAATCACAAAATGCATCTACAGGCCAGGACACGAAGTCTGCACATCCAGAAAAAATTGCATGATACCTTCAACTAATCCAGCACCCTCTGTTCAAATCTTCCTTTACCAGGGCTGAAACATTCTAAAATACTAGCCAACCAAGAAAAACAATAAAAAAATAAAAAATAAAAAAACCCTAACAGATTAGTCTCTTGTATCTCCTGTAGCGTAAGGTACACTTATACATTTCAATTAAAGAAGTGAATTTATAGTATCACCTTATCACGAATCCTGGAATCTTGTAGAACTCAATTTCTGTAATAATTGGACGCAGACACCAATTCCAAAGATATCAATTGTCAAATTTATTCAAAAACAAAGACTAAATGTAGCACTACACTAATTATACAAAAGGGAAAAACTAATTAAAATTCAACTCTAGATCAACAAATCAAAGACAAATCACTTCCGTGACCAAATCAAAGACCATGGGATCGCATATGATAACACACAAATTGTTAAACAAAAAAGGTTATAAACACATTGACTACAATACCAGTTAGTAAGACGAAGGTGAGTCTCTCATTAGTATTGTTAGTCAGACATCAAATAACTACGCAGGTTAGTATTTATGTCAGGTAACTTCTCATTATGTATATATATCAGTCTCATTTACGTTGAGGTGCCGAGAAAGATCCTATCATTACTTGTTACCACAATTTCCCTTAACTGATTATTATTCAATGATTAAGGATAGGCAGGGCCACCTATAATCTGGTGTCTATTAACTTGTGTCAATTTCAGACTAAACAGTTTAACAGGAATGAGAAGATATTTCTCGGCGTTGACAGATTTTATTTCTAAAATTATCAACAAAACAGTTTAATGCAACACACATTTATATTTAAGAAAACTAAATGATATTACACATTCTAGAGTTATGAATCACAGATTAACATTTCTAATTGATTTCTCAAATGTCATGAATCACAAACTCCAAACTGTTAACTTATCTGAACTTCGTCGCAGAGAGGCCTCTCTGGCTTCAGGCTCAGATAACAGCACACGGCACGAGGTCCGTGTGGTTTGGAACAAAGGCAGTCCGGTTCGGCTTTGTCCAAAAACTTCCACTCAGTCGATGCACCTGGAAGTTGGGGTTTCGCAAATGTAGAGTCTTTTCCAAACAGATTTTCCACTGGTTTGAAGGCTCCAAGGTTGTGCACAAAATCTTCTTGGCAAGCAGGGTCTCTCACCGTACTTATTTGAAGACAAAGTCTTTGAGGAAAGCAGGGCCCTGTTTGGTTCCAAGGGTCGAGTTTCTTGAGACTCAAATAGCTATTTGAATGACTGAACACTTGCGTATACAGTCGACTTAGTCAATTGTCCAGCTGTAAAACTCCACTGATCAGGTGGGCACAGGCGGGCAGCGCAGTCTGTAAAGTTCTTTATTTAATAAAGTCCTTTAAAAGAATTCTTCGTACGGCTCAATCTCCTTCTCCCAGTTTAACTCTTCTGTTGCTGGCAAAGACTTGGTTGGTTTCTGGTTCCGGTTCGGGCAACAGAGCTACAGGTTGAGCTGTGGCAGCGAGTTTCTGGTTCAGGTGAGAGAGAGAGAGAGAGAGAGAGAGAGAGAGACCGTGCGCTGTTCTTTATACGCCTGTCAGATCAATAGGTGATTGGTTCTTGAGTTTTTGAGATTGGATTTCGGTTTCAGCCCCCAGTGTCCTATTGGAGGGGGGGTTGATTTATGACTGATGTCAATCCATGCCATCTTTTGGAAATGCCGGTTGGCCTGGGTTCGTAGCTCTGTGTCGGGATTTCGGCTCTCGTCCATTTCAAAGAGTTTTTATTACCTACAGGCCCCCTTCCCCAGACATCTCACAGCAGGATTCCAAACTATTTGGCCTATTCTCGGTGCCATCCTCCCAAAACTGTCACTTTGATGTAAACCAGTTCCACACTTTAAGGAAATCTGATAACCTTGGGGGGAGAGGTCTTCTTTAGATCAGTGCTTCAGCTCAGAGCTAAAATGCTCTTAATGCTACACTCCTAACAAGCTGGAAAGTGTATTAACTTCTATAATGAAGAATTTAGGGGATGATACACACTGCTGCCTCTTTCACTATAGTCACAGCATTTTCTAACCCACACTATGCATTGAATCGTGGTTTCTCCTTGAAGAATCTAGTAAATAATTGAAGTCTTGAAGCTCAGAGGATAATGTATTTATTTAACATGCCCGGCCTGGAAGGCCCTGACATGGAAGCTCTCCACTTGTGCAGAGTCTCTCTGAACAACAAAATATTTACTGCCTTCATAGGAAGCATGACATGTGGTTCCATGGGCAGGGTCCAGTCACATGCTCCCAAGAAGTGTTGCTTTGAGGTCAGGTGTCTGGCCTTTGTAATATTTGTGGTTGTCTTCCTGGGGGGAGGTGTGGATGCAGAAACCAGATGGCTTCCTTTGGTGTACTGCAAAAACTCTGGTCCCATGGTCAATCAATCACTATCAAAGACAGCTCCTGCCTGTCTGGAGAAACAACAAATCTACGACCAGATACTAAGCAAACTGGCAACTGTGAGCTATTTATCTGTTTGGGTGTTCCTCTTATCATAATAAACAGAAGTCAAAGTGGAGAGAAGAATGTTCAGAGGATATGCCCTGAACAACTGCCTTAGTGGCTGTCGCTAGCTTAATAAATCTAATTTGCTCAGTCTGCATACTATTATTAATATAAAACATCATACAGTTTATAGAAAACATTATACATGCTCTTCACTCCTCCTCCTGATGGTGTCAGGCTGACCACTTGATCCCGTGCTGATCTTCAACAACCTGTAAAAAAAAAAGCTGGGGGAAACTCCACTGGCATCTCATTCGTGTTGTGCACGTCCCTGTCTTTTGTGCACCCCCGCCAAGCCTCTCTCTCGCTCAAGGTATCTGAGCCAGGTCTGCTACTTTTACGCCAACTGGACCACACTGCCAGTCAGGAACCCCCTTCGGATGTCTGTGGTTCTTAATTCTTAACGTCTCAGCCCTCACTGTCTGCTGTCTCTCAGCCTCCTGGCATCTTTAAAGTCCCACCCCTTGATACGTGGAATGAGACTCAGGTGTGGCTATTATCCCAGTCACCCATGGCCATGCAACACCTGCTAGCTTGATCATGGGGGAATTAGGGCACTCAGAACAAAATCAAACAATTAAAGAATCAGAACTAAAATAAATATCCATAATCCACAAACACCGCAAGTGAAAGAAAAAAATAAACAGTAGCACGAACACAAAAAAATCTTAATCAATTAACCCCCTCTCAAAAGTATTCATTAGACATGCAAGATTGTAAGACTGAGTGTCCACTCTAGTCCTATACCACTCCCTGCAAGCGTAAGGCTAGACGGTTATTGTGGCATGACCTGTATTTAAGCCACCATCCTCCAAGAATGTTATTACCTTTTCTATATATTGATTGTATCATAATGAGTATAACAATAAACGTTACCCGTCTAAGGATGACCTTCTCTCTATCTCTTATTCATCTACTAATCTTTCTACCTCCAATCTATCCGACTCCAGTACCCTCTCCCCCTTCTCATCCATCAAGAACCTTGGTGTCTTCCTTGGTCCCTCTTTTTCTCTCGTCTTTTCTGCCTGAGCAACATCTACAGAATGAATCCTTTTCTCACTTCTCAGCCTTTAGACCAGGCACTTGTCCTATCATGAATGGACTGCCGCAACTCCACTCACTCTGGCCTTCCTGTTCATGTCCTACACTTTGACGTTGTCAGCTTGATCTACTGCTTTACTGCTTATGCATTTATATTACCTTAGCGATACTTCTGTCGTGCTACATCTCTGTTCCATACTGTATGCTAGCATTCTACTGCTGTCTTAAATTCCTGTCCTTAGTGTTCCTCTTTTACAAGTTGATTAGTCATGCCTTCCCTCAGGTGTCTAACTTCCCAAGCTTGCTCTTTCTCCCCTTTTGTCCTCCATTAATAGAATGTGCTCCCCATGAGCATTAGGCAAGCACAATGTCTTACCACCTTTTGACATCTCCTTAAAATGCGTCTGTTCAGATTACACTCATAAACCCTTCTAATATTCCTTTATACCTTATTTTAATTTTATTATATTTTCATAGTGATGTTCCTACCCTTGAAATGTTGTGTAAATGGAGGTGATGTTAGTGATTGTAAACTGTCTATGTCAACTGTATAAAGGTGTCTGCAAAATAGTTATAATTTAATGATACATTTTCCACAGTATTTCTCTTGCTACTAAATACTTGTGAGTTATGTCCCTATTTAGTGGCAAGAAAATTTAAAATTACACCTAAATTGGGCAAAATGTATAAGTATAAAAAATAACCAAACTATTTTGATAATAACGAGAAAAGTCCTCAATTAAAATAAAATGAACTGGGAAATTACATAGAAAATTGTGTTAATTTCCAGAATTGTTAAAATAAAATACTGTGGTACTGTAAACCCAGGTTTTAGTACTGAAACATAATAGATTCATTATGAAGGAGACAACGAAAGAGAAATTACTCATCAGTGTAAATTATAAACGAACAGTGTGGCAGATGGAGCGATGCTGAACTCAATCCAGAAGGCAATGCTTCTTGATTACCTTATTGTGAGTAGCTGATCAGGGTTTCAGACACAAAGATGCAAACCATAGTTTCCTTATCCTTGTAATAAACATTAAAAAAGACAGACACAGAGGGTAAAATCACTAATGCAGAGTCTAGATTTATGCTTCTATATATTTGTCCTTCACAATTTAGTCTTACATTTTTTATTGTTTCTTATTAATAAATAAGTAAATACATAAATGAGCCTATTGTCTTCTTGAAAGAAAAATATAATATTTGTACCTTGTTGCAGTTACATAATTTAGAACAGTGATTATTGATTACAACATCCCACAAAGCATCTGTCTCTTTCAAAATAACCCAAAATGTTATTCTCAATATACTAAAATTGCCAACCCCCACAATCTAGGCAAGCATGATTTGGTGTTGAATGCAATTTGCCATGTGTAATGGATACATTCATAAACATCTGTCTGTTAATTTATATGTTAGTTACATGTCTATGCTGATATATGTTACATCTTTCTGTCATCTATTGTTTTGCTTTATACCTTCAGGATGAATGGCCTCTGAGGAGCAGAGCGATGTAATGATGTAATTATTTTTGTTATGCATACTTTTCAGGTTACATTGTTTATAGTTTATCAGAAATTCAATAATAGTGTGTAAAATACTAATACATTTGAATGTGAACATATTATGTAATGTTAATCTTTTTTGGTACATATTTGAATTTAAATATTTACAAATGTCATATTTGTGTTAGAATGTGTGTAAACTAGAAAAAGGTGCATAAGAGTAGTCCTTGGTAAAAATAATTGCTATGCATTTTCTGTATTTATTTTATCCACACAAAACAACACCTTTTCAGCACAATATGTGGTACTCGTCTAGCATAAAAAATAGATTCTCACATCTCTTTAAGCCTCAATGGATAATTCAAGAGAAATTATACACTTCATTATGCCTTTAATCACAGGAAGATGAGCATTAATTAATCCCTAATATGCAGCATGGAAAGGTGTACACATTATTGACATAAATAACTGTTCTGCCAACTTGTTTAGCCTGCCTGAATGAAAAACCTGTCAACACAAACTCTTCATATTTGAAATAAGTTAAACAAGCTTTTATTGTGATCCTGACATTTTAAAAATATACCAGTCAAAAATAAACTAGGCTAAAATACTTTGCATAAAGTACTAACTTGGTGCTTTAGTTAGCTGATGCAAATGCTAAATTCTATAAACATGTCAATAATATGCAGATATTACACAACAACTCCAAACAACACAAATGGACAAATTCATGCTTGAAAATACATAATGAAATACATGAATCCCAAACCAAATAGAAATACGTATGTCACATTGTCAGGCAACAAACTAACAAAGTTCTACTCCTATAAGCGAAACACAAGAAGTGTGGTTGTAGTGGACTAAGGAACACTGGACAAGGAGGATTTGAAAACCATTGCCTGGTCCGTTGAATCCCTGCTGTTTTATGCTGATGGGAGAACATCAGTGCATGGATCCATTCTGCTGGGTGTCAACAATGCAGGCTGGTGGTGTGCTGGTGTGTTTTTTGGCATACATTGGGTCCCTTGATATGAGTGAAGTAACGTTTGAATGCGACAGGATATTTGAACATCATTGCCGATCAGGTGCACCTCTTCATGGCAGCAGTGTACCCATCTGTGAATAAATAATGCTCCATGCCACAAGGCTAGGGTTGTCCTGGAATGGTTCCTGGAACATGACAGTGAATTCAGCTACTGCAGTTTCCTCCCCAGTCACCAATCTCAAGCCAATCGAGCAACTGTGGAATGATCCACCACCAGTCAATTTGCAACAACTATGGGAAGCAAAGGAGTCAACATGGGCCAGCATCCCTGTGAAGTACTTTCGGCACCTTATTGAGTCCATGCCCCAGCGAATTCAGGCTGTTCTGAAGACAAAAGGGGGAGCAACTCACTAGTAGTACTAGTAAGTTGCCACTCAGTGTACATATTTATTTATAATATTTTACTGTTTGTTGAACACTGATCCAGACTAGAGAAAAGTAAAACATCCAGTTATGGCAGGGAGTGTTTAAACCTTTGACAGCACCGCCATGGATTTATGTGATTTAAAGATTAATGAATATTTTTCAATTACACTACATTACCCAAATGTTTTAGTATAACCCAATTTTTCCAGTGTTTATTGAAATGTAAGCAGTTCAAGTCCAGTGAATTACCTGGAAAGGAAAGCGGTAAACTGCCAGAGGTAAATAAAAAAGTTTAGGTTACCAAAAACTGAAAAATAAATTTAATAAAATGTCATTGTTATAAAAACAACTTAAAGTAATGGGTTAACAACTTACAACTCTTCTGCAGCAGTGGAAGTAAATTAAGCCTTGGAAGTTGATGCTAACAATTCCTACAGGTGTCCCAACTTTTGTTGATTACTTACAAACATGTAGTTTTTGTAGGTCAGTTTGTTCCAATATGTGATCATGTGTTAAATTTAATGTGGAGAACTATTTACTTCTGCTTGTGAGCAATATGGATACTAGATTTGGACAAACAGCTATATCTACCTAGTGGATTATATGTTATTATTTTTACTATTACTTAATTTCTTAGCAAACACCCTTATCCAGGGTGACTTACAATTGTTACAAGATATCACATTATTTTTTAAATTTCCCATTTATACAGCTGGGCATTTACTGGAGCAATCTAGGTAAAGTACCTTGCTCAAGGGTACAACAGCAGTGCCCCCCACCTGGGGATTGAACCCACAACCCAGAGCCCTAACCACTACTCCACGCTACTGCCCTATGTATATCATTCAGAGTAATATGTCCATACAATTAAATTAATAATACATGTTATAAATCTCAGTATGTGTAATGAGAATACTTAATTGACAGAATTTACCCGAGGGCATACAAAGTCAATACCAAATGTGTTAAAAATAGGAGTGATGTATAAACACTCTTGAAATTACTCCTACAGGAACACATTTTATTACATATTATGACATCTAGCAGTGCTATTTAAGTATACTAATTACACTTCACTGAAATCAGTTTACTTCAAATACTGAAGTGTTATAGCCTTGTTATAGACTTTTGGGGTGCTGAATGCCTAACAACCAGTGTGCTAATGCTTCTTTTCTCTTTACTTATTTTTGCACAGAATACACATTCAAGGAAATTGTTTGGGATAAAAAGAACAGGGATGTGCTTTGGGATGTTACAATGAATATGATTATGTAGCTGACTGCTAAATCTGTGTTCCTGCTGTAGTTATACAAAGCCTTTTTGACATCTCACTTCTCCGAATGACACTTCTTATGTAGTGCTTGTCTTACAGAACCCTTCATGCTCCGATTATGTTTGTCATTTTTAATAGGAGATAAGCTTATTCAGTGTTGCTTATTAGTTTTTCCTTTAGTCAAATATATCTATCTATTTTTTTAACTTGATTTTTTTTTAATATACCAGTCAATGCCCCTAATTTTCTAATCACTCATCTAATCTTGGCTCTGACGTTCAGACTTTCAAGATTCATCATCTGTCATTCATAAAAGGGGAAATATTGCAGCACAAATGCATGCATGTAGCCACTGTTTTCTTGCACACTGACTGATAGCAGGATCCCTTTCCAACAAGTTTAAAACAATATACATTTCACTGGATATTAAAATGCACTTATTATCTTCATGTACACTTTTTATGTTTCAGTGCCAACTTCATGTCATGTGCTTTTTCTGTATTTTGTTTGTATTATTATTTGATCTTTACACTGAAAAATTATCAATGGTTGATCATTGATCTACAGTGCTTTTCCCCTAAACCAATATTACTACAGTTAAGCATTTTTATACATTATTATGTTCTGTATCATTGTGATATCTGCACTAATGATTTCCTTAGTGCATGTGTTATGCTCTTCATTTGGCTTCCTATGCCTAGTTTTAGACATAATTTATCAACCTACTTTTACTTGATAATAATATATGATTGGCCACTTCTGTCTGACTTCCCCTCAATTTTGGTTTATTGGTATCCATACTCCAAAATATTGAATCAGCAGATTACATTATCTTAATATTTGGATTTTCCAATTATGGGAGTCATGACATACTTTCAGTATAGCTGATCTGGACATATTGTGCACACAAATGTCTGGACATATTAGTTTGTGGGAGACTGATATAACAGAAAAAGAACTTTGGTCTAAAGGTTGTTCCCATAACACCCTTCTTGGTCACATTTAACTATTTATAAAACAATGTGCCCAGAAACTTAAGTTTGCCATAAGCCATAATTCATAACTAGAGTGCCCTATAATCTAATGTTAATTTGCTGAATTAGGTATTACTGTTTGCTGCTTCTGCACCCTACATTTGTATCATCCGTACACTGAAATTAGCTGGTACTGATGAATATGTACTCTGGCTTTAAAGTGTACTCTGGCTTTAAAGTCCAAAGACCCTATTTAGTATTCCAGAACTAAATTGTTACATTCAAAACCGACTATAAATTATACTGGAGAAACAGATTTTTCCTCCCTGCTTCTCTGAGAGTGCAATTTTTCTTTGGATGAACTCTAAACTAGACAATTTATACATATCTCTATAAGAGCAATTCATTATCCAGCAAGCCACTTGTCACCTTCAATATGACACATAATTCATAAGTAGATCCTATTAATTGTATCAATAAAAAAACACTTGTATCTTAAACAAATATCTATTTAGATACAAAATACAGAGAAATAAAAGATTTCAAGAAAAATACCATTTTATTTATTGTCTGTATAGAACATTTAACAAATACAATATGACATATGGCCATTTGTTTTATCGTTGTTCTGTTGCTTCAAAATTGAAATGTATGGCTGAAAATGCCTCCTTAACTTCCCATCTATGCTGTGAGTGTGTAAGACTGACATGTTATTATTATTATTTCTGGGAACAAGTAAAATTCCTGGATGACCCCTAACCTGTTCATGTCTCTGTGCCTCGGGTAGATTCAGTATCATTCAGATTTTTCTTGTGAAGCTCACTGATTTTTTTCTTCGGAATGGCAACCTATGACTCTTAATACAGGGCATTAGATAGTATACTAAACTGTCTGATTGTGCTGTTCAGTTTTGTCCATCAAACCCTATTCTCAGTGCCTTTGATGTACAGATAACCATTACAACCAGTGAACTACAAACAAATATGAATTATATCGACATGTTTGTCTTCTCTTTGGTCTTTCTAACCCTGTCTCTTGATTGGCCTTGCTTTGGGTAGCACATTGATTTCTGCTGCCCAACTGCCACTTGGCTTTCTTCTTGAAACCCCAACCATTTTTTTGTCTTTTCTCTTTTGCAGTGTAAGAGGTGTAATGATGCACAAAGCCATAGCAGCCATAACCAACTTTCAAATGATATCTTAATTTTCCAGTTGCAACTGTAAATGCTTCCATGTTCTTTCAAATTTGCTGCTGGTAATTATTAAAGATGAATATGTTAAAGAAAACAATTAATTTATTGTCCCAAGGCTTCAGCATATGTCTGGGTTTATAAAGAAATGAAAGCAAAGAAACACATGATTTTGTTATATGCATATGTACACTCACCTAAAGGATTATTAGGAACACCTGTTCAATTTCTCATTAATGCAATTATCTAACCAACCAATCACATGGCAGTTGCTTCAATGCATTTAGGGGTGTGGTCCTGGTCAAGACAATCTCCTGAACTTCAAACTGAATGTCTGAATGGGAAAGAAAGGTGATTTAAGCAATTTTGAGCGTGGCATGGTTGTTGGTGCCAGATGGGCCGGTCTGAGTATTTCACAATCTGCTCAGTTACTGGGATTTTCACGCACAACCATTTCTAGGGTTTACAAAGAATGGTGTGAAAAGGGAAAAACATCCAGTATGAGGCAGTCCTGTGGGCGAAAATGCCTTGTTGATGCTAGAGGTCAGATGAGAATGGGCCAACTGATTCAAGCTGATAGAAGAGCAACTTTGACTGAAATAACCACTCGTTACAACCGAGGTATGCAGCAAAGCATTTGTGAAGCCACAACACGTACAACCTTGAGGCGGATGGGCTACAACAGCAGAAGACCCCACCGGGTACCACTCATCTCCACTACAAATAGGAAAAAGAGGCTACAATTTGCACAAGCTCACCAAAATTGGACAGTTGAAGACTGGAAAAATGTTGCCTGGTCTGATGAGTCTCGATTTCTGTTGAGACATTCAGATGGTAGAGTCAGAATTTGGCGTAAACAGAATGAGAACATGGATCCATCATGCCTTGTTACCACTGTGCAGGCTGGTGGTGGTGGTGTAATGGTGTGGGGGATGTTTTCTTGGCACACTTTAGGCCCCTTAGTGCCAATTGGGCATCGTTTAAATGCCACGGCCTACCTGAGCATTGTTTCTGACCATGTCCATCCCTTTATGTCCACCATGTACCCATCCTCTGATGGCTACTTCCAGCAGGATAATGCACCATGTCACAAAGGTCGAATCATTTCAAATTGGTTTCTTGAACATGACAATTCAGTACAGTACAGTTCACTGTACTAAACTGGCCCCCACAGTCACCAGATCTCAACCCAATAGAGCATCTTTGGGATGTGGTGGAACGGGAGATTCGTGCCCTGGATGTGCATCCCACAAATCTCCATCAACTGCAAGATGCTATCCTATCAATATGGGCCAACATTTCTAAAGAATGCTTTCAGCACCTTGTTGAATCAATGCCACGTAGAATTAAGGCAGTTCTGAAGGCGAAAGGGGGTCAAACACAGTATTAGTATGGTGTTCCTAATAATCCTTTAGGTGAGTGTATGTGTATTTGTGTGTGTGTGTGTGTGTGTGTGTGTGTGTGTGTACATATATAAATGCACAATTTCACGTTTGGATGTAAATAATTTCAATATGCTGTCTTGCAGAACCATACGTCTAACACAGACATTTTATACCGATCCCCACAGGGCTGTGTTGTTTTGATAGCATAATTCACAACCCTCTTAGTCTTAGCACTAAAGATCCTTGTCTTTTGGGATTAAAAGTACTGTATAAATTCAAATAATACACATTTTTAGTTTTATTTATAACTTATCTTTGTTTTGCTCTAACACATCCTATACCAGAATAAAGTGTGTCACACACACACTGCTGCGGCCGCTCGGAACCGGGCGGATACTCAACTCACCTGTACTCCTAGCATAGCAATACTATACAAGTCACAGCTTCTCTTGCTGTCTACCATAGCCACAGGGCTGTTCCCAGGACACGAAGCGGCAGCGGCAGCTTTGCAGACGCCATCAGACATGGGCCGGACCCAGAGACGGGCTGTCTCTAGCGCAGGGGCTGATGGGAGTGTTTTGGTTTAGCGCTGCGGTGGTTGTGACATGACGTCACTAAATGCCTGGATAGTCGACTGGCAGGCTAATGTGCAGAGAACAAAACGATAGGCCGAATGTGCTTTAATGGAAAGAAATAACCATTATTTAATCAACTATATAAATAGTAATATGAAACTAGTTCAAATGCGTTTACATCAGTTTATCTTTTTGGAAATTGTCAAAGATCACTTATTATTTATCCATTACATTTCAGTTGCATAAACTCACCAGCACTACACATCCACTGACCAACTTCAACCTGAGCGCTAATCCGCTAGTAGCCGACATATCTCGCGTTATTGACTGTGACCCTACATCTTGACAGCACTTAGCTTTTACTGTCACTTACTGTACTTACTGAACGCATTTGAACTAGTTTCATATTACTATTTCACAACCTGCAGTCACAGTCAATAACGCATTTGAACTAGTTTCATATTACTATTTAAATAGTTGATTAAATAATGGTTATTTCTTTCCATTAAAGCACATCCAGCCTATCGTTTTGTTCTCTGTACATTAGCCTGCTAATCGACTATCCAGGCATTTAGTGACGTCATGTCACAGCCACCGCAGCGCTAAACCAAAACACTCCCATCAGCCCCTGCGCTAGAGACAGCCCGTCTCTGGGTCCGGCCCGTGTCTGATGGTGTCTGTAAAGCTGCCGCTGCCGTTTCGTGTCCTGGGAACAGCCCTGTGGCTATGGTAGAAGCACAGGTGAGTTGAGTAGCCGCCTGAATCCGAGCGGCCGCAGCACTCCCGGGGAATGAGTGAGTGAGTGTGTTTGTACTTGTACTTGTACTTGTTTTTGTGGAGACAGTTTTATGACTGCACACCAACAACGTGTGGACAAAAATTGAGGTCCCCACTTTTCCGCCTATTGCAATGAGTAGCGCAAGTCTCAAAAACATGTCTGGCATCAAAATCTCGGCTGCCCCGGGTCTTGACATGTCGCGGATAAAGCTGTGTGTGAAGTCTCTGCCCCCAGAGGAGCGCATGCGCATTCAGTTGTGACGCTCTTTGGTCACATGACGGGAAATGCAGGACGGAAGGTGTAGATCGGTCATTGCTTTACCAGCTATAAATACATTGATATTTACATACAGTAATTTACATGATATAGCGTGTTTGTTGTATTTTTTTTCAGTGAAAGAAACAAGATATTTCTGCTGCGTTTAGCCTTTTAATTAGCATTTGATGTGCTACGATTTTGCAGTGAAAACATTAGTTAAACTTTAAGTTTAACTAATTTGTTTTTAAAATGTATATTGTCATGCTAGCTATACATCCAGAAATATGTATTTTTAGAATCTACAGAATACTAAATGTGATCTTAAGGAGTGATTTCTGTATATTCAATGCTATGCTGTGGCTTCTTGGAGTAGTTAAGGCAGATACAGGCCTAGTTTATTTCTTATTTATTAAGTTAGAACATAAGAAACATAAGAACGTTTACAAACGAGAGGAGGCCATTGGACCCATCATGCTCGTTTGGTGTCCAAACTCCAAAGTGATCCAAGGATCCTTTCCAGTCTATTTTGAAATGTTCCCAGATTTTCAGCTTCTACCACATCGCTGGGGAGTTTGTTCCAGATTGTGACAACTCTCTGTGTGAAGAAGTGTCTCCTGTTTTCCATTTTGAATGCCTCAGATCCTTACGCTTGCCCATTTTTACTGCTTCTAACACATCAACTTTGAGGACAAAATGTTCACTTGCTGCCTAATATATCCACCCACTGACAGGTGCCATGATAACGAGATTATCAGTGTTATTCACTTCACCTGTCAGTGGTCATAATGTTATGGCTGATCGGTGTGTATATATATATACCTGGTACAAAAAATATACCGACAACCATAACTTATCACAAATATATATTACTGTTTCCGATCTTTAGAAAAAGATGCACTATTTTAAAAATACAAAACAAAATATAGAAATTCCTAGTAGAACAAGGTTATTTATTGAGAGATTTGAGTGATTATGTACAATGATAGCCATATTGAGAATTCAAATAACCACTACATTGAATGTATTAGCAAAGATACAAATATACCAAAAACACACAGGATTTGACAGAACTGTGTACACTAGTATAAAAATAACAGTATAACACAACAAATAGCTGACATAAGTCAAAATACAGATCTGTTGTATAAAACGTGATATTTGCACAGGTTCATCCTCTTTTGCCATTTCGCTGGACCCGAGAACGTGAGCTCTCCATGTCTTGTCTGTGCACTAGACGTATTATTGCCAGGGCTGAGCGTTCAAGTTTGCTGTTCTCCCCTTCAGCCTGTCGCTAGCCCCACGCACTTTTCAAGTGCATGGACGTTGTGCTAGCATCACCAGGGGGTTCGCGTCCTCAATTACCTATATGACCGGCTGGTTTGTTCTCACTCGAGGGAGCAGGTTCAAAGCCACACGAACCTGTTTCCTGAATTGGGCCTCCGGGTCAATCGAGAGAAGAGCCAACTGACGCCAACTTAGCAGGCACTCCATTTCAACGTTCTGGAGTTACAAGCAGTACTCCTTGGACTGTCTAATTTCCTGACAGACATGTTCTGGTTCGGACGGACAACACAATGATGGTTGCCTATATCAACACCAAGGAGGTTTCTGAGCGGGAGCGTTTGATTGCCTAGGGTCTGTCAGATGCAGTAGTAGCCACTATTCAGTTGGCACGAGCTCCCTCTATGAGGTTGCAGTTTTCCTACCGCTGGCAGATGTTTAGCACCGTTTAGTTCGTTTGTAAGACATTTTAAGTTGTCAGCACAGTGGAGCTCTCCACTCTGTACTGATCAGTTGTGTAGGATGCTTCTGTGCTGTGCGGAGGCAGCATGAATGTTCCTGCTGCCACGCGATATATATTGTTGTTTTCAGTTCAGCTATTCTGTGACTAGGCGGCTGTGTATTATGTTGTGTTTCAGTGGGTCTGTGGCCCCGCTCCTATTGGATCAGGGGTCCACTGCCATGATAATGTCAAGTTGCTTGATTGCCTGCGCCAAGTATTGTGCAAGTAGATTACGGCCTTGCTCCTAGCTGCACTAGTAGAACAGCCGGCCCTGCTATTGTAAGCGGAGGGCGTAAGAGTTGACCTCTGTAGCCCCGCTTTGTATATGCTGATTCTAAACCGTTCCCGGTAAGAGTGTGACTACAGTCCTCACTCCTTGCTCCTGGGTGGCCCAGGTGTGGTCCTACGGGGCCCCTGGGATTACTGTCTGGAGTTGTGTTGCCAAGGCCCCCTAGCGGTCCTCTCAAGGCAGGCTCCCTTATCAGCTCGCTGAGTGATGTTTTTGATCAGATTCCTACAGACGTGTGCATAAACCCTTCCCCCTTGGGCATTGCTTCCTTTTTCAGATAACCAGGGTTGCATTCGCAATCTATCCTTTTCTACACTTGTAAAAACAATATTATTATTAGGTTTCTTATTTTGTTCTTTCCGTTTTAAGACATTACAGGACATTGTCTCATTTTATTCATAATTAAAATGAAAATGATCTGAAATAAGATTTAAAGTATTTTAGAATAAATCATACTTAATTAAAAAAAACTACATAGATATCATTACTTGCCTGATGTCATATTTTAATTGAGGTTTAACAATGTAGACCAACTTTTTTTTCCATTAGTAGTTCCATTTTCCAAAATGTAGCTACAATTATATATTAAATCTATATATATTTATATTTAATACAACTAAAATAGATTTTAATTTTCTTTCAAATTTAAAACTAAATTACCCATGGAATAATTTCATTTTGTGCTTTAAAATAATGATGATAAAATGTGACTTACTTAGATACACGCACACTTAAAATACTTCTTTGATAATTTAAGTTATGTTTTCCACATACCTTTCGCATAAACTTTGTAACACAATTTGTCTTTAGTCTACTTGTACAGGAAGTCTCAGACAAGTACAATATTGATTGAAGGGTTGGCTATCATTGTTCTTGTGTATTTTGTTAGTTTTTTGTGTAGGATTTGATTAATTTACATCTAACATGTACATGCGAGTCTTCTTCAAGTTTATATTGAATACATTTTTATACAGTCAAAAAATGTAATACACCCAAGTCCATTTGATTGCATTCCATAGATACATATTGAGATATTTCATAGTGCATTAAAATTGTCTTAGTTAACAGATTATTTGGTGAACTCTGGTACATAGAATTGTATAATGCATGTATACATACACATGTAATTAGTCCAAATTCAAGGGTCAATAGTGGGGTTGGGCTCTGTTTTGCCTTAGGAGTGGTGATGGGGGATTAGCAATAGGCCGTCAATAGAGGTTGGCAGCAACATCCAATTTACCTGTAAAGTATAAAACTGCCATTTCCTGTTTACTAAGGACACATCCTCAGAATCACAATAACAGGGATTGTTTACTAAAGAGCTTAATATGGAAACTCCAGCTCTGCATTATTTGCATAGTTTCTGTGGTACAGTGTGACAGTGTGTGTACTTTGAAATGCCTTTTGAGACACAATTATTTACTTCATAATCTGTTTATTGATTTGCATAATGCAAACATCATTGTTTGGAGGACAAATTAACATGTACCCAAAAACTGACAAGGGTCACTGAGAAAGAAAGACCCCAAAAAATGGCAATCAATTTGTTTTTCAATCAGTGGACATTTATACGGATCAAGTTTTAATCACTGAAATCAATTCAGTGAAAATGTACATATTATACAAACTGCTGTCATCCTACTCCTCAAGAAACCAACCCTTGATCCTACTTCTTCTCAGAACTACCGCCCTGTCTCCCTACTCCCCTTCCTCTCAAAGACCCAGTGCTGTCCACCGTCGGCTCTCTGCATTTCTTTCCCATCACTCACTTCTTGATCCTCTGCAATCCGACTTCCGCACAGCTCAGTTCACTGAGACTGCTCTCCAGGCAGTCATTAACTCCCTCAGCTGAGCTCGGGCAGCCTCCCTCTCCTCAGTCCTCATCCTCCTCGATCTCTCTGCAGCATTTGACACTGTCCATCACTCCATCCTCCTCTTTTACCTCGCTGACCTTGGAATCTCTGGGACTGCTCTAACCTGGTTCTCCTCTTACCTCAACAACTGGACCTACCAAATGACATGGCGAGGTTCCTCATCCACCCCCCAACCTCTCCTCACAAGCGTACGCCAAGGCTCCGTCCTGGGCCCCCTCCTGTTCTCTCTCTACACTCACTCACTGGGCCCTCTCATCACATCCCATGGTTTCTCCTACCACTTCTACGCAGATGATGCCCAGATCTTCCTGTCTTTTCCCTCCTCTGACCCTCTCATCCCCTCTTGCATCTTTTCCTGTTTGCCTGCTATTTCCGCCTGGATGCACTCACACCTCCTCAAGCTCAACCTCTCCAAATCTGATCTCTGATTTTTTTCCCCCCTCTTCCTCACCTTCTGTTGACCTCTACATCTCAATCCCCTTTGACTCTTAAGACACTCTCTCCCTCTTCTTCCACTAAGAACCTAGTAGTCACCCTCGATCCTGTGCTCTCCTACACTCAGCACATCACCACGCTGACACACACCTGCAGATTCTTCCTGAGCAACATACGCCGAATCTGACCCTTCCTCACCAACTACTTGACTCAGATGCTCGTCCAGTCACTGGTCCTCTCCTGCCTGGACTACTGCAACTCCCTCCTGGACAGCCTGCATGCAACTACTAACTGCCCTCTCCAGCTCATCCAGAACTCTGCGTCTTGTCTGGTTTTCTCTCTGCCCCGATTTGCACACGCTACTCCACTGCTCCGCTCCCTCCACTGGCTCCCGATACCGGCACGCTTTCTGTTCAAGACATTGACCCTCACCTACCGCTGTCTCGACCACACTGCACCAAGTTACCTTCAGACCTTCGTCTACCCATACATCCCCTACAGACCGCTGTGGTCTTCCGGTGCCAGAAGACTAACTCTGCCTCCTCTCCACTCCCCTTCCTCTAGAGCCCACTCCTTTTAATACCTGGCCCTTAATTGGTGGATCGACCTTCCCACTGAAGTCAAAACAGCAGAGTCCTTGACCTCCTTCCAGCACTTACTCAAGACACATCTTTTCAGACAGTACTTGTAATTTAGTCATTTTCTCTCCTGTAAGATAGCACTTATACAACGTTTTTTCATACTTCTTGCTTTGCTTTACTAGTACTTGTATTGTTTATTTTGATTTCCCCTATGCCCCCTTCCCTTGGCCCTTGACTGTGACTTAACATCTTGTCTGCACTTATCAGCTTTTACAATCTAGGATGTAAGACCTTATATATTGTTTACTGTACATCTCGTAACTTATGTAAATTGGAATTTGTAAAATGTATTATGCCTTGAACTGCACTGTATTATTGCACTTTGTGCTACTCTACTTGTGCTACTAGTCGCCCTGGACAAATAAATAATAATAATACAAATAATAATATTAAACCTCAATTGTGCAAATACGTTTAAGAGTATTATCTTATATAAATGAAGAAAGAACAATATAACCAATGAGCAATATGACACAGACTACAACATGAGTAAATATAGGTATTTGTTGTATTTTCTCTATTAAAGTTGATTTAATAACTATTATTACATCAAACTGTTTACAATGTATAAGGCAAGCAAACATATCTTCTAGAATGTAAAAGTATAAAGATTTCACAAGTGTCAAAGTATAGCTGTTTTCTTTTCAACAGATGTGTTTCTGGAACAATCTACAGTAATATTTTCACACAAGTGAACACTGAAATATCAGCTTTACCCCCAAGGGAGTAACCCTTTCAGAATTCTGAAAGTCCAAATCTAAAGAGAACAGAATTCTCTAATTATGAATTCAGGATTATTTTTTTAAAATAGTTTAAATGTTCAATTCTTGATTTTTTGTTTCCTCCTTAGCAGGGGAGATGTAACCTCTAGTTTCTGTGAGTGAAATAAATGACAAGAGCTGTTTTCAGGGAAAAAAGCTATGAAAGCAGCATTTTCCAAAGAGCTGACAAATTCAATACAGTTTACAGTGCTTGATAATTAGATGTTACAGTTCAGTGATGCACAGCATTGTTTGGCTCCCCATAGTATTTCTCTTGTAAAACAGTTTTAGTTATCTTCAGCAACTGTCCCACATGTGAAACACCTTTGTGGTTTCCATATTTTTTGCACCCAACCCCCACCTTCCCCCGCACTACCAAATTTGTATTCAGACAATCCA
This sequence comes from Amia ocellicauda, assembly GCF_036373705.1. Taxonomy (NCBI): domain Eukaryota; kingdom Metazoa; phylum Chordata; class Actinopteri; order Amiiformes; family Amiidae; genus Amia; species Amia ocellicauda. The sequence continues at coordinate 26,907,564 of NC_089862.1, read as the reverse complement.
ATATACTGCAAGTACACTTAAGACAAAGTGATGTGTTAATTTCAATGTGCTTGTGTAAGGGGTAGGTTGGGATTGGTGGGCATACGTGGGCTGGTAATTGGTAACTTAATTATAAAATAAGTGGGATTCTCGTCTTAAAGGGTGGAACTGCAAAGCCTGATTAATTGAACTGGTTTGAAGATTACTTTTAATATTCTTATTCTGTACTGATACCAGACTCACTTTCATTCCTGCTATTTATCCATTGTATTACATGCTTTTTTAACTTTTTGATTGGTTTTTCATCAAGTTTTGCAACACATCAGTTTTGCAAGTTTTGCTGCTCTTCATGCTCATCAAAAAATAAAAACATGCATTACAAGATGTCTGAGGTTACTAGTTTGGAGTATCTGACTCAAACTCAGTATTGGACACTCAATATTATACATTAACTGAGGGGTTGGATATGTCACAATCATAGATTTCTCTACAGTAGCAAATAACATCTTGGGCAATTTTCAGGAAATACAATTCAGAAAGGAAGCTTCAGCAGAAATGATCAATTCAAAAGTAGTCTTCTCAAAAGAACATGTAACAGGCATGTTTGCTAGGATTTTAAAGAAATCAGTACCATTCCATTCATCACTGTAATGCAGTGCCCTTAAAAAAAAGGAAAATTGTGAGTGAATGATTTACATTTCAGCATTTTAGCATCTAGAATAACCCAAAATGACTTAAATCCGAAAGAAGGGCAAAAGTTCAGAAACTGATTGGTTTGTCTGCCCTGACCCTTGACCTTAGCCCAGGTAAAAGGTTTGTAGGATGAACCTGACCAAAAGTAAAACATAAACATTAAATACAACCAGAAAAAATATGCTGAGATGATGAATATATGTATGAAGATTGGGAAACTTTAGAAAAGAATACATACAGCTCGGACTGTACTATATCTAGAGCATCGATAGCTAAAATTACTTGACGGTTACAAGGTTTATGTGTGACAACAATAAGGTTCAGACTTATATAATTTGTAGCATGGATATTGAAATGTTAACACCCCCCATAAGGATTCAACCATTTTTAATTAACACAGCTTACTGTGCTACACTGCAAGCCCACAGCATCACAGCTTCAGAACATGTACAACTTGTAAGTTTTTATCTGCACATTAACAGTTAAAATGCAAGTACAAATGTACCTGAATGTACTGTAGCGTTAAGTGTTGGGGTGTATTTTGATAAGAGCATTCATAGCTCTGAGCTGAAGCTCTGATCTAAAGAAGACCTCTCCCCCAAAGTTATCAGATTTCTTTGGCTCATCAGCGTGTGAACTGGTTTACATCAAAGTGGCAGTCTTGGGAGGATGGCACAGATAATGGGCCAAATAGCTTGGAATCCCTGCTGTGAGATGTCTGGGGAAGGGGGCCTGTAGGTAATAAAAATTCTTTGAAATGGACGAGAGCCGAAATCCCGACACAGAGCTACGAACCTGGGTCAACCGGCATTTCCAAAAGATGGCATGGATTGACATCAGTCATAAATCAAGCCCCCCTCCAATAGGACACTGGGGGCTGAAACCGAAATCCAATCTTACAAACTCAAGAACCAATCATCTATTGATCTGACAGGAGTATAAAGGGTAGCGCATGGTCTCTCTCTCTCTCTCTCTCTCTCTCTCTCTCTCTCACCTGAACTCTCTCTCACCTGAACCAGTAACCCTCTGCCACAGCTCAACCTACAGCTCTGTTGCCAGAACCGAAATGGAACCAACTTAGTCTTTGCCGGCAACAGAAGGGTTAAACTGGGAGAAGGAGATTGAGCTGTACGAAGAATTATTTTAAAGGACTTTAATAAGGAACTTTACAAACTGCGCATGCCCACCTATACCCACCTGATCAGTGGAGTTTTACAGCTGGACAATTGATTAAGTCGACTGCAATACGAAAGTGTCAGTCATTTAAATAGCTATTGAGTCTTAAGAAACTTGACCCTTGGAAACGAACAGGGCCCTGCTTTCCTCAAAGACTTTGTCTTCAAGTAAATACGGTGGAAACCCTGCTTGCAAAGAAGATTTTTTGCACAACCTTGGAGCCTTCAAACCAGTGGAAAATCTGTTTGGAAAAGACTCTGTTTCGTGAAACCCCAACTTCCAGGTGCATCGACTGAGTGGAAGTTCTTGGACAAAGCCGAACCGGACTGCCTTTGTTCCCAACCACACGGACCTCGTGCCGTGTGCTGTTATCTGAGCCTGAAGACAGAGAGGCCTCTCTGCGACGAAGTTCAGATAAGTTTAACAGTTTGGAGTTTATCATTCATGACATTTGAGAAATCAAATAGAAATGTTAATCTGTGATTCATAACTCTAGAATGTGTAATATCATTTAGTTTTGCTTAAATATAAATGTGTGTTGCATTAAACTGTTTTGTTGACAATTTTAGAAATAAAACCTGTCAACGCCGAGAAATATCTTCTCATTCCTGTTAAACTGTTTAGTCTGAAATTAACACACGTTAATAGATATTAGATTATTTGTGGCCCTGCCTATCCTTAATCATTGAATAAAGGGAAGGGAAATTGTGGTAACAAGTAATGATAGGATCATTCTCGGCACCTAAACATAAATGAGACTGAAATATATATAACGAGAAGTTACCTGACATAAATACTAACCTGCGTAGTTATTTGATGTCCGTCTAACAATACTAATGAGAGACTCACCTTTGTCTTACTAACCGGTATTGTAGTCAATGTGTTTATAACTTTTTTTTGTTTAACGATTTATGTTATCATATGCAATCCCATGGTTTTGATTTGGTCACGGAAGTGATTTGTCTTTGATTTGTTGATCTAGAGTTGAATTTTAATTAGTTTTTCCCTTTTGTATAATTAGTGTAGTGCTACATTTAGTCTTTGTTTTTAATACATTTGACAATTTATATCTTTGGAATTGGTGTCTGTGTCCAATTATTACAGAAATTTAGTTCTATAAGATTCCAGGATTCGTGATAAGGTGATACTATAAATTCACTTCTTTAATTGAAATGTATAAGTGTACCTTACACTACAGTACTTACGTTATATCTCTTTTTGCTCTCTGATCAAGGCTGGGTTGACACATATTGATTAACTGATTCACATCTGACACTATATAATAAGTAATTTTTAATCTGTCTTTATATAACGATCGATGTCACCCAAGGGCCTCCTTCTGGATGCATAATGTCCTTCTTGTATTATACTGACCAACACTCTACTCTCAACAGGGCCAACACAAAAGCAAAATGAAGCTTTCCATCTGATCCCTTAAGGTAATTATATTACTGTACTCTTTATATAATTATTGGATTTAGTTATGATTTATTGCATAAGAGTAAGAGTGCTGAACAGCCTAGGAAATTAGACTGCTGTATTACAGGTACAGTCTGAACAGATGTGTCTTGATTAATTGCCAGAAGGTGGTCAGGGACTGTGCTGTCCTGACCTCAGTGGGAAGGCCGTTCCACCACTTAGGGGCAAGGGTTGAAAAAGAAGGGCTCTGGAGGAAGGGGAGTGGACAGGATGTACAGTGAGTCTTCTGGTGTTGGAAGACCAGAGCAGTCTGGAGTGAGTGTAAGATGTGATGAGAGTCTGCAGGTAGCTAGGGACTCACTGGTCTAGGCAATGGTAGGCAAGAAACAAAGCCTTGAGCTGGATAAGAGCCGAGATCAGGAGCAAGTGTTGGGAGCGGAGTAGTGGAATAGCATGTGCGAAATTAGGCATAGAGAACAACAGACAAGCAGTCGAGTCGATGCAGCAGGCAGGTAGCAGATGCAGGCAGGCCAGCCAGGAGGGAGTTGCAGTAATCCAGGCAGGAGAGAACTGGGGTCTGGATGAGCAGCTGAGTTAAGTAGTTGGTGGTGAAGGGAGGATTCTGTGTATGTTGCTCAGGAAGAATCAGCAAGTGCGTGTCAGAGTGGAGATATGCTGCAATTAGGACAGAGCGGGGTCAAGGGTAATTCTGAAGTTCAGATTTGGAGGGGTTAAGCTTGAGATGATTTGAGTTCATCCAGGAGGAGATAGCAGAGAGAAAGGAAGATATTTAAGAGTGGATACGAGGGTCAGAAGAGGCAAAGAGAAGATCTGGGCATACTGTGCATAGATGTGGTAGGAGAACCCATGGGATGCGATGGGGGCCCTCGAGAGTGGGTTTAAAGAGAGAACAGGAGAGGGTCCAGGACAGATCCTTGGGGCACACCTGTTAAGAGGGGTTGCAGTGTGGATAAGGACCACTCCATGTCACCTTGTAGGTGCTTTAATTTGATGTGCTAGTTCATAATATATCTAAAATACCAACATATTTTATGATATTTAGTGTATGCTAGGTATAATTTGAAAGAGTTCCTTTATTTTACAAAACTGTATGAATAATAATTAGCATTGTGAGATTCAATCTGTGTATTTGTTCAGGACCAGCTAGCTTCTGAAGAATATTTGAAAATAAATGAGAATTCACATTTAATTTAAAAGGAGAGCACAGCAACATAAGAATATTTGAATTAACTCTATACAAAATATTTTATATTATGATTTTCCTGTCAAGTCAGAAGCCTTCTGTACTCTGTTGAGTTTATACCAACTGTCAAGTTTAAAAACGAAAGTCACATTGCACTTCTACATGGACATGCTATACATTTTAAATAGTATTATTCTTGGGTAACAAAATACGTTTACAGATCCACATGCAGACTCTCCAGAGGCCTCTCTTTGAGAAATGACTTCTGTAGTGCTAATGCATAAAATTAATAAGTGCAACAAGAACATTCTTAACAACATGCAACGCTGCTATAGAATATTTAAAATATAGAAAATAGTGTGGGTTTAGAGTAGCTGAACTAAAGCTTGTCAATCATTTAAAAAATGACTAAGAGAAGAGAATTTAGAAGTTAAAGTCTTAATTTTAAATTGACAGCCAAAAAATAAAAAACAATAAAATAATAATTAAAAAAAGCTAAAAGCACCTTTTCCAGCAATGCATTCCAAGTGCCTTTCAGGAAACAAAAATAAACCAAAATATTGAAGAGAACAACTTGTGTGATCCTACTGGGACTACAAATACAATAGCAGCAAAACAACAGAAACAATGTGGATTCTTTCAAACTTAAAGAAAGAATTGCATATAACCCTTGCTCTGCCTTACACAATCCTAGATTTTGAAAGCATCTGAAAATATATTTAATTTCCATTTTCATTGAAGAGAAGGCAGCTAAAACTGAATAGCTTAATTAATTGTATGTCTTTAATGTTTAATTTCCTTTGGAATGTTTTTAGTTGTGTTAACTCAATCAAATTAATTTGACTTTTTTATTTTGCCTTGACATTAAAGGAATAAGTCAGAAGGCCAAATGTTTCAGCAGCTTTTCTTACAAGGTTAGATTTTAAGCTAATCGTTTGTTAGGCATCGGCAATGTGGGGTATCCAAGCAGAAAATGAGTAGATGCCTTCTTTATTGTTTATGATTAATCTACATGCATATGTTTTAGGTGTAACAATAGGTAACTTTGGTATATGATTTATGGGACTCATTTTAGGTGTATGAATGGGCAATGGTCAATGGCAATGGATACCTAATTATACGTTTGGTATAATTTGTATCATTCCGTTAACATTTATGTTAATCTAGAGACATGCAAAAGTGAAAATACATTTGAAATATGAAACAATAGATTTCGGAACCATTGATGATACATATGACTAAGTTTATCAAAATTGCCAGTGCTTTTTCACATTTTTAAATTGGTCTTTATTCAGTTTAACAAAAGCTTTATCTATGCTTTTTATCATGTAGGGCTTTTTACCTGTCATGACTACAGTTTTGCTCCTAACAGCAGTCCTGCTACTCCCAACTGCTCTCTGAGTTATTCGTGTTTACAGATCAAAATACAGAAAATCAGCACCATTAATCTAAAACTAATTTAGACAGTATTTCTATAAGATCTCTAACAGTAGATATATTATTTGTACTTAGCAAGCATAACCTTCAAAGATATACTAGAGCACACAAAATAATCAACCACAGTTAACATAGTTTAGTGAATGGGAAAATACAACTTATTATAGCAAGTGATTTAGCTGGAAACTATCCAGAGGCTGAAATGTATTTAATATCTACTGAAACATGTAGACTTTATTGATATATTTTTTTAATTACTTGGCATTCAGCCCTCAAATGTAATGTCCAGTCTGACAAAAAAGTTCACATCACATAAAAAATCAGCTTAGAGCCTTGGCCTTTTCCCTAATGTGATTTAATGCATGTTATCTCAAAGAGGAAAAAGACTTGTGTTAGTATTAAATTATGGACATTAACTAGTTCTTGTTATTAAGCTACTATTTGTATGCTGCTGAATCATTAATTTAATTAATCATTAATATGAGTGGACAGTAGACTAGTAATAATACAAAGTGTAATATTTTAGAATATGACATTTATGCCCTGATTAATATGCAAAATCAGATGTTATTTTGTCATTTCTTGAAAGCTAATTATAGATATCATGTTCACTGGATTGGCTTTGTGGCATATAAATGATAAACACAGAGCTGCCAGATTTTCCTTCAGGGGAACATGAACTGCACTAGTTATAATCTTCAAACATATTTTTCAGTAATCTTAAACTAAAAGGTAACTACTCGTATTAGGAGTAATGCATAACAATAGGAACTGTTTAACTGAATGTATCAGTATGTATTGTTATACACTATTTAAGTCTAAATTGAAAGCTATTCCTACACATGCTCCCTAGTGGAACAGATCCATTCTGGGTGGACCATAATTGAATAATGATTAGTAACTAATTGCTAAGTGTTTTGTTACCTGGATAACTGACCTGAAGTGTCATAATGTTATACAGAGTTCCGATGGGTGAGCAAAGAGCATTTTATTGAGATAATTTCCTTAAGGAATATAAAAATTGACCTAACATTGAGGGGATGCTGTTTTCAGATCCAGTTAATGTATGCTTATGATTTTTATTTTATTTTAAAGGAAACTGAAATAATATGTTTAACTTGATATTTTGTCACTATTTGTGTATGTTTAAAATTATCCCTTTATTTGAATGAACTGTTCTGATTTGTTATACAATACGTAATCAGCTAATCATGTATCTGTATCACAGAGCAGACAAAGTACTCTAAACCAAACAAATGTTAGAAGATGGATGAATATCTTGCATCTGGGAATGGCAACAAAGCTAAAGTAGAAGACCTTAATGTTTAATCTGCCAAGAACCACTTAATGTATGTGCTGGTACAGGATTTTTCCAAGAAATAAAACAAAGCAGGGTTGTGATATTATGGATAGAACACAAGTGACATCTCCATCCAGTAGGTGTTGCCCTACACTAATCAAATATAAGCCTAATGGGTGGTGTTGTGCAGTGATGTTTGTTGTATTATTGTTTTAGGGAGAGACAGATTTGCTCACAGCAAGGCAACTGTCATCACAATCATGTTTTTCATTACAGTCTGAACTCAATAAAAAATGTGTCTGCAAACAACTTTCACCAGCCCTATCCTTCAAGCCATGATTTGCCAATTCTGTCTCAATTCCTGTTTATTGTTTGCAGGTCCAACAAAGTTAAAGATATCATGTTACCTACACACAACTCCTGTTATATATTGAGTTTTGAACACTTACAAATGTCTAGTTAGCAAGTAGTAAATAGTTTTTCCCCCATTAACTACTTAATGTAGTATTTACTTATAATCACCATATTTCTCAGGTTTCACCCACTGATTGATTTGAAAGATAAATTCCATAAGGTCCATCTCTCCAGAACTGGCTTGGTCATTAGATATTTTGTAACCATTACAACAGCCCCTTGTCCTTGACTTCCACAAGAGCATTCAGTTTTCATTCCAGCAGGTCTCATTTGCTTAACTGATCCATTTATAGGCTTATTTAGTAATTTAAAAAAGTGATCTTTAAAACACTGAAAGACACCTATCAATCCTGAAGAATGGAGACTATTTTCTGTTTTAAGGGGCTCATGCACTAGTCAGCAGAGATGTCTATTTTACATGGTCAGCTCTATTAAAATACACCTTGTTCATCCATTGCTTTTTGGCAGTACACAGTGACTAAATCTTTTCACATTCCAGAAATGGAAATGACTGTTACTTTAATGCTGCATGTAGTTCAGAGCTATTCAAAAACTGTAATAATTCTAATCTTAAATTAATTGTAGACTTTTTAAATTGAACACAGGGATCATTAGTACATTTTTAACAAGCTCTATTCTTATTTCGATAGCTCACAGGAAAGTTTCTAAATATATCTTTTTCAGTTTTGTATCAGAAATCATTTAAATTACTGTTAGCATCTCTTCTACAGCTTCTCTTCAGTAGCATCCTAAATGCATTTAGATTTGGTTCATCCAATCCCCCCTCACTTTGCTTGTGTGCAGTACTCCACTCTGAAACACAAATCATAATCCCCATCAAATATGCTGGGTCAGTTCCACTTTAACACTGCTCATACGCTTCTTACACATAAAGCAGTTTTGGATGCCGTCTTGTTTTTTGCCAGTTCAATACCAACTTGGGCAATTCGCACAGCCAGAAAATGTGATTCCAATACTGACAACAAGTTGTCATTTTTGCAGCTCGACTGGCCTGAAAGAGATATGTGTGTATAATATAAAACAAGATTAATGAAAATATAATATATAAAAATAAAGAGAACAGCTATCAATGTCCAAATACAAACTACAGAAGACACCGCAATGAAAATGGGGTAGATTTTTATTAATATGTAGTGTATAAATTAAAACCTAATTATACTTTGAAATTGTTTATTTTGGGGACAAAAGTGCACTACTTCAATTAGTTCACAAAACATAAAGTTTGTCAACCCTGATGTAAAGTAAACACAGCAGCCTAACAAGGATTTATTTCTTTATGAATGTTTAATATTCAACTTAAACGTGGTTGAAAAATATTGTAATTGTAATAGTTTTTCACAACAAACAGAAAACTTTAGGATTCATGGTGAGTGCTGATTCACAAACCATAATCCTTTCAACTGTAACTGTAAGAAAATCCTATCCTGGTTTCATAGCAACACCACAGTTTGCTGTAAAGACCAATTTAGACATATAAGCTTGCAGCATGCCTGGAGATCCGTTACAGTCGTTGTATGGTAGCCTTCATTGGCATGATCAGAAAAGTCTGCTTTGAAGTGTCTTTTCTCCAGGCTTCCATCCCACTATTCTTAAAAGCTTAGGAAAATGTGCTACATAACCAGCTCCTCATCAAACTATATGTGAAATACTTTTGAAAACCTCACACATGTAGTTATAGACATGAAAGTCTTTTAGCGTTATTAATCTAGCCTGTTAAAGTAAAGAACTAAAAATAAACTTAAGTATTGTAACATATTTTGGGGTTCCGGTGATGGTGAGACTCAAACCATGGTCTCCTGTATCACGCTATAGAATCACTAGAGTATATAGAATCAGGAATCCCTATGAACTCTGGGATAGTAATACAATTCAGTTTACGATGTCATAACATGGCTTACATGCAAAAACTAAAGGAATAGTATCATAAATGAATTGGTGATGATACATTTTGTGGTAAGCAAAAAATGTAACGTATTTAAGAGATTTGCTAATCCTTTGTCTTTACAATTATTACTCAATTTCTTAGCAGACACCCTTACCCAGGGTGACTTATAATTCTTACAAGATATCACATTATTTTTTAAATTTTACCCATTTATACAGCTGGGCATTAACTGGAACAATTTGGGGAAAGTACCTTGCTCAAGGGTACAACAGCAGTGCCCCCACCTGGGGAAGTTGAATCGAAATGTGTAAGCATCATGTTAATTGTTATCTCGTATATGAAATGAAGGATGTTTTAAACAACATCTAGGACTATGGACTGTATGAGATGCTGTCTACTTTGCACTTTAGTTGTTTAATAGTTGTAGATATTGTAGTTTACCCATGAACATTTGGTATGATAAAGCCTTCTGACTTTTCTAAATGGATCATATTATCATAATTTGCTGTAGTGACAGTATCTGAATGGAAGCAGAACAGCAATAAAATCTTTGTGATTGATTTTTAATGGAAACTCTTTCTTATATCATTGGTTATCACATAAAATGTTAACATTACAGCCAACAGACATATGGTAACAGATGTTAATATTGCCAACCTATTTTTCTATGGGCTCTATTAAGTCACAACACAAGACACATTTTGCATTGATCTTTAAAGGTCTCTCTTTAGAGCTGAGCCCCATCCAGCTGGTCTGTGACTGGCTTTAACTCAAGTCACCAAACTCTGAAGACACTGCCTTCTACTAGGCCATCTGTGCCCAGCAAAGATCCTTTATTATTGCCAAATCAAAAGCAGTTTCATATTAAATAATTCCTGGAATTTGAAACAAAAGGTTTAAGTGAATTTAATCTGTTGGAAAAATCACACCAAAAAGCATATTTTGTGATATGCATTATTTCAGACAATTACATTAAAACGTTCAGTTCCAGATGCAAAATTGTTTATCAGAAATGTCTATTGAATTCCACATCCAAGGAACAATAGTAAGTGTCATGACATAAGGAGCAGGGAGAAACTCAAACCTGCTCTAGCGGTATTTCAGAAGCACGGGCAATGTGAGGGATGGAGCAGCACTAAGCACATCCAGTATGTAGACCAGTTCACTGCAGCAAAGACCTCAGGCAATGGAGGAGGCACCCAAGCACCCAGGCACACTACACAAGGAGTACTATACCAGGCACCTGGAGGACAGCATATTTGTAAGCCAAAGCAATGACATCTACAATCCAAAGTGTTTGGACAAGGCCTGCCCCAGGCTGCATGAACCAATGCAGACAAAGTGTTGGTCTGTCTGCTGTATAGAACTCGTCCTGCAATATAACACCGCACCACCTGCACAGGGCAGAGTGAATGCAGACTGTGATCATCCTCCGAAGAGAAGGGGAGAATAAAAAGCTATAAACTACATCGACCTACAACGGAGAAAAGCGAGGTTCAGTTGTAGGGAGGTTCTCAAGCCATCACCTGCAAAACATAGACAGGAAGGATGCACAGAGAGTGCATGCAACTCCCCACCCACTTAGTCGATACAACGGCTGGCAGAAACACCATTTTCATGGAAGGATATTTTAGATCTACAAACTGAAGCGGCTCAAAGGGGGCCTTGGAAAGTGCTTCCGGCACTACATCAAGGTGATAATAAAAGGTGCCACGATGGAAGTGTATGACACACAGGGGGCAAAGACACGTCCTCCTGTGGTGTGTATGTAAAAACTTCTGCCAATTCAAGAGCCCCAACACATGATCAGCCCCTTACTGTGTCACCCACAGATACACACATTCAGCAACCAACCCAATCCAAAATCCTTCATCAAAGTCTATAATCCAAAATCAGTAGTTCTTTATGACTTTTTTCCCCTCCTTTGTTCCTCTCTCACACTGTCACTCCTGCTCATCCTCCAGCTTCTCCTTTTTTTCTTTAAATTTTCTAATGTCACCCTCTTTCAAACATTGTCTTATTAATAAGAGATAGAATGTGCTGTAGTACTGACTGAATGTGTTTGTGTGACTACACATTAAAACCTATCATCATAGAACTAATTGAGAGACTCAGACCTCAAACATTATGAAAAAAAATAAAAGGATTGATTGCTGTAATTTGATCTTGTGAACATTTGTAGTTTATTTATTAAGTGTGTATGCATATCCATAAAAGTCATAACATTGTAAGTAATTTTCTTTTATAGTTCTGAGATTTGCACTTAAACATTTAAGTGTGGAGTGGTGGTTAGGGCTCAGGACACTGGAGTGGAGGGTTGTGAGTTCAATCCCCAGGTGGGGGGCACTGCTGTTGTGCCCTTGAGTAAGGTACTTTACCTAGATTGCTCCAGTAAATGCCCAGCTGTATAAATGGGTACATATGTAAAAATAATGTGATATCTTGTAACAATTGTTAGTCACTTATTAGGCAGCAAGTGAACATTTTGTCCTCAAAGTTGATGTGTTAGAAGCAGTAGAAATGGGCAAGTGTAAGGATCTGAGTGACTTTGACAAGGGCCAAATTGTGATGCCTAGATGACTGGGTCAGAACATCTCCAAAACTGCAGCTCTTGTGGGGTGTTCCCGGTGTTCAGTGGCCAGTACCTATCAAAAGTGGTCCAAGGAAGGAAAAGCGGTGAACCGGCGACAGGGTCATGGGAAGCCAAGGCTCATTGATGCACATGGGGTGCGAAGGCTGGCCCGTGTGGTCCGATCCAACAGACAAGCTACTGTAGCTCAAATTGCTGAAAAAGTGAATGCTGGTTCTGATAGAAAGGTGTCAGAACACACAGTGCATCGCAGTTTGTTGCGTATGGGGCTGCGTACCCGCAGACCAGTCAGGGTGCCCATGCTGACCCCTGTCCACTGCCGAAAGCGCCTACAATGGGCACGTGAGCCTCAGAACTGGACCACAGAGCAACGGAAGAAGGTGGCCTGGTCTGATGAATCATGAGTTCAAGGTGTTGACTTGGCCTCCAAATTGCCCAGATCTCAATCCAATCGAGCATCTGTGGGATGTGCTGGACAAACAAGTCCGATCCATGGAGGCCCCACCTCGCAACTTACAGGACTTAAAGAATCTGCAGCTAACGGCTTGGTGCCAGAAACCACAGCACACCTTCAGAGGTCTAGTGGAGTCCATGCCTCGACGGGTCAGGGCTGTTTTGGCGGCAAAAGGGGGACCTACACAATATTAGGCAGGTGGTCATAATGTTATGGCTGATCGGTGTATGTATGTATGTATGTATGTATGTATGTATGTATGTATGTATGTATGTATGTAGTAGCGTAAGGTACACTTATACATTTCAATTAAAGAAGTGAATTTATAGTATCACCTTATCACGAATCCTGGAATCTTGTAGAACTCAATTTCTGTAATAATTGGACGCAGACACCAATTCCAAAGATATCAATTGTCAAATTTATTCAAAAACAAAGACTAAATGTAGCACTACACTAATTATACAAAAGGGAAAAACCCTAGATCAACAAATCAAATCACTTCTGTGACCAAATCAAAGACCATGGGATCGCATATGATAACACACAAATCGTTAAACAAAAAAGGTTATAAACACATTGACTACAATACCGGTTAGTAAGACGAAGGTGAGTCTCTCGTTAGTATTGTTAGTCAGACATTAAATAACTAGGCAGGTTAGTATTTATGTCAGGTAACTTCTTGTTATATATATATATCAGTCTCATTTACGTTTAGGTGCCGAGAAAGATCCTATCATTACTTGTTTCCACAATTTCCCTTAACTGATTATTATTCAATGATTAAGGATAGGCAGGGCCACCAATAAACTAATGTCTATTAACTTGTGTCAATTTCAGACTAAACAGTTAAACAGAAATGAGAAGATATTTCTCGGCGTTGACAGATTTTATCTCTAAAATTATCAACAAAACAGTTTAATGCAACACACATTTATATTTAAGAAAACTAAATGATATTACACATTCTAGAGTTATGAATCACAGATTAACATTTCTAATTGATTTCTCAAATGTCATGAATCATAAACTCCAAACTGTTAAACTTATCTGAACTTCGTCGCAGATAGGCCTCTCTGGCTTCGGGCTCAGATAACAGCACACGGCACGAGGTCCGTGTGGTTTGGAACAAAGGCAGTCCGGTTCGGCTTTGTCCAAGAACTTCCACTCAGTCGATGCACCTGGAAGTTGGGGTTTCGCGAATGTAGAGTCTTTTCCAAACAGATTTTCCACTGGTTTGAAGGCTCCAAGGTTGTGCACAAAATCTTCTTTGTAAGCAGGGTTCCACCGTAGTTACTTGAAGACAAAGTCTTTGAGGAAAGCAGGGCCCTGTTCGTTCCAAGGGTCAAGTTTCTTAAGACTCAACTAGCTATTTAAATGACTGACACTTTCTTATTCAGTCAATTGTCCAGCTGTAAAACTCCACTGATCAGGTGGGCACAGGCGGGCATGCGCAGTCTGTAAAGTTCTTTATTTAATAAAGTCCTTTAAAAGAATTCTTCGTACGGCTCAATCTCCTTCTCCCAGTTTAACTCTTCTGTTGCCGGCAAAGACTTGGTTGGTTTCTGGTTCCGGTTCTGGCAACAGAGCTACAAGTTGAGCTGTGGCAGCGAGTTACTGGTTCAGGTGAGAGAGAGAGAGAAAGAGACTGTGCGCTGTTCTTTATAGTCTGTCAGATCAATAAGTGATTGGTTCTTGAGTTTTTGAGATTGGATTTCGGTTTCAGCCCCCAGTGTCCTATTGGAGGGGGGCTTGATTTATGACTGATGTCAATCCATGCCATCTTTTGGAAATGGCGGTTGGCCCGGGTTCGTACCTCTATGTCGGGTTTTCGGCTCTCGTCCACTTCAAAGAGTTTTTTTATTACCTACAGGTCCCTTTCTCCAAACATCTCATAGCAGGATTCCAAACTATTTGGCCTATTCTCGGTGCCATCCTCCCCAAAACTGTCATTTTGATGTAAACCAGTTCCAAGCTGATGAGTCATTGGATTACAATAAAATATACTACTATGATGATCAGTGACCTGTATATAGTGTTTACAGATTATTTAATTAATTTAACTGAGCATTAAAAGAAAAAAATGCTTGTTAGCCATAGGGTGTTTATTTTTAATTTCCTAATCAAATACCCACTTGGATATTATGCCAGTTGACCTTGGTAAAGAATTTATAAGCTTTCCATTTGTAAAGGGTTCATATATCATGTAGATTAAACCAACAATTGAACAACAAAGAAAAAAGTATCAGCAGGATAAATAGGGCAATACATATGTATATATCTCTTCAAGGTGTCTTTTTATCAACAATGAGCTGTTAATCTCCAACTGTCTACTTTTATGAGTAAAACACTTGCCTGTACATGGTCTATTTTATGACTTCCTCAAAACATGAGGTTGGTTGACAGAGGAAGTTACTGAGATGTTAGAGTTGACTGGAGCATGCCTGATACATGTTATACATCTCAGGTTATGTCTCAGGATGTCCCATGTCAGTGTCTTGGTAGAGATATGTATATATAAATTATATATATACACATTTTCAAAAGCCAAGTAAAGTATTAGTGACTGCTGTCAATGGATCATGCCAGGCTTCAAATCAGAATTCAACTTAATGCATCATTACTTCATCATTTGGCATAAGACATCTAAAGAAAATGAGAACCTGTCAAATGGGTAAAGGCTGATTTTCTAAAATGATGTAAACCTATTAGATTTTTATTGAAGAATTGGCAAGTGCTATTAACTGCTGTTCAGAAACAAAGCAGCCAAGGCCTACCAGTTAATTATTAATTTGTTTTACCTCAGTGTTAGATTTAGGTATATGAATTAAATCTGAAAGATAATTAATGACCATGCTTTTTTTCCTATTTGATATATTTATCTTTGAATTACCAAATCAGGAGTCAGACAATCATATATATATATATATATATATATATATATATATATATATATATGTGTGTACGTGTTTACAGGTTATATTTAATAACACTATAATAAAATTGGATACTAAGCTTCCTACTGTGCAACTGTATTGCTGTCAATTAATGCACTAGCTGAGACAGAAAGGGATTGATATCTATACTGAGACACACCCCATCCATCACTTTTAAAATGACTGTCATCCAGTTCAGGTCAATGTGTGTTTGACATGAATGACAAAATCAAACTGCAGACTCATGATACAGTCTGGATATCAGGGAAATTCAGCATTAAGCAACAGAAAAAAGAAAGCAGTCCAGGTTATACAGCATTCCTTTAAAAACAAATCACAAAACCTCACATGCCTAGGAACAGGAGATGGAATTCTTATTATTGACAAGATCATTTTTAATTTCAAGATGTTAAAAGCATTTTGCTCTGACCTACAATTGCTCACTGAATAATTTGTTCATTTAATAATGTAGAATGGGTCAGGAAGTTACTAGTTCAGCAATTAATAATGATGACAACTCAATCTAAATTATGTGTATATTTAATTAAGTGGGTAAAATCAATATGTTAACCTCCTACATTTTTTTTTCTGTATTCGAAAGACCTGACATCAATCAGCAATTATAACTATTTCCACAATCATTGTAATTTTTATTACGCAGATTATCATCAGCATACTGTTTGCAATTCTGCAATATAATTTGTTTAATCATAATACACCACCAATTCTTTACAGAGTATTTCTTGCATGTGGATATCATTTGGGAAACATACAGAGCCTAATATTTTGGTCATTTTCCAAAATGAATTTATTACAAGAGATGTGAAATATGTAATGTCCTTAGATCAAACTGAAAGATTTTCCATATCATACATAACACTTTTGATAACATATGTTTATTTAATAACTGTGTTTATGTAAGCATTAATGAGAATTAGTTTAAAATACTTGTATTTTTTTATACAGAACGTTTATACAGATTACGGAATGTAATGGGAAAACACAACTGGTATGGGCATGTTTGGTGTATTGCAAAAATGTTCAAATGTTTATTTTTATTTCGTAATGAATTTAATACTCAAAGCAAGACAGCTGGAAGTAGATTGTGAATTGCAGTTTTCTCAAGGAGTTTTCTACAGATATGCAGGAAACCTCTTTTGTTGAGCCTGCAATGTTGTCCTGATACAGCAGTTTGAAAGTCCCAGGAATCATGTTCATCAAACTTAAAATAAAGTTGTTGACCTCATTAACACTTAGCATGCACTCAAGGGAGACACAACACACTATTGATGTAGCAATTCAAAGTCAATGCTCTAAATCATCTCATTATTTTCAAACTTCATTGACCCCACTCACAGAAACAGAAATTGTGTTCTACACAACCTTCTCACATCACTTCTTTAAGGTGGCAATATTACCTGAAACTGAGACTTGCATACGTGCATGATTTATTATAATGCCCTTTTTCTATTCCACATGTAAGCTTACTAGTTTTATGGATATGGCTGTTTGCTGATATTGAAGGGCATTTTGTTTCTTCCAAATTTGTTTTCAATGATAATTGTGCACAAAGAGAATATTTAAGTATATGGTAATGTTTTTTACAAAGCAGGTTGCTGAAGGAAGTGTGAACAATGACCTTTGGAAATTATTCATTTCAAAGTAAAATATTTAGAGTTTCATGACAGAATATTATGTATTTTATGTAACTCCAATACGTTGATGTGGAGGGCCCTTGTGGGCACCGTCCATCTGCCTCGGACTCCATGTCCATTGCAGAACGCTCCACAACCTTGCTTGGAGGCTTCTGCACACTGGCACCAGGGGCACACCGAGGCTTACATTGTGAGGGCTCCGCCACCAATGGAGCACCTTTCAGCACGCTGGAGTAATTGTGACTCGGCGTGCTTGGTCACGGCGAGGATGCATCCACAGACACCTGAACCAATACTGCAGCGGCCTCAATTGGAGGAGGCCGAGGCGGAGGGTCTGTGATCCAGCCGCTAGGAGGTCCAGCAGCCTCTGGCAAAGGGAAGAGACACATGCGTATGGAAGCAGCTCTCTCTGGCGCCAGCGTGGCAAGTATGGCAATGGAATCGATGTGCAGTTCGAGGAAATGTGCATGCTGAGTTGGCATCAGGCGGCTCTTCTCTTGATTTAGGAGAGACAGCCGAGAATCAGGTTTGTATGGCACTGAACCTGCTCCCTGGAGTGAGAACAGACCAGCCAGTCGTCTAGATATGTGAAAGTAAGCATCTTTCATATCCATCATGGTGAACCAGTCGCTGGGCTTGATGGCCTGGGACATGGTGCGCAGGTTGAGCATCTTGAAGTGCAGCACCTTGAGGTGGTGGTTCAGGTGCCTTGGATCCAAGATGGGGTGGAAACCGCCATCTTTCTTGGGCACTAGGAAGTATGGGGAATAGAATCCCTTGTGCTGCCCCAGAGGGGGCACTTCTCGGACCGCTTGCTTCTCCAGGAGGTCGGAGATTACGACACGACGTGCCGCACACTGCAACGTGTCCCTCACTTGCGTCCACACCACGCCTCAGAAGGGGGGTGAACATGTGTGAAACTGTAGGGAGTAGCCAACGAAGCAAAGCTTGATCCCAGCAAGAGAGCGATATCTCCTACAGCCATGGGCTGTAGTGTGGGCGCAAGCTGGTGGAGGAGCCCCTCACGTGGGTGAGATCTCTTACAACACACTGAGGCTTAGGCTGGGTAGCTGGGCCTCGGATTTTACTGCCGCTGCTAGGGCTCCTGCTGTGAAGGGAAAAGCCCTGTGGACAAAAAAGCACAGCAAGCAGTCAGAATATAAAAGGCACTATATAGACATGACTATTTATTTTTCTATTATTTGTTTTACAAACTGAAACCAAAAGCGCAGTTTCATAGAACAGGAAGTGGGAAGGGACCTGTTTTGAGTGACGTGCGCAGTGGCCAATGGCAGCTTTGATAGAGTGACGTTTTCGATTTCAGGTTCCTGTGGAAGTGTGCAGAAACCCCTCCCATTACCATTAAGATACATACAACTGTTAAAATTTGTTATTTGATATTGACTTTGCATTGATGAAATCTGGAACTCAATATCTGTAGATCTGCTGGGTTGGAAAACTGTGAAATTCCATGCCCCTTTTATTACTACTGGTAAAGAGCAGTCATCTTGCTTCACTGTGGGCCCATAAGTCGTCACCCTTGCCCGATCTGCACCCGGCACTGGTTCAACCATTGCTTCATGACTTGAAACCAAAATACAAGTGAAAGAAAGCGCAATGGATTTACTTATTATCAAAAACTTGTTTTATTTAATTTATACAAATTCTCAGAGCGGATGTGTTTGAAAGCATGTGTGAGTGCTCACCCTGTTTACTCAGGGTTGGATAGTGAAAACGTTTCAAATCAAAATATCTTGACCTGACCTGACCTGGTTTTATGTCAGATATGTAGCAACCTGCTAGGAACATTCCCAGCACTGTATGGAAGTATATATTGTTAGGGTTCACCAACTCCTCATTGGGCAGAGATGGAGTTATTTCTGGCAACCGCAGAACACTTGGAGATGGGCAGTCTTGTTATAAAGCCATGAATTTGGTTAGCTTGCTCTAGCAGATTCTGTGAAAGATGATAAATAAATACATTATACTATTTAAATTGTTTGTTACAAACAAGCAGGAAAATCACTTGATGTTAAGATTATTATATGTTTATAAAATTCTGTTGATGTGCTAGTTTTTGCATTAAAATGTGACATATGGCACATAGATTTTAGTTTTTGTGGCTTCAGAGTCAATTAAAATACACCATTAAGCACATTATTTTCTATACTTCTAACATACTAGTAAGTTTTTGAGTGAGCATCTCAAACATTTTCCTAAGCACAGCATGCTTGGAAGATGTGAGCCTCTATTCAAAACTTCATAATTCATGATCTACTATGAACAAGTTCACATAGTATTTAAGAAAACCTAATTCTAGCTCTAGCTCTTCGCCTTCACATTCATTTTGTGTCTTAATTGTTTGAAGCTATTAATCTTTTACCTGATTCAATGAATAAGATATCTGTATAATTCATCAACAAATAAATTATGATTATTAACAAACTAGTAGGGATGTAAAGTGTTTTCTATAAAAATAAACTGGGTTCTTTACTAATCTCCACTAACAAATTGCTTGACTTCTACAAAACAATACATAGACACACAAAGTAAAACATGTTTTTCTCATCTGAAGAAGGTCAAAGGAAATGTTCAGAAATTAACAGACACAATCTATTGTAACTTCAAAAAAGTTTAGTTGTCTTGTCTAGTTATTGTATTTTTATGAGTAAATCATTTCTATATGGCTATAATTACAAATAAAATGATTGTAATTCTTAAATTATTTGTTTCATTGTAAAAATCAATCATAATTGTGATTTTTGCCTGATAAATGCCATAGTCCTTATTACAGGGCTACACTGAACCTCCCACTGATTTATAAATAATTACTTTGTGAATTTCTTGCCATGCCGTGATGTTGCACAAGATGATGAGATGGAAATGAATGGCCCATACTCCTCT
This sequence comes from Amia ocellicauda, assembly GCF_036373705.1. NCBI lineage: Eukaryota > Metazoa > Chordata > Actinopteri > Amiiformes > Amiidae > Amia > Amia ocellicauda. The sequence goes on along the minus strand of NC_089862.1, from coordinate 26,887,497 downwards.
ATTCTAGGTAGTGGGTCTAATCTTCTCGTGTCAGATAGGGTGATTACTCTTCCCACTCAATCAATATGTAGCTTAACTAAGAGTACTTGAAGAAACAGACTACAAATTATTAGCAATGATTTCTGTTTGGGGGACTATCAAGGGAAATCTAACTCTTCAGTTTAATGTCCAGTGTGACACAAATGAAGAAAAGGGAAAGGGATTTCTCAACATCTTGCCGATTAGTAGTCAACTCCATCGTGCAATACAAAACAGTTATCCAAGTGTACTGCTGAGTAGGAGTCTTTGACTTTGCTGTGAAGTGCTCACTAAAAACTTGTAACATACAATCACTTTCTTCATTAGCTATAGAGAGATGTCTTCATAGAGAATGTGAGTCTGAGGATAGTATAAAATGCTACAACAAATCTTTATGGTTTAAATTATAATGTTGGAAATGTCCTGCAATCATTTTTTGATCAAGGCTTGATTTGTAATATTTAGATTTGTCTTTATGGACAAACAACTTAATTAATACTGATCAAAAATGTCTTATTTGTATGTTTACATTCAAGATCTCATGGAAGGCCAAAATGTAAGTGAATTACATTAAACATAATGTGATTTGTTTTATTACTTTGATTATGTTCAAGTTGATTCTAATATGATATTGTATAATATAACACACATGTATATGCATTGTGTGCATGATTTTGGTTCAAAATGAAGTGAGAAGTTCCCCTTGTACAATGTCTTTCTATATATTTATGTAGTTATCATATTTCCAAAATGTCTAATTAGTTAGATACGTTCCTTATTGGCTGGTATGGAACATTTCTACAATTAACATTTTATACCAAGTAATGCAGTGTGCCTCCAATAGTATGGACATGCCCTGTCAGTAAAGTATAATTGTACATTCTGAATTTAAAATGTTGAGTTTAATAAAATTCAGTTAAAAAAAAAAATGTGTTTAATAGTTGAAGATGCAGTAGAGGTCTCATTGTTCGAAAGGAAAAATGTCAGGCTTTGTGAATATTACCCTTTTAAATACCATATTAACCTTCAGTTCTCACTTAACACCCAGACCTGTACAAAACATGTTCATCCCTTTATTTCCCTTTCAATCTGCACACAGGTTTTAGTACCAATCAGTGATAATGGTAAAAGCATCTCCTGGCAATTGGAAAACACAACTTCTCACTTCATTTTGTAGTAATTGCTGATTAGGGCAGCAGTTTGTTTGCTGCCCATGTTGATATGGATCGCCCTACCTGCTGATAATGAGGGAATTTGAAATGTTTGCATATTCTGAGCGTATTATAGTAGCTTGAGTTGTTAACAGATATGTTGATTTGTAACTGCGCACACTTAAAAAAGTCAGTCTAACTCCATATGTGTATCCTCATTATTATACAAGATTATACAAATTGTTTGGTCATTTTTAATACATTCTTTTGGATGCACTAACAAACTTGAACATCCAGAATATTAATATTATTTCATGTGCTGAGAAGATCAATAATTCAGATACATTTTGCTATTGTTTGGAACTGAACTAAAAAAAGTTATCTCATCATGTAATTAGCATGTTATTAATCAATTGTCCTTACTACTGATAGCAATGAAGTAAAAGGCAGATCATCTTATAAAGTAGAATGAGATAAGTCATTGACATGTTTTTAGTTTTTTAAAAACTGAAAGTTTAAAACATATTTAAAGAGGGGCCATTACCTTTGTGTTAGTTTGGTGGCTAAGACATTTCCAATACACATTTTACAGTAGGCATTATATTATTATTATTATTATTATTATTATTATTATTATTATTATTATTATTAAGAGAAATGTGGTTCTCAATAATAAAACTATGTATAATTGGACAAATTATTTAAGGAACTATTAGAAAACAGGTGAGCTTTATATCTATTCTGTCTTATTCATTCAATTTAAGGAATTCCTTTTCCACAATGAAAACGATTTAACATTCTACAGCTCTGGAAAAAAATAGGAGACCACTGCAATTTTTTCTTAAATCAGCATGTCTACATGTATGGCAGCCATTCCATTCTAGTGTCTGTTGAATTCCATCACAGGCACAACTCATTCTACTGAATGAGCTACTGATTAGGTGATCACCTGAACCAAATCTTATTTAATGAGAAAAGTATAAAAACCACTGCTGTGGTCATCAATATACTCTTGCAGTAGGGCCAGCTGGATTGAAAAAACAGTGCTAGTAATACAGTGATTTTGTATGTTTGCCCACTGACAAAGAAATGATCAGTCTATAATTTTAATGGTAGGTGTGTTTTAACAGTGAGAGACAGAATAACAAAAAAAAAAAATCCAGAAAAACGCATTTCAAAAAAGTTATAAATTGATTTGCATGTTAATGAGGGAAATAAGTATTTGACCCCTTCGACTTAGTACTTGGTGGCAAAACCCTTGTTGGCAATCACAGAGGTCAGACGTTTCTTGTAGTTGGCAACCAGGTTTGCACACATCTCAGGAGGGATTTTGTCCCACTCCTCTTTGCAGATCCTCTCCAAGTCATTAAGGTTTCAAGGCTGACGTTTGGCAACTCGAACCTTCAGCTCCTTCCACAGATTTTCTATGGGATTAAGGTCTGGAGACTGGCTAGGCCACTCCAGGACCTTAATGTGCTTCTTCTTGAGCCACTCCTTTGTTGCCTTGGCTGTGTGTTTTGGGTCATTGTCATGCTGGAATACCCATCCACGACCCATTTTCAATGCCCTGGCTGAGGGAAGGAGGTTCTCACCCAAGATTTGATGGTACATGGCCCGTCCATCGTCCCTTTGATGCGGTGCAGTTGTCCTGTCCCCTTAGCAGAAAAACACCCCCAAAGCATAATGTTTCCACCTCCATGTTTGACGGTGGGGATGGTGTTCTTGGGGTCATTCCTCCTCTTCAAAACACGGTGAGTTGAGTTGATGCCAAAGAGCTCGATTTTGGTCTCATCTGACCACAACACTTTCACCCAGTTCTCCTCTGAATCATTCAGATGTTCATTGGCAAACTTCAGACGGGCCTGTACATGTGCTTTCTTGATCAGGGGGATGTTGCAGGCGCTGCAGGATTTCAGTCCTTCATGGCGTAGTGTGTTACCAATTGTTTTCTTGGTGACTATGGTCCCAGCTGCCTTGAGATCATTAACAAGATCCTCCCGTGTAGTTCTGGGCTGATTCCTCACCGTTCTCATGATCATTGAAACTCCACGAGGTGAGATCTTGCATGGGGCCCCAGACCGAGGGAGACTGACAGTTATTTTGTGTTTCTTCCATTTGCGAATAATCGCACCAACTGTTGTCACCTTCTCACCAAGCTGCTTGGCGATGGTCTTGTAGCCCATTCCAGCCTTGTGTAGGTCTACAATCTTGTCCCTGACATCCTTGGACAGCTCTTTGGTCTTGGCCATGGTGGAGAGTTTGGAATCTGATTGATTGATTGCTTCTGTGGACAGGTGTCTTTTATACAGGTAATGAGCTGAGATGAGGAGCACTCCCTAGTACTAGTATTGTGTTTAAAAATGAATATTAACTTATTTTCTTTGCATTATTCGAGGTCTGACAACATTGCATCTTTTTTCATACTTTGACCAGTTGTCATTTTCTGCAAATAAATGCTCTAAATGACAATATTTTTATTTGGAAGTTGGGAGAAATGTTATCAGTAGTTTATAGAATAAAACAAAAATGTTCATTTTACCCAAACACATACCTATAAATAGTAAAACCAGAGAAACTGATTATTTTGCAAAGGTCTTTTTTTTCCAGAGCTGTATATAGTTATAAGATCATGACTTCTGATGATCATTCACTATTTTCATGTGCTCACAGGAGTTTAGGGGTCACTTTACTAGCTGTAGAAATGCACATTCTTACTCTTGTCAGGACTTCCCTTGATTTCAAAGTGGAAATGTCTCACGATTAAAGAAAACAGTAAAAGGGTGTATAGCTGTGATTACTAAGTAGAAATAAGATCAGAAGTTCACAGATACTCTGAAGAAATAAAACAATTCCTTATGGTCTTGGAAAGCCTTCAAAATCTACTTTGCTGTCATGCTGTTATCTGACTATGTGAGATTTATTCATCCAATGCATTGCCTACTTTGAAGGAAATCGTATTTGGGCAGTCACATTTGCACTTGTGATGAGGTCTGAGTGTATACTTTACACTTGTTATAATCTGTGCATATGTGTCATCTAATATTATTTAAAGCATTTGTATTTTGGAAACATGCACATATCCTGCATGGAATTGGTGCCCAAATACCTATGGATTCCTGGAAGAATCCTGCAAGACTCCTTGAAAAATATTACATTTCCCTGTATTAACAAGCCTTCCAAAAATCTCCTTTGCAAAGTGTAGAGGAGACCTGCAGGATAACTAAGGATGTTTATCTGTTTCTCACTGCAAAATGTGGTAAGATAAATGGATGAAACTATAGTTAAGTCAGGACAACTCATGCGATAATGTAATTGCTAATTGTGGACCCCAAGTGAGTCCTGGCTGGGAACGATTCCTATCAGTTTCTAAAGCACATTAGTAATCTTAGTGGCCAGAGACTCAGGCCACCACCAGCCTAGAATATGTGGGGACTCCCAGGACTTGCAGTTTGGTGTCCCTGTCCTGTTGCATAACTAGGAAAATGTACTCAAATCAAAGCCAAAGCACAAGTACTGCTGAACCATGGATGGATGCATATGGAAAATTAACTGAAAGCAGCACTGTACCTGATGTGGTGGGAACACTTCTGCCAATCAGAGAAGCAGGAAGTTGGTTACTGCGAGAGGGGTTGGTGTGGGTCACACAGTCACTGTTTTATAGAAATAGGCCACCGAATAAACTGAAAACTGCATATAATTTAAATGCCAAAACAACTAAGAAACTTGAGATGGATATAGCTAAATTTGGGTTCACTCAGTGTTTGCTTTGCATCAGGACAGCACAGTCTTTTTAGGAATGGCATGAAATACTGCCTATTTACAGCTGCCACGCTGAAGTTTCAGCTACAGAGCCCGAAACAAAGTTTTGGGAAGTGCCCCCCAAATGACCAGCACAAAGAAAGAGAAGTCACCATGAAACAAGTAATAACAACCGCAACACAGCAGCAGTGAGACAAACAGAAATCCATATGGGAAAAGCCAAAAGCACAACATGAATTCAAACAGGGGATAGGGGGACTCTATTTTGGGTGAGTTTAAATACTCTAGCTTTACTATTAATTTTCTCTGGTAGCCAATTGGATTATTCCTTCTGTGTTTGATTAAGTGAGTCTCCTGCCTGAACCATCACACATTTCTGCATGAAGCATAACATTTATTGTCTGAACTCTTAATTTTAGTACATTAACAAATGAGCTTTACTTAGGCAGTGGCATAATGTAGTCACTTCCCAACAGCTGTGTGTTATATTGCTATGTCTGTCACTTGGCTCGTTGATTCTTCACTTATTTTAGTGATGCATGTTCAATACAAGACCATAGAATTCAAACTCAGTACCAATCTAATGTCTTTTTTTGCCATAAAGTTAAGGAAACTGATTTATCAGTACAGCTCTTAAATAAGCCATATATTCAGCCAGCAAAGTAAAATATGCTACATGCTTTATTAAGAAGGACCCTCTTCAATAGAATATAAACTTGGGTTGGATATTATTTTAGCCAGAAAAAAATGCATTGTCCACAATCATTTTACAGCATATTTTATGTATCACTTAAAATTAATGGAAGAACCATTCAAGCAATTCCACTTCCTTTAATCTGAAAAAAAAGAAATAGTCATATTTTCTTAATGATGTCCTTCTTTTCTGTCTGCCCACTTGTTATACACTGTACTAAGCATTCCAGCACAATTGGCTGCTCTGTGAGGAAGTCACGTGAATAAACCTTTCAGTAATCCACAATACATTCCCAAAGGACATTACAAAAGTGTGTGATGCTAATTTGCTTCCCTAAATGAAGGATGCAGTTTTTTACTATTGAAATTTAACTTCCAAAATCTCTATTAATTATGATGATGGTTATTATTGTGATGATGATCTAAACATCATCCAGATAGTTTGCATTTACACCATGATACTGTTATGTAAGACATACATATACAAGACAATGTGAGATATAATTAAAAAAAATAATTTAAATAAAAAAGTAGTTTCATGTTCCAAGATACCTTGTGGCATGTCAATCAATAATTGTTGTGCATCTTACCCCTTTATTGGTTTAGCCCCGGGAAAAGTGGGACACACAGAAAAAGTAATTTTCATCTTACTGAATAGGGTATACATTTAAGTCAATTGAATTGCATTTATCACTTTTAATTACTTTTTGGAAAAGGCTGAATGCAATTAATATATTAGATAATGGAATAAATGAGATTAAATGTGTATTACTACATTTGGTCATCATCATTAGCTGATTAGCTGGAAAAGTATTCTACATTTCACAATGAAGAACATGTGAATGTTTTTTGGAGGAGATGTTTTCAATGTAGTATAATATGCTTCTATAACAATTGTAAGCACACAAGATAATTATTTAACCAAAATAATTTAAAAAAAGTCTCAAAATGACCTGTGTGTGTAAGTATGAATATGGAGATCATCTGTGATGAGCCAGTGACACACCTTAATAATTCATATAAGAATTCCTCATGGTGGGCTAAAACATTAATTACAATGACAGCATGTATTCCCCCAACAGCAAGAATATGCTTTATCACAGTATATGTTGGACTGCTAAATTTGTGAACCAGTCAAAATAAAATATGTGATTAGTCGGAAGTGATGACAGCAAGAAATGCATTAAAGCCCCAACTTTTTGCTTACTCAGTAATCCTAAGAACAATGTCACTGACCTTTTCCTTGCCTTGTACATGTGTTACAGAAAATGATATCAACTTATAAAATATACATACACATTTAATCATTTATCCTATGCACACCCATGGACACCCAATGCAAAATAAATAGGCCAGCCTCATTGTTTCACTGTTAAATAAGTACCACTACTGCTACTGTAATATCCATGGTTGAAAAAATACAAAAATAAACCAACCACAAAGGAAATGAAAAGCTTTAAAAAGAGACCAAAAAAGCAAAAGAAACTTCACTTACTATAATGAGAAAATGGCTTGTCAGCAGAAGAACCAAATCCTGGGTGCACAGGTGTAAGGGGGTAGAAGTAAATGCTAAGTAAAGAAGCACACTGAAAGCTGTTAATGAATGGGTATTGGAAACCCTGCATTAGTAGCACACTGAAATGCTCACTCTGTTGTGATTAATGAGTACTACCCTTCTGTAATAGGTACCAAAGGGACCACATACCAGTAACCCTTTTATAGAGGAGCCCCTGAGACAGGATGAAGTTCTTCTAATAGTATCTTTCAAAAAGTAGGTCTTTAAATCTTAGAAACTCCTACAAACAGCTTATTCTCTCTGTTTTGGCGCCACAGTTAATTCCTGTAATACAAAGGAAAATTGTATTAATGAAAACTGCCCAGTCTTCGAATACTTCCAGAACATTCTGTTCTATCTATTTTAATAGATTGTAAGCCTACTTTTCAAATCAAGTAATTACAATAAACTAATATATATATATATATATATATATATATATATATATATATATATATATATATATATATATATCTTTTTTTTAAATAACAGAAAGCAAATATGGTTTCTTTTTTGTTCACATTCAAGGATTTTTATTCTGAATGTTGTCGAAGGTCAGTTCTTTTTACATTTGCTTTCTTCCATTGCTGTAGGAAAAGTTCAAAAGATCAAATATCAAATTAAATACAAATAGCAAAAATTCTTGCTTTTTCTACACAGTGTCGGCTTCAGAATAACATATTTCAGAATAAATAAGAAAATCATGTACGGTTTTTAAACTAGACCCTATACCAAATCAGACCTTTGACTTACCCACAAATTGCAAATTACAAACCTGTATCCTATTGGATCTTGATTTATAAGTACTAGAAAGTGGCTTCTGACAATACAAAAAAACGATACAGTAACATACAAGTTTGTATTTTGTGATTTGCCAGTTGGTCAAAGGTTTGATTTGGTCTAGCCCTTGGAAAAATTATATTCTAAAGCTCTTTATCGTACTCTAATATTGAGGTAGGTGCTGAGGTTATAGTAGCAATGGAACATAAAATAATGATAATCATATTGGAGTCAATTAAGCTGTCTTTAAATAATCATTCAGATGTGATGGAATATGGGATTTTATTTAAATTAATATTAGCGAAGCAGCTAAATTACAATGAATCATAAAAGCATTGTTTTAGATGTCTGTACCAAAGGAGCAATCTAGATCAAGGCTGGGATTAAATCAAAACCTTGACCCACCTGCTAATAGCAAACTACACAACTGTACTGAGTTAGCGGGTGGGTCAAAGTTTTTATTTAATCCGGCCCCTAGTCCACATGACTAAATAAAAAAATATATTGTTTACAATTTACATTGTACTTTATTGGATACAATGCTTTCAAGTAAGTAAGATGCATATCACTTTTCAATTGATTTGATCATATACACAACTTTAAAAACTTAAACATTTTAAACTTTCAGAATAATGGCGGATGTCAAAGGCCATCATATGTATGCACTGGATTTGGCCATCATATGTATGCACAAATTCACTGGATTTGTCTTCTCCGCAGCAACTCAAGTCATTATTATCAAGTCAACCGAGTGTTAGTGTTTCTTACTCCTTGATAGTAATTCTGATTCCCATAGTGTTTATCTCTGTGACCCATTTCTTTCTAATATTCAACCCATGAATTATCTTACAAAATAGAGTACCTCTCTCTTGATCAAGTGAAATATGCTTACAAAGATAATAATTTATAATTTATAATCCTATCAACATAATACCTTTGCTCACCTGTCTGAATCTCCAAATGATTAAATACAATTTTATCATTTTCAACAATATGTGCACTCTGGAGCACAGTTTTAATTGGGTTGCTTACAATCGCATTGAGCTCAGATTCAGGAATGTTCTCATTAATGTTTTGATTACACCTCAAATCTGATTTATGGAGTTGCCCACTGCTGAATGTGTTGATTAATGTGGGATTAGAGTAGCACTGTACTTTATATAGTGTTGTTGTAAGTGCCAGAGATATTTTAGATGAGAGACTGCATGAATACAGTAGGAGGGAGCCAACAGTCTACACGAGGGATTGAACCCTGAACTCCCATGCCCTAGTGTGAACCGCCTGGCAAAGCAGTTATGTTACATGGCTGTGCAAAGAACAATAAATATATGTGTATGGTCTCCCGCGCGACCTTGCAACCCTTGGGCAGTGCTTCCTTTTTCAGATAACCGGGGTTGCATTCGCAAACTATCGTTATCTTTCAAGTCAGAAGCACTGCCCAAGGGGGAGGGGTTACTGTATAACCAAGCGTCGCAAGGGAGGAGGCAGCGAGCTGATAAGTGAGCCTGCCCTGAGGCGACCGCTAGGGGCCTTGGCAACACAACTCCAGACAGTAACCTCAGGGGCCCCGTAGGGCCGCACCTTAGCTGCCCTGGAGCGAGGACCATAGTCACGCTTTTACCAGGAACTTTCTAGAATCAGCATATACAAAGTGGGGCTACAGAGTGTCAACTCTTATGCCCTCTGCAAACAATAGCAAGGCTGGCTGTTCTACTAGTGCAGCTAGGGGCAAGGCTGTAATCTACTTGCATAACTACTGGCACGGGCAATCAAGCAACTTGTGCGGCCTCCCACGAATTATCATGGCAGTAGACCCCTGATCCAATAGGAGCGGGGCCACAGACCCACTGAAACACAACATAATACACAGCCGGCTGGTCAACAGAGTAGCTGAGCTGAACAACAATATACAGTAGATATACATATTGCGTGACAGCAAGACCTTCATGCTGTCAGCGCTCAGCACAGGAGCATCCTACTCCACTGAATAATACAGAGAGGAAGAGCTCCACTGTGCTGACAACTTAGATTTCATACAAACAAATGATATACACCATGTGGCGCAGGAACGAACTCATGCGCCACCCATGGAACACAGGAGCAGTTGACACCTGCTGGTTAGACAGGCTAACGTAGGGCAACATTATCTCTACTGTGCTGACAAATGAACTATGTACACAGCGGAACCCGAGAGCCTGCTCACGTACTTCCCGCTGAGGACAGCAGCAGTGGACTCTTACTCTATGACACATAGCCAGAGCAGGCCACAGACCTGCTGACCAAGGAACTATGTACACAGCAAGGCAGCGAAACTCAAGCGCCATCAGCTGGGAACAGCAGCAGTGAGCACCATTCTACACATTTTCAGAGCCACAGTCCTGCTCTGAATATATATACAGAGCGGGGTACAGGCCAGATGCATGCACCACTGCAACACAATGCATAATGAATGAACTATATACAGGGTGGCCTCGTAAGGCAATGTACCTGGAGGCTGCATGACAGACCCTGGACACATCAACAGGCTGTCAGCAAATCCAGGAGCAGCTCGAGTGGGTGTTCGACTGGAAGGCATAGTCTGGTGGGAGGGAAGACACGGTTCAATAGCTCTATCAGGATGTGCTTAACAGGGGCAGACTTGGAAAGGAAATCAGGAGCCAGAGCCCGTAGGCTACTGTGGCTCGACTGCAGCCAACACCAGGTTCCCAATGGAAGAGACCGGTCCCGTCATGTCCAACCTGTACAACCGGGCAAATGTAAGCGGCGAAGCCCAAGCTGCAGCCGCACAAATGTCTGCCAAGGGGGCGCCTTGAAAAAGGGCCCATTATGTGGCAATTCCTCGAGTCGAGTGGGCCACCAGGTGTCAGGCATCGGGGTCCCACTGGACTCATAGGCCATGGTAATAGTGTCCACAATCCAATGCGAGAGGCGCTGCTTTGAAAGCGCCTGGCCCTGTGTCTGTGCTCCATAAGACACAAATAATTGGTCTGAGCACCGAATGTCCTTAGTGCGTTCCAAATAGCACCTGAGGGCCCAAACAGGGCAGAACAAGTGAAGCCGACTCTCATGCTCCGAAGAGAAGGGAGGAGGATGGAAAACCATCAACTCTATAGGCCCGTTGACATGAAATGGAGCCATCTCCCGCAAAACGGACACACGATGGGTATACGGACAGGGTGTGTAACTTGCTCACACATTTTGCCGGCAAAAAACGCAGTCTTAAGTGACACTAGCTTCAGCTCAGCTGAGTTCAGTGGCTCAAATGGGGCTTGGAAAAGTGCGTCCAGCACTACATCAAGGTGCCATGCGGGCAGTGAAGGGGTGCGAGGAGGCCGCAGCTGTCGAGCTCCCTTTAGAAACTGCACAGCCAAGAAATGAGACCCAGGGGGCTTGCCATCAATCCGGAAATGACATGTGGAAATGGCCGCCAGATACACTTTGAGTGTGGACGGGGATCTGCGATCGGGGGGCATCTCCATTGGTGAATTGCCGCAGGCTACCTGCGCTGCTGGGCCTGGGGTGCAACAGAGTAAACCCGGGCCAGCTGCAGGGACTGCTATCTCTCTCCCAGTTGCCCTTGCCCCATGACACATCACCATCACCAGCCGGTCGCCTGCTGCCACTATCTCCAAGACAGTGAAGGTAGGGAGACAAGCGCGGCTAGGATCAGAGGACCAGAGTTGCTGGAGAAACTCCACAGACCTCTGAATCACCGCCCAGAACAACCGGTCCTGTCCTGTAGGAGCAGGAGGGATGTCCTCGCTCAACAAAGGAGGAGGGGTGGGTGAGACCAGCTCCTCCTCCATGAGCTCCACCTCAAGCTCTGAGTCCATGTGCGGTCCCAGAGATAGGCGGCCCTCCTCCCAGGTGGCCTCACGTGGGCAAGATCTCTTACAACACACCAAGGCTCATGCCGGGTAGCCGGGCCTCAGATTTTGCTGCCAGTGCTAGTGCTCCTGCTGTGAAGGAAAAAGCCAACACAGCAAGCAGTCGGAATATATAAGGCATTATATAGACATGACTATTATTAGAAGTGTTCTATTTGTTATGAAACTGAAACCAAAAGCGCAACCGGAGCCCCAGTGCATGGATGGAACAGAATCAGATTAGCTATCAAAAATAACTAACACAAACACAAATAGAGACACAGACAGTAAACAGTGGTGAACAACACAGCTGTGAAGCCAACCAGCCGAATAATAATTGTTAAATAACAATGAGTGGTCTAATGCACAGACAAGACAAAGAGAGCTCATGTTCTCGGGTCCAGGCAAAATGGCAAAAGAGGACGAACCTGCCCTAATGTCACATTTTATAGAACAGGAAGGGGGAAGGGACCTGTTCTGAGTGACGAGCGCAGGGGCAAATGGCAGCTTTGATTGAATGACGTTTTGATCGGGTTCCTACGGAAGTGCGCAGAAACCCCTCCCCCTTGGACAGTGCTTCCGACTTAAAAGATAACAGGTGTTTATAGTCAGCTGCTAAAAGTATAGAAAGGCAACGTTTACTAAAACTAATACTGATGCCAACTATCATCCATTTAACCCCTTCAGACCTGAATTATGTTCCAAGGTTTTGAAAAATATAACAAACCTTTAATGCAACCAGAAATGAGACTGAATATATATATATATATATATATATATAATAATCAAAACTCTTTAATTGTAAAATTTTTGGTCCATTTGAATGTACATCAGGTCCAAACAGTTTTAAAATACCAATACCAACATCAGATGATAGCATCATATATAGCACTAAAGTTACAGTACAGTGTGAGGTCATTAGACTGCACTATATTTACGGTATAGTGTGAGGTCATTTGACAGCACTGTAGTTATGGTATAGTGTGAGGTCATTAGACTGCACTGTAGTTACTGGGCAGTTTGAGGTCATTAGACTGCACTATAGTTACTCTACAGTGTGAGGTCAATAGACTTATTTTATAGCCAACTCATTTTATAGTTTCGGTACACTGTTAGGTTATTGTATTCCTTATAATTGTATTTTATAATTGTATTTTATTATTATTATTATTATTATTATTATTATTATTATTATTATTATTATTTGTATTTATTATTTTATTTTATATTTATTATCAACTAATTTTTGTGTTCTGATGTAATTAATCAGTACTGGAGAACTGAGTCCAATAGCAAGGTTTCAGACCTACTGTCCATTGTAATATACGGCAATATTTGAAAAAATCCTGTATAAAAACTTGCAATCAAACATCTGATATTAAAGTTTAATGAATATGTTCCATCTTTAAATATTTTATTAAAACTATTAAATCTTGCAAACAATATCTATACATTTTCTTTACTTTGCCATATGGGGTGGAGTCCTGCCATGCCTTTCTTCAATGAGGTGGATTTTTTTCAAATTACAGCAAGATGAACTATACTGCCATTTGATTGGTTGTTAAACAGCCAATAAAAGGAACTTGAGGATATACAGTAAGGGGTGTTAACTAGGGTTGAGTGAGTACTCGGCTGAAACAAGTATCCGGTATGGATAATGTATTTTTTTATGAGCACGAGTATCATCTGAGTGAAATGTGTCAATATCCATACTCCTGATGAAGAAAATTCCTCATTGGTTAGTACTACCAGCTGCTAGCTGTGTCTGTCCACATCGTTCTGTGATAGGACAGCTACACACAGAGCTCTGTCTCCTCGCCTACACAGACTGCTGCAGTTCTGCTGCCCACACAGACGCAATCTCGCCATCGTCACAGGCAGCCTCTCTGTCTGCTCGCCACTCTTCTCTCCTAAAAGGTCATCTCTGTAAATTCAGCCGAGTCACTGTGAGAACTGGGCTCGAACTGGACGCGGTGCAGTCGCAGGTTACAGCTCAGGACTCTCACTGCTTCTAGCGGTTCATTAGAGTTTCAGCTCGCTCCTACCTCGGTAAAACATCTGACTTCAGTAATACATAAATGCATAAATGCATAATTCACCCAGCTTCACACCATCAGTTAATTTAAGAAAATAATAAACCAGCCCTTCCCCCCCCAACTGATTTTCTTAGCGGATTTGCTTAGAATAATTTTCTTAGTGGTTGAAGTGTATGACAAGGATTAAAGTTTTCTGTGTATATATGGATTTTTTTTGTTTTTATGAAATATAACATGACAATCACATCCTTTTCTCTTGTTAATAGACATTGCCAATGTTTGAATACTGTAGTGTGCCACCACAGCCAATAAAGGGTTAATGGGGTAAAGGCGGTGAGGTGGGGAGGTGGGGAGGAGTGTAGAGAGAGGGCATAAATGGTGAAGGGAGGTGGTAGTCACTGTGTGTGTTTGTGTTCAGTCGCTGAAACGTGTGTGTACTGCATAGAAGTGTAAGCAGCGTACTGGAGATGATCCCATGATTAGTATGTAACTTCATACTAACTCTGAAAGTTTATTGTAATTGACCTATTATTATTACTATTATTATTATTATTATTATTATTATTATTATTATTATTATTATTATATATGGAAAAATAGGCTATATAATGTTGACACAAACTTAACTGTACAAGGGAGCCTTTTTATTATAGTTAACTCAAATGTCAAGGTTACTCCGTTCCGGTGTCTTTAGTAGTACTACTTTCAGTATAGTTGTTGTTTTTAATGTTACTGAACACCGGGGTATTCATCAAGGGTTTTACACCGATTTGCTATTTCCGACACTTTTTATGTATTGAATAAAATACAAATTCATGTTAACTTGCATATGTCACTGTTCATAGAGTTTATTAAAAGAAAGGTGTTTTTACGGGAAAGTTAACATGTTTCATGGAAGTAAAATCAATACCTATAGGCTACATTTTACCTAGAGATCAAGGTCCGTGATCTTGAGGCTCAGCTTGTTGATCTGCGCTGTATTAGTGATATAGAAGAATTACTCAATCAGCCCATAAGAGAGATGGTGTGCACGCCAAAACCTAGGAGAGCTGAGACCTTAGAGCAGGACAGTGTAGAGAACTGCTGGGTTTACAGAAAAGGGCGCGCACAACCCTTAGAGACACCCCAAGAGCTAGAAATGCCCAACAGCTCAGAGGGTGATGGGAGGGCAGTTGAGCACCAGAGCACCATGGTGCCCACTCCCCCGCAGAAGATGGAGGTAGTTATAGTAGGAGATTCGAATCCTTAGAGGTGTACATCAAACAGTGTGTTCTAGTGATAAGGAGACCGCATGGTATCTTGCCTGCCTGGTGCTCTGGTTACAGATCTCCCTAAACTAGTAGACTGGCCAGAGCCGGGGGGAATCCAGTGGTCATGGTCTACATTGGAACTAATGACATAGGAAAAAGCAGGGCAGAGGTTCTGCAAGACAAATTTAAAGAGTTAGAAAAGAAACTAAAGAGCAGAACCTACGCAGTAGTTTTCTCTGAAATACTTTTGGTACCACGTGCATGGCCAGGGAGACTAGATTAGAAAGTTTAACCTGTGGTTGAAATCTTGGTGTAGGGAAGAGGGTTTTAGATTTAAGGAACATTGGTCTTTATTCCGGGATAGATAGGACCTGTACAAACCAGACGGTCTACATCTAAACAGGGGGGCTAATGCATTGGGAGAGCGTATGTGCAGAGTAATTGAGAATCTTTTAAACTAGGGACCATTAAGGAAAGAAAACCAAGTGAAACTACTAGTAGGAAAGTCCTGGAATGTTTGTACCTCAATGCCAGGAGTATAAGGAACAAGATGTTAGACCTAGAAGCCACAGTGCTGGCATGTGACTATGATGTTGTAGGAGTGACAGAAGCTTGCCTTACAGAAAATGATGAGGATGAATACAAGTTGAAAGGAGAGCAGTTTAGGAGATACAGGCAAAATTGAAGAGGGGGTGGGGTAGCATTATATGTGAAAAATGACATTGAGGCAGAAGAACTCAAATTAAATCCCAGTAACGGAACAGAATCTTTGTAGGTCAAACTTTTGAACAAAAGATCCAGAGGATTAGTGGTAGGAGTGTGTTACAGACCACCAAACTCAGATATTCAGAAAGATGTTGCATTATACAATGTAATCAGGACTGCATGTAGCAAGGATGTGGCTGTTATAATGAGGGATTTCAATTTCCCAAACAAACACTGGGAAAGCCCAGTTGGGACTACAGAAGCAGAAATAGAAATGGTTGAGATGGTAAATGACTGCTTTCTAACTCAATTTGTCAGCACATGCATTGACTTGATCTTTTCAAATGACCAAGATAGACTCAGAGGGACACTATTTAGAGAACCAATGGCAAACTGTGATCACAATATGGTTAGCTTTGAGGCATTCCTTTGAAAAACAAGGACCAAGTCTAAAACAATGGTCTACAATTTTAGAAAAGCAAACCTTGAAGGTATGAGGCGGCACTTAGAAGAGGTAGACTGGAGCACACTGGATACAGATTCAGTTGAAAATTGATGGTTATATTTTAAGAATATACTACTTGAGGCTCAGGAGAAATCTGTACCAAAACTTAGCAAATTGGGACCAAAAAACATTGTCCAAAATGGTTTAATAGAAGTATGCAAAAAAGTATCAAGAGAAAGAAAATGTTGTATAGCGCATACAAAAGTGATAGAGACGAAACAAAATACAAAGAATATGTTGAGCTGCAAAGAGATCTTAAGAAAGGGATCAGGAAAGCAAAGAGGGAAATAGAAAGAAACATATCCCTTGGAGCTAAAACTAATGCAAAGAGCTTTTTTTCAATATTACAACAGTAAGAGGTCAATAGAGGAAGTGAAACAGATAAAGGGCAACAATTGAAGTATCTTGGAAAATGAACAAGATGTTCTAAATTTGTATTTCACAGAGGTTTTTACAAAAAAAACAGATTACATGCCACAGGTTAACAACCAGTCCAGTCAAACCCAAAGAGAGATCAGGATACATGAGGAGGAGGTACTAAAGGGACTAGCAGAATTAAAAACAAACAAATCACCTGGGCCAGATGGTATATTTCCAACAGTACTTAAAGAAATTAGGGAAATTATTTATAGGCCACTAACTCAAATATTCCAAATGACACTTAGAACAGGGGATGTGCCAAACTGACTGGAAAACAGCAAATGTCATACCAATCCACAAGAAAGGGGACAAAACTGAGCCAGGAAATTACAGACCAATCAGTCTCACCTGCATTACCTGTAAAATGTTGGAAAAAATGGTTAGACAGAAAATAGAGGAGCAGCTTAATGAAAATCATATTCTTGGAGATAGTCAACATGGGTTTAGACGAGGCAGATCATGTCTTACTAATTTATTAGAATTTTTTGAACATGCAACTGCAGCTGTAGATCATGCGAAAGCATATGATATGATATACTTAGATTTTCAAAAAGCTTTTGATAAGGTTCCACACCAAAGACTGATTCTCAAATTGGAAGCTGTAGACATTCAGGGTAATGTAAGTAGATGGATTATGAACTGGTTGATGTAAAGGAAACAGAGGGTGTCGATTAGAGGAGTCGCTTCTAACTGGAGTGAGGTTGTTAGTGGAGTTCCACAGGGATCAGTACTAGGGCCTGTGCTTTTTCTAATCTATATTAATAATCTGGACTCTGGGATAGTTAGCAAACTTGTCACATTTGCAGATGATACTAAAATAGGTGGCTCAGCAGAAAAAATCTCGGCAGCACAGGTTATTCAAAGGGACTTAGATAACATTCAGATGTGGGTCGACACATGGCAGATGAAATTCAATGTGGACAAGTGCAAGGTATTACATGCAGGTAACAAAAATGTCCACTAATATTACACTATGGAAGGAATAGAACTAGATGAAGTAACACATGAGAAAGACCTAGGAGTCTACGTGGACTCCTCACTTTCACTATCCAAACAATACATAAGAATACATAAGAAAGTTTACAAATGAGAGGAGGCCATTCGACCCATCATGCTCGTGTGGTGTCCATTAATAACTGAGTGATCCAAGGATCCTATCCAGTCTGATTTTACACCTTGTTGAGTCAATGTGGGGAAGCAATAAAAAAGGCAAACAGAATGTTAGGGTATATTGTCCAAAGTGTAGAATTTAGAACAAGGGAAGTAATTTTGAGACTGTGCAATGCACTAGTTAGAGCTCATCTGGATACTGTGTACAGTTCTGGGCTCCACACTTCAAGAAAGATATCACTGCTCTAGAGGCAGTTCAGAGGAGAGCAACCAGACTTATTCCAGGTCTGAAGGGAATTTCCAACTTGGAGAGACAGAGGGAACTGAACCTTTTCACACAATCTGGAACAAACCTCCCAACAATGTAGTTGAAGCTGAAAATTTGGGAACATTTAAAAATAGACTGGATAGGATCCTGGGAACACTTAGTTATTAATGGACACCAAACAAGCACGATGGGTCGAATGGCCTCCTCTCGTTTGTAAACTTTATGTTCTTACATAAAAACGTGTCTTTGTAAAAATAAATAAAATCATAATTACTGTTTAACTTATTTTAAACTACAAGGGGATGTTTTATCTTGTTTATATGGATTACCTGTAAAAACAAATAAGGATTTTCATTAAAATCAATACACTAGTAGCTAATATGACATCATAATGCATTATACAACTTAGCACTGACTTCTTTTCTGAGTTTTTTTCATACCACCACTTTCATCCCTGGTTTGAGTGGTTGTCAATACATGGTCAGATAAAATCTAAGGGTAGACATTTGATTAAATATGTGATGAGTTGCGTTCACAGAAATGCTGTTGAGTTGAAAAGTGCTGTCCAATCAGTGCATGGCTAAATGGCTTAAAATACATTTGGAATATTTCAGGCACTCAATCACAGAAGGAAAACAATTATTTAGCAATTGTACCAAAAAAATTTAAACTCACACTTCACCTGACTCTTAAGCTGTTCTCATCTGTGACTTTGTAAGCTTACATGAATAATTGTAACAGCTGGAAAGTACAAATGTAATGACTTACTGGAACTAGCACTTGCATTTTCACATTGGGTTTTGTCAACACCACATGTCAGAACAGCATAACTGTATAAAAGCACTGGTGTATTTCATCCATTTTGTAATTTAGAACATGAAAGTGACATTGGATAGTTCATAGCAGATGGACCCAAACTGGTGACTCACATCATCACATAATCATTGGCTTATGATGCCAATACTAAAGAGCAGAAATGTGACTACTATGCACTGAAGGAGACACTTTCTGCTGGGTATAAGAGTACTGCAAAATGCATTACACAGTTGCAACGCTTATATGGCAAGTTATTGGAAGCAAGAAAAGCCACCTACTTGCTGCAAATCCACAAACCCATTGACTACTGTGCTACCCATGAGTATTAGACAAACTACAAGCACAAATAGACTTGTGTTGTGTACACATAAAAAAGTGTTACAGGGGCTATGTGTAATGCTCTCAGAAGCCAAGTAAGTGTAAGATTCAAGAATCAAGGACTATAGTACACCAACCTAATTTGCAAGTTGCTCTCCATTTTGCCCTCAGAACAGCCTGCGTTTATAGGGATATGGACTCAACAAGGTGTCAAAAGCGTGTCACAGGGATGCCATAGCTGTTGCAAATTGACTGGTGGTGGATTTCTACTCAGAATAGCTCATTCCATCTCATCCCACAGATGCTCCATTGGATTGACATCCTTAGGGCAGAAATGTGTTTTGAGATACTAAACCATATGGAGAAGACTTTAACATGTCTAATTTATTTAATTAAAAAAATATATATTACATACCAGCACCCAATAGTACAAATTATAAAAACTGAAACATTTAATTTACTTTGATTAACATGCATTTGTACTATGTTTTTTTGTTTTTTTTTTCCAAATTAGGAAAAATAGGAGTTCACTTCACGACATAGTAAAAATTAATAAGCTCTTGGACAATAATGACATATGATTTGAGAGGAGCACAAAACAATGCACATGATTAAAATCAGGTTTGCATGTGAAGAATAATAAAAATCATGAAATGTATGCTGGAGTAAAGATACAAGTTGAAAGACTTGTTACATACTGATTTAGGAACTTGCACACGTGTACACAGTTTCTTCAGAAGTGTATACACTATTCATATTTCTTTTTGTTGAATACGTTTGCTGTTATTTGACAAAAGCAAAATGCTTATTGTAATACCATTATAGACAATTTGACTTAAACACAGTTTTGACTTTGCAAGTGTACATTCTATGCAGGTTATTCTGAAACAAAATACCTCCATCATGCAATCCAAAATGACCATCCATCATCCGAATCCTAAGGTGTTGTTAAATAAAATAAGTAATTCACAATAATAATTTTACTTAGCTGCATGTACATGGAAGAGGATTGATTAATTAAATTGACTGAAATGTTCTTATGGATTATTCTGTGTTATATATAGAAAGGAAAGTAGATCTGCATAGAAAACAATAATAATCAATGTGCCACACCTCATAAAAAAATAAAATCTATAGTGCCATCAATGGCATCAAAATATTGCAGAAGAAATATTGCAATTTATAAATATGAATGCTATTTCTGGAAAAGATTTGTGGAAAAGGAATTTTAAAAAACAACCATTCATAATTTAAAAGATACAAAAATGTATGTTCATCAATATTCTATCAACCTTCTTTTTTTGTCTTTCATGTACACAAATAGTATCAACCCATTTTAATTAAGCATGCTGTATAAAGAGAGGTCATTTTCAAATCGAATATACCATAATAATAAACAGTTAGTTATGATACTTCACTCCTGAGACACCATGCTTATTCAACATAGATTTTATTGATCTGTAATATCATTGTAATATTCAAATGTAGTGCATAATGTTATGGAAATGTGCAAAACATGCTAAAATGTGACCTTTTTTGCACTTTGTGATGATATGGCAATGGCTGTGTGTATTGTCAAATAAACAAGTGCTTGAGTTCCAAGTCACTATCCTTTGCACCCAGTGCTAGAAGAAGTGGAAATTCCTGTTTAAATGAAAATATACAAATCCCAAAATGTAATTCTGTGATTTATTTCTCAAGTTCTCCTCCTCTGGGCATAACATGTCATTTGAACACTGTGCTGTCTGTACCATCCAAATCTGTTCATCAGAGATATCAACCTGGCAGAATGACTCATGTTATGATGCTATGAATGTTTTAAGATCCACGAAGGGAGGATGAACTTTGCACCAACCTGGATTGGCCCCAGTTTATGGTGTTAACATAATTTCAGTCTCCTTTTTGTGGACTTTTGCCAGCACACTGCATGGTTTAAATTCATGAGTCATCCCTGTGATGAGTTGGATTTGATGGAGATTTCGGGTATGTTGTTGAAAGATGTGGAACCAGAGGTTGATGGCATCAATTGGCCAGAAATTATGGAATTATGGAAAGTTTCACACTAAATTAAAAAATGCCAAGCTCCCACCCGCCAATTTATTTTATTTATTATTATTATTATTATTATTATTATTATTATTATTATTATTATTGTTATTATTATTATTATATATTTTTTTATTATTATTATTATTATTTTTATTATTATTATTATTATTTTTTTATTAGCAGACACCCTTATGCAGGGCGACTTACAAAGCATAAGAGCATTATATAAGTGCAATACAGTGTAGAATTACAGATCAAACATAGTAAAAATTACATACGAGAAATACAGTTAATACAAGTCCTACATCCTAGATTTGTGAGCTAATAATTTCAGACAAGATGTGAAGTCATAGTTAATAGCTCGGGGGAAAGGGACATAGAGGTAAACAATATACACAGCATGAGTACTAGCAATGTAAAAGCAGGTTGTACAATGAAAGCTAAATAAAGTGCAATTTAACAGGAGATCTGAGCCCCACAGGGAAAAACAGCAAAGTTACAGGTACAGTCTGAATAGTTGTATCGGAAGGTGGTCAGGGACTATGCTGTCCTGATTTCAGTGGGAAGGTCATTCCACCACTTAGGGGCCAAGGATGAAAAGGAGCAGGCTCTGGAAGAAGGGGAGTGGAGAGGAGGCAAAATTAGTCTTCTGGCACCGGAAGACTGGAGAGGTCTGGAGGGGATGTACGGAGAGGTCAGGGTCTGAAAGTAGCTTGGTGCAGTCTGATCAAGTCTTGTCTACTCCCATGTCATTCGCTTCTGTTCTTGGGGGACGATAATCTTGCGATACATCTCCTTTGTTCCTGGATCTTGGAGATGTCGCACCAGAACTCCATCACAGAGGTCCAGCCAAGGCCACTGCGTCAACAGCCTAAACATTTCTTGGGATTCTCCATGTTGTTCCTCAACAGTAGGTACCTCCTTACATCCTACATACAGCCTTACCCAGGAGAGCATAGAATCTGCTTCTTGGAGTCCTTTCCATCGTTCTGGGTCCCATGATGACAGCGGGATATCCTCGATCACAGCAGCCACCTGAACAGCGGGGCTCAATCCATACTCCAGGCCTTCCACCTGTTCTGTCTCTTGAAATGGTAATCAAGACGATTCATCAGCATTGACGTTGACCCTCCCCAGCCCATCGCTGCTCTGTTGCTCCCAACTTAGCTGTTTGAAGGTGGACCAGGGGGTTGTTATCTGTATAAACCTGGAATTTGGAACCCCACAGATAATCTTTAAGCTTTTCGGTAACTGCCCACTTGAGAACTAGCAACTCTAGTTTGAGCAAGCTGTAGTTAGTATTGTTGTGTTCCGTGGGATGAAGACTTCGGTTTGCATATGCCACCACTCTCTTTTGACTGTTCTGTGTCTGAGCTAGCACTGCTCCCAGCCCCTTCTTACTTGCATCAGTGTACAATAAAAAATGAAAGTACAGGTGCTTCCGTCAACTTCTGTTTTAAGGTCTGGAACGCCTGTCCACAATCAGAAGTCCAGGTAAAATAGCAGACTTTCTTACCTCGCTTCAGCACACTGATCAACAATGCATGTAGTGGTCTCACAATCGCTGCAAATCCTTGAAACTGCGATAGTAACCAGCAAACCTTAGAAACGACCTCACCTATTGTACAGTTTGGGGCACAGTCTAGTCTTGCACACTGTCCACCTTCTCAGGGTCTGGGGAAACAACTTCTGCACCCACCACATGTCCCAGTAACTTCACCTGCTTCTGGAATAGGCGTCACTTTTCTACAGCTAGACGACTGGGTCAGAGCATCTCCAAAACTGCACCTCTTGTGGGGTGTTCCCGGTCTGCAGTGGTCAGTACCTATCAAAAGTGGTCCAAGGAAGGAAAAGCGGTGAACCGGCGACAGGGTCATAGGCGGCCAAGACTCACTGATGCACATGGGGAGCGAAGGCTGGCCCGTGTGGTCCAATCCAACAGACGAGCTACTGTAGCTCAAATTGCTGAAAAATTGAATGCTGGTTCTGATTGAAAGGTGTCAGATCACACAGTGCATCGCAGTTTGTTGCATATGGGGCTGTGTAGCCGCAGACCAGTCAGGGTGCCCATGCTGACCCCTGTCCACTGCCGAAAGCGCCTACAATGGGCACGTGAGCATCAGAACTGGACCACGGAGCAATGGAAGAAGGTGGCCTGGTTTGATGAATCACGAGTTCAAGGTGTTGACTTGGCCTCCAAATTGCCCAGATCTCAATCCAATCGAGCATCTGTGGGATGTGCTGGACAAACAAGTCCGATCCACAGAGGCCCCACCTTGCAACTCACAGAACTTAAAGGATCTGCTGCTAACGTCTTGGTGTCAGATACCACAGCACACCTTCAGAGGTCTAGTGGAGTCCATGCCTCGATGGGTCAGGGCTGTTTTGGCGGCAAAAGGGGGACCTACACAATATTAGGCAGGTGGTCATAATGTTATGTCTGATCGGTGTATATACACTGTTAGTATTACATAAGTAATAAAAGATACTGGCACCAAAATATTTCCCACTTAATGTGTTACCAAAAACAAATCAAAAGATATTCAAAACTCAGTCATTTTTGTTAATTTGCTTTGTTTTTTGTTATTTTGTTTTTGTTTCATCATATAGGCAGGTGGTCATAATGTTTTGGCTGATCGGTGTATATATGCCATGTAATGCCTCTTGAACTTGTATTGAATATATCATTAATCAATATAACATGAAGTATTCAATAATACATGGATCACATCAGTTTAACGTGAGTAAAACTCAATTAATTACATATGAACAAGTCTGTTTCGACTTTTGTAGCAAATATGCCTCTTCATACCTCTTTCATGCCTCACCTCCGAATTTCATATTTTTGTGTGGGATATGATCAAGTTGGTAAAGTTAATATAGTTAATATATTTTTAATAAAGAACAGTAGTATATATTTTTCATATGTTTTCCCATATAGTTTGTATTATGTTAAAAACATTGACAGTACAGTACCCTAATTGTAGTAAAAGGCATGTTATACCCAATATGTATTGATTTGTGTTACAATCCAAAATGGGTGGTGTAAGGGTATGATAAGGAGGACATAAAACACACAAATTCAGTAGTGGGAGAGTGAGAGGATGCAACTTTGTTCAGATGTATTTGTAAGTTAAATTATATGCTTGATTCACTTTTCAATGTAAGACTGAAAAAGAGTTTCATCAGCTGTGCGATATTATTTCAAAATATACATCTGCATGTTTGGTCACAGCTTCAAAATCTGGAACAATTTCCAAAATGAAATTCTGATATTTTGTCAAGATCTGATGTGTTGGAGTTAACAGACATTTGACTTTTTTGTTTTTTGTGACCCACTTTGAGTTGCTTTTTTCTGTCAGATTTGATTACTTTGTAACAAATTAAATTTCACCATGCCTCAAGGGCCGAGCTCAGCTCCCATGCAGCAATACTTCCTGCAGGATAGCACAAGTTAAGAAGAAAAAAGGCTTGAAAAGAGGGTCTACCACAGGGACAAAGGGAAAACGGCAAGGTAGTTTGTCAGAAAACCCCACAAGCCCTCAACCCACACATGCAATACAAAGGTAAAGAATGAAACAACCCCATCATCCTTTGTGCTTAAAGTTATTAATTCTGACACCGGACTGCAGTTTATAGTTTAAAGAGTGTGATTTTAGCTTTAAACTATTATTAATAAATACATTATTTCTCATCATATAGAATACTTTTGAAATACATATTTAGATCCATTTAGAAATGTTGGCATTTTATTAAATGACTCATTAATGGGAAACCCTAAAAGTGTTAAAGCTTTACATCCCAAACCCTTCCTTCTTTCTTGTATTATA
The DNA here is from genome assembly GCF_036373705.1 of Amia ocellicauda. Lineage (NCBI taxonomy): Eukaryota > Metazoa > Chordata > Actinopteri > Amiiformes > Amiidae > Amia > Amia ocellicauda. The sequence goes on along the minus strand of NC_089862.1, from coordinate 26,862,368 downwards.
AAACTGTTGTCTATAATCCATATAAACATTTGCATTACATCTTGGATCTTGTATTGCAGAAAATATTAAAATAATCCAGTGCTTCTGAATAGCGCTATGGAACTGACCTTCAACTGGTCCCCCAATGAAGGTTTTGAACCCCTGGGGATGCAGTTTTGCCCCATTGAAGCCGACACTGAGCTTATCCGTGATTTATGGGTTGTATGTCTAGATAGGATTTAGGATTCAGTCTACAGTGCTATCAATCCTTCAGCTTTTGTCAGCACTTAAGTAAGGAACAACATAACCCTCTGTTAGATTTTTTTTTTTAAATCAAATAAATATAATGAGTTTTTAAATCTTGGCATGTCCCTGAATTAAGTAATACAATAGGTTATTAAAATACAAACATGCATAAAAGAAGGCTGATTTAAGTTGTCATCATTTCAGTTCAGTGTTCACAGGAACAATTCATCACCACTATAACCCTTCTACCTTACACAGGAGACATGAAGACAGACACACTTGTCTTCTGAAAGTGTGCTGTCAAGCACATTTTTATTTATTTATTTGTGTATTTATTTATTTTACACTGCAAGTCCATAGCACAAAAAGCATAGAAAGTAGCTTTCACTGTTACCCTGTAAATCAGGGGTGGCGGTGTTGTACAGGAACCCTAGAAAGCTGCCATGATAAACCTAATGATGTTGACCACATTAAAACCATTGATGTCCAAACTATATAGGACTCATCACATACGATTATTACCTGTACAATCATGTGTTCCTTTTTAAAATAAATGTAATATATTTGAAAATAAATCTAAATTGTATTTAGTAAATGTCTTCATCATTCTCACTGTGTATATATGTGACATTTTAAATTAACTCCAGTGAATTGTAGAAAGAGACTATAAAGAGCAAATGTTTAGACTCCATGGGAAAAACAAATTACTTTAATTATCTGCTGGCTGTACACATAAACACCATTCTGTACCTTTTAGGCTGTGCAAAATGTCAAGCTTGAACCCAAAAGATGATTTACTTATTTTGAGAAGACACTTTTGGGATTAAATGAAAAGCTAAATTTCTGCTCCTGTAAGTGTGAGACATGAAAAGAGAAATAGTCAAGCAGAGGAAGGAAGCCAACAGAATAGCTGTCATCAAGAGTGAATGTTAAGATTTAAAAAAATATCCTTAAAATAAAAGAAAGGAAGAGAAAGGGTGAGAGATGAGAAAAAGTGTTCACATTTATCCGCAAAATAGGCAGGAGGTCCAGAGCAGAGATGCGGAGATAATGTAGAAAAAAGGGATAGGAGCAGAAGGTAGAGTAAAGAGACAGTCTGACAGCACAAAGACACGAAGGAGCGTCCCGATGAAGAACAAATATACCTTTTAAATATATGATAGAAATTTGTGATCCTCACAAATGTCATATGCCAAAATTTACACTATCCTATGGGTCCTGTATATACGGGTCCTATGGGATATATTTCAAGTATATTTTAGACTGTAATCCATGTATGAAATGGAGTCTATCACTTAGCAAATGCAACCAGAAAATGTATTGCATGATAGGCTATGAAAACAAACCATTTTATGTTAATATTGTCAATGTTCACATTGACTGAAACTGTTTAATCAAGGACCTCCAAATCCAAATATTTTCTGCAATTATAATACATTGAAGGTTTACCTGCACATTTTCACATACTTATAATGCTGTCTGTAATTCATATATCAGCCTGAAGATCCTCTAAATATTTACATCTCTTTAAATTAAATTTTCTCTGTCAAGCATGCAATACGTTTCAAGACAAGAAATGAACAAGAAATAATGACATTGCTGCCCCACTGCTGACAGATTGTATATTATACCGAATAGTGAAACATTTACTTTGAAGTATTTTATAATGTGGAAATGAAACGCTGTGTGAACTCTATAGTGTACTCTTCAGGCTGCACATCCCCTTTCAACAGAAGCTGCCCACACATTCTGTAGGGAAATAAACCATATAAACTATTGAGGGTCTATATATTTGTTATTAAATGTAGAGTTTTCATTTTTCATTATATCATATTATGATGTTTACTCCAAAGCAGATACAAGCTCAGATAGCAACATTTTTTTTTCTTGTATCCATAAAAATACAAGCATACTGTACATAAGGTGAAAAAAGTTTTACCAAGGTCTAGAACTACACATAATAATCACTGGACATTTTTAATTACACTTAGCATCATTTATCTTGTATAGAAAGTACATAGTGGGAATTTAAGTGGGTGCTGGATGTGTGGCCTACACAGAAAACAGTTATTCTCTTATGGATTTTTGTTTTAACTACTTAATTAATATAAAGTCTGGGATCGAGAGAGAGTATAGAGCGAACAGAAAAGCTAATAATCTGTAAGTCTTGAAATTCCTCCAAATTCTTTCTAAAAATCACAAAACATTGACTAATTTTACAGTTTTATTTATTTAGTATATATTACACACTAATACAGCAATCTGAAGTCATACGTAAATATAACAATACGTTGCGAATGCAACCCCGGTTATCTGAAAAAGGAAGCACTGCCCAAGGGGGAGGGTTTTTTACGTACTTCCGTAGGAAGCCGACTGTATAACAAAACCGTTGCAAGGGAGGAGGCAATGAGCTGATAAGGGAGCCTGCACCGAGGTGACCACTAGGGGGTCTCCGCAACACAACACAGTTACGCTGTTACCGGGAACTGTCCAGAATCAGCATAAACAAAGCGGGGCTACAGAGGTCAACTCTTACGCCCTCTGCAAACAATAGCAAGGCTGGCTGCTCTACTAGTGCAGCTAGGAGCAAGGCTGCAATCTACTTGCACAATATCTGGAGTGGGCAATCAAGCAACTTGATTAATTAAGCACTGGATTAATCCATAGCTAGCTAGTCAGCCAGACAGACAGGGCATAGGACCTCACCATTCCAGGCGGGCAAGGTGCGACAGCCGCAAGCGGCACAATGGCAGGGACGAGAGAAGCTCATTGCCGAGCACACACATGCATGTCCAGGGAAACGTGCAGCGGGGGCGCCGGTCAGTGTTTGCACCAGGGGGCTCCCTACTGCAAGTGCGTCTCCACCCGGCAACGTTTATGTACACTAGGGCACTGCAACACCAACCAGACGCAACCTTGTTCTGTTGACGGACAGAACACTGTGTATGCCAAGCACCAATTGCCAGATACAAGTGCCGCGTAGGCCGGTAGGCTTAACCACACCGCGTGTGCTGGGGTTTCCGGGGACACTGGGTGACATGGGGTCCGGGGTCCGATGGGGCCGAGGGTAGTAGACCACCAGCCGTAGCGGGATCTAAAACCGAGGCCTGCACACACTGATGAGGAGGCTTAGCAGAGCTCGCTCTCAGCGAACTGAGAGAGCGAGATCTCCTACAGCCGCAGCTGCGGGCTGTAGTGCGGGCGCAAGCTGGCAGAGGACCCTTCACGCGGACGAGATCTCTTACGAGGCTCAGGCCGGGCAGCCAAGCCTCGGATTTTACTGCCGCTGCTAGCACTCCTGCTGTGAAGAAAAAAGCCCTGTGGACTAAAAACCCAACACAGCAAGCAGTCACAACTATTATTTTCGAAGTGTTCTATTTGTAATCGAAACTGAAACCGATAGCGCAGCCGAAGCCCCGGTGCACGGACGGAATAGAGTCGTATTAGCTATCAAAAATAACTAACACAATACAAATAGAGACACAGACACAGTAAACAGTGGTGGACAACACAGCTGTGAAGCCAACCAACTGATTAATTATTGTTAAATAACAATAAAGGGTCTAATATTCAGACAAAACACAGAGCTCATGTTCTCGGGTCCAGGCGAAATGGCAAAAAAGAACTAGCCTGTACTCACGTCATGTCTTATAGAACAGGAAGTGGGAAGAAACCTGTGCTGAATGACGAGCGCAGTGGCCAGTGGCAGCTTTGATAGAGTCAAGTTTTCCGATAGGGTTCCAACGGAAGTGCGCAGAAACCCCTCCCCCTTTGTCAGTGCTTCCAACTTGAAAGATAACAAAGAAATCTAATTTGTTTTGCGTTTTACAAAGTGGAGTATAAATACATAAATACTGAAAAGTGTCCTGACAAGGTAAGGATGTGTTCTTAGGGTCACAAATATGTATTTTTTAAAATAAAAACCTTTAGGAGGTTAATTTACCATATATAAACTCCTTATTTTCATATGAGGACATTTAAAAGTATGAAACTAGAAGGGATTTTTAGCATCAGTATATGGGGAATTTAAATAGACAGTTAAGAAGTTATACATAATAAGAATACTTCCATTATTTTATTTAACCCAAGTCAGCTTCCCCCCCATTCTTCTAGACACCTGCAATGAAGACCCCCCCAGGCTACTGCTTTTCAGTCAGTGAAACACCATTATACTTCCTGCTTCTGCACCTTGAGCATATGTGACAGATATCAGAATGAGTAATACGTGTTGTTCCTAACACAAGAGATGTACTAAATTCTTTGACAAGTTCCAAAACTGTGATATTTCTCATGTGAATCACTAAATAAAAAACTGCAAAAAAAACTATCAATTCTTAGTCTGGAAAAGTAGAGGGAAAAGAACAGCTACATTTCTTGTGATGGTAAACAGAATTTACAACGGATAACATTTATATAATTATCCAACTGGTTCATCTATATAAGAACATTTTGAAAGCATGTCTCAATTATTCACTAATTATGAATCACCACTGAACAATCTTACTATCTTACTATCCTTGCATTTGATTGGATTACTGTTTGTTTGCAAACCAGAAATGCTGTTGGATTATTCAAATGGTTTATGTATTGTGTGATTTATTAATCACACAAATATAAAACTGCAGATGTTGGCCTTTGCCCTCACCCTTATAAATACCCTGTAATAAAAGTATCTTCTCAATGCTTATCGTGATCAGCAGCAATCTGGCAATAGGGGCAGAGTAGCTGTCACTCAAGCTGACAGAGGAAGCCAAAAAAAAAGTGGAGGCTGGAAAGGAAGAGGCAAAACTAAATACACAACATAACATGATTTGTGGCATACATTTAAATATCCCTTTGTTGCCGTTCATTGGATATTTTTTATTTACTGGTTATTAAATGGACACCCAATGGATACTAATGTGATACTGTCTCCAGAAAGCTAATCTAATACGCAATTAATATGTCTACATTCTAATGGTAATATTGTTGGATTAAAGTGTGTTCACTGCCTAATCATCACTTTGGCATATAGAAGAGATGCTTGAAGGAATGAATATGCCTAATATTAGTGATGACAATATACTACCAGCAAGTGCAGCAGGACTGCTTTACAGACACAGACACTCATATTTTTACATATTATGTAATATGTTTTATATTTGACTACTGCTGAAAACAATTTATATTTGTATAAATGGGAGTTATCCATTGAAGTGACACAGCACTGTTAAACCTATTACAAGGAGAAACAGGCAAGAAATTGTCTACATTCCCATTGAGCAATGAAAAAAACTACTGTTTGTGACAAATGAGAAATGATAAACAAGCAAAGGAGATGTATTTAATCAGTGGCCTGTATCCACAGAGAAGGACAGTTCTGGACAGGACAGACCTCTGATGGCTGCCCACCACTGCACGTTGCAGATTTTAGAGCACCTTTTTAGGGCCACGGCAGAGTTTTATTGGAGTATGCCATTTCTACAAGAAAATACTCTGTCACAATAGTACTTTTGAATGTTCTGAATAGGCAAATGTATCACTTGTGCCTGCACAGAGTCCAGTCCCCAATCAAGCACACACACAATCATTGGTAGTGGTATGTTGGCAGCTTGTCTCTACTGCCGAGAACAGGATCTCTAATGGCAGCCCTATTAAAGGCAGAAAGGGTGAAAATTGTTGCTGAGCACTACAACAGACTTGTGGAGTGTATGGCTTGTCATGTGGTGACAGTCATTAAGGGCAATGGCAATCCCACAGCGTATTAAATCTTCATGACACGGACCTACTGAGCTGTGTGGAGCGAGTGATGCTGGAGTGTTTTTACTTTCTTTTTTCACATACATGTTTTCAGCTACTGTAATTTGTTGAAAATGTACAAGAGCAAATTACAGGCATTAACATAATCTGTTTTGAATCAGGCACTACAGTATCTTATTTATATTACATACAAACAAAAAGGCTAAACAGTATTAAAAGATCGAAAACCAGCCTAGTCAGATTTCAACCTGAGACCTTAACTCCAGTCTTGTACATTACAATACAAAAATTGTTGAACTCAGATATAGAGCTAATTTTAAAGACGCCAATAAACAAATATAAACGTTTAAGCTTACACAGCTGCTTCAGAGACAAGTATATTATTTGTATTTGTTGTTGATATTAAACAATGTTCAGTTGTGTGTACAGATATAGATAAGCAATATAAAAAGTAGGCCCAGACTAAATCAAAACATTATCCTAACCTGCAAATTTCAAAGTATACTTCCCAATTGTTTGACAGGGGTTCTTCTTTCTATTTAATACAAACCCATTAAAACCTGTTTTTCATTGGTAATTGAAGATGAATCAAAGTTTTGAATTGACACAGACCTCAGTTCGTAGCATGAAAATACTAGCCCCCCAAAATGTAGCCCCATTGGGACATGTAGACTATGTGGCTGGTAACCGACATTTAAACATAAATTGTCTTGAATGACCTTGTAGTAGATAAATATAATTTGAACCAGTAAAGGTAATGCCTGAGATGCCAATGAGATTTTCCAAACAGTCCAAAAGAAAATGATGATTAATGGAAACAAAAGTAACACCAGGGACCACACAAAAACAAGAAATGGTAATGAACCAGAATTGGCAGCCATCAAAGCATAATGTATAATTTGGACCAAATACAATTACTGTGCATCAGTCTAATACCTGCCTGAGAAGGATCACAGGGCTTATTTTACAGTAACATAGTCCAAATTGTTTGCCGAAAAACATAAATATGAAGTTGGTTGATAATTGCAATGTGTATTAGCTGCAAAACTAGATGTTTCATTTGATTGTTTGTTTGTTTTGTTGTTGACAGTTGTGACAGTGACAGTTTTTATGATAATAGGTACAAGCCCAAATCTCAAAACACGTATTTTTTGCCAAACAGGTAATGTGCAATGTAAAAATGTGTTATATATAATCTATTATTCAGAAAATTGTAATTAATATTTCCAACTATGTAAATATAATTTGCATTTTGGCAGATTGACAAAGAAACCATCAGTTGTACAGTGATATTTAGTGATCTGAATCCCCAGATTTGGCCAATTCCTTTGTTAATTTACTGTACTTTCACACACATCATGCAAAATTAGGAAAAACCAATGCCAACATTCACTTGGTTTGGTTTGGTTTGGAATTTAACATCAGCCCATATTTATAAAATATTTTTAAACTTTATACACTTGGATATAGATACAAAACATGTTACATTTTCTCTTGTGGTTGCTAATAGAAATAGTATTTACTCCCCATTAATTATGTGTGGTAACGGACAGTTATTGCAGATAGAATAATTTAAGTAGGTCAGTTCTGAATGACGTGGGCAGCGGGATATTGAAATGGTCTTTAAGGGACTGTGGATCACATCAGATATTATCCATCTCAAATAGAGTCAGATATTTATGTTGTATTACATATTGTGACAGAGTGTTGGGCTGGGCAAGAGGAGACAGTGAGAACTGGGAACAAACAAAGAACTGATGGGTAACAGACTCTGGCACTTGCACTTTGGACTGGATTATTGGATTGTGGACTTTGGCTTGGCTGCTGGTTTGTCTTATGTTTTTTCATTAGTTATATGTGTAGTTTAGGGATCTGTTTCATGTTTAGTTTAGGCTCAACAAGGAGTTAGGATTTTGATTGCTGTTTTATATGTCCTTTTGTGCTCTGTATACAATAAACCTACACTTTTCCTGAAAAGACCCTGCTGATAGAGCTCCAGACGCAATGTCAAAACATTAATACATAGTTTGCTTCATAATGAAAAGTCCAGTGAATCACAAAGAAAAGTTAAATGTAAAACAATAAAGTTTTTTGACAGATACATGTATTTGCATGTTAAAAATATTAGACATTCACAATCTTTCATGCCCTTAACATAATGGAAAAAAGTAATGATTGTGTGTCATCCAGCTACTCTGTTAATATTCTCTCCAGATATGTTTCTTCCACAACCATGGTCTTTCCTTTGGCTAGTCAACCCTGTGTTAAAAAACATGGACATATACTGGAAACAAACTCAATATTTCAATAAAGCCTACCTTCTGCATAGAAGACAATTAATGAACCAGCTTGCGTCACAAATGCTCAAAAAGGGACAGTGGAATTCCATTTAAAGCTGCATAACTTCCAATATGACAATGCATGTACTTATGTAGCAAAAGTGATTTTGTGGCATCTGCTGCACTGAAAAAAAAAAAAAAAAAAGATTCCCTGTCGTATCAAAGCCACTGTTTCAGGTCCTCGGGCCTGAATACACATACACTCACACCATGCCAAAAGAGGCAGTCCATGTGTTGTGCTGGAGGAAGACATGTTTCTTTGTAGCTCATTACACTGTTTAACACTTTGTCTGACATGACACCAACTCAGCACCAGCGAGATAAATTTGGACAACAGAAACATAATCTCCCATCACAGAAGCAATATTGAAATATATGTGGGGTGAAAATAACCACAAGTCAATGTGAGCACATGAAAGAAACTTTTCTGGACTTGTTTTCTTTCATATTCCACTTGATGTTAGACGCAATACTTGGTATTTCATTCTGACACACCAGGACACTGTAAAAAAAATGTTTTTAACTAATGAAAAGGAGTTTAACTTAGGGCTATATATAATATGAAATATATATGTACATTCCATTTTAAATAAATATTTAGACTTAACATCTATTAAATTGTTGCATATATCAGTTGCTGTCTTTTCATATATTTGTAAACAGTGATGTAAACAGAAATTGTTTTGGAATCTACATTTAATTTCAAAATGCAACTAACTTAGTATTCATTTCGAACCCCAACCCTCGCCCACACATGCCCTCCCTTACCAGATATTAAATTTGTATTTTGTAAAATTCTGTCTCTGGGTAACTGTAAGTCAACTGTTATGTGAAAGATTTTTCACCCACTCAAGATTTACACAAGATTATGTTCACCATTCTACAGACACGTTACCGGCTTTTGCTATCAAAGTAAGTGTAGCTGTTGTAATAGGTTTTAGTCAGACAGTCATCTGCAATGGCACAAAATGTCAATTCAGACAGTCTGTGACCAACTTAATGCAGCCAATCTTCATAGTCATGGATCTTGTCATACCTTGTTTATGATGGCAAGACATGCAGACACACTTGGCATGTCCAGATTGTGGGAAGTAGAGAAATTGAAAAATGTCACGATTTTCAATTTGGACTTTAGAAACAGCATGAACATTGTCTTTTTACACCGAAAACAGAATTACAGCCAGTGCATGATATTGTGGAGATGCACCTGGATATTCTGACCTAATTACCACTGTTAGATGAACATTTCTGTTTTTGAACTGAGTAACATGTTTCACTTGGTTGTGAAATGTAGGACTAGGAGTCAGTGGAAAGAGTGAAGCAATGAAATAAAATGGGTGAAATAGAGAGAACAATAGGTGAGCAGTGGAGTTCTGGATGAGCTGGAGCCAGTGAGTGGCAGATGCAGGGTGATCCAGGAAGGTATGTAGTCTAGGCGAGTACCAGCACCTGGATGAGGAGATAAGTGTATAAGTGTAGTTGGTGAGGAAAAGTTGAATTCCTGTTGCTCAGGAAGAATCTGCTGGGAGTAAGAGAAGCTGGGACTCCAAGATTCTCAAAGGGAGGAAAAAGTGGGGAGATTCCAGAGAAATGTAGACCGGAGGAGGATGAGAAAGCAGAAAGCGTCAGATCAGTGGAAAGATCAGTGGCACGTTTTATCATTTCAAGATTGTATCTGTAAGAATGTATTGAGATATTGCATTAGACTTTTGATGTTGTGTACCAAATACAGATTTGCACAGAACTAGAGACATTAACTTAACTGATTATCCAGTTTTGTGACTGATTTAAAATTCTGATATTTTACTTTTCGTAAACTTGTAAAGCCACATTTTGTCTATTAAATTATAAATATGCATTTTAGTTTCCTACACAAGGTATATTTGTATGTATATATTTTTTCTGTTGGTGTGAGAAATGTTAAATGGCATTCTATATCTATCAGATTTAACTGGGAGATTTAACATAGGGGTATATAATGGAACAAATGATTATGGTGCTGAGAAATCGACCCTTCTTGCATATCCTAGCTCTCAGTCTATTAATGTCTATCAAATGAGAATTGAAGATCCCTATATACCAAGTAATTGAGGTAGAAACATACTTAAAAAACACTTTATTCAGGAAATATTTATTGAATGGCCCTTAGTAAATGCACACTATTTAAAAGAGTTTTCAAGGTAGTTCAGGCAATTGAAGGAAATTATGAATGATATACTATAAACTGAAACGTTTTCGGTTGATTTGTTTTTCACATACATCATGTTAGCATGATATTCTGTAAAACTTTATTTAAAATATAATTTTCAACTGTAGTACACACTTTTAAAGGTTGCTTTTTCAGTACCAATAGCTTAGCTACACCAAGGGATGCACAGGGAGTCTGTTTACATCTTAAAATTTAACTAATCCCAGCATTAGCTGCTTCAGAGAAATTGCTACTTAATAGCAATATCGATAGCGATAATAAGGACCCAGTGAGACAAGCTAAAGTGGCATATTATTTAATGACTTGTATCTGTTCTTGCAAGGCAGTGACACCATCATACTAAATTGGTATACAAAAAAAAAAAATGATTTTAAGTTTGAATTCTGGGAGACAAAATTTGGAGGGAGGCATGTTAGCCGTATTTCTCAGCTCGATGCTTATCTCTGCATTGGGGAAATTAAGATATCAAAAATTATTTAACACATAGTAGAAGGACCTTTGGCCTAGCTGACTTCTGAGTTCAAGTCATACTCCCCAAACATTGAGAAACAATCTGCTCAACTGGACTGGGCCTGAAAAAAAAAACCTTCCTTTTGCTTCACACTAGCGGCAGTAACTTTCCTACCAACCTACAGGAAAAATCTTCTAGAGATGTCTAAGACGGTTTAATCACATACAAATCTCTGACATGCAAATACTAATTTCCTTAGTTATTATTATTATTATTAATATATATTTTTTTTTTTCAGAGGATACGTCTGCCCAAAGTGAGAATGAAGAATGAAGCAGCTGCAAGTGCAACCAATGGCAGCTGTATGTTAATGCCTTTTCCTGATTCAGCATTAAAGACTGACATATTGCCTGTAGCATTCTGCATGGTATCAATGTCCAGCTTTCTTCCTACAGGCCAGCTGGGAAAAGAAGACCCAATGCTCATTATCTAGAAAGAGACTGTATTCAAGAAAAGATTGCATGTGTACTGAGTTACTTCTAATAGCAAAAATTAACATTTACCCCTTTTTGCAGATGTTAAATGAACTATTAAGCCAAATATAACAATGCTGTATTCAAATAAATTAGCTTGTCTTTCACTGAATATTCCTGGCTTGGAAAATAACTGTTTAATAGTTTCATTCATATGAAAATGATTTAGCTATTTTGTGGCATATTCTTTAGCTTACATAGTTTATGCAGCAGGATGAAGTTCTTTGTTTTTGACCGTCTCTTCATCCCATCTGTCTAGCAGTTATGTTTTTTTGCCTGACGGTAATGTTCATAAAGTCTTGTAACAGTCATGTGATGAAACTGTTATCCTCTCTGGGTATGCTGGCACTGATCACTCCTGATGCTTTCTATTTTTCCTGTTGTTTCTTTGTATGCTTTGTGTTGCATATCAACAAAACCAAACGTTTCTGTCATCATCTTGCACAGATATAACAAAACAATATCATCTTGGAATTTTTTAATAATGTGTCTCAATGCTGATTTTTTCAGGGTATCTTTGCAGTCGGGGGGGTTGGTTCAGAGGTAATGGGTTTAAATTAATATACAATGAAATTAATCTATTTTTCAGTGTTAACTCATTCTTCTCAAGTTCCACATGTTTTATTAATTCCGTCACTCCTCCAGTCTTTTTTTCTTTATTGTTACATATTACATGAATAACTGTGTTCTCCAAGTGGTGCCTGGGATTTAGGCTAAAATAAATCAGGCATTGAAAAGTAACTCAGTGTTTACATGCTACATGTTTATGCACTAGTGAGCATTGCAACCAGCCATTTATTTGAGACTTGACTATTCCCAGATAGCACAGGACGTTGGGCTGACGCCGGCATATGGTTGGCATGGTTAGACAACAGTAGGTTGGGGAGGTTAGTTAGTTATAAGAATGAATACAGCTTATTGAATGCCTTATAGTTTACAGTTATTTTTTGTTTATCTGTTTATCTAGAATTGAGCCAGACGTTTCCAGAGGATTCAGGAACTCGATCACTGAGAAGCAAGATCAGACGTGTGTCGTTTATTCTTTTAAATCTTTAATCTATTTGTGAATACAATTGGTGCTTGTTATTCCTTAATAATGCCTCTGCTGATTGATTTGAATATACGATCTTACATGTCTTTCTGTTGTGTTTTGATCTTGGGATCTGTAATTCTCCAAGTGGCTACTGCACATTTACTTATTTAATATTAATTTCATTATTTAATTAGGCATTCTGTTGAGCATGTATAAGACGTCAGCTTTTTAAATAACTGTGTGTATTGAATAATACACATTTTCAAGCTTCCCGTATCCGTACACAAAGTGTGATTGTAGTTCTGCTCTTCTGCAATATATTTCTACAAGATCAAGAATGGGCTCTGAAAACACTGCGGGTTACAGGACAGTGAAGGAACAAGCCATACTGGATACAGGATAGGATAGGATACAGGAAGGATACTTTTGGGGATTAACATTTGCAGGTCAAAACCGAGTTTAAGGTATAAATGCTATAGCACTACAGGAGCTATACCAATACACTGGGATTGTGATGGCTTTGCTGCTTTTCCTCCTCTACTCACAGTTTATTCAATATCCTGTTTGTTTGTTAATTTATATTCAAATATATGTTAATCTACTAATGCAAAATAAAAACAATCATTGATGATCCTCAAATATATACTGAATACTGTCCCATGTTTCATGGGCTGAAATAAAATATCCCAGAAATTTTCCATATGCATTTGTGCATTTTTGTGCACAAACTTCATCATATCCCTGTTAGTGAGCATTTCTCCTTTGCCAAGATAATCCATCCACCTGACAGGTGTGGCAGATCAAGAAGCTGATAAAACAGCATCATCATTACACAGGTGCACCTTGTACTGGGGACAATAAAAGACAATGTGCAGTTTTGTTACACAACACAATGTCACAGATGTTTCAAGTTTTGTGGGAGTGTGCAATTGGCATGATGTCTGCTAGAATGTCCCTAAGAGCTGTTGCCAGAGAATTGAATGTTCATTTCTCTACCATAAGCCGCCTCCAACATGATTTTAGAGAATTTGGCAATACGTCCAACAGGCCTCACAACCGCAGACCATGTGTAACCATGCCAGCCCAGGACCTCCATATCCAGGTTCTTCCCCTGCAGGATCGATGGAGACCAGCCACCCAGACAACTGATGAAACTGTGGGTTTGCACAACCAAAGAATTAAGCACAAACTGTGTGAAGAAGATATGATGTGCTGCATGATGCAAATGGTGGTCACACCAGATACTTACTTGTATTCTGATCCATGCACCAACTTTTGTTTTAAGGTATCTGTATTGCCAATCATGTGAAATCCATAGATTAGGGCCTAATTAATTTATTTCAGTTCAGTTGATTTCCATATATTGCATTTCTATTTTTGTTCAGTGTAGTGTTCCTTTATCTATATATGTATGCTTATTTTAATTGAATCATGTCCATAATTTATTAAGGCCCCATGATTAACCTCCAAAAGGTAATCATAATCATCAAGAGCAAAGATTGAATGGTTAATTAAATGTAGCAGAACAAGTTTATTATTTTTGTTTAAGATACAATTGGTTTTATATACTGTGCGGTCTCTCTCTCTTACACTGTGTGTGTGTGTGTGTGTGTATATATATATATATATATATATATATATGTGGGGGGTGGTTTGGGTGGTGGTACAAATAATTGTATTCTGCATTTTTGTTAAGTCAGTATTGATCTAATGCTCCATTTTCTCCTTCTAATACGCACACACATTTGTTGCCACACGCACTGAGAAATACATTCCCACACACAGTATGCATTCAGCAGCCAAGAGACAAATTCCACTTGCATTCTAAAAATACTTTTATTTTTTCTGTAAGATACTTTGTTGTTTCAATCTGGTCATTCTTTACACTCATGCATTTCATGTGTCAGTACATCTGCTATATAAATGTTGTCAACTAGCAAGCAAATGTATGTGACATTTTCCTGTGTTTTCTGAACAATAATAATAATAATAATAATAATAATAATAATAATAATAATAATAATAATAATAATGATAATTCAGTGATAGTTTATCTTTGGTTACTTATTCATGTCTGCACGCTTTGTTTCAGACATTTGAATACGTAAAGATAATATCGCCTTTAAAAAATAATTGTGAATAAATCTCATTTTATGTGCCAAAAATAAGTCTCTTACCAAACAGACTGCTTTTTTTTCCTGCTGTAGCTGTGATATGTAAATGCAGACAGCTGCTACTGCATATGATTTGCAATGCAACCCTCATGTAATTAACAGCTCTCAGAATTGAGCCTTCACTTAAAAGTAGGTGAGCTCAGCTCTGTCAGTTTGAGCTTCAGAAAGTTTGGAATGCCTGCTTGCAAAGTCGGAATTAATAGAACACAACTCTACAAAGAAAGTATGACAGAACTCAACTTCATGACTCCACTTAGTTAAATAAAAGTACCTTTAGGATAATTCACATGCTGAGGTACGCACAACACACTCTTCACTGAGCCAAGGGAATCCAGCTCACAGTTTCTCCTGCTTTTACTTCTCGATGACACAAGAATCTGAGCCAATGTCATTTATAAGCCAGCACTCATTTAGATGCATATTTCCTGTATATTTATCCATGCCACTTGATGGCACAGTAATGCAGCAGAAGTGCCAGTAGTAAGCTGAAAAATCATGTCTATTTTTAGAAAGTCTTTATACTCTGTATAGTATATTTAAATATTGTATTAGCATGAAGAGGTTCCCAATAGTGATTTTTAAATAGATAAACAAGAAATGTACCTGTTTTTCCATATCTGAGATAAAATGTGTTATATAAACTCAAGGATAAAGTATGTATTATATTCAGTATTTTAATATGTTTAATATCTCATGTGTGATGATAATGTATTCAATAAGTGATTACTTACAACATACCTTATTAACTATATATGTACAGTGAGGGAAAAAAGAATTTGATACCCTGCTGATTTTTTTACGTTTGCCCACTGACAAAGAAATGATCAGTCTATAATTTTAATGATAGGTGTATTTTAACAGTGAGAGACAGAATAACAACAAAAAAATCCAGAAAAACGCATTTCAAAAAAGTTATAAATTGATTTGCATGTTAATGAGGGAAATAAGTATTTGATCCCATATCAATCAGCAAGATTTATGGCTCCCAGGTGTCTTTTATACAGGTAACGAGCTGAGATTAGGAGCACTCTCTTAAAGGGAGTGCTCCTAATCTCAGCTCGTTACCTGTATAAAAGACACCTGTCCACAGAAGCAAGCAATCAATCAGATTCCAAACTCTCCACCATGGCCAAGACCAAAGAGCTGTCCAAGGATGTCAGGGACAAGATTGTAGACCTACACAAGGCTGGAATGGGCTACAAGACCATCGCCAAGCAGCTTGTTGAGAAGGTGACAACAGTTGGTGCGATTATTCCCAAATGGAAGAAACACAAAATAACTGTCAGTCTCCCTCGGTCTGGGGCTCCATGCAAGATCTCACCTCCTGGAGTTTCAATGATCATGAGAACGGTGAGGAATCAGACCAGAACTACACGGGAGGATCTTGTTAATGATCTCAAGGCAGCTGGGACCATAGTCACCAAAAAAACAATTGGTAACACACTACGCTGTGAAGGACTGAAATCCTGCAACGCCCGCAAGGTCCCCCTGCTCAAGAAAGCACATGTACAGGCCCGTCTGAAGTTTGCCAATGAACATCTGAATGATTCAGAGGAGAACTGGGTGAAAGTGTTGTGGTCAGATGAGACCAAAATCGAGCTCTTTGGCATCAACTCATCTCGCCGTGTTTGGAGGAGGAGGAATGCTGCCTATGACCCCAAGAACACCATCCCCACCGTCAAACATGGAGGTGGAAACATTATGCTTTGGGGGTGTTTTTCTGCTAAGGGGACAGGACAACTGCACCACATCAAAGGGACGATGGACGGTGCCATGTACCGTCAAATCTTGGGTGAGAACCTCCCAACCTCCTGCCAAACGTCAGCCTCGAAACCTTAATGACTTGGAGAGGATCTGCAAAGAGGAGTACGACAAAATCCCTCCTGAGATGTGTGCAATCCTGGTGGCCAACTACAAGAAACGTCTGACCTCTGTGATTGCCAACAAGGGTTTTGCCACCAAGTACTAAGTCGAAGGGGTCAAATACTTATTTCCCTCATTAACATGCAAATCAATTTATAACTTTTTTGAAATGCGTTTTTCTGGATTTTTTTGTTGTTATTCTGTCTCTCACTGTTAAAATACACCTACCATTAAAATTATAGACTGATCATTTCTTTGTCAGTGGGCAAACATACAAAATCAGCAGGGGATCAAATATTTTTTTCCCCCACTGTATGTGTGTATGTGTGTATGATTGTATGTATCACAGTCAGCCATTCAAATAGCAATCCCAACACTAATGAAAAGTGTCGTTGATTTATCCTGGGCTGTATGTCAACGATGCACCACCAGCTGTCAGTAAGATACAAGAGCACTGCCTGAAATATCATAAGATGCAATAAAATGCAATGCAACTGTGTTAACACCTGCAATAGGCCAAAGGGCTTCATAACTCAGTACAAACCTTGACAAATCACATTAATGGCAATTATTTATAAGTAGTGGAAAGTAGCCTCTGACAATACAATAAATATTGAAATGGCATAGATCTGTAGTTTAAGATTTGTGGGTAGATCAACATTTGATGTGGTCTAGGCCAAAATCAGCATTCATTAACTGAAAATATATAGTTTAATTTATATATATGCATAGTTTAACAATATTTATTAAACTAGTGTGAATACTTTTGAATACAACTTCAATATTAAATACAAGAAATTTAAATTATGAAATATTTATATATTTACAATAGTACCTGTCTGTTGTTACATCTTATGTAAGTCCTTAAACATACTACAGAAAAAAAACCTAAGTGTGTGTAAGTATTGAGTAACATGTATGTACTTACTGTATACAATTACAATGTAATTACAGATCCTGTGACAGCATGGTACACGTGGGCAGGTACTTTAGGACCACATGGTTTCCTCATCTACCATAATTAAATTTTACTGCACAACTTGCAATTTTTCTGTGAAAACTGAAAACACCTTTTGGTCAATTTCATTGATACCAACAACATAGCCTATGAGAAAAGGAATAGTTATTCTACAAAAGGTAAACTTCAAGATGGACTGTGTTTTCAATTCAATTTCTGGAAAAGAAACACCACACTGTAACTCGTTGAGTACATGTAGGATTGTCATAAACAATATGTGGATTTCAATAGCCCAGAAGTGAGTGTTTTGTTTGTTCACATAGCCATGTATTGTTGCCAAGGTAAATTTCAAATAGCTAAGTAAAAAAGTTTCTGCTCAGAGACTGCAGAGGTTAGAAAAATAAAGCAACTGAGATGGTTCAATGAACAATAAAATGACCCTCATTACACTGTACACCAATCAGCCATAACATTATGACCACTGACAGGTGAAGTGAATAACACTTTTAATCTCATTATCATGGCACCTGTCAGTGGGTGGGATATATTAGGCAGCAAGTGAACATTTTGTCCTCAAAGTTGATGTGTTAGAAGCAGGAAAAATGGGCAAGCGTTAGGATCTGAGCGACTTTGACAAGGGCCAGATTGTGATGGCTAGACAACTGGGTCAGAGCATCTCCAAAATCTGGTGTCAGGTGTCAGATCACACAGTGCATTGCAGTTTGTTGCGTATGGGGCTGCGTAGCCGCAGACCAGTCAGGGTGCCCATGCTGACCCCTGTCCACTGCCGAAAGCGCCTACAATGGGCACGTGAGCATCAGAACTGGACCACGGAGCAATGGAAGAAGGTGGCCTGGTTTGATGAATCACGAGTTCATGGTGTTGACTTGGCCTCCAAATTCCCCAGATCTCAATCCAATCGAGCATCTGTGGGATGTGCTGGACAAACAAGTCCGATCCACGGAGGCCCCACCTCGCAACTTACAGGACTTAAAGGATCTGCTGCTAACGTCTTGGTGTCAGATACCACAGCACACCTTCAGAGGTCTAGTGGAGTCCATGCCTCGACGGGTCAGGGCTGTTTTGGCGGCAAAAGGGGGACCTACACAATATTAGGCAGGTGGTCATAATGTTATGGCTGATCGGTGTATATACACTCACCTAAAGGATTATTAGGAACACCTGTTCAATTTCTCATTAATGCAATTAGCTAATCAACCAATCACATGGCAGTTGCTTCAATGCATTTAGGGGTGTGGTCCTGGTCAAGACAATCTCCTGAACTCCAAACTGAATGTCTGAATGGGAAAGAAAGGTGATTTAAGCAATTTTGAGCGTGGCATGGTTGTTGGTGCCAGACGGGCCGGTCTGAGTATTTCACAATCTGCTCAGTTACTGGGATTTTCACGCACAACCATTTCTAGGGTTTACAAAGAATGGTGTGAAAAGGGAAAAACATCCAGTATGCGGCAGTCCTGTGGGCGAAAATGCCTTGTTGATGCTAGAGGTCAGAGGAGAGTGGGCCGACTGATTCAAGCTGATAGAAGAGCAACTTTGACTGAAATAACCACTCGTTACAACCGAGGTATGCAGCAAAGCATTTGTGAAGCCACAACACGTACAACCTTGAGGCGGATGGGCTACAACAGCAGAAGACCCCACCAGGTACCACTCATCTCCACTACAAATAGGAAAAAGAGGCTACAATTTGCACAAGCTCACCAAAATTGGACAGTTGAAGACTGGAAAAATGTTGCCTGGTCTGATGAGTCTCGATTTCTGTTGAGACATTCAGATGGTAGAGTCAGAATTTGGCGTAAACAGAATGAGAACATGGATCCATCATGCCTTGTTACCACTGTGCAGGCTGGTGGTGGTGGTGTAATGGTGTGGGGGATGTTTTCTTGGCACACTTTAGGCCCCTTAGTGCCAATTGGGCATCGTTTAAATGCCACGGCGTACCTGAGCATTGTTTCTGACCATGTCCATCCCTTTATGACCACCATGTACCCATCCTCTGATGGCTACTTCCAGCAGGATAATGCACCATGTCACAAAGGTCGAATCATTTCAAATTGGTTTCTTGAACATGACAATGAGTTCACTGTACTAAACTGGCCCCCACAGTCACCAGATCTCAACCCAATAGAGCATCTTTGGGATGTGGTGGAACGGGAGCTTCGTGCCCTGGATGTGCATCCCACAAATCTCCATCAACTGCAAGATGCTATCCTATCAATATGGGCCAATATTTCTAAAGAATGCTTTCAGCACCTTGTTGAATCAATGCCACGTAGAATTAAGGCAGTTCTGAAGGCGAAAGGGGGTCAAACACAGTATTAGTATGGTGTTCCTAATAATCCTTTAGGTGAGTGTACACTGTTAGTATTACATAAGTAATAACTTGATACTGGCACCAAAATATTTCCCACTTAATGTGTTACCAAAAACAAATCAAAAGATATTCAAAACTCAGACATTTTGGTTAATTTGCTTTGTTTTTTGTTATTTTGTTTTTGTTTCATCATACTTGTCCATTATTACCAACCATAGATACATATTGGCATCTCATTTTGCAGTAATTTGCCTGCAACTGGTATCAAAATGCTTTCTATTAAACTTGTTTTTCTATTAAAAAATTGATTGTATGTATGTGATGTAAATGTATGTAAAGTTTAATTTAGATATTTATTGAAACAAATATTAACAAAAAACAACATTATTTGTTCTGCCCTGTTGTGCAAAGACATTTAAGATGTATTGGTTTGAGATAACCCCACCAGATGCAGATCTATGTCCCACAATTGGTAGGTTGAAATGTATATTTGGTCCAGGTATTATACTTTAGGGGTGGTTGTCATAGGTGTTGTGTTCACTTTAATGTGTTGTATATTGTGAGTATCCACTAGGGGGTGCTATAATTATATGTAATGTTATGGTCTGCTAGAGAATAAAAGAGAGTTAAGATGTCTTCCTGGCTTTAACAAAGACTTGTTGAACCTGATTACTGTATCTGTCTCCTGATTTTAACACTACACAACAAACTGGCGACGAGGATTTCCTCCTACTTACCTCCAGTTCCCAGGTGAGCCTGCAATTCCATTTGAGACGTGGATATGAATGTTCGAAAACTACCTGCTAGTGATTCATGCCGAGGGAGAGGAATGGCCAGATACCCGCAAGCATGCTACATTGCTTCATTGCCTCGGAACCAAAGCACAGAGGATTTTCTACACTCTTCCAAATACAGGTACAATCTGCACTTATAGCTTTGAGGGCGCATTTTGTTCCAAAAATAAATGTAATTGCTGAGAGACACAAATTTCGCCAGAGGGAACAAAGACACGGGGAAAACATTTCATAATATGTTACTGCGCTGCATGATATTCTCTCAGTGTGCATTTGGAGACAAAGAATTCAAAATGTTGAGAGATCAAATTGTTGAGAAAACACACAGTACGCAAATTCGTGAATGTTTATTGCTTGAGCCTTAGAGAAAGCGATACAGATTGCAACTCAAGTGGAGAATGCAATTGCAAACGTAAGCAATTTTGCAAAGACTGCCGAACTCCCAGTACAAAGATTGCATGTAAAAACCAAACTGAGCTCTTCCAAAGGCGTGAGCTCTACAAAGGAGAGAACACACAGTCGCAGGATGGCGCACTCTGACCGCAAATGCTACCGTTGTGGTTCAAATACTCATTTAGCAAACTCGCAGCAGTGCCCAGCTGTGGATAAGACATGCAAAGTATGCGGCAAAACCAGACATTTTGCAAAAGTGTGCCGCTCAGTGCAAAAACATGACGTCAGGGAAGTCGAAGTCCCAGAACTGACTGTTTTGTACATGGCCAATTCTGCCCCTTTCTCAAACAAAATTGTGTGCACTGTTGAACTGGACACATTATCAGGCACTCAACCACTGGAACTAATTGTGGATACTGGATCTGCTGTATCCTTGCTCCCAGAGGACTTACATGCACAATATCTTTCTGAACTGCCATTGAGACGCTCTGATGTACGTCTGGTCACGTATTCAAAAAATAACTTACCTGTGCTCGGACACATAGAGACGCATGTCATATACGGAGAGCGCTCAGTGCCAGCCACATTCTACATAGTGAAAAGTGGAACCCCATTAATGGGCATGGACTTGATAAGTGCTTTGAATTTGTGCATTACAGGAAATAAAGTCCTCGACTCAAAACAACCTGTGCAGGAAGTATCAACCCCAAGTGAACTTACAATTGGCTGTGCAAAGAACTTTGTACACAAAGTGAAATTGCGTGAAAATGTCTCGTCAGTACAACAGAAGCTGCGCAGACTGCCCTTTTCCATAAGAGATGCCGTGTCGGCGGAACTAAAACGTCTGGTAGATGCATATTATTATGGAACGAGTGGATGCCTCGCCCTGGGTGTCGCCTATCGTAGTGACTCAAAAGAAATGTGTGGATCTGAGGGAACCTAATAAGGCAATTATTATAGACAGCTACCCGATCCCACACATTGAGGAACTGTTCTCTCAACTGAGGGGAGCCACAATATTTTCCACTATTGACCTGGCTAATGCTTACCATCAGGTCGCACTACACGGGGACAGCAGAGATTTGACTGCGTTCATAACCCATGAGGGCCTGTTCAGGTACAAATGAGTGTGCTATGGACTCGCCTCAGCTCCCTCAGCTTTTCAAAAGCTTATGACTACAGTACTAAGAGGCATTCCAGGTGTTCAGTGTTATTTAGATGATTTAGATTTAGATCATTCTTTACGGTTGCTCTACTGCAGAGCATGATGTTCATCTGAAAACAGTGCTACACAAACTGCAAGAAGCTGGTCTAAATTTGAATGAAGGGAAATGTAAGTTTCGTCAGGAAAAACTGACATACCTGGGACATACCATCTGTAAAGATGGGCTGCTACCAGATGACACCCACCTGGAGGCTATACGCGATGCTCCTGCTCCTTCGGACACGGTCACACTGCGATCATTCTTGGGCCTGACAGCCTGGTATGCTAGGTTCATACCAAACTACGCAGCCGTTGTCAAGCCCATGAGGAATGTGCTTCGAGAGTCTGCAGCTTTCAAATGGACTTCCAAGGCACAGCAGAGTTTTCAAGAAGTCAAGGCACTTATTACAGGCAGTTCTGCCCTGGCTCTATTTGATCCTGCATTACCTACTACTGTTTCAACAGATGCCTTGGATTACGGTATAGGTGGTGTCTTGACTCAGCTCCATCCTGATGAGAAAAAGAGAACCGTGGCTTTTGCTTCCAGGACTCTGACAGCTACCGAGAGAAAGTATTCAGTTGTTGAAAAGGAAGCCCTTGCATGCATCTGGACTGTTGAGTGTTGGAGAACATATTTGTGGGGCACAAGATTCACATTAAGGACAGATCATCAAGCCCTAACTACTCTCCTAGCCACCAAGGGCATGGGACGTGCAGGACTGAGGATCGCACGATGGTCTGCAAGACTGCTTTGCTTTAATTATGACCTTGAGTACAGACGTGGGGCTGATAACCACACTGCTGATTGTCTTTCACGTCTTCCGCTGCCTACTAGAGACGATGCTGCCTCTGACACAGAACCAGAGATGGTAGCTGCCATAACCAATCTGCTCTCAGCCATGCCCGTGAGTGACCTTGCTGCTGAATGCTCCTCCTGCCCTGAACTCATCACACTGCACAGGTACATGGTGAATGGTTGGCCTGCTACTTCTAAAGCTTTACCTGCTGACATGTTCCCTTACTTTCCTGTGAGGGATGAACTTTCTAGTCATGGCTCTTATGTGCTGAGAGGGAGTCATAGATTGATTGTGCCACTTAGCTTGCACTCACACATGATCAACTTAGCTCACGAATGTCATCAGGGCATTGTTCGAACTAAACAGACTCAGAGACTTATATTGGTGGCCTAAAATGGATTTACAAGTGCATTCCGTAATTGCAACTTGTGTCACATGTCAACTAAACGACAAGACTGCTAGGACTGTACATGCCCCTCTGACCCCAGTAGAGTACCCACAAGGCCCTTGGCAGAAACATGCCATTGATATAGTTGGTCCTTTTGAGACTGGTCCTGCTGAATGCATATTTGCCATTACACTAGTGGACTATTACTCCAAATGGCCTGAGGTGGCATTTGCACCACACATGACAGCTACCACTGTTACCACCTTTTTGAAGTCTGTTTTCAGCCAGAAAGGAAATCCACTAGAGATGGTGACTGACAACGGTCCTCAGTTTCTAGCCACAGAATTCAAACATTTCCTGCAGGAGAGAGATGTGAAACACATCCACACTTCCATATACCACCCTGAAGGAAACGGCGCTGTGGAACGGTGGAATAGGGTGCTCAAGGACACTATCATCATGGCTGAGAGAGAGAGAGAGCACCCTGGAAATCATACATCACAGAATTCTTACAAACCTACAGGGCTACTCCTCACGCAACTACAGGGATGTCTCCTATCGAGCTCCTATTTGGAAGGAAAATGAGATCAAAGCTGACAGTTCTCCACGAAGCCAATGTGAGCCTATCAACAAAGAAATTGAGAATGAAAATAAAGGACAAACAGGAAAAAATGAAAGCATACGTTGATGGCAAACGCAATGCAAAAATACCAAGGTTTAAAGAAGGCGATTGGGTAAGAGTAAGAAAGCCTGTGTATGTACAGAAAGGGAAATCCAAATTTACTGATCCTCTGCAGATTACTCGGAAAAAAGGAACGCACAGCTATGAACTGACTGATGGGCGTATGTGGGATGCTTCTCATCTTGCACTGCTACACATGGAGTTTACCCCTTCAGTTGAGCAACCAAGTCCGGCACCAGCATTCGCTAGTATTGCGAACACTAGAGTAACAAGCCAGCGTAGTCGGAACAAACCTCCATGGTTGAAAGACTATGTAACTCAGCCTTAATAACAGAGTTTTAAGGGAATAGACTAGGGGGATTCAATTGAATACATTCAAGTGAATACATGTTCTACATTACATAGTAAACTGAATTGATCAAAAGACCATTGCTGTTTGGTTAATGTTCAAATGCCATTGTGGATGATGCATTGTTCTGTTTGAATGTTGTCATTCCTGTAGCTAATTGTTGGGTTGAAGTAACTCAGAATTCCTAAGAACATATGTGTATATAATGACTGTTTTGTTAATGTACTTTATTATCTTCCATTTAGGTTTTAGACCTTGGCCATAGTACAAGTATAATTCTTAAGTGGTGGGGAGATGTTGTGTTCACATTAATGTGTTGTATATTGTGAGTATCCACTAGGGGGTGCTATAATTATATGTAATGTTATGGTCTGCTAGAGAACAAAAGAGAGTTAAGATGTCTTCCTGGCTTTAACAAAGACTTGTTGAACCAGACTACTGTGTCTGTCTCCTGATTTTAACACTACACAACAATAGGGTGTGGCATCTGTAGAGGAATCCTGCATTGATTCCTCATGATTTATTTGCAGCAACATGTCAATATGACATCAATATGACTGGCAGAAACATTGTCCACATTTATCATATATCAGTGATTCTCAAGCTGTGCCTGATTAGAGGCAGATGACACCATACTGGTATACCTTTAAGAGAAAATATCTTCTCAAATTAGCTCTGTAAATCTAAGCATGAACAACATGGCATAACACATAATAAAACGCTAAATTACATATAGGCAATTTAATAAATGGAACAGCAAAACTGTTGACATTTACTTTTCATCATTAGTCCAAAATCTCTAGTCAAGCCAATGACAAGGTCACTGTAAAATACAAGGTTTTATGTATATTAATGATTTTGCAGTAAAGAAATCAATAGGTTGCGTATACAACCCCGGTTACCTGAAAAAGGAAGCACTGCCCAAGGGTTGCAAGGTCACGCAGGAGTCCTAGCTCCCGGCAAAAGAGGACTAACCTGCGCACACGTCACCTTTAATACAAACAGGAAGTGGAAGGTACCTGTTTGATTGACGTGCACAGGGGCCAATGGCAGCTTTGATAGACTGACGTTCATTCAGGTTCCTATGGAAGTGCGCAGAAACCCATCCACCTTGAGCAGTGCTTCTGACTTGAAAGATAACGAAACACAAATAAAATAATCATCATCGTTTTCATATTTATTATCATCATCACCAACAACAGGCTCCATTTCTATGCACATATTTATTCATAGTCAACACACTTCTGCTGCATTATGTCCCAGTATTAAACTAGACTCTTGTGATGATGGTAATGGTATCATCTGAGAAGGCACTACAGTGAAAGCATCTTCCCTCAAAGTACATAGAGATGGAGAAGTAACTTGAATGATACATTTACATATTTGAAAACTGATATCTGGAAGGTAGGTGATTTTTAAATAAATCCTGGTAGGTCAAGAATTAACACAGTTGATAGACTAACATTTGGCAGTAATGAGCTCAAGCTGGAAGCAAGATAACTGTAGGCCTTTTATTTTAATGAAATACAGTGTTTTTCATGACTGTGACAGCACGTTATTGTACCGTTTTGCCACTTATATTGCAAGGTTAGGTTTTTCATTAAAGTAAGGCCCCTGCTGTGCTTCTAGTCATGTTTATCTACAGCTGAAAAGAACTCAAATGTGAATGGATAAATGAATAACTACTACCTCTGATTGCAAATGTTTGAAGCAAAAGCAATATCTCACTGTTCTGTGGATATAGAATTTATCTCAAGGATCTTCACAAGTTAAAAAAAAAATCTGTGTTACAAGATGATACAATAACAATAACTTCTACATTTAAAATTAAAATCTATATCCAAGTATGATAAAAGGGAATTGGAGAGGTTTTGCGTGGAACAAACACTCCTGAGAAGTTGATTTCAGGAAGCACCTCCTCTATGTTATCCTCTATGTTATGCCGAATCATGAAGTACTGTTTGCCAGGGTCTAAATCAATTTGAATATGATGTATTTATAAATATACAGTGCCTCTCAAAAGTATTCAACATTTCATTGTTTCAACATGAAATCAGAATGGATTTAATTAGTTTTGCCACTGATCAACACAGAAAATGTCCATAATATCAAAGTGAAAAATATATTCTGCAAATAGTTCTAAATGAATTACAAATACAAAACAGAAAATAATTGAATGCATAAGTAATCGCCCGCTTTGCTATGACACACCTGATTGAATTGTGGTGAAACCAATTGTCTTTAGAAGTCATGTAATTAGGAGTCCACCTCTGTGCAATTAAGGTGTGTCACATGAATTTAGGTTAAATACACTTGTCCCTGGGAGGTCCCACAGCAGAAACCCCACCACCTTGGGCAGTACTTCTTTTTTCAGATAACCAGGGTTGCATTCGCAACCTATCGTTTTATTCGTATAAACATTTTTTGATTGATTGAGGGACAGTAGTTTCAGCTGCTATGTAATAAAAAATAAATAAAAATAAAATCTTTATATAACATGTAAAGGCGACTGTGTTTTTTGCAGTTAGAAGACACTTAAAGGGATACCACAAGGTGTCGGACTTACCTTTCACATAAAGACCTTTCTTTCACACAAAAAAATAATACATTTGTGTACGGCAACCATATGTGGATGATTTAAGAGATCTGAAGTGTTGGCTTTTAATGAAAGTTCATTCTGTATCACAGATTGAAAAGGCATTTGAGTTACTGCAGAATACATTGCTGAATGTGACAATTGACAAGGACATGCTGTTTGACGAGATAACATTGTTAGATGAGTTTGTGACAGGGGAACTGTTTGAATGGAAAGCTTCAATTTCAGTGATCACAATACGTGGCAGATGGGACGAAGTTATCAAGCACTCCAGGTAATCCTCAATACCAAAAAAAAAACGTACACACAAAACAAAACTAGCAGAGCAGATTATGTATCTACCTGGCAGTAATACTTTGGTATACTCAGTTTAGAGGGTGTTTTCATGATTGACTTCACTGACCAGCAATGGAGAAATGGTTAGCCCACCTTTAATTCTTCCTAAAACTAGGACAGAAACTACAGCTCAAAAACAGATGCACATCCTTTTATATAGTTTATATAGTTATGTCTCCCCAGGTTTGATTTACAGAATATAGATACCTTTTTACCAATTTTAATCCCAAAACAGATTTTATGTTAAATATTGTGATGATTTAAAATGACCTCTAATACTTACTTAATATATTTATTTATTAAATGGCAGCTACAGTGTTATCAGGTCTTTCCCAGTTCTGATCTTTTACTTCATTCACACACTTCCAAGAAGGCTTCTAGTGTCAGTTTTGAATCTTCAGCCGTTCTCCCTGATGGATGTTTTCTCTTCCTTTTTTCTTGGGGTAACTGTCTTGATAGACACTTTACTCAGCTCAGCAACGTTTCCGGGGTAGAGTCAGTTCTTACATCATAGATTAAGCAGCAGTAGTGTGGGAAGTATTCTTGTGGTTTTTTTTGTATACCTATTACATGTACAGTTCAACCAATCTCAGTATGGCACACTCTTACTGACCTAAGACAACTGAATATAAACACAGCACTTGCGATAAGTCATTTTATTGCTTCATACTATCACTCAGGATGAAAAGCCAGGCTTACGTACTGAGTGGAGCACTAGCGAGACAATCTTTACATGGAGCATTTCACAAGGTTAAATAAAAATATACAACAGATTTTCTGCCAACTCTCAGTGTTTTGGTCACATTGACTTAATAGGCATGCTTTACACTATGTTTGCTGCACTGTACTACAATATATTTATATACATAGCAGGGCCGTCAGATTATATATATTTTTTGGATCAAGATTAATCTCAAATGTTAATGAATTAATCGTAATTAATCACATTCAAAAGGACAAAAAAACATTTACATATATGAATAATTCTAGCAGAATGGGTTTAAAATAATCCCAAGGAAATCCTTCAATCAAATGTTATTTTAATAACAAATCCAGAAGTAAAAAAAAGAGGTTGCCATACTTGTACTTAACTGTATTCTTGCACTTTGTATTGCACTTGTAAGTTGAGAGTTGTAAGTCGCCATGGATAAATAAATAAATAAATAATAATAACAATAATAATCTCAAAAGTTGTCTGCTTTTTCATTATAAATGTACAGGGAGGTTGTCACGGGTCGTGGGACACGGGAACAGGGGGATCAGACAAACAAGGCAACAAGGGAGAGACAGAGTCGTGGTCAGGAAGTCAGGCAAGGGTTCATAGATGCTAAGGCTAGACAGGGCTCAAGGAGAATGCTCAGGATTGCAGATAAGACTGGCAAAACTCAAAAAAAAGTGAGGGGATTATAAAGAGAACAGGAACTAGGTTTGGGAGGTGCAGGGCGAATGGGAGCAGAGGGTGGTAACAAGAGTGCACACGGGTGTGAGGAATGTTAATAGGATGAGAGCAGGGAGAAGTGATAGGAAAGGCAGGGAAATGGCGGCCTCTAGTGGCGATTGAGGGTGAGTACTAGGGAACCATGACAGAGGTCACGCTTTACACGGATTCTTTGAACATGGTTTCAGAACAACCCGGAAAAATAATTAAGGTACAAATTTACTTAGCCTGGTCAAGTATTTTTTTAAGGTAAATTATCTTTAATGTATTTATTACATACATTATTTATGAGGATAATATGTTTAGTTTTTCCCATTTCCTACACTTATTTAACATTATTTATCTCTAGCTGGCTTCCATTGGAACGCATCTTCTTTTATAGCATAAGAACATAAGAAAGTTTACAAATGAGAGGAGGCCATTCGACACATCGTGCTTGTTTGGTGTCCATTAATAACTTAGACCCCGTTCACACTTGAGATTTATGCTGGCCCAGGACACAGCTACACCGCTGCAGGATACACAGTATTGTCTCTGTATTGTTTGAATATCATATCGATCTATATTCTTAAATGTACTGATACATTTCGCTAGCTCACATCTTTGTATATATTAAAAAAAGTCTAGGCTAAGTAATAAACAGTTCAAACTACTCGGTCAATTAAAATAAAAGTGTGTGTAGCTGGTAAACTTGCTATTGTTTTTTTCTTGTACGTATGATTGAAGTCTGGAATTTAACAGCGTGCATTTTACACGTGGAAATTGCATTGTGAAATTGTAAACGGGACAATAACTTTATTAATTATCTGAATTTTGCATTAAAACAATATAAATTTAACTGAAGCAGGTTTCCATTCAAATCAATACATTTTAAACGAGACCAGCTGTTTACTGTTCAAACCGAAATGCGATTATATTGAGCTGAGCAGTACAATCACAATTGCCGGCATTGGAGGAAACAACTGGGACGATGCAGAAATGAAAACGCTGTTTACAATGTGGATGAAGATAAAGTTAAAACAGTGCACAGCACTGCTGTCTGATATCACTATAGATGCATCACAGAGGCTGCTTTCGATGCATACGATTGCATACTAATGCATACGATTTTTTGTGATTTAATGCTGATGTGCTAATAAAGGTGCTTCACTTTCAGGTGAATTGTATAACAGCACTTTTAGACTTGCAGAACCGAAGATAGACGTTTGATAGGGAAATATATGAATTCGATTCCCCATTGAACCAGCACATTTTTTAATTATATTAGAAAGTTTCAGCTGCAAAGGGTTAAGATTACTTTCAAAGAAAATATAGAACCGATCAATAGCCTATATATTTACATCAATATTAATAAGTTGTGATTATAAACACATCGGATACACCTGTAAGCAGACCTAATATCCTGCGTCACTGGTTTGTTTGAGCAGATTTGTTTACTTCCCGGCATGCATTCGTTTAGTCCGCCTTTTCGCCCGCATATGTGAACGCACTTAGCCCTCCTAAAACCGCAAGTGTGAACAGGGTGTCTGAAAAAAGCCGGACTAAATTTGAGGCGGCCCAGGGCCGGCCTAATAAGTGTGAATGGGGTCTTAGTGACTAAGCATTAATAACTAAGCATATATTCCTATAGAGAAATGTATTTAGTTTCATCCATTTTCAGCAGCACGGTCATTTTCGGGAACACATCTACCATGTTAAGTAAGACCTACGGTGGCCCTGAAGTGAAACTGCTGAAAAAATAAAGCAGCGGCTGTGAGATTTGAAGTGCTGAAAAAATAAAGCAGCTGCTGCAGCATTTTCAGAAGCAATTACGGAAAGGGAGGGTACATTGTAAAATATATTTGACTGATGCTATTGAACAGCAAGCAAGTCACGTCGGCCGAGCCTGCTTCTCCGGAAGAGTCAACAGATTTTGAGTAAGGGGCCCCAACTGCAAAGTATTCATATTAAAATTGTTGTGATCTTCTGCTCTCTATCCACTTTGTGGTGACATATTAAGAGTTATAGGGTTGTCCTAAAATGTATTAGAAATTAATGAAAGCTTATGGTATCACTAATTTAACTAAACATGTATATTTTCATATACATAATAACATCATTTTTTTTCTTATATATAAGAAAATATACATGTTTAGTTAAATTAGTGATACCAATTACAGCACTCAGCCTATATGTAAACTCTAAGAAGTGAAGGTTCTAATAAGAAACTTTTTGGATTCCCAGGGTTGATACTGTGGAGGATCCTTAAAGTTCTTATTAGAACCTTTTACCAAGGTTCCCTGCAAACAAGGATCCTTAAAGAACGTTGAATGTATGTTAAATCAATCGCAATCATGATGAAAAAGGGTTCTTAAATGCTCCCTTGTGTTTACCACGGAGCTCACGGTTCTTAAACGAACCCTTTATCTCACGAAGAACCTAAAGGTTCTAAATAGAACCGCTGAAGAATCCTCAATTTTTAGAGTGAGTATGTACTCGGTTGGTGTTTTTTCTGTTACAGTAATTAATTTACTGTAGAAGCTTTATTTTCTGTTAACTGTATTTGAAATACCGATCCAATGTAAATTACAATGTCTGGTCACGCATAAGTGGGGCAGGCTAATTTGAGAGCAATTCCAAAAGATAGAATAACACTCATTATTAATAATAATAATAATAATAATAATAATAATAATAATAATAATAAAATATGTTGCTGTTTAAATAAATTAAATATACTTTCCTTACCATTTTATTGTGTAAATGGGTTAATTTATATATATATATATATATATATATATATATATATATATATATATATATATTGTGCAGGCACAAATGGTTTATTATAACAAAGGTTAAGGTTCCCAACAGGTTTTGAACAGAACACTACAGACAGTACATGGTTATCTTTCAAGTCGGAAGCACTGCCCAAGGGGAAGGGGTTTCTGCGCACTTCCGAAACATCACTCTATCAAAGCTGCCATTGGCCTCTGCGCTCGTCACTCAGAACAGGTCCCTTCCCACTTCCTGTTCTATAAAACGTGACATCAGCGCAGGTTTGTCCTCTTTTGCCTCTTTGCCTTGACCTGAGAGCATGAACTCTCCGTGTCTTGTCTTGTGCATTAGACTTTGATTGTTTATTATCAATTATTTTTGCTCGGTTGGTTGGTTTCACGGCTGTGCTGTCACCACCATTGTTATTATCGTCTCTGTTTGTGTTATTATTTGATTGCTAATCCGACTCTGTTCCGTCTGCGCTCCGGGGCTCCGGTGCGCTTTGGTTTCAGTTTCGGCTACAAATAGCACACAAAATAATAGTCGTGTTTATATAGTGTCTTACAGTTAAGGAAAAAAAACCCTGCTGATTTTGTACGTTTGCCCACTGACAAAGAAATGATCAGTATATAATTTTAATGGTAGGTGTATTTTAACAGTGAGAGACAGAATAACAACAAAAAAATCCAGAAAAAAGCATTTAAAAAAAGTTATAAATTGATTTGCATGTCAATGAGGGAAATAAGTATTTGACCCCTTCAACTTACTACTTGGTGGCAAAACCCTTGTTGGCAATCACAGAAGTCAGACGTTTCTTGTAGTTGGCCACCAGGTTTGCACACATCTCAGGAGGGATTTTGTCCCACTCCTCTTTGCAGATCCTCTCCAAGTCTCCAAGGCTGACGTTTGGCAACTCAAAACTTCAGCTCCCTCCACAGATTTTCTATGGGATTAAGGTCTGGAGACTGGCTAGGCCACTCCAGGACCTTATTGTGCTTCTTCTTGAGCCACTCCTTTGTTGCCTTGGCTGTGTGTTTTGGGTCATTGTCATGCTGGAATACCCATCCATGACCCATTTTCAATGCCCTGGCTGAGGGAAGGAGGTTCTCACCCAAGATTTGATGGTACATGGCCCCGTCCATCGTCCCTTTGATGCGGTGCAGTTGTCCTGTCCCCTTAGCAGAAAAACACCCCCAAAGCATAATGTTTCCACCTCCATGTTTAACGGTGGGGATGGTGTTCTTGGGGTCATTCCTCCTCCTCCAAACACGGTGAGTTGAGTTGATGCTAAAGAGCTCGATTTTGGTCTCATCTGACCACAACACTTTCACCCAGTTCTCCTCTGAATCATTCAGATGTTCATTGGCAAACTTCAGACGGGCCTGTACATGTGCTTTCTTGAGCAGGGGGACCTTGCGGGCGCTGCAGGATTTCAGTCCTTCACGGCGTAGTGTGTTACCAATTGTTTTCTTGGTGACTATGGTCCCAACTGCCTTGAGATCATTAACAAGATCCTTCCGTGTAGTTCTGGGCTGATTCCTCACCGTTCTCATGATCATTGAAACTCCACGAGGTGAGATCTTGCATGGAGCCCCAGACCGAGGGAGACTGACAGTTATTTTGTGTTTCTTCCATTTGCGAATAATCGCACCAACTGTTGTCACCTTCTCACCAAGCTGTTTGACGATGGTCTTGTAGCCCATTCCAGCCTTAAGTAGGTCTACAATCTTGTCCCTGACATCCTTGGACAGCTCTTTAGTCTTGGCCATGGTGGAGAGTTTGGAATCTGATTGATTGATTGCTTCTGTGGACAGGTGTCTTTTATACAGGTAATGAGCTGAGATTAGGAGCAGTCCCTTTAAGAGAGTGCTCCTAATCTCAGCTCGTTACCTGTATAAAATACACCTGGGAGCCAGAAATCTTGCTGATTGATAGGGGATCAAATACTTATTTCCCTCATTAACATGCACATCAATTTATAACTTATTTGAAATGCATTTTTCTGGATTTTTTTGTTGTTATTCTGTCTCTCACTGTTAAAATACACTTACCATTACAATTATAGATCATTTCTTTGTCAGTGGGCAAACACAAAATCAGCAGGGGATCAAATACTTTTTTCCCTCACTGTATATATTCCGACTGCTTGCTGTGTTGTTTTTTTGTCCACAGGGCTTTTTCCTCCACAGCAGGAGCGCTAGCAGCGGCAGTAAAATCCGAGGCCCGGCTGCCCGGCCTGAGCCTCAGGGATCCACCGCCATGATATTGCACAGAGGCTGCACAAGTGCTTGATTGCCCGCGCCAGACATTGTGCAAGTAGATTACAGCCTCGCCCCTAGCTGCACTAGTAGAGCAGCCGGCCTTGCTCTTGTAAGCGGAGGGCGTAAGAGTTAACCTCTGTAGCCCCACTTTGTATATGCTGATTGCAGACAGTTCCCGGTAGAGTGTGACTACGGTCCTCGCTCCTCGACGGCTCAGGTGTGGCCCTATGGGGCACCTCAGGTTACTGTCTGGAGTTGTGTTGCTGAGGTCCCCTAGCGGTGCACCTCGGGGCAGGCTCCCTTATCAGCTCGCTGCTTCCTCCCTTGCTACGGTTTTGTTATACAGTAACCTCTCCCCCTTGGGCAGTGCTTCCGACTTGAAAGATAACCGGGGTTGCATACACAACCTATCGTTTTATAGCAGAAAAGTACATTCAGTATAAAACGTATGTAGAATTAAGATAAGTTAGAGAGACAATGCAAAAGTCCTTAATAAAATAAGAATCCATCCATTTTCGAAGCCGCTTCTCCTGGTCAGGGTCGCGGGGAAGCCGGTGCCGATCCCAGCAGGGATGGGGGATCGGCAGGAATACACCCAGGACGGGACACCAGCCCACTGCTGGGCAATTTAGCTTTGCCAATCAACCTGGCGGATGGTGGGAAGAAGCAGGAGCACCCGGGGGAAACCCAGGCACCCGAGATGAGACCCAAACCCAGTGCCTCTGGAGCTGCCGCATCACCGTGCCGCCCCTAAAATAAAAATACTATTTGATGTTAATATGTTATTTATTATTGTTTCTTAGATTTTTTGAGTTATTTATATTTCTTAAAGCCGTCTCTGTAATTTTGCATTTCCCAAATTAGCTCATGCTCTTCTATTAAATCAGTAAACTGCTCCTTCTGGTGGAATTGTTAACGGATGTTTTCTGTTAGTGCTTAAGAATAATAATAAAAATAAAGCACTGTCACACTGCCTTGTAATAATTAAGTACAGTTGTTAATTTAGTAAATCTAGCTACTTTAAAACCCATTGTTTTCCATTCCATTTTTTCAGCATTTCAAATCTCGCAGCCACTGCTTTATTTTTTCTGCACTTCCAAATCTCACAGCCGCTGCTTTATTTTTTCAGCAGTTGCACTTCAGGGCCACCGTAGAGACCTCCCTGTACTGAAAAAATCCCCTGTAAATGCAGTTTGATCATCAGATTTATCTAAACTGAAAAGGTGAATAAAGTTCAAAGAAAATCTCCACTGCATCTTACAGACTTTTAAAGGCATAGGCATATATTTCTTCTCACTGAGCCAGTTGCTCAGACAAACTAGTCTGTTAACATTTCCAGAAAATAATGCTGCTATCTGCTATATTATTATTACTGATGCCATACACCACCTTGACTAGCACTTTGAACATGCTTGGCTTGTAGGTGAGAGCTCAAACTTGATGTGCTTCTATGATATTGAAATTCACCTTCATAGAGATTAAATATCACTAAGATTTTGTCTGTCGAACCATCTGAAAGTAAAACGGAAACAGCCATTCATCACGATGCATCTGTGGTACAACTATGGGTGCACAGAATGCTCAAAATAGAGAAATAATAAAAAAAAATAGTCTTGATGCACAGAGGATAAATGTATTTATTTTACATGCTAGGCCTGAAAGGTTCTGACATGGAAGCTCTCCACCTGAGTGGAGTCTCTCAATCCATGACATGTGGGTCTGTGGGCAGGGTCAGTCACAAGTTTACCAAAGTGTTGTCTTGAGGTCAGGTCCCTGACCCTTGTAATGTTTGTGGTTGTCTTCCTGAGGAGGGGGGTCATGATGGAAGTAGGTGTTTTCCTGTTATGACATACAAACTGCCCAGTCTCACAGTTTTCTTCAACGATGGACAATGAGGTAATCACTATAATGTAACATCAGAAGAACAGGAAACCACAAACAAACACTGGTAACTGTTGGCTATTTATCTGTCTGGGTGTTCCTCTTATCATAATAAACAGAAGTCAAAGTGGAGAGAAGAATGTCTAGAGGGTATGCCCTAAACAACTGCCTGTCGTTAGCTCGATAAATCTAATTTGCCCGGTCTGCATACTATTATTAATATAAAATGTTATACAGTTTATATGAAACATTAATACCGGCTCTTCAATGTGTTATTCATTTTAAATTAATTGTATGCGTTAACACAAACCGATGTGACACCATGTGGGGTTGGACACAGCATCTGAGCTCTGAAAGGCAGAGCTTAGAAAAACAGTAAGCAGATGTATGGTGCAAAAGTGGTGATTGATATTGATGGAAGTGACTATTCATACGGATCTGTCCGGTTAGAACCAAGAAATTTCATATAAATCCATACTAAAAGTTTTAATTTTAACTGGTACAAATGTTATGTATGGAAATCGGGTATGGATCCATATTTGGTTAGTGTTTGGGTTAAGCGGACACAATTATTGTTAGCAGGTATAAATCAGTGGCTAGTCATACAGATCAGTATGGTTAAAACCAAGAATTTTCATGCGGATCCGTACAAGTAGCCAATGCCTTTATTTATACATGGTGCGCAGTGCTCAAAAGTAAAGACAGAAAATAATCAAAACACTAGCTCCTCTTTGAGCCTAACTAAACTCATATACGTGTCCCTCCCTAAATGTAGATCTAATAATAACCATGAATAACACACACAGCAATCAAACCAATCTGTAATCCAATTTGTCATCAAAGTTCCAATTCAAAGTTCGTTACCCTAATTCTCTCTCTGTCTCAATGTCACTTGTCTCTCCATACTTGCACTCCAGGCTATCCTCCTGCCTCACCAGAGGAAGCTAATCGCTTCCCATTTTATAAAGGGGGAAGCCAGTCATGGAGGTAACAGCAGTCAGCTGTTCTCCCGGTAAATGTTCTTCCCCCAGGGTCCGGTGGTGCAGGGCAGATTGGGGAGGTCCCTCACTGTTTCGCACAGCACAGCATCACACAAGCAATACATTATGCCAAGCAAAATGTTATGGCTTCACAAGACACAGGTTTCTAGTTAGCTATTTAGCATAATTTCCTCAGCTTTTTAGGAAGCTATATACTATTGTGAAGCCTAAAAAACTGTATACCAATAAGGATTTACTCAGAACACATTTATGTTAGTTCTGTCATTAAATTCATTAATAATTGGTGACTTTTTCATGTTATGTAAAATTATTTCTATCAATCCATTGGCTATCTCCATTAAAGTATTGCTGGAAGCATGTAAATATGTGCAACACAAATTAAAAATTTCGGATTTATTTTGAGCCAGAATGTTACTATGTCTAAATGCAATTTTGCTGTTTAAGCCTCCCCTCAAGGGTTTCAAAGCCACTGATAAAATGTCACATAAACAGTAAATCTCCCAACACCTTCGCAGTAACTGGTTCTAGCTTAGAGGTTTAGCAGACTAACAAGAAGCCTTTGACATCAACATTTCAAATAAAATCACATCCAATTCAAAACAATGTAATTCCTCACCTATTTTATGTTGTTAGTATTGACACTACATTTTGATTTTGCCATTGTTATTGATCTCCAGTTTCACCTTAATCTATACATCTATATAACAAAAATCTAACATTTTCTACTTCCATTAAACATATTTAATTCAGTCTGGAAGTTTGAGTTCATTATGAAAAAGCACGGTTGTGGCAATTGAGTTTACATTAGTAGCAATTTTATTGATGGCATCAACAGTTGCAGACAGTATTGTATTGGCATTTCCATTTGAAACAGCTTTATTCACTCATCCATTTAGTTTGATATAAAAATAAAAATGGCAATCTGTTGATTGGAATGACATCTCATTTATGCAGAACTAATTCATCCAACAAGATTCAAAGTAAATATATATATATATATATATATATATATATATATATATATATATATATATATATATCAATCAATAGCTTAATCTGGTACTTTCTTTCCCAGTTGTTTGTCTGTGAGATTGACCCCCCCGCCTCCACCTCTCCACAAACTAACAGTGTTTTAAATACTTTATTTTAAATGTCATTAATATATAATTATGGAATACAAATCATAACCACTAGAGCACTCACTATTATCCTTAGACATGCAAATAATCTTCTATCAAGGCATAAAAGTATGTATTAAAGATACAAAAATAATTCATAGTACACTTCAAGTATATAGCAACATAATAGTGACCCATTTGCAATACCTTTCATGCAATATAGGAACATCCTATTACCCCCTGCCACC
Organism: Amia ocellicauda; assembly: GCF_036373705.1. Lineage (NCBI taxonomy): Eukaryota > Metazoa > Chordata > Actinopteri > Amiiformes > Amiidae > Amia > Amia ocellicauda. The sequence continues at coordinate 26,824,266 of NC_089862.1, read as the reverse complement.
ACCCCCAGCACCCCCACTCTTTCAACTTTAGGAGTAAAGGTAACTTCTTCATGTTAATATTATTATTTTATGAGAAACACAATTATAAAGATATTAAAAACGGGGAGAAAAGCTGCATACTTTGTTCAGATACTGTTTGTAGTGGAAAGAATGGATATGTTTTTGTATTCACAAACAAACAAAGTTTTATTGGGCATTCAAGGAATTACCTGTAGATTTCTCAATTAGGACACTAACTCAGACTAGCGTGTCTGTTTTGTTTTTTGCCCAGATTTTGCTGGCAAGGGCTATTATGTGGGCATTACAAATCTAATGTATTGAACTTGGCAGTAAACCTCGGAGATTGTCATTGTATGCCTTGATAATGTAACTGGCATTATCAGAGACAAATTCAGGCACATTATCAAAATTAATTTCAAATGTGTTTAAAGATTTCACAACACCATGCCACTGACGAGTAATTCAGAGTGCAGATTACCAAAATCAGCTAATAATACTTTCAGTTTGGAGATATTCAATAATCCTTGAAGAACTAATGAAATATACAAAACATACTGATCTTCTGCATCTGTATAATCGACCGTGAGCAACTATGTGAAATCTGTACTCGTATGATTTTCATCTTGTGCAAATAAGTAATTTGAGGTAGATATTTCCTTTTTAGTTGACCTGCTGTAGAAAATTTGGAAAATGTATTCAGAAATTCATGTAGTTTAGTATTATCATTTATTTTCGACAGAGGAAAAGGAAAATAACATTGTTGGGGTTCATAACTTTCTTTCCCTTATGTTTTTACTGGAGGAGGTTGTTTAATAGCTGTCAATAGTTATGTTATGCAAAGTAAATTATACCCATCAATATACCAGATGTTTATTGTTGCATGTGTTAGCTCAATTAAATGCTTTTTGATATCAATGTTTTTGACTCAATGTTTAGGTCTCTCAATGTTTCTTTCAACAAATAAATGTATTCAATTACCCTTCGATGTTTGGAAGCACATTTTGTTTTTCTTTTTGTGAATTCAATTACTATAATGTTGGATGCTGCAAATACATCTAGGACATAGCAATGTAATTACAACTGAAAAAAACAAGTCACAGAAAACACAAACGCAGGGCCCTACTTAAATACCATACTAAAGCTGGGCACCCTTACGGAAATTAAATATATGCAGAATCTATTTGTCAAAATATTATATTGGGAAAAACTATATATTTTAAAATTTCTGTTACAATATATTCCCAGAAAATATATTACAATATCTTGTAATATACTGCAATATATTTGAAAATATGTTGTTAATCATAATCTAAACAGGGTTGTGAAAATACAATCACAAAATTACATTATATATATATATATATATATATATATATATATATATATACACTCACCTAAAGGATTATTAGGAACACCTGTTCAATTTCTCATTAATGCAATTATCTAACCAACCAATCACATGGCAGTTGCTTCAATGCATTTAGGGGTGTGGTCCTGGTCAAGACAATCTCCTGAACTCCAAACTGAATGTCTGAATGGGAAAGAAAGGTGATTTAAGCAATTTTGAGCGTGGCATGGTTGTTGGTGCCAGACGGGCCGGTCTGAGTATTTCACAATCTGCTCAGTTACTGGGATTTTCACGCACAACCATTTCTAGGGTTTACAAAGAATGGTGTGAAAAGGGAAAAACATCCAGTATGCGGCAGTCCTGTGGGCGAAAATGCCTTGTTGATGCTAGAGGTCAGAGGAGAGTGGGCCGACTGATTCAAGCTGATAGAAGACCAACTTTGACTGAAATAACCACTCGTTACAACCGAGGTATGCAGCAAAGCATTTGTGAAGCCACAACACGTACAACCTTGAGGCGGATGGGCTACAACAGCAGAAGACCCCACCGGGTACCACTCATCTCCACTACAAATAGGAAAAAGAGGCTACAATTTGCACAAGCTCACCAAAATTGGACAGTTGAAGACTGGAAAAATGTTGCCTGGTCTGATGAGTCTCGATTTCTGTCAGAATTTGTATTAGTATGGTGTTCCTAATAATCCTTTAGGTGAGTGTATATTTCTTATATATACACTCACCTAAAGGATTATTAGGAACACCTATTCAATTTCTCATTAATGCAATTATCTAACCAACCAATCACATGGCAGTTGCTTCAATGCATTTAGGGGTGTGGTCCTGGTCAAGACAATCTCCTGAACTCCAAACTGAATGTCTGAATGGGAAAGAAAGGTGATTTAAGCAATTTTGAGCGTGGCATGGTTGTTGGTGCCAGACGGGCCGGTCTGAGTATTTCACAATCTGCTCAGTTACTGGGATTTTCACGCACAACCATTTCTAGGGTTTACAAAGAATGGTGTGAAAAGGGAAAAACATCCAGTATGCGGCAGTCCTGTGGGCGAAAATGCCTTGTTGATGCTAGAGGTCAGAGGAGAATGGACCGACTGATTCAAGCTGATAGAAGAATTACTTTGACTGAAATAACCACTCATTACAACCGAGGTATGCAGCAAAGCATTTGTGAAGCCACAACACGTACAACCTTGAGGCGGATGGGCTACAACAGCAGAAGACCCCACCGGGTACCACTCATCTCCACTACAAATGGGAAAAAGAGGCTACAATTTGCACAAGCTCACCAAAATTGGACAGTTGAAGACTGGAAAAATGTTGCCTGGTCTGATGAGTCTCGATTTCTGTTGAGACATTCAGATGGTAGAGTCAGAATTTGGCATAAACAGAATGAGAACATGGATCCATCATGCCTTGTTACCACTGTGCAGGCTGGTGGTGGTGGTGTAATGGTGTGGGGGATGTTTTCTTGGCACACTTTAGGCCCCTTAGTGCCAATTGGGCATCGTTTAAATGCCACGGCCTACCTGAGCATTGTTTCTGACCATGTCCATCCCTTTATGACCACCATGTACCCATCCTCTGATGGCTACTTCCAGCAGGATAATGCACCATGTCACAAAGGTCGAATCATTTCAAATTGGTTTCTTGAACATGACAATGAGTTCTCTGTACTAAACTGGCCCCCACAGTCACCAGATCTCAACCCAATAGAGCATCTTTGGGATGTGGTGGAACGGGAGCTTCGTGCCCTGGATGTGCATCCCACAAATCTCCATCAACTGCAAGATGCTATCCTATCAATATGGGCCAACATTTCTAAAGAATGCTTTCAGCACCTTGTTGAATCAATGCCACATAGAATTAAGGCAGTTCTGAAGGCGAAAGGGGTCAAACACAGTATTAGTATGGTGTTCCTAATAATCCTTTAGGTGAGTGTATATATATATATATATATATATATATATGTAAATATATTCTTAAATGTAGTTTAGATATAATTTAGGAAAATGTATTTTGAACTGAATATATTTTACATTATATTGAATGATATGTCCACATATTTTTATAATATATTGCAATATATTTCCTTTCCGTATGGGCATCTGACATAATTATGTAAGTACTGTCGAGAACGTCTTCCACAAAAACTCACAACCTTAAAATCAATACAAGAATGAGGAGGCAACCTAGCTGTTTACAAATGTATCAGACAGGGCTCCAAGGGCTGCATGGTTTTTTAGCCCTTTAGTGTGGAGGTAAGTCTCAACAGATGCTGTCTGCAAGGATCCCAAATTAACAAAACAAGTGATGTGCACTTTGTCTGGAAATAAATTCCCACCCTCTCAAAAAGCAAAGCAATTAAAATAAATTTTGCTCAGTTGAAGGGGATGCAATATAAGAGAGCATAAAAGGGATAATGGACTAGTTCCTACTTGTCATTTTGTAGCTTTCACTTCATTGCACTGAGGGAGTGCCCAACCCAGCGCAAATCCATCAGTGTCTGCAACTTCACCACCTGGCAACTTATTAGAAGTTGCTTATACTACAAAGATCCTTCTCAGTCCCAGAATCCATTCTCATTCATTTGTGAATATTTTCAAGTAAATATAAAAATAAGCAGCTCAAATATAACCGGAAACAGGGTCTGAGTGTTTGATTGTTGTATACTTCTTAGGGATTCTTAGCTGAAATTATGCACTGCTCCAAACATCTTAGTTATTTTGCCAGTCTCTCTTAATTTGATGTAATACCCCAGTCTTCCATTTTTCTGAAATAATATATCTTGCTTTGTTTTTCTACATTTACTACCAATCTCTGAAACAATCTTCATATACAATTAAATCTACTCATTTTATTAACAGTGAGAAACAGAGTTTAACAAAGGTCAGAAGATAAGATGGAATTTAATTAGCTTCCACTCAGAGTCATTAAAAGGAATGGTTCAGATCAATTTGGGAGTACTCTGACAGCATGTCAATAGTGTAGTTACTGTAGCATTAGGAGAAATTTAATGAATAAATTTGAAAATAAGGATTTTTATTGACCAGGCTTCAATAACATTTGAAGTAAATAAGGTTTTGTGTTTTTCAAGGTGGAGAACTTCCAAGGTAATAATGTATTTGATAACCTCTAGACAAAATCTCAAACTAATCTCTGGTTTTCCTCACTCTCTTTAAATGTTCTTTGGTGTTCTTTGGTGACACAATTAGTTATTAAATGTAATTTTGTTGTTTTTTCTTTGCATTACATTTGGTTGATTGGCTAATCTTCTCTGTGGAATATTATATAAAAGTGCACTCTTGTTTAGTTTTATGATTGTTTTTATCATTATTTTCTAAGAGTTATTTGCAAACCTACTTTGAACTGATCGTACATTTCCACAAATATAAATCATCTTCTTGGAAATGTTAACATCTCTCAAAAAAGGCTCCATTAGTATGAGTCCTACTGATTTAATTCCCACCAGCACATTCAAGATGGTCAAACCCATGCTGTTCTTCTGAAACAGCAAAGAATGTTAAATGCTACCTGATGTGTAGTCAAAACCATGCAAGCTTTAGTTCTCTCACTGGCAAGCTGTATGATCCTACAACAAATGGAGAATAGATTCTTACTCCTTGTTTGTTCAAGACTGAAGCCTGGATTAAATATCTTCTGACCCAGCCACCAGTGACAAATTACAAACCCAGAATTTGATGCTGGTTTTCTCTATAGGCAAATGTGATAAACTGCAACAACAACAACAAAAAAACGTAGCATGTTTAGCCAGCCGGAGTTTAGAGAAAATATTACCTCTCGGATAATCACATTTGGCAATTTGTATGTATTTACCAAGCTTCTGGTTTTATCTCCCCACCTTCTGTGTGGTCTTTTTCATATTCGGATACATTTTGATTTCACGTGGGTTTGAATTCTTTAAATCTCACCTTATGATTCCAGTGTAATGAGAAGTAACAATAAATTACTTTTCAAATTACTTATTAAGCTTAACAACTGGATTTTCTTTGCTATATAAAAAGACCTTGTGACTCAGACAGGCATGATTATAGACACTGTTTCTGTACTATTATTAGCTAATTAATAGCATTTATGCTCAATTTTCAAAGGTATAGCAAGGCACAAAGTCAAACACTAAGGCATCAAATGGAGTTAACACAAGACATTATGCAGAATGTCAAGAGTGGAAATTCTTTTTAGTGCCCACTGTTTCAGCATGTGTAATCTTTTCACAAGAGAAATCTTCAAAGTTTAAAGCTGTAGTGTCCAGTGGAAATTACCTACTGGGTGAAAAAATGGCAAATGTTAATTGATCTGGACTCTTGGTTTACAAAAAAAACAATCAAATACATACATACATCTGTGAATTCAGTATTTCATAAATAATTTGCTTGGGCAGCTAAGATCTTATACAGAGTAGTACTTGGTACATTTAATAAAACAGTAGATGAAGTAATGCATGAGAAAGACCTAGGAGTCTATGTGGACTCCTCACTTTCTCCATCCAAACAGTGTGGGGAAGCAATAAAAAAGACAAACAGAATGCTAGGGTATATTGTCAAAAGACTGTACAATGCACTAGTTAGAGCTCATCTGCATACTGTGTACAGTTCTGGGCTCCACACTTCAAGAAAGATATCACTGCTCTAGAGGCAGTTCAGAGGAGAGCAACCAGACTTATTCCAGGTCTGAAGGGAATGTCCTACTGAGAGACTGAGGAACTGAACCTTCTTACCCTGGAACAGAGGAGACTTAATTACACTATCATCATTTAGCAGACACCCTTATCCAGGACAACTTACACTTGTACCCATTTATACAGCTGGGTATTTTACTGGAGCAATCTAAAGTACCTTGCTCAAGGTTACAACAGCACTGCCCTACCCAGGATTTAAACCCACAACCCACAACCTTTTGAGCCCTAACCACTACTCCACAGTGCTGCCTTATCAAAATCATGAAAGGCTTCAACCACATCAAACCAGAGGAGCTTTTCCAGATCAGCAGGGGGACACGCACCCGGGGACACAAATTGAAATTGGCTTTCAAGGCATTCAAGACGGAAAACAGGAGACACTTCTTCACACAGAGAGTAGTCACAATCTGGAACAAACTCCCCAGCATTGTGGTTGATGCTGAAAATTTGGGAACATTTAAAAATAGACTGGATAGGATCCTTGGATCACTTAGTTATTAATGGACACCAAACGAGCATGATGGGTCGAATGGCCTCCTCTCGACTGGACACTTTCTTATGTTCTTATCCAATACAAAATATGAGAGACAAAGTGAAACGTTGCTCTGTCTTAGTCAGGGATGGGAAACTCCAAAGCATAAGGGTCAGGGGCCAAGTTTTAGATGTATATTTAAATTAGATATTAATTAATACATATACATCACAGATTATTTGACTTTTTATTCAAATAATTAATTAAATTTTCAAAATAAAGACTTGAGGTGAAACAAAAACTGAAGGATCTTGCAGCCCTACAGACCTGGAGTCACAATCCCTGCAGTAAATAGTGATCCTGATGTTGTGTTTCAATTTAAGTCACTTCAGAACCACTGTAGTGCACTGAGAAAAGCTCTAGTCTGGGTATTGAGAATATTTAATAAATATACATATTATAATAAACAAGACATAAAATGGCTTTTGAGCAGATTTTGTTTGACTTTGTTTTAATTTAATGTATGTGGACAGAATATTATTGGTACAATAGACACCAAAATGTAGCTGTGCTTTACACAATGTATTTAATAGGGTATGGGAGTAGTTTGGATGTTATGACTGCTTCAATATTGTTGTTTTTGTTATTGTTTTAATATGGTCAGGGGAATTCTGTGATTTTTCTCCCATAGTGTACTTGTAAGCACAGTGACAGAAGTTGGTCTCTGTGGTCCCTGCCTGATTCCCCTTTCCAGTTAATTTCTGTGATGTTTCATAAAATTGAGGTCAGAACACTGAGTTGGCATGAGTTAAATGTTTTCAGTGCTATCCACCTGGAACCATTGTGTTATACTCACAGCTTTGTGAAATGGCATTATTGTGTTGGTAGATGTATGGGCTCTCACAATAGAATTATTTCAATGCTGACAGTATACAGCTGTGCTTAATATGACAATACATAGTGGTGGCCATGGTATCCTTAAGAAATATCAACCTGTATAGGAATATCACCTCTGGTGCAATATGTTACCACTGGAGGAAGGCTTATACTCTTACTAATATAGCGTATTCTAAATTTGGAACATGACTTGTCTTTTATTAATTCTACTTAAATGGGGCTATACTTGTTTTAATACAAAGAACTGCATGATGTCCCTTCAGGCATTATTAAAACAAGCAAGCAATAAATAAACAAATACATTTCAGATCAAAGCTGCAAAGACATTCCACAGCTATGGTAAAAAAGGAGTGCATAAAGGGAACTGCCTTGTTTGGTGCCACAGTGGAGTGGGATGTATTCAGAATAAAAAGTATTTTATGCAGATTGAAGCAATGGGGGGTTGGGGAAAGGGGGACTCTTACTCAGAAAATAACATTAGCACTAAAGCCAAGCCTATGGCGGGTTCAAAAGAAACAGTCTGACTCATTTCTTGCATTCAATTAAAGCAATAAGGAGGAGATAAGGGGTGTGCAAATTATTGAACAGGCACTGGAGATTACAAAGGGTGTGTCTTTTATTATTATTATTATTATTATTATTATTATTATTATTATTATTATTATTATTATTATTATTAAACCCATCAGTGAGCACAATGTACAATGTAAAAGCACAAAGATATGGGAAGGCAAGTTTTTGAAAGCAACCCCATCATTTTCACCTTCAATTACTACAATTCCAATGTAGCAAAGGCAAAACAGCATTAAAAGCATTTTTTATAGTTGCATCCACCACACAAAACAGGAATGTCTATGACCTCAAGGTAAATTGCTATGTTGGTTTTGAGTCTGTGATCTTCATGAAAAAGTCAATATTTGTAGTGTACTATTTTTTATTTATTTTTTTCATATTCCTTTGAATTCCAGCATTTTGATAAAGGAGATATTATGTCTTTCATGTTGTTTTATGAATATTTTGAAAAGGTATTTTTAGATATAAAGACACAATGAAGATCAGAAGGATGATGCTCAATCATTTCCACATTGCTTAGTGAAACTATTCCACTTTTCCCTTGAGTGCATGGCTACCTTACCTTAAGCCTCTGTAAAAATCTCTTGCATGTATTTCATTATTTTTAAAACTGAGAGGAATTAATCTGATTAATTTGCAAATGAAATACCCAAATTGGCCAGACTGCAGGATTTCAGTCTAATAAAATGCACATTGGCTCATGCGGGAATCAATAAAATGAGCCAGAGAAAGGAGTCAAAGGGTCTGAATACATCAAGTGAAATTAGACTGAAAATTAATTTACGACATAAATTGCAATGGTGTAGTCAAAAGATTTATTTATGGTTAATGTTCTCACGGATATTCCAGTTTATGGCTTGATTAAATAAATCCTTGGAGTATTAGCAGGAAAGAAATATACAATGGATATGCATGGCAAGAGATAGGATATTACCTCATACCTAATTCAGGTTTTCTTGCAACTGCAACTTTAAAGCTGACACCACTTATACTCCCAAAGGCTGATAAGTAGTCCACTTCCTGAAACACTCTTATCTGTGGAGCTTTCCAAAAAACTCCAGTTTAGTCCTTTCCTCAGTCTCCTTTTTATGATATGACAGGTAATTAATTATGAACAAAAGATTGTTAAATCTAAAATAGAATACCCCAAAAAGCAGGCTGGCAGTTTTGCTTGTGTATCAGATGGTTATCTTCTTAATTGGGAACCTGATTACAAAATAAGGTTTTATTCTGGTCTTGCCTTTTCTGTCAATTCATGGTATGGGAGGCAGATGTAAACGTGACTGGTAATTCACGTTGTTCCTGCAGTCTAGCATGTTAAGGTACTAGCTATCCTCCTGAGAGCTTCAGTCTATAAAAATTACCTAATGCAACTGGTACCTAAATTATTTATTTCCAAGCATTAATGGGTGACATACCTAGAATGTTTTAGTGTAAGCTGGAGTAAAGCTCACCATATAATTAAAATAAATAAATAAATACAATCATACATACTTTTATTAAGAGTACATTCCAATTCTTAATACTACAAGAAAAATGGTAGTTCAAATCTAGTATTTTTTCCAGACTTAGATTATGAGTTACAAAAACAAAGAAAGATACAAGAAGGTCAAGTATCTTCTTTATTCAACATAAAAGCCACTTTGTCAAAACTGTATAAGAATCCAAATGACCTTGACATGCAGTGTTTGTGTGAGACTTACATTTACAGTCAGTGCTAATATATTCCTGATATTTGTGGTGGATTGCAACAATACTGTTTAACTGGTAACCCAGATTAAAACAAGGGTTATCTTTCGATTAGAGAATACTGCCCAAAGGGGAATGGGGTTATGATGTAACCATGGGAACTCTGTGAAAGCATTTTGTCTAATGAAGCTGCCTATATACACTGTCACTCAGGTTATCCTCCACCAGCCTGTTATAACTAGTACAGTATACAGTAACTATTTTTGCCATTCACCAGAAAGGACTTCTTCTTCCAGACTCATGAGCATGGAAAGTTTGTTTCTGTTTTTTAATTCATATTAATACAGTAGATCTAAAAATAATCACAATAGCTATTATTATAATTACTACTAGCACTACCTATATAGGTGTATAAGTGTATAAGGTATAAGTGTTTTATCACTAGCACCACTTGAGCTTTATATAAATAGACTATTAATATTATCTCTATACAGTTGCTAGTGTTCATATTGTATAATATTGCTGTGTACATCACTACAAGATGGATCTTCGTGGTTTATATCAATAGACAGGGACATCTGCAGTCGTCCATGCTCTATCACATGGTATGTCGCCTTCTGCTTTGGGTGCAACCCCTCAGTCATAGCAGTTCACCCGGCCTGTCCAACTCACCTGAAAACCTGAAGAATGTGTGTTAGGTACTCTTTATTTGCCTTTAGTTTTGTGGTAGAATGGCAATTCTGTGTTCAATACCATAGTGGCATTATTAATTTAAGATCATTAGAAAAATATAAATTTGATATTAAAAACATTGAATGTAAAATTTTGATACTACATTAATTTACATCAATTTAGCTGCATTTGTTGACTTCTAATTTTTAGGATTGTAACAACACAAATTAATAATGTCTACAGCTCACCAAGCTGTTGTCAACCAAGGTTTTTCCATTTCCTTTTTAACATTAATCAGGGGTGTTAGAAATCTTATACTATACTAAAAATAAAACTGTGAAATGTTGTGTGTCTATAAAAGCTGTGTGTCTTTTCTTATGAAAGTGGAAGATATGATAATGCAGTGTGATATGATTTGCTAAGGGCTATAAACAATGTCTGAAATGCTTCAAAGTTCTTTCCAGGTTGCCTTTTGCAGCAATCATCTCATAAGATAGAATGAAGGACCAGCCATCACTTCCAAGTCCCAGAGATTTGACATAAACTAGAAACTATAAAGCAGAAATTAATATTTGAACTTCCAATAATACTTTATTTTCTTAGCAGAAAATAAGATAAAAAAATAATAAATAATAGGCCTATTTTAATGGGCCAATTCAAATTTTAAGTGAAAAGTGGTAGACTGTGCAAAAGTTTTAGGCAGGTGTGAAAATAGACATGTTAATAGATTATATTTATCAATTAACTAAATGAAAGTGAGTGAACAGAAGAAAAATCTAAATCAGATCAATATTTGGTGTGACCACCCTTTGCCTTCAAAACAGCATCAATTCTTCTAGGTACACTTGCTCACAGTTTTTGAAGGAACTCGGCAGGTAGGTTGGCCCAAACACCTTGGAGAACTAACCACAGTTCTTCTGTGGATTTAGGCAGCCTCAGTTGCTTCTCTCTCTTCATTTAATCCAAGACAGACTTAATGATGCTGAGATCAGGGCTCTGTGGGGGCCATACCATCACTTCCAGGACTCCTTGTTCTTCTTTATGCTGAAGATAGTTCTTAATGACTGTCGCTGTATGTTTAGGGTCGTTGTCATGCTGCAGAATAAATTTGGGGCCAATCAGATGCCTCCCTGATGGTATTGCATAATGGATAAGTATCTGCCTGTACTTCTCAGCATTGAGGAGACCATTCATTCTGACCAAATCACCAACTCCATTTGCAGCCATGCAGCCCCAAACTTTCAAGGAACCTCCACCATGCTTCACTGTTGCCTGCAGACACTTATTTGTGTACCGCTCTCCAGCTCTTCGGTGAACAAACTGCCTTCTGCTACAGCCAAATATTTCAGATTTTGACTCATCGGTCCAGAGCACCTGCTGCCATTTTCCTGCACCCCAGTTCCTGTATTTTCGTGCATAGTTGAGTCACTTGGTCTTGTTGCCACATCGGAGGTATGGCTTTTTGGCCGCAAGTCTGACCTTGCTGATGCAGTATAACTACCTTGTGTCTTGTTGCTGTGCTCAGTCTTGCCATGGTGTATGACTTTGATAGCTGAGTTTGTCTGTTCCTCACCCAGTTTCATTCCTCCTACACAGCTGTTTCTGTTTCAGTTAATGATTTGTGTTTCAACCTACATATTGAATTGATGATCATTTAGCACCTATTTGGTGTAATTGTTTAATCATATACCTGACTATATGCCTACAAAATCCCTGACTTTGTGCAAGTGTACCTAGAAGAATTGATGGTAAATGTCGGAAGCTTTGTGGATATGGTGTTCGATGAGGTGTGTTTGTATTGGCAGATCAGAAAAAACATCACTAAAGAGCCATAAAAGGGCTTCGATGCTGATGTTCAGATTTGTGTTAGTGGTTTATTTTAATAGTTTTTTGCTGTTACATTAGTGTGATATGTCTGTATGTAGACTAATTTCTGTATAAATGCCATTTATTTGCATTATTTTGGTAGCGTAGCTGCTTTTTCTCATGTGAAATCTGCAATTTCAATCGGATTGTTTGTTAATTTAATATAATATTTATGTTGTTTTCCATACAGTGTCAAATTGATGGCTTGTTCTGGTTGTAGTTATGCCTAAAAGTCTGTGGTTTCTAGTGTTAAACAACTCCTCACCTGTGTTTGGTCAAGACATACTTCAGAGAGGGATTGCCTCAGGGTACCAGCGCGCATAGTCCACAATAACTAAAATGAAAAGGTCCCCTTCAGCTCTGTTCTCCAATGTCAATGCCAATGTGCTCAAACAGCATTGCCATCAGAGGTAATGGGCCTACCAGAGCCTGAGGCACTTAGCTCATGCTCATCTCAACGCTGTTACTGAAGGGGGCTTGCCCAAAACCAAGACACGACAGACTGGGTAGTGCTCCTGCCCAATAATATTGTAGTTAATGCCATGTGGGTTAGATCAGTAATGTAGCTTTAGAATGTAGAGCCCTTGATCATAATGACTCCTAGTCAGAACTTCAACCATCTTCTTTACTCTCTAAGAGATTTCCAGCAGACATAATGCTGTAGGGCTCTGAAACTAGATGATGGGTTAGTGACTAATCTACGCAGGAAAAATAACTATTAGCACAGAAGGAACCCAGTGGCCTATATTACTAACTGGTCTGGGAATACATAATGTTGATAAATAATACTGTATGTCCCAAAAGTTTTTAATTAGTCATGTACTAAAACTTTTTTAATGGAATTAAGCAAACAAGCTGAAGGCTCTGAAATGAAGAAATTAAAACCAATTATATTAATTAAACAAACAAAAATATACCTAAACGTTAACCAAAACAATGTTAAATATTTATTTAATTCAATAAGCTTGGTATTCATATTAATTCAAATAATTACCATGACTGTATACTTTAAAGTACAAAGCTTGAAACACAGAGTCATGCTATCACATAACTTCTCTAGTTGGTGTTTTTTTTTTTTAATTTGGTATTTATTACAAATGTTTGAGCAAAGACATTAAAGACATAGTTTTTCAGAAATAAAACCCCAACACCCACTCATATGCACATAAATTACGTCCAACTAGGAAGATAAATCGATACTGTACTATGAATAGAGAAGTTACCATACACTGTTATTACCTGAAATAAACAGAGTATATATTACTTGTATAAAGTAGTGTTACTTAATTGAACCCTAAGAGTGTCATGGCAAGCAGACTGATCTGGCATATAGAATCCTCAATGATGACTGCGCTTCCACTGTGCCCCAGGCATGTGACAAAGCAGACTACATAGAGAAGCTCTTGACCTTTGTTAATCATACCAATTTTTTTTTTTTTCTTCAGACATACCTCCCAGTTGTGAGTAGATTCATTTGACCCCAGCTTGGAGTAAATGCCCTACATGCCCTTGAAAATCTCTGTAGGTGGTGAATTAAATACGGATATTCCTAATATTATTGGGCTTAAGATGTGACCTTTCCTACTCAAATGAAAGCTTTAAGTGTTTTACACACACAACCATCTGTTATTATTACAGGACTGCACAGGACTCTGCTCCCTGTGATGTTGTAAGCAAATTAACAATTAACCTCCTGTTAGATTAATAGCAGACTCATCTACTCAGCTGTAATTTTAGTAGTGTTGCATGTAACAGATGCATCCACAGTTGAGTTCAGTTACATCAGCATATCTTATGAAATCTGCAGTTTTACATTTTCTGTGTTGTTTTTCTGTCTTACAAGAGTTATACCATATTGCAAATATATAAACATACATATGGTAATACATGCTATAAATGGTGTGGAAAAAGACATTAGCTTACTCTTAACAAGCTCTAAATATTGGCATAGTAAGTCTAATTTCAAATGTGGAATACACAGAGCATCACAGTTTGTTTATTGGGGTAAGATTAACATAATTACAAGACAGGCAGCAACATACTTGGAAATTTAAGCATGCATCATTGGGTGTACCTAACAAAAAACAGTATACACTATTTAACATATTCAAGCTGTTTCAGTGCCTTCATCAAATTGGACACTAACCACTGGAATACTATAAACCACAAAGACAAACTGAGAGAGTTAGTTGGCTCTAGTAAAATCTCTTTTAGGAATGGCATCAGCACATTTCTTTATTATTCAAACAAGGCACAGCTGGTTCTACCTTTAGCAAAGTATACTATTGAATTATAGTTGGCTCCAACTTCTAAGGCTACTCTCTAACATATGCATCTGCTGTGTGAATTCACATTTATTCACATAGATTTAAAGGCATATGCTAATACTAAGAAACAATCAAATTAACTTTTCTGTGCAAGCTTTAATGATACAAACACAGTAATAGACAAAGTAAAATAGCAATCAATGTTTTTCAAAGAATGTGCTCTTTTATCATTATTACAAAGTGACATCCATAAATTATCAATCAAGCATTGTACAGAAAAAATCAACATATGAATTCAGGCTGGGCCATTTAAAAAAAAAATGCATTATTCTTTTTTTATATTATTTGTTCTGTGGGTGGGGGGTGTTTTTTAAATTGGATAATTAGAATAATCCATTTATCTTTTATGTGCAACCGTAAAAATATTAATAATCAAAAGATTACTTTAATATGCAGCAGAAAGTATAATAACAATAATATTAATAGTGATAGTAATAATAGTAATAATATTCTTGCATTTACAATATGCAGTGGTATAGCAAGAATTGTATCATGTTACTAATGATGATAATAATAAAGTAATAACATGATAATAAACACAATATTAAGTGATAACAACAGCTTGAGGGTTTCCATATCAATTAGCTGTCCAAATTACCATCATATTAGACATTGTGCTGTAACAACACTATGGTAATTTTTTAACAATGTGTCTGTGTCCTGCATCTGGTTACTAGGACTATATAACATTTATTAGAGATAGAAATAAATATAAAATCAATCTTGTGACTGAAAGATCAACTGAAAAGTATTTCATGAAACCTTAAATATGAACATAAAACATGTCATTTCCCTGCAAGTGTTAAATGGTTTAGTGTTTGTTTGCTAAATCATAAATCCCTGCTGTCTTCTAAATTGCTGCTTGTAGACTTGCCTTTTTCTCCCTGTCAGTTTATGTCATATGATGCATTTAGTTCTCAGAGAAATTTTGTCTGTTTTCTGTTAAGTAACTAAATGTCAATGTATGATTTCATATTATAGAGTCAAACATACTGTGCAGTAAACACAAACTGGTGTTTTGCTGTCAGAGGTTAGGATTTTGAATTTAGCATCTCAACAAAATAAAATATTCTTTATCCTTAGATTTTCACAAAACAGATCTCTAAAATAAAAGGTAAATACATGTGTAATCCTGGTCTGGCTAAAAAGGAACTGATCCTTCCCCTAAGCGCTGTCAATGCTGCATTTAGAAACCAGCATTCCTGGGAGTTAAGCACATTTAGAATGTTATTGCATTGTAGTAATTTCTTCTAAAATATCCAAATGACTCTTTTCCTTGTATCCTTGTTTTATTACAGTCATTTACAATTCTATCAGTGTAACAGGGCTCATTGCGTATGAGTTCGTTATGGCGATGTAATCCCTCTATGAACGTAGTAGAGTATACAAATCACCTAAGTCTGGGGACCGGTCTTTTGGCATAGCAGCTTTGTCACCCTGCTGGTGAGGCTGTGCAGAGTTGGGTGCTTGGAGGTATGTCAAATTGGAGCAGGGGCTCTGACCTCACTTGCTACATTAGTTAGAGTCCCAAAGTATTATTTTGATATGCAAGTCAATTGATTATAGGGTGATGACTGGGGCAGGGGCATGGGTTAAAAGGGAAAACACTAGATACAGGCAAGGCATCATATCTGTTGGGAAAACATGCAGATCATAAAGATAATTTATTTTCCAAGTAAGTGGTTTGACATTTAATATATAGGTAGACATTAAAATAGTACTATCTATTTTAATGGAATGAATCCATTACATATTCATTCACTGTTCTGAGATGTATTCAGCAACATGTTACATATAACCATTCCCTGCAAACTCTGCATGAAGTTAAATGTATTCACAAGTGTAATGATTTATCCTGGTGGGCTGAACCTAGTATTCATATTTACAAATATTTCTAAAGGGTGTATTAATAAAAAATGGAGAGCAGCCTGAATGAATATAAATGGAAATGTGGAATATTAAATAGCTAAGACACATTTGCATTAAACAAGTCAGCTATTAATATTGATTAATTGCGCTGATAAAAAAGGATAGTAATTTTGACATTGGGAGGCTTTCTGCCATTGTGTACTTACATTTGCATATCAGACCTTCTTCTTAGTAGTAGTAGTAGTAAACATTAATTTTTAGTATTTAATTTGGCCTAGATTACTATGATTTCAGTAACCATTCATTCAGATCAGCATGAATTCAATGTATTTAATTTTCATCAGTGTCAGATTAAAAGACTACTCTTGATATATACATATATTATTGTGCTTGACTCTAGTCATTTCTGCACTGCACAGTACTGTCAAATCGAACATCATCAGCATATATTGTAGAGACTACTATCAATATTAGCTTGGAGCCATCTCATGCTCACCTGACACAGAAATGCAGCACCTTTTGGAGAGGCCCAGAGCAGTCATTTTGCATTACTGGACCAGGGCACGATACGATAGATGAGTTGTGAGGAATTGCTTAGATAATGAATCCACCGCTATGAATATTTACCAGCGTTATTCTGCACAGTAAGTTGGAAGTTCCCAATGGTTTTAGCATGACAATACTATGCAAGTACATTGTATTGCCATGGTTATCAAGGGTTTGCAATAAAGCTTTACTGTACCTATTCATGTTTTACCTTGGCTGCTCTCCTAAACCTTACAGTGGTGTTAACATTGTATTCTGCAGTAGACTGTTATAAAGATAGCAGTTATATGAAGGACTCAGGAAGTCTGAATTTTAATTTAGCAAGTGTCCGTGATGAACATCCCTCCCCTTTGAATAATGCCATGGGATCTTAAATGACAGCAAATAGTCAAGATCTGGGATTAGTGTAATGTATCATACAAAAGGAAACATCAACGTTTCATTATGCAATGTTTATTCATGTGTGATACATAATGCAAATTAATTCACAAATCCAAGTGTTATGATGCCAGCAAAAAGTTCACTAGACAGCCATCTAGTCTATGGAATCAAATGCACTACAGTATACCCCTCAGGAAGTTAGTAGTATGATTATGGTTTGTTGTGCATAATATAGTTGTACATAATGCCTGTGCTATTGATTTTACAGAGAAAAGATTACAAGCTTGGATGGAAACAGATGCTGAACGTTAAGCCCCAGTGGTGGATGTTACTGTTGCTGCTTGTGCCACATAGGTCAGACTGTATAATGGATTTTTAAAAAGCATGTATTATTTCCTATTAATTCTATTTTTCCAGCTGTTAAAGGAAATGTTAGTATGTGTGTATTAGTTACAAGTTGGGCACATGCTGATTCTATAAACCAATGTTCAAGTTCATTTTTTTGTATAGTCACAATTATGAAATAGTAGTAATAATACAAAATATAATGATTGTGAAAAGTATTTAATACATTACTTAATGTTTAAGGTTGAGGCATAGTTTACTTCTTCTAGGACCAAATAGGAAGATGAACTAAATTCTACTTTCTGGTTGTATATCCTTGTTTGGCTGGAAGCAATGACTAATATTTTTTCCTCCCAGTTAACCAAACAGTCTATGGTAACCCACAGAGATACAATATGTATACAGTATTGTAATTTCAGATAATTAAGTTGCTATATCAGTCTGAGTTTCTGCAGATCTCACATTTTTCTTTCTCTCGTAGCGTCTGCAATGTTTAAACAGTTTCAAATAACCAAATGAGTACCCACAGCGCTTCTCTCTTAGTGCTTCTTCCCAAAGGGTGAAAGGCAATGGCAGGGGATAGTTCATCTTCATCACAGTGAACAAGGGCCTATCAGCAGCTATGTTATGCCTTTTCAGCACTCTCCACTGTGTGACAGTATCCTGTAGCCCCTATGGGAGCCATTTTCAAATTAAAAGATAACAAAAAATGTATTAAACATGTATAATACATTAATAATGCAACAATATATAATATCTTAATATAAAGTAGTATCCCCTTTCCTCGAATCCTGCCTGTGTCGATTCTGGCTGGGAGGGAACCTATGGATCTCAGGGTTGGGAATTGTTCCCATCCCTAGGTGGCCAGGATTGCTTCAGAAGTGCAAAGCGTAGGTGTGCTCTTGTACAGCATATCTTGTATGTCTTCAAAATTAATCTTTGTTGCAAGGCAATTAAAGGGTACCACGTGTTAGGGACTAAGAAGTAGCCATCCATATAATTTGAATATGTTACTTAAGCCATTGATTAACTGAGCTTGGCAGCATTGGAGCTAATTGCAGTCAGGTGATTTTGATTAATTAAAATCTACCATTTGCTATAAACAGCAGAGCAACAGGGAAGTGATCTGAACTGGATTGACAGTGAGGAAACCAGCAGCAGCGGTGGCAGCAGAGCAAATCAAGCAAAATGGAGATACTACATCGAGGAGCACACAAGTGAACAGAGCTTTGTTGTTTTTAGAAAACTGAATGTCTCACATTAGAAGACTGACACTCTCTCACTCTGTTTGTTGGATTGATTCCAGATAGTTTAAAAAGGACCTCTGCACTACTGTTGCTACAGGGAGGGTGAAGGAAATTATCTCTCTCTCTCTCTCTCTCTCTCTCTCTCTCTCTCTCTCTCTTTCCCTTTTTTTGTAATGGTTTATGTTTTCTAACCCACAAATAATAAAATGTAACTTCTGAACCTTTGTGTATCCCATTGTGAATAATACACTAGATCTGTCCAACATAAACAGAACCTAGTTTTATTTTTCCTGACTTCTCCATGTCTTATTAAATATAGCAATGCAATTGTTGGTTACATTGACATTCATATTTTGTTATTAACAACTCATATAGCCATAATATGATAAGAGACATTGATAATAGAATATGTTTAGTGTTCATCATGGACAAAGTTATCAGAGCAGAAAATTATATTTCTGGGTTAAATGTTATATGTTAAACGAACAACCGTTATTGTTTTTAACATTCTGCTGGGCTTTTCATGTTCTTGAAACTATTGTTTTGAGTTGTATATCCCTTTCAAAATTATATTGACATGCTAAATAAAATTACTATATAATTTATTAATTTAACTTTATTTCCAAACCTATGCTTGGAATGTCAAAAAGCTTATGGTTTTATTTTCTAATAGATGAACAGTGCCTACGATTGTTGATTCACAAAGAAAATAATCAAAACATGACGCATGGACAGTTGATGCACTAAAACATTCATCATTTGGGAAGATAAAGTATATGAATTCTTAGGAATAAATCTCATTCCCAGACGACTGCATGGAAAAAAGTGAATACAAATGAGATGTGGTGTGTAAAGGGAGGATCTGCGCCAACTAAATCGGACAGCCATAGTCATAATTTTCAATGATATTGACACTCAAGCTAACAGATGCAGGAAGGATCCCAGCCTTTTAAAATGAGGAAAATACTTCAAAGGTTGTTCGAAAAATACATATAGAGTATGAGCCAGGATGACACTTCCTGGTGGATCAAGAACTTCATCCTTTCCATGTCAGATGGAGAATCGTGTAATACATGCTAACCTGCATAACACAGGCTGAAAATATGACACACGGTAAATTCAGAGTGGCTATTCCTGCATTTTTAAGATTTCAGAAAGGATGGTGGCACTATGATATGTCACATTTTTGACGTTACAAAGGAGTTGGCAATAATATGCTTCAGGACAGAGAGAAACATTCACTCAAACATTTCTAGAATCTGCCATCCACAAGAACAGAGATGTACAGCACTGGATTTTATTTTTGTGTTTTAAAGTAACCTGGGGCCAGACTATATATAGACAGCACCATGTCTTGAAATGCTGTTTATTTCACCCTTTGGAACGTTCGAATCTGGTATGTTCCCTGCTCCCTGGGTCCAAATGCTTACATACCGGGATGTTTTGTACTTTTGCTTAGATTTGTATTATACAAAATGCACAAAGTGTTTCAAAAACATAAACAAATAAATAATGAATAGTATTTTAATAAAATAAATTGAGCAAGATCAACCAAGATACAACACGAACAAAACTACAATTAGACTTTCAAATACACTGTAAGAAGTCATCAATCTTTACCTCTCTACAGGTCTCTATTTCTTATTTCTTTAGGTCACATTTTTATAACCTTAGCTATGTATGTGCTAGTCTAGTTTGTTTGATCTGCGTTGGTACAGTAGTTATTAGTTATTTCTTAACAGACACCCTTATCCAGGGCGACTAACAAAATATAAGCACAATACAAAGTGCAAGAATACAGTGCAGTTCAAGGCATAACACATATTACAAATTCCAGTTTACATAATACATTGCAATTCAAAGTATAATACATTTTATAAATTCCAAGTGGTTACAATATATGGGGTCTTACATCCTTGACTGTGCAGACAAGATGTTAGGTCACAGTCAAGGGCCAAGGGAAAGGCAGCATAGGGGGAATCAAAATAAACAATATGAGTACTAGTAATGAAAGGTAAGTAGTATGATAAAACATTGTATAAGTGCTATCTTACAGGAGAGTAAAGGACTAAATTACAAGTATTATCTGAAAAGATGTGTTTTGAGTAAACACCGGAAGGAGGTCAAGGACTCTGCTGTTTTGACTTCAGTGGGAAGGTCATTCCACCACTTAGGGGCCAGGGATGAAAAGGAGCGGCTCTGGAGGAAGGAGAGTGGAGAGGAGGCAGAGTTAGTCTTCTGGCACCGGAAGACCGCAGTGGTCTGGAGGGGATGTATGGGGAAACAAGGGTCTGAAGGTAGCTTGGTGCAGTGTGGTCGAGACAACAGTAGGTGAGGGTCAATATCTGAATGCATGCTGGTATTGGGAGCCAGTGGAGGGAGCGGAGCAGTGGAGTAGCGTGTGCGAATCGGGGCAGAGAGAATACCAGACGAGCCACAGAGTCCTGGATGAGCTGAAACGGGCGGGTAGTAGTTGCAGGCAGGCCGGCCAGGAGGGAGTTGCAGTAGTCCAGGCGGGAGAGGACCAGTGACTGGACGAGCAGCTGAGTCGAGTAGTTGGTGAGGAAGGTACGGATTTGGTGTATAGGTAGAATCTGCAGGTGCGTGTCAGCGTGGTGATGTGCTGAGTGTAGGAGAGTGCAGGATCGAGGTTGGCTCCTAGATTCTTAGCGAAAGAAGAAGGAGTGTCGTAGATTCCAAGGGGATTGAGATGGAAAGGTCAGCAGAAGGTGAGGAAGAGGGGGAAAAGAGGAGATCCGATTTGGAGAGGATGAACTTGAGGTGGTGCGAGTGCATCCAGGTGGAGATAGCAGACAAACAGGAAGAGATGCGAGAGGGGATGAGAGGGTCAGAAGAGGGAAGAGACAGGAAGACTGGGGCATCATCTGCGTAGAAGTGGTAGAAGAAACCATGGGATTCAATGAGGGGGCCCAGGGAGTGAGTGTAGAGAGAGAAAAGGAGGGGGCCCAGGACAGAGCCTTGGGGTACACCTTTAAGGAGAAGTTGGGGGGTAGATGAGGAACCTTGCCATGCCACTTGATCGGTCCGGTCGTTGAGGTAGGAGAACCAGGTGAGAGCAGTTCCAGAGATTCCAAGGTCAGCGAGGCAGGAGAGGATGGAGTGATCGACAGTGTCAAATGCTGTGGAGTGATCAAGGAGGATGAGGAGGGAAGCCGCCCCGAGCACAGCTGAGGGAGTCAGTGACTGCCAGAAGAGCAGACTCAGTGGAGTGAGGTGTGTGGAAGCCGGATTGCAAAGGATCCAGGAGCGAGTGATGGTAGTTAACTAGTGTGTTGGTTCTTGTTTCCAAGGGGGGGGAAGTGCTTATGAATGCTAAAACGTATTCAATTTCTCTCAGTGAGAGATATTGTATCATTTGAGCAGTTTACTCCACATGGTCTGTTTAATTGTTACCTTTAAAAGGCAAAGCAATCCCAACCTAATTCTTTATCATTGGCAGGTACAAATACTTTTCATTTTAAGGATCAAGCAACTGGCAAATAACTCCTATACAGGGATATTTACAAGGGGCCATTCTTCCAGACAACTGAGTCAATATTTGTTTTAGGACCTGTTAAAGAAAGTATTGATTATGTGTCAAAAAGAGACATCCTAATAGTTGGGTGCAGTTTCACTGCCAGCCCTGAAAAGAGCTTAATACAAGAAAACAGATTAGCCAAGGGAAAGTTGTCATTACACATTGTAATTAGTGAACATGGTTGTATCGATTCCTTTCCGGCAAATAGCCTGGCGCTCACCGGTGCCATACTGCTCATCACATGTCTAGTTCACATGGAGTGGATCCTGACTAAAGACATACCGATTGTAAGTGGAATCAGATCACTTTCAATTAACTTACAATAACCAACATATGAAGAAAGTACATGTATGGAGAAAACAAACTGTTAAATTTCCACATTATGCACCATATGTGGAAGATGTTTAAAAATATATTGAACTGAGCATGTCTTGTCAGAAACTGCTTATGTTCTCCACTCAAACGTTGGGGTCTAATTATTGATTACTTACAAGTGTATTTAAGTAGCTTTGATTAACCTTAACTGAAAAATGTTATATCAATGGTAACTATTTGTTTAAGCACTAAGCATTGACAGCAGTATAGGCTGCGATTTATGAGGTAATCTAGCACCGTCTTGCAGTATTCTTTAAACCATTAATTAATCATTTAATATATTTCTATATTGAACTCCTGTTGAATGCAAATAAAACGTAAAATAGTTCCAACAGGGTTTTAAAATTCAAAGTAATGGTAAAAATGTAATAAAATAACGACATAAAAACAGTTTAAAAGGGAAAAATGTAGTATTTTTAAGTACATTAAGTAATTATACTAATACACTACATTTACACTAAAATACACTTTAGTGTCCTGAATTAGAAATTGAGCTAAATCCTAGGATCTCTTGTTTACACATTAATACGACAGAGGATCATATTCGTAAGTCAGTATCAAGATAGTAAATACAAGGAGGTTGAATGCATTTAATGCCAGTGCCTAAAAAAAGGCAATCTCAATTTCCAACCTTTCTTTATGATTTATGGAATCTCATAAATACTTCCACTGCCAAAGCATATGGCAGCTTGCACAGTGCAAAGAATTGATCACATCCCTCAGAATTAAACACAATGTTAGGGAGAGTTGAAGTCTGACAGTGTGCCATCTCAGAAATGAGGTCACACAAAAGTGACTTAATTCATCTTGTTTGTTACAGCACCAGACTCTACTTGGGAGATTCCCATTTCCAGCAGTTACTGTAATCACAGCTCAGCTTTCAACCCAGAGTCATAGAGTTTGATGGAGGGTGGAAAACAATAGCAGTTTTTCTCTGGAAATAAGCCAAAACAGCCTTTCCTTGAAGGCAATCAGAGCATGACCATTTTTAGCTGGTTAAAACACCAGCTTTTATGTTTCAGTAGTCCAGGAACCATCTCTGTAAATGATACATATAGACAATATTTTCTATTGCAAAGAATCTGTACAATGGAAACCAGGTATGCCTCACAGCATAAAATACACAGATAAAGTGAAATCTACTTGTAATAGATTGGATATGAATATCAAACGTGATCCATTTAAAAGACAAAACATTTACCTTTGTGCAGTTTACCTGATATACCTGTGCAAATGTCACTATTTAAACAGCACCCAACTCAAAACAAAACAAGAAAAACATACATTCTTACATCTTAATTAATCACCATAGTGACTTATATTTTTATTTAAAGTCTTTATATTTTTTTAAATGCACACAGAGCAGATGTGGCTACAAATATCTGTGTATTTGATTGGTATCTGACCTTAATTATACATTCCACTTAGAAAATATGATGAAAACACTCAGGATTAAAATTAAGTTGCTATGCAAAACTACAAAGACGCTCCCTCTCTAATGTCATTGCTATGTTTCTCCCCCTGCTGATTGTATGCTAGCTCTTTGAAAAGACCACTTCTGGTCAAATTAATATCCCTTAAGAGATTTGTGTAAGACCAGTGCTGCCTATATTTAATAATTTTGTATATACTAAGGTTCTAGCCATGTTTTTATTCAATACCATTTTCAGCAAACATCTGTATGGTGGTAGCAATATATAAAGATGATTTGTGTGCAGAACACAACTTCACCACACCTATTACAGATGTCTGAATTAACTGCCTAGGCTTTCAGTGCAGTAATCTCCTTATACAGGCCACAGGGCTTTGGAGTTGATGAAGCCAAGCCATTACAATTTTTAAAGCTGAAACTAATCTCTATTTTCCATTCTGGAGTCTGCCAAAGATATATATATCTTGTGGGGGGATGACCACCGTGCTGGAAGTGATCAATAGATGGGGTCTAGGGAAATGGGCACAGGAAGGTGGGGATATGTTGCAGACAATGATGTTTCATATCATATAGCCTACCTCACTCCTTTGAGGTCCCTCTCTAACCATAAAACACTACTACAAATGAACATGGCAAACAGACAGTCCAAATTACAAACTCAAAGTATATATATATATATATATATATATATATAGAGAGAGAGAGAGAGAGAGAGAGACAGAGAGAGAGAGAGAGAGAGAGAGAGAATTTTGTGCTAGTTGCTATGTGGGTTCACCACTCGACCACAATAACAGGAAGGAGTCGGGTTCAACACAGTGTATTTTATTGAACACGCTGATAACTAGTGCAACACTATTACACAAGCTCCCCATCTCTTGCTCTTTTCCAAAATAAACTCTGCCGCACGTGAACCGGGCACCCCTATTTATGTCCTTGTGTCCCGTAACTGACTCCCCCAATCATGGTGTCCCCAATGTTCCCGCGCAGGGCTAACCCCTGACCCCGGAACTAACATCTCCCCGCTAACAATACACAAAGGTGATTCTAGGGTACGTGGGGGCCCCCACGGGGGGTGTGGTGGAGTTTTCTCCCGTGAGAGCGGGGGGGGGGGTTCACAATTGGGTTCACAATTGGGGGGCCCCAGGCAATTGCCTAGGGTGCCTACCCCCTTGCGACGCCCCTGACAATACATACAACACTACATACTACATACTACAGTCCCATATCTCTACACTATATATATGTCTTTAGGTACTTCAAATTCTGAGCAGCTCACCTGAACTTTGTGGATCTGAAGCTCTGAATCTACATTGTTGAAGGTCACTAATGATATTTTTCTCTCCATGGATTCAGGTTCACGTGTCATTTTAGTTTTATTAGATCTTAGTGCAGCATTCAACACTATCGACACTACATAATATTCTTCTCAATCATTTAGAATGTATGGTTGGCATTCAGGGTATGGCCCTCCAGTGGTTTTCCTCCTATCTAAAAGAAAGGACGTTCTCTTTAAATTTAGGTAATTATTTTTCTACATCAGCTCAGTTACAGTGTGGTGTCCCTCAAGGGTCGATTCTAGGACCTTTTTTATTTTCACTGTATATGCTTCCTCTGAGCTCTATTTTTTTTAAGCATAGCATATCTTATCACTGTTATGCTGATGATTCCCAATTTTATTTCCCAGTGAGTTTAGACAAGAATTGTTCATTTGAAAATGCCATAAATTGTTTCAAAGATATTAAACTTTGGCTGGCAAACAATTTCTTACAATTAAATGAAACCAAAACTGAAGTTCTGATTTTAGGTTCCTCCATGTCCTCCTTACCTGGCCTGGTTGCCCAATTAGGTCCTCTGTCGTCGAATGTACAAGATCATGTGAGGAGTCTTGGAGTGATTTTAGATTCTTCGTTACTTTTTAATAAGCAGATCAGTGATGTTGTTAAGGGTAGTTTTCTCCACTTGAGATCTATTGCAAAAACAAAACATTTTCTTTCCTGTAAAGACTTGGAAATTGTGATCCACACACTTATTACATCAATATTAGACTATTGCAATTCACTGTACATTGGTCTGCCCCAAACTGCGTTATCCCGCCTACAACTAGTTCAAAATGCGGCAGCTAGGCTTTTAACAGGGTCAAGAAACAGGGATCACATTACCCCTGTCTTAGCATCTCTACACTGACTTCCAGTGAAGTTTAGGGTTGATTTTAAAATTTTAATTTATGTTTACAGGGCACAATCTGGTCTCGCGCCCCAATATATCAGTGACCTTTTACACCCTTATTCCCCTATCAGAGTGCTTAGGTCTTCTGATCAACTTTTATTAAGGGTCTCTCATTGTCGCTATAGATCTAAGGGCGATCGTGCCTTTTTTGTAATAGATCCTAATCTCTGGAACAGTCTCCTGTTCCATGTGAGTTCAGCTTCATCATTAGCTATTTTTAAATCTTCCTTAAAAATATATTTTTATTATGTAGCTTTTGAATAGATTAGTGAATATTTTGAAATGGATATATATATATTTTTTTTTATACTAAGTTAAGTTAATTTGTTTTTATACTACTCTGTTATTTTGTTTATTTGATCTGTAAAGCACTTTGGGTCAACTTCTGTTGTTTTTAAATGTGCTCTATAAATAAAGGTTGATTTAACTTGAATGAGTGAAGCTTTTTGGATTGAAATTGTGTTTGAGCTTCAGGTTTCTTGGCCAAATTATTCATTTTGTTTGCATCAAATGTACTGCGGGGTCTGCATGCATACAAAAAAAGAGACTTGAATTAGCAGAAAATTATCTGAATAACTCAAGTCGATTGTGGCCATGTTTTGTGCTAATCTGAAACAAAACAAATATTTTGGTGAATAAAAAAGCCCCCCAAAAAATGCTATACTGCATGATATAAATTATTCACTCGCTCTAAATTAGCAAACTCAACTTCAATGAAAGTATGCATACATTTCTTGTAGCTCTTAGAAGGGACCGAAATTACTTTTGCACACATACTGTTATACTAGAAATAGAAAATGGTTCACTTCTGGTAATTTAAATGAGGGAGTATTTCCTATGTATGAAAATGTGCATTACTGAATTCATTTGATCTGCCCTGATGGCTATAGGCACATGACCAACAGCCTGGGCAGAAGAATAAAGTAGATTGTATTTGAAGGTACTTCAGTATTGGCCTGCAGCAGCTGGGGACATTGCCAACTAGCCCAGCATTACTTTCTTACTTTGGCAACTCTCCATAACATATCTGTAAAGCAGCTCAAGAAAATAATTGTACATACTCCATCAAACCCATTTATACATGCATAGAAAGTATATTTTGTATGCATTTGTCTCTTCCTTTTTCATTTAAGAATAGCACCCAATGTGATGTTGAATTTTTGGGGGATTGTTAATAAATTATAATTTTTCTGTTGTCTGCGGAATAGTCATGCTTCTTTAATCACTAGGGGGGAGTTGGAGCTGATCAATTCACAGTGAAACTACAGTGGCCCTGAAGTGCACCTGCTGAAAAAATAAAACAGCAGCTGCGAGATTTGCAGTGGCTGTGAGATTTGGAAGTGCTGAAAAAATAAAGCAGCTGCTGCAGCATTATCAGAAGCAATTACAGAAAGGGAGGTACATTGTGAAATATATTTGACTGATGCCATTGGACAGCAAGCAAGTTTTTTCAGCAGTTGCACTTCAGGGCCACCGTATGAAACCCTTTTGTAACTTATTATAACATACAGTTTAACATTGTTCTTAATTTATTGTAAAGAAACCTTTTGGAGTGTTTAATGAATGCATAAACCAGCGGAATTATATTTCAAGTTTGCAGGACTTTTCTTCAATATTAAAAGCAGGGCAGAGCATTTCAAGCTTCCTTAAGTCCAACATAATAAATAAATAAATACATACATACATACATACATACATACATACATACATACATACATACATATATACATAAAGATAATTATTCAGCAGCTTCTAAACACGGGTTCATGACAATTCATCCCCGACAATTTCCCCCAACGACAATTCATCCCCACGATAATTGGTCCCCATGACATTCCGTCCCCGCGTCAATCCGCTCCGCTCGCCCCCATCATTGTATATTCTCCACTTGAGCATTTGTAACAATGAGTGCATTCACTGATTGTAGAGCCACAGAACACACATATGTGTATATACACTCACCTAAAGGATTATTAGGAACACCTGTTCAATTTCTCATTAATGCAATTATCTAACCAACCAATCACATGGCAGTTGCTTCAATGCATTTAGGGGTGTGGTCCTGGTCAAGACAATCTCCTGAACTCCAAACTGAATGTCTGAATGGGAAAGAAAGGTGATTTAAGCAATTTTGAGCGTGGCATGGTTGTTGGAGCCAGACGGGCCGGTCTGAGTATTTCACAATCTGCTCAGTTACTGGGATTTTCACGCACAACCATTTCTAGGGTTTACAAAGAATGGTGTGAAAAGGGAAAAACATCCAGTATGCGGCAGTCCTGTGGGCGAAAATGCCTTGTTGATGCTAGAGATCAGAAGAGAATGGGCCGACTGATTCAAGCTGATAGAAGAGCAACTTTGACTGAAATAACCACTCGTTACAACCGAGGTATGCAGCAAAGCATTTGTGAAGCCACAACACGTACAACCTTGAGGCGGATGGGCTACAACAGCAGAAGACCCCACCGGGTACCACTCATCTCCACTACAAATAGGAAAAAGAGGCTACAATTTACACAAGCTCACCAAAATTGGACAGTTGAAGACTGGAAAAATGTTGCCTGGTCTGATGAGTCTCGATTTCTGTTGAGACATTCAGATGGTAGAGTCAGAATTTGGCGTAAACAGAATGAGAACATGGATCCATCATGCCTTGTTTCCACTGTGCAGGCTGGTGGTGGTGGTGTAATGGTGTGGGGGATGTTTTCTTGGCACACTTTAGGCCCCTTAGTGCCAATTGGGCATCGTTTAAATGCCACGGCCTACCTGAGCATTGTTTCTGACCATGTCCATCCCTTTATGACCACCATGTACCCATCCTCTGATGGCTACTTCCAGCAGGATAATGCACCATGTCACAAAGGTCGAATCATTTCAAATTGGTTTCTTGAACATGACAATGAGTTCACTGTACTAAACTGGCCCCCACAGTCACCAGATCTCAACCCAATAGAGCATCTTTGGGATGTGGTGGAACGGGAGCTTCGTGCCTTGGATGTGCATCCCACAAATCTCCATCAACTGCAAGATGCTATCCTATCAATATGGGCCAACATTTCTAAAGAATGCTTTCAGCACCTTGTTGAATCAATGCCACGTAGAATTAAGGCAGTTCTGAAGGCGAAAGGGGGTCAAACACAGTATTAGTATGGTGTTCCTAATAATCCTTTAGGTGAGTGTATAGTAGGCAGGCTATATTAATATATATATATAAATACACACACACAATTATTTTGTATTATTTATTATAATGTATATTTTTTATTGATACATTAATTGAGACTATAACTCCAATAATTCAGTTTTATACAATTAATCATGACAGCTGGCAGCAGTGGCTGAAGGCTAGTTAAACTGGTTTCAGATTAAATGCGTATATCAGTTGGTACAGTGGTTTAGGAACAGTGTTGTGATCTGGGTTCAGTTCCTGCTCGGTGCTTATGTGTAGATTATTTTTTAATTAAACGGTATCAGAGTAGAATGAACAATTAGAAGGCTTTTGAAAATACAGTGCTGACATATGGAGGGTCAGTCCTTCTGACAAATCTAATTTATTAATTTGTAATTATTTCACTTATGCATTAAATTCAGTCCATATGTAGATGCCTTAATATTATTGTTGTTGTTGATATTGATTTCTTACATTAAGTCTGGCTGAATTCGAATAATGATCCACTCTAACTGGATATCAATGACTGAATTTGCCTTGTCTAATTTGCTACTAGTTCATGTTCCCTGAACCATGTTATTGAAACACAGTTCTAATTAGGAGAATCTAAAATCCTTATTAATCGCCTGCTAATTGTTTGTTCTATTATTGGGGTTATAGTCTCAAATTAATGTATCAATTTAAAACATACATTATAATAAATAATACAAAATAATTGTGTGTATGTATTTATATATATATTTATATAGCCTGCCTACTATATGTACACACATAGGCTATGTGTGTTTGTAGTTTGTGATTTGGGGGAAGGTCAGCATTTAAATTTGATCTTAGCCTGATACAGTGAGGGAAAAAAGTATTTGATCTCCTGCTCATTTTGTACGTTTGCCCACTGACAAAGAAATGATCAGTCTATAATTTTAATGGTAGGTGTATTTTAACAGTGAGAGACAGAATAACAACACAAAAATCCAGAAAAACACATTTCAAAAAAGTTATAAATTGATTTGCATGTTAACGAGGGAAATAAGTATTTGATCTCCTATCAATCAGCAAGATTTCTGGCTCCCAGGTGTCTTTTATACAGGTAACGAGCTGATATTAGGAGCACTCTCTTAAAGGGAGTGCTTCTAATCTCAGCTCGGTACCTGTATAAAAGACACCTGTCCACAGAAGCAATCAATCAATCAGATTCCAAACTCTCCACCATGGCCAAGACCAAAGAGCTGTCCAAGGATGTCAGGGACAAGATTGTAGACCTACACAAGGCTGGAATGGGCTACAAGACCATCGCCAAGCAGCTTGGTGAGAAGGTGACAACAGTTGGTGCGATTATTCGCAAATGGAAGAAACACAAAATAACTGTCAGTCTCCCTCGGTTGGGGGCTCCATGCAAGATCTCACCTCGTGGAGTTTCAATGATCATGAGAACGGTGAGGAATCAGCCCAGAACTACACGGGAGGATCTTGTTAATGATCTCAAGGCAGCTGGGACCATAGTCACCAAGAAAACAATTGGTAACACACTACGCCGTGAAGGACTGAAATCCTGCAGCGCCCGCAAGGTCCCCCTGCTCAAGAAAGCACATGTACAGGCCCGTCTGAAGTTTGCCAATGAACATCTGAATGATGCAGAGGAGAACTGGGTGAAAGTGTTGTGGTCAGATTAGACCAAAATCGAGCTCTTTGGCATCAACTCAACTCGCCGTGTTTGGAGGAGGAGGAATGACCCCAAGAACACCATCCCCACCGTCAAACATGGAGGTGGAAACATTATGCTTTGGGGGTGTTTTTATGCTAAGGGGACAGGACAACTGCACCGCATCAAAGGGATGATGGACAGGGCCATGTACCGTCAAATCTTGGGTGAGAACCTCCTTCCCTCAGCCAGGGCATTGAAAATGGGTCGTGGATGGGTATTCCAGCATGACAATGACCCAAAACACACAGCCAAGGCAACAAAGGAGTGGCTCAAGAAGAAGCACATTAAGGTCCTGGAGTGGCCTAGCCATTCTCCAGACCTTAATCCCATAGAAAATCTGTAAAGGGAGCTGAAGGTTCGAGTTGCCAAACGTCAGCCTCGAAACCGTAATGACTTGGAGAGGATCTGCAAAGAGGAGTGGGACAAAATCCCTCCTGAGATGTGTGCAAACCTGGTGGCCAACTACAAGAAACGTCTGACCTCTGTGATTGCCAACAAGGGTTTTGCCACCAAGTACTAAGTCGAAGGGGTCAAATACTTATTTCCCTCATTAACATGCAAAACAATGTATAACTTTTTTGAAATGCGTTTTACTGGATTTTTTTTGTTGTTATTCTGTCTCTCACTGTTAAAATACACCTACCATTAAAATTATATACTGATAATTTCTTTGTCAGTGGGCAAACGTACAAAATCAGCAGGGGATCAAATACTTTCTTCCCTCACTGTAGATGTGTAAATCAGGAATTCTCATATAGTTACCATTCAAATCCATTCCAGTGTAGATGTTTGGTACAACCAACTTTGTAAATCTAGAACTGAAATAATTATAGATTCATAAAATCAAGTTAGTTGTGTCAAAATCCTGCACTGAAATGGATCGGATGTATTTATATTTCAATATACATTGTGTACACAAATCAGGCATGACTATTGTAAGGATACAGTTTAGGCTAAAGTCTATCACTGGTCATTGAGCCATCGCCACCCATAGGCTGTTGATGGTCCAACCACCCCACTGCCGATGGCCGGCAAGAGGCCTCCTCCAGAGGGAAGACCACAGCCAGCAGCACAGATTAAGAACTTTCTGATCTCCTTGTTGCTGTAACAACTATACTGCCTGGAGGGGAGGCAACCATTAGGCCTAGGCCCTAAGCTGTGGACCCCCAGAGATTATTTTTTCTCCTACATGCCATCCATAGGAGTTTTTTGTTTTTCTCTCCTCTGTGCCTAAATGGTTTATTTATTTAAATGTTCACTTACTTTATTTTAGATCATGTAAACTGTTTACAGGTCTATATTTATTTATTTTACTTTATTGTATTGATGTATTTTATTTTGCTGTACTTTGTTGTATGTTTACCCTCTGTAAAGTGTTCTGTGGCTACCCTGCGAAGGGCGCTATACAAATAAAAATTGATTGATTGATTGTAGTAGGCCTGAGATTTAAGACTGCAGTGAGATGCTATCCCTGCTTTGACTTGTCCAAAGGTTATCAGTCATAATATTAGCACACAGTGGGATTACAGTGACGAGAAGATAGCTGTGTTGAAAACAAATGATTTTAAAGATAACCATTGACATCCCACGGGATACCATTCACTGAAAACATTCCCTTCTCTAATAAAGTATCTAGCAGGTCAATGCGTTCTCTTGTAAACTAGGTCAGAGGCCACATTTCCACCTGCCAGAAGGATCGAGTTAAAAGCAATCTGAAGTGAGTCCTCTTCATTTCCATCAGCAGTTGACCAGGATCAATACTGTTTGAACTTATGCTAAATCAGCTTCAGTTTTGATTGCACGCTGATCCCTTAATCTTGCCCCAACATACAAAGTGGTTTAATGAGCCAAGAATCTGATATATGTAAACATGAGAACAGTTTTTTTTTTCATACTCAGCCACACTGAACATACTATTTGCTCTCAGTTCATATACAGTTCACTTTTAATGAAAAAACATAATCAATGTAATATTTAAAATAAGGAATTATACTGTGGTTCTTTCAAGAAGAGTAATTGTCTAAATAAAAAGGATTGTCTAAAAGCTATTCAGTATTTTTATGTTGAGTGTTTTGTTGCATGGAACACTGAAGTTTTATAATCTCTAAAATTATGATAAAATATAAAGTGTTTTTTGTTTATGTGTCTATCAATGTTTCCCTGTAAGATCACATTTACAGAATGATACAAAAACAGATCCAAATAGTATTTGTGTTACTCCCTGCATGTTACTTTAATTCAGCTTCATATACACAATAGTCCAGTTTTGAAATATGTAAGCAATAACATTTCAGGTAGTGCTACCGAACTGCAATCCAACTTGTTGTCATAGCAACAATAAAATGTTTTTAATAACATAAAATATTAACTTGGTGATATTGCATGTATCGACCCTGCAAGCATTTTTTTTATTATTATTCCAACAATGTAAAAAAACACCATAGTAAAACAAATGCATATAAATTATACATTATTTGACTTCCTGAAAGGATTAATTCATTTATTTAATGACACATCATTTTGATTGCAATTTGTGTACATTTTTATGATGCACTCACTGAAATTCCGTCCTATGAACATACCTTGTGCCATAAATCTTATGAAGCTTTAGGTGGTGGAAATGCCCTAGTTTTTTTGCAAGGAAGTAAAACAAAATTTGGCACATAATAAGCATCTTTATAAAAATATTTATATAAAAAAAGCACTTTTTCTATTCTGTATTTAAATAGAAAAGGCAATGCTAGCAAAGAGTGGAGGAGGGTATACAAACAAGGTCGAACTCACTTTATGTAATCTTGCTGTGGGATGTGCTGAAAATATCTTAAAGGCACTTGTTGAAAATAGTTTATTGATTATAATTCACATACAGTACTATCTACCATTGTTTATTTGGAAAGTCAATCGGCTAAACTAAAAATGCACACACTCATACAAGCATACACACACACTGCATCAAGTCCAAAATCGATTAATTCCATCATACAGTTTGTAATCGTATTGTGTGTTCAGAAGACATATTGGTCTGTCTAGTAACTTTATTGTAAATAAGAGTGATACCTTATTGTAACCTGTGGTCATGAACTGCATGACATCTTCATTGGCAAAAATGGTGAAAATAACAAATAAGCAAGGCTTCAGCTTTTTTCAGAACTAATCACCGGTCTAAGACAGAAAACACCAATTTACTTGACAAGTGGTTTTGAAAGTACAGCAGCAGCAATGCAATCAGATCAGGTCTCATCTAACCCAAAACTCCTAGCAAAGTTCAACAAGACTGACCAAAAGAATGATCCCAAGGCCTCAGTAAACTAAAACAATAAACTAACAAAATTAAAAGTTAAAAAATGAACAAAGAGCTTTTAACTTTTTTAACTTAAAATAATTGAATTGTGTTAGTCATAGAACATACAATAATTGTACACTTTAAGTAGAATTGTATCTACACTGAAATTAAGTAAAACATGTATATGAGTTCCTCTTTGAGCTAGACCAAATCAAAACTTTCACCTACCTGCAACATGTAAATTACAATCTTTTATTTATAATTTTATTTATAATTTATTTATAATTATTTACTTACTTACTATTTACTTACTTACTTACTGTATGTAAGTGCCTATGGAAAGTCTAAATGAGAATGCATTTCCATTCATCTAAACACCATACTACACACTGTTAAGGGGAAAACATTTTTTATTGTGCAAAAATATATATATATTAAAAATACAAAACTCCCCTGAGATAATACTTGGTGGAAGAACCCTTGGCAGCAATTACAGCTGTGAATCTGTTGGGATGGGTCTCTACCACCTTTGCACACCTATATTTGACAATATTTTATACATTTTCTTTACAAAACTGTTTAAGCTCTGCCAAGTTCCATGGGTAGGGTTGATGGACAGCAATATTCAAGTCATGCCATGAATTTTGGATTGGATTTAAGTCTGGGCTCTGACTGGGCCACTCAAGGACAGTTTCCTTTTTGTTCCTTAACCTCTCCAGTGTAATTTTGGCTGTGTGCTTTGGGTCATTATTATGCTGAAAGGTGAACTTCTGTCCCAGATTCAGCTTTCTTGCAGAGGGCAGCATGATTTCCTCAAGGACTTTTCTGTAATTTGCTGCATTCATTTTCTAACCTGACCCAATCCCTGCTAATGAGAAACTCCCACATAAGATGCTGCCGCCACCACCATGCTTCACAGTAGGGATGGTGTTCTTTGGGTGATAGTTTGTGTTTAGGCAAAAAAAAAAAATCAATTTTAGCTTCATCAGATCACAAAATATTTTGTTGCCATACAAAGTTGCCATTAGCCTCTCAGTAACCTGTCTGATCAGTCTCCTTGAGTTTGGAGGCAGGGTCTTGGTGGTGCCATATTTTCTATTTCTTAATAATAGTCTTGAGAGTGCTCCAGGTATAATTAAAGCCTTTTATATTGTTTAATACCCATCCCCTGATCTGTGCCATTCAACAAATTTTGTCCCTGAGTTATTTTAACAGCTCCTTGGTGCTGATGGTTGAGCCTTAGCTTTGAAATGCACTACTCTGTAGAGTGAACCAACAGGAACTGCTGAATTTATCCTGAAAGCATGTGAATCCCTACAAATTAAACACAGGTGGAGGCCACTTAACTTTGTGATTTTGAAGGCAATTGCTTACATCTGAGCAAGACTAATTTATGATTGCTATTACAACGGGAGTAGACACCCCAAGCTTTTTCATTTAATATTTTAAATTTCTACAAATTTCTATTAAACAAAATCACTTGTAGGGTAGGATGTGTAGATAAAAAAAAAAAAATGCATTTTAATTCCAGGCTATAAGGCAATAAAACATGAACATTTTGAAAGGGAGTGTTGATTTTCAATAGGCACTGTACGTTATGAATGTGCACCATGTGTTAACTGGAAACACATTCACTTTCTCCAGATACAGGAATTTTGAATTGAATGTATTTGACATTAGGCTACTATTACATTTTTGATATGGCTTCATCAATTTCTGATGGAGTTTTTTAGATGGAGATATTGTAACATGTTCATGGAAACTCAGGATTTGCAGTAAATCATAGATCGGGGGTGGTTATTTTAGCTGATAGTGTGCATGTAACATTACTTCTTCAGATTTTGAGCAATATTATCAGGGTATCATGAACACAACTAGGAGTATATATATATATGAGTATGATTCTCTGATATTGATCATTTGTCCACTAGAGGATAGTACAATAATACCAACACTGAATCAGAAAAAATAAAAAATGTTTGAACTGTCAAAATATAATATGCATTTTATTTTGATCCACTTTTGATTTAAAATATTATCATATGCTCTCTTTTTGAACAGATAGATATTCAGATTCCCACGTCAGGCTACCGTAATAATTACTGACTTACCTACGTTACTGGAGAAAATAAGTCTTCTATGATAAAAAAGTGCTGCTACACTGATCTAAAAGAATCTGCAGGGCTGCCTGCCACTACAAAGTTCTGTGATGTTGAAATGTCTGTGTGGCTACTGATCTGAAAAAGTCAAAGTCTTCCGCTAAGCACACCACGTGGGTGTTCAAGTCTGCTGGTAGGTGCCCTGTTTCATTTTAACAAGGTCTTTCTGCTGCTGAGACATTTTGGCCACAAATCGAGATACAAAAACATAGCTAAATTTGTTTTAATTAAAGCTATTTGCATGTGTTTGAAAGTACAGTAATATGCTGGTGTAATGTTTATGAGCATACCATTTTTCAAGATTTTCATTTGTCCATCTCCTCATGAACAATTTGATATATATCATATGAGGGTACATTTTGCCCTGGACACTTAAACTAAGTAATTCATCTAAGTTTGTCCTCTTTGGCATATGGATATTATACAGACACCAAGATGAGTCCGAGGAATTTTAATAACTATGTTTACATGCGCAATATTTGGTAATTCGGAATCAATTCATTCCGAATGGACATTGCGAACCAACTGTTTACATGATCGCACATACATGAGGTTTATTGTGGGTACCTGTTTATATGTCAATCATATAAACAGAATAGGCTACTTTATGAGTTGCACAGTGTTGTTTTGCCTTTCCTTGCATAAGAGACATGTTCCTTTGCATTCTGTGCATCTTGCAAGGCTTTGGTCATATCCTTGAGGTTAAGACAGACGATTGCAAACTCTCATCC
This sequence comes from Amia ocellicauda, assembly GCF_036373705.1. Classification (NCBI taxonomy): domain Eukaryota; kingdom Metazoa; phylum Chordata; class Actinopteri; order Amiiformes; family Amiidae; genus Amia; species Amia ocellicauda. The sequence goes on along the minus strand of NC_089862.1, from coordinate 26,786,712 downwards.
TATACATGACATGAAAAAGCAGAGGTATTTACTTCAAATGTCATGACGATGTACAGCAGATCAATAAATCCACCTCCAAGAGTCATGCGTCACCAATGGGTACAAGTGCGGAGTAAGGACTGGTGGGAAAGAGTTGTGCTGTTAGAATTTACATATTAAGAATGGAAGCAAAACTTTAGAATGTCAGAGCAGAACAGGAGGAGCATGCGCACTAAACGTTAACTCATTCTGATTCATAATGTAATCCGAAAAAGCTAATATTCTCCTATTGAACGGTTTATCAAAGGTATATACCAGGTCATCTATTCAGAATGAAATTTCATTCAGAATGACACATTCAGGTTATTCTATTCCAGTGTTTATATGAGGGAATTTTATTTTCATAGTAAGTATCATGTTTAAGTGTGTTTTAGAGTAAAACAGAAAAGATACAAGATTACCGAACTCAATAATACAATAAATGTATACATATGTTAAAAGATACTTACTTTGTCCATTTTCTGCTTTAAAAACTAATTTCTATGTAATTCATTAGGGGAAAACCTATGTTAGGGGAGAATCTGTTTTCATGGGTTTAGTCCTGTAGTGCCTGTTTAGATAATTTTATCATGATTAAAGGAAATAAGAAATAACTTGGTTCATATTCTTAAACAATGCAAAATTGGTTCTTTACTAGAATGTGGAATTCAAATGGTTTCCTTCACTATTTTTTAAGATATATGCATCCAGATGAACACTTGTATCAATTAGCAAATGTCCTGTTTTATTACACAAAGTGATACTGCAGGCAAAGGGAGAAGTCAAGTCCAGGTATTTATATTCTGGACTATTTACAAAGGTTTTGCTGTTGCAGTGGCCCTCATCTCGTTTATTTTCAAATAGATCTGAAAATATCACAGGGGTCAGTGTAGCAGGGTAAGCCAAGGAATCCCTATTCGCTTCCAACTCGGCCAACCCCAACCTCCACTGAGTTCCTTGCAATGTACAAAATGACATTTCCCGATTCAAACAAGCGAACTCCAGGGTGAAGGATTCATTCAATATCCTCATTGTATGCACTCTCATTTTCACAATATTGCATTGTCACCTTTTATGAAGCAATAGCATATCCAGATGGCAAAACAGGTCAACTAATACCATGTGCAGCACAGTTACTTCAGCCAAGATCATTTTATTTGCTGCTTAGCAGTTGAGACTGAGATTTGTCTTTTATATGTTCAAATATGTAAGTGTGCCTATCATCACTGATATAGAATAAACATGTACATTTGCTGTAACATTGTCAGTCTGCCTAGTCCCCTTTGGGGTGTCCCCGTTTCTAAATGAATAACTTCACATATTACACAGTTCATTTATGTAGAAAATGGAATACAAAAGCAAGTCATTTGTGTTCCTCTGTTTTCAGAGACGGATATAAAATGCATGCTGTCCCCTTATGTTTTCCATGTTGCTTTTTCTCTGAAGCATGTTAACATTACTTTACAGGACTTTAATGAAGATGAAGGCTCAGAAATATATATGCAATTCTTTGTAGCCTTCATTAGGTGTTTATATTTCATGAACAAATTTAATTGTTGATTTAGTAGGAGACTGGGGATTGCAAACACATGTTGAGCATTTAGCATAAAATTGTAGTTAAAGGTATTTATATATTTATATTATACTTATTTAACCATTGTGTCATTTCAGTGTTTTTTTAACAGTAGTTCAGCCTACAGTGAAAAGTAAAGACGCAATTTGATTGTACTGAGTTAAGTCAGACTGTAAAGAGGTGCATAATCTTTGGAATATCTTTCATCCACTTAAATGAATCACCAATGTTTGAAATGAAGGATGTGAACACTTTCAAAGATAACTGCATAATTCACAACATTTGAAAACATAGTGGTACACCTGATTCATGGTGATTTTTTCAAATATAAATTTATAGAGACTGCTTTTCCAGTAACACATTTTCTTTTGCATAAATTATTGAGAAAATTGTGAAATCTAGCTTCAGACAAAATACACCAGAGAAGCATGAATTTTGTATAATTTTGTAATAAAAATAGCCTTTTCTTGTTTTGTTGAGATTTGTATGTATTCATATCCAATATCATGAATTCTTTAAAACATTGTCAATTCTGTTTATACAGTATTCATTGGTATTGTCACGAGAGGGATTATTATTTTAATACATCAGTTTCTCAAAATGAAATTGATTAAAAACAAAAAAATTAAAAACTTGGAACACTTTTCAGTTAATTAACTATTGTATATTAAACTAAAACTATATATTTTTTATATAGCACAGATTTTTATTTCTAAAGTAGTCCTTGTTTTTTTCATTTTGCCCAAGGTCTCATTTTGTTCATTTTTCTTCATGCATTTCCATGCACCCATCCATTATCAATAATTACTTAATCCAGTCAATCACAGGGCAGCATTAATGTACACACACACACACACACACACACACACACACATGAAGCAGGGCAATCTAGAGTAGCCAGTCAACCTAACATGACAATTCCACATAGGCATACACCCTAGACTGGAATCAAACCTGGGGCTGTGAGGCAGCAGCACAATCCAACGTACCTCAGATTGTGATAGAATAGACCTAACTTTGTTGCTACTTAATTGCAAAATGTTTAACAAATCGCTTCCATTTAAAGTGTGGACTAATGACATCAAATATCAACAAAAAACTCAATGTTCTACAGATCATTGCAGATACAGCTGTACACCAAAATTCACAGAGAATAAAATCTATACATCCTTTAAATTATTACTGAGATGCAATTTGTAGGTATAAAATGGTAATAAACTGGTGCAGTTCATGAAGAGATTATACAACCAGCAAACACAGTATTCTTCAAAAGAAAAATAATATACGAAAAGTAATTCAAGATATTTCCTCTACATACTGGAGGGGAACAGGAGACAGTTCTCTGGGCAAGATGAGTTCTGCTGGTGTAGCGGACAAACAGTCTTTAGCGCAGAGTGAGAAGCCACTGGACTGAATTATTCCAATTGAGTTCAGCGGTCAAAAATGCTATCCCAGTGATCAGGCGAGAATACTATCTTTCTTGAGGAACACGTTATACTCAATGTCTTTCTATTATGATGTCCTTCGTCCCCCCTAAACTGTGGACTTTAGGCCCAATACAGGACATCGTTGATGCATTTTATGGACTGTAAGAACTGACCCGACTTTGAAGGGTCAGAGATCTGGGGAGGGAGAAGAGTTAAAGAATCACCACTTCATATTCATTCTTGTAATTTAAACCAATGTGTTCTGATTTGCTTATCCTGAAAATTCAAGGTACAGTACATAGGAAGTTGGTCTGGTAATTGTAAAATAATGGTAATTGTTTTGCCAGTTTAATTGAAATACTTCATACTTTAAAGTGGTACAGCATTTTCTCAACATGTACAATAATGTAACCTCTGCAGTAGAGGTCTTGCAGATTTGGACACTGAAATCCATAAACACCACGTAGTAGTCATTTCAAAAAGGATCTGCAGCTCTTGATTTATAGTTTGATTTACAGTTCCCTAACTCCTAGCCAATCTCAGCAATATCAGTGAATCAATACGTCTGTTGACAAATGCGCTTGCTGACAAATTGATGTCACGGAAATCAACCAAAAACATCTGCTACCTCCATTTAATAATCCACTTTTATATAAGATAAATAAATAAAAAGATTCTGGGGGGCAGTACGCCATGCTTCTGGTTCAGTTAGAGGAAGGATAGTTTGGATCTTGCAGTATGTGATGAGTGCACCCCAGAAGATTGTCTTTATGAGGCTAGTTTAATTTAATTAAGTTTAACAATTGTAAGAGGCCAAATTGAACACCCTGTTTGTGGTATGTTATTTTATGGGAACTCATAGTACATTCAAATTGAAAAACTGATAAAAATGTCTTAGAAGAGCAAAACTCTAAATGAAAAAACCTAACTATTGCATTACATATGATAGGATTTATAGTAATAGGCAAAAATTTAATCCGCAGCCCTAGGCAAGAAAATAAAAATAAATAAAAATAAAAAATAAAAAATTACTGTTCAGAAAGGAATCAACATCTAGATCACCAGGTATTATATAAGTACATCAAACAGCAAAGTGCAGCATTAACGCTGTGTGCTTGTACATGTTCCAGTTTATGAATGTACATGTCATTTTTCTTCTTCAGGCCTCAGACTGAGCTCATGTAAAACAAGCTTCAGGAAAATGTAGTCATGTTATTAAAATATTTGGGAAACATGGTATTTATTTGAATGAGTATATTTTAGTTTTCATTCTATTTTGCATTGTCAAACGGCAAACTACATTCATTATGTTGCATCACTTGCATGTACAACTCAATATTATGACATGAATGTACACGCTATAGCTATTTTTCAGATGAGACAGACTGCTCAGATGCTGAAGGAAATTGGTAATGTCTTTTTTGGAAGTAATTGATAGTTCCTGCTCACACTTATCACTGTTATTATAATGTTATGAATTGTGATCTGATTGGACAGTCCCACAATCACAAGTAAAGCTTGACCCAAAGCAAATATGTAATGTTCATAATAGATGGTGTCTTAATCTAAGGAAAGCCCTCTCTTTAATTTAAACTGTGTATTTCAGGAGATCTTAATGCTGAATATTATATTTTCTTTGTTAGCCAGCAAAATAAATGAGTCACAAGTTGCACACGGATAAACTTCCCAGTAAGACATTTGCTCCTGCAATGTCATATTCGATGTCATAAATACAGGCTGGTCTTAGGTTAGAAACTTAAATAAAGTGCATGTCTTGCCTATTAAAGTAAATACTGCAAAAACTGGAGCATTCACCATTCAATGCTATATTAAAACACAAAGAGTGTGATTTTCAATAGGGCTATGTCAGTTGCAAAGTAGTTTCAAAAATCGATGATACCCCGAATACGCTCATTTTAAAGGACTGATATAAAATGTTTCACATATCGACTATGCACCATTACATATAAATATAATATAAATTAAATTATTCTGTTTCATAATTCATAATTAAGAAATCACTTTGCAAACAACTTCTTGCTTTACACCTTTAGAAAATCATACTGATAATGCCTGGTAATCATTTTCTGTTTCTCTATTACGTTGTGCTGTAATGAAGGCCAATTTGTTGTTTGTATTGTACTGTGAGTCCAGAGTGTATGCAGCAGAACTATGGCATTGCTGTATCATTAATAACACTGTTAGGAGACAGGTGCATAGTAACCCATAGGAGTTGCTCTTTGCAGCATGCCAAGGAAACAAGTCTACACAACCTTGCCAGTACTTGCCCAATTGCATGCCACTTCTTGGGCCATCCCAGTCACTCAGATCCGAGAAATGTAGAACAGAAGTTTATCAGAAGTCTCACCAAGACTGAACTAGTTATATATGGGGCACAGTCTTGAGACCCTCAGATGTTTCGGTATAAATAAAATATGTGATACATTTGTTATTGATTACAGAAAATTAACACAGATGATTTGGATTTCAGGTAAAAGTGTGGGTGGTTTTGCTCTGACTGAAAAACTGTCCAATTACTAAGTTGTCCAATATTTATGGTGGGACAGGTTTGATTTTGTCGAGGCTGAAAATGAAAATAATGTAACAATATATTGTCTACCTGCACATTTAATTATAGTACAGGTATGTTGCCAAATTGATTTTATGCAAGCTATGTACACACAGTAAAGCAGTTCTTGTTGATTACAAAGGGCTCACTAAACCATATAAAACAAAACAAGAGAAAATGTGTGGTTGGAATGAATGTGAAAGTCTTAGCTGTGAGGAGGTAACTAATCTTGTTGTAAGCTGTTTATATGTACTATGCTGAACAAGGAATAATAGGTTTTAACTGTCTTTTGGGAAAAGAATAAAAAACCTCCCAGATATGAAAACAAGAACTGAAAGCTGCTGACCTATTGCAATAATCCGCATTTTCTAGTAAGCGACTCTCCCAATTAGCATTTGGAACCAGTCTTTGCAGAGCCACAAAAATGCATTATCACGTACTTTTGGAACATGCAGTAAGAAATTATTATAGATTATATATATATATATATATATATATATATATATATATATAAGAGTATTTTTCAGAACAAGAAATTCATATAATAATTAAAAGGTATAATAAGGAGAATTGCAACAATAAGAAAGAATGGCAAGGACATTAGAATAATTACCATGAGGACTGGTACTGTGGGGAATTTTTTTTTTTTTTTTTATAGAGCTGGACACTGTTTCAATGAATATTACTTGGCTTTATCAGGGAAAAGGAAGAGAAACTCCCAAAGGAGCACTGTCATTTCATATCGTAGTGCCTAGCAATACCTTCTGGGCTGAAACTAATTGGTGCAAGATTAACTTTCCAGCAAGATAATGACCCCAAGCACTCTTCACATTTGCGAATCAGCTACATACAGGGAACTGATTTCACAGAGTGCTGGAAGTGATTACTTGCTTCTCTTGGTCTCCTGACCTTAATTCTATAGATCATTTGCCAGATGTCTTCTTTTTTAAAGTGAGAAGCCCACTAGAAAAACCTTCAGTGTTAAGGATCTCTAATAGAAGGTACTGAAATAATCAATTCCTTCACCTTTACATTTTTAATGCAGAATTGATATAATTGACACTTTTTTGATTTGGTCGTGACAACCATGCATGACTCGCATTAAATTTTGATACTAGATTGTGATTTCTAAACTGATTTCCTGAAGGTCCTGCATGTTCTTGTTGGGTTGTTGGTTCCGGATAATCTCCTCCCTTAAGGGACCATCAGCACATGCATTAGCATCTTTTCCCCCACAAACATGACCTTTCTGTGTTGCTTCTTCTTGTTTCCTTAACTGTCAATATCAAAAATGTCAAAAAATGACATTCCTGAATATGTGTAGTGTGATACTTTCTCTGAAGTGTATCTGACATTGGATTAAGATGAAAATATATGTCAGTGTGTTTCTACTATGGAAATTCTAGATTTACAGTTTTCCTAAGTCAAGAAAGAGGAGAGCTTTTCGAATGAAAGGTAAGGCTGGGTCATATGTATGAGCTGTTATATTTTCTTAAAATGTATTTTTCAGCAGCATGTGAATGAAGGATTAGAAAACTCTTTGAAGGTGTGACACAATTGGGATGTTTGGTCTTCTAAGAGGAGATTCAATAAAGGGTCTTTCATTTCAAGCAGAATTGCAACAGTTTACTTAATTTTCAAGTGAATTCCAAATTGGATCTTTATCTATGTATGATAGGGCAATCAATTAACTTTTTAACTGAAAGAGTATTTTATAGCCAGTGGAGAAAAGCTAATGTGACATGTAACAAGGGAGAACATTTGCTGTAGAACACTTTGCTGGGAAATAATGGGAACATGTGACATTAATTCTTTTTTTTTTTTTTTTGAGCAAGTGTATAATTTTACAGTAAGCTAGTAGTCTTCCATTCCTAATCACATTTCAGTGACATTGTCCTGGTGTACTAATATTGTTGGCATCCAGTGTATGTGGAAATATGGGTGATATTGTTAATGTATGTTATGTTTATTTTGAAAGTTGTGATTTGTAAAATTATATTTGAAAGTATCCACATCATGTTATTCTGGTCATTATGCTATACATATTTATCAATGATGTCTTTTCAAAGTTTGTTGATTAGTGATTTAACCTAGTGAAAACTGTAAAGATTCCAAACTAATTAACAGAGTTAACACATTACATGCACACACACACACACACACACACACACACACAAAGGTGTCTAATTATAATTACTGGAAAGTGATTTTGTAGGGTTCTCCTCACAGTTGAATTGTTTGATTCAGTTTCTCCTGATTGTTATGCATACATTCCCGATTAGTCTGAGGTAGATGAAATCTTCCCTGTCAACTATATAAAGATAATCACAGATAAGTAATTCTGTCAGTATCATCAGACTGAAATTAAAGCAGTTCTGACATTTCAGAATCAATTGGTGATTTAATCGAACAAACGTTTCTGATTAAATACACTTGCAGCACCACACCATTTCTATTGCTAAAAAACTCTAACACTGTGGGATCATTTCTACATGTTTGCAGGGTACTGCAGACTTAGATTAAACTATATCTGTTTTATTAACTTTACCTGCATAGATGAAGCATTTTCTAGCTATTGTTAATGGTTTTACATTGCTGTATCCTGCTTGTTAAAGCTTTACTAGAATCTTGAAGGTCAATGTCAGTTGATGTACATAAAATATATATCATTGGACCATTCTAAACTGATGTATAATGTTTGTAAGAATTTAATATCTATTAATCATTGTAATTTTGTTAGCTATACTGACATCACTAGACATTGTGATAGAAATATCAAATTAACAAAATTTTACACATAATTGCTTATTTAATTTAAAGACTGCTTATGTAGTAATTATGTGACTGTTGTATACTTTTCCTTAGCAGTCCAACAGGTTAGTTGGACTGAACATTAAATATATTAATGTAAAAGATGCAGATGACTACATTGTTGTAGTTTTGGTTATTTAATATCAGTTTTCATGTGTAATTATGTATTTGTGCTGTTTAAATAATAACAATCCGACTGAAAGCTTCTGTACTGTTTAAGTGTTTACATATCTTACAATATATTGTTATGTACAAATACAGGCACACTCTGTGATTAATAATACATATACAAGGTAATCATTTGAACTTGTTAGATATGGAGAGCCTCTTGTTCTATTTTCTATCAGATGCTGGGGTGGTTGTTTCGTAGGAGTTTTTTCTGTATCTATATATTGCACAAACACTATTTTTATTATTGCCTTAAATCATTCTTCAAGCTGTACTTACATAAGAATTTTCTAGGGATATGTCCAAGTTTTTTGACAGGCATAACGCCCAAAGAACAAGCAGGAACTAAAGACAGCTGCAGTACAGGCCTGGCAGAGCATTACCAGGGAAGAAACCCAGCAATTTGGTGATGTCTATGGGTTCCAGACTTCATTCAGGAGGATTTGCAACCAAGTATTGAAACTCACAATTTAATTCATACTTATGTTAGTTTGTCCAAATACTTTTGAGCCCCTAAAATTGGGGGGGGGGTCACATATAAAAATGTGTGTAATTCCTACACCGTTCACCCAATTTGTGATTGAGGGTAGTTCATCTTGATTGTTTCCTTTAAAATCCTTTAATAATTGTGGTGGCATACAGAACCAAATTGATGACAATTGTGTCACTGTCCAAATATTTATGGACATAACTGTATGTGAAAGGTAACCTGCCCTGCCCTATAGAAACACTCACACATTTTGAGTTTGCTGTTCTCAAGAAGCATTGCCTGCTGTGAACCATGCCTCGAACAAAAGAGATATTAGAACACCTAAGATTAAGAATTGTTGACTTGCATAAAGTTGGAAAGGGTTACAAAAGTATCTCTAAAAGCCTTGATGTCCATCAGTCCATGGTAAGACAATTTGTCTATAAATGGAGAAAGTTCAGCACTGTTGCTACTATTCCTAGGGGTGGCCGTCCTGCAAAGATGACTGCAAGAGCACAGCGCAGAATGCTCAATGAGGTTAAGAAGAATCCTAGAGTGTCAGCTAAAGAACATGCTAAGATCTCTGTTGACGAGTCTACGATATGTAAAACAATAAACAAGAATGGGAGGATACCACAGAGGAAACCACTGCTGTACAAAAAAAAAAGACATTGCTGCACATCTCACATTTGCAAAAGAGCACCTGGATGTTCCACAGCGCTACTAGTAAAATTTTCTGTGGACAGATTAAACTAAAGTTCAGTTGTTTGGAAGGAACACACAGCACTATGTGTGGAGAACAAAATGCACAGCACACCAACATCAAAACCTCATCCCAGCTGTGAAGTATGGTGGAGGGGACATCATGGTTTGGGGCTGCTTTGCTGCCTCAGTGCCTGTACAGGTTGCTATCATCGACGGAAAAATGAATTCCCAAGATTATCAAGACATTTTGCAGGAGAATGTAAGGCCATCTGTCCGCCAATTGAAGCTTAACAGAAGTTGGGTGATGCAACAGCATGACGACCCAAAGCATATAAGTAAATCAACAACAGAATGGACAACCCGATGCTGTGGCACGACCTCAAGAGAGTGATTCACACCATACAGCCCAAGAATATCGCTGAACTGAAACAGTTCTGAAAAGAGGAATGGTCCAAAATTCCTCCTGACCATTGTGCAGATCTGATCTGCAACTACAGGAAACGTTTGGTTGAGGTTATTGCTGCCAAAGGAGGGTCGACTGTGCTGGGTTCTCCAAAATCTGTTTTTAATGATCATTAACCATAACACAGGCTACACAGCAGTGACTAATTTATTAAGTATCTGAATTCCTGTCACATTGTTTTCTAAGCTTGACAAAAAGATCCTCCAGGTCATGGTCATCCTCCACGACCATGATAAAACTGTTGCAGAATTTGTACAAATATGTATAAAAGCACTGGAATTCAAGTGAAAATATTACTGTGGTAAGCCTACCCGGTAATCTAAAAATGACAGGATATGTTTTGCCACTTGAAGAGTGAGATACTGAATGTTGGGCTTAATTTAGTAGCTGATGCTGTATGGGGGTTAGTAACTCTAGATTGACCATCAGAGGGACATTCCCTTTTTTTCTGAATTTCTGTTGGTAATGCTAATACAGTCCTGTCATGTGGTGGCAGTGTAATTCCACTGTTTATAAGTGATTTTTATTTCCCAACATCAATTTGTGTTCCTGATTTTTATAAATATTTCTAGGTTCAGAGTATATATTATGAACATGTTTTAAATATTAAGAAAAATGTATATATTCTAACAAAGTGAAGCACAGCCTCTTTGCAGTCATTCTTGTTATTATTAGCTGAAATTAGTTATTAAATTAAAAATGTTGCCTTTTCTATGACATATATTCAATATATATTCAAGCACTCAAGCTACTGTAAAAAACACTGACCTATTCTTACTTAAATCACAGACCATATTAAATAATTAATTTCATATTAAATACACCCTGCTGAATGATAAGCAATATCTTTTTAGAATAAAGGAACATCAAATTTCAAATAACCATTACACTTGTTTATTTCTCAAACACAAACCAACAATGCATGTACTCAAACACCTCTTTGACTGGAATACTTGAATTACATGTATACAATTCAAGCCTGCAGTGTTTGTGGACAGAGAAAATGGCACACAATTGCAGACAATCCTGGTAGGTGAAAGAAATGGAAACACCTTCAGCTGCATGGAACACAAGAAAATTAGGTACAGAATCAAAATCTGAATCTGTTCTGGAAGGTATCAATCGCCCCCACCACATCTCACGATCTTGCCTGTGTAAAATGTATTATATTTCAAATTGCTATGTTTTATGTAAATTGAATTTGTAATGTTTGATGCCTTAACTGTATTTTTGCACCTTGTTTTGCACTTATGTTGTAAGTTGCCCTGGATAAGGGTGTCTGCCAAGAAATAAAAATAATAATAATAAAAAGAGGACATGAGGTTGTAAATCATATGACAGCTACCTGATAAGCAGTCAATTAATAGGCAGTGTATCTATCCCATACAGGATCCATGAGGAACGTACCATGAGGGCCCAGACTAGTGGAATTAAGCCAATCGGAGCTCATATAGTTTCTCCTTAAAATGTGATGCCCACAATTAATTCACTGCTCCACATGCTCTACACAGGTTCTCCAAATACACAGAAACCTGAGACTTAGCCAAGTACTCCTCACTACACCAGCAGAGCACTCGTCTTGCCCAGGGAACTCCAGATCCCTGTCAGAGACCCTGTACATGAACAAGAGCTGTCACTTCAGTGGAAGATCTCAGTGACTGAACTTCCTTATTTGCACAATCATCTTTCAGATTTACATTAAAAAAACGCAGGAACCTGGCATCACTGGACCGTTGTTTCTTGCCGTGTGGACACACTCCAAGTCCCTGACTGCATCGTTATCAAGGTCCTGACTAGGGTGGCCAACCTATTTGGAGCTGATAAGTATCTGAGCATTCAATATTTGTTATTTATGAACTTGAGAAATATTGCAATTGAAATTACTAAGTGTTGCTGATATACAATAGCATATTACTTATTGGAGTTTTGCATAATCTAGATCTAATAAACATTTGAATGTGTGTTATACATACGATTGACTATCTAGCATAGATAGATATATATGAGTGTATATTGAGAGAGATCTTCACCATTCTGCCATTAGCTATTTGAGACCAAATTCAATATTAGCTAATAATATAACAGATTGATATCAAGGGCCGGATTAAATCAAAACTTTGAAACACCCGCTAATAGCAAACTAAAAACCTTAGCGGTTACAGTTATGATTAGAAGAACTAAAAATGAAGCCGCAACTGAGTACACTTCTGTAGTTTTCTATTAGCGGGTGGGTCAAAGTTTTGATGTAATCCCAGCCCTAGTCTATATTTGACTGCAGTTGTACCCAATGATTAATTGAAAAGTTCCCTATCAACAACTTATGTGCGGCATCGTGAGCATCTGTCGGTGTTTGAGACTGGTAAAATGAACTTTGAAATAACTAACCGATACTAACATATGAACTTAGGGTTGGAGTAACAATATTGAATATTAAGAGTAACCTTCCTCTTAAGTAGGATATTGTCACTGTTATAATAATTACCAACAGTAACTTTTATCACTTTGTCATACGATTTATCTTACAAGAGTTATTAAATTGGGGAAAACCAAGTCTTGCTATATAAAGCACCACAAATAGGTCAGTAAGTCTGGTACTCCTATGTAAGTGATCAATATTAGGCCTGTCCAACATAACCTAAAACACAAGCATTCAATTGTCATGGCATAGACTGATAGAGGCATTACACACTGATGTTTGTCCATTCAGTCTTTAAGGAAGTACCAGATCACAGCTGTTGTTTGGTAGTAGCTCATCCCTTGATCTGATTAAGATCATGTGCATGACATTGATCCCATTATAGTGAAGCATAAGTCTTTAATGTGCTTTCTGCTTGAGGACAAATATTACCATTATTACATTGAATTATTAAATTATTATTATTTTTCCCATAACAATGTAAGCTGTCAATATCTGTGCTGCATACAAGTGTATTATTATTATTACTATTATTATAATACCACAAGGCTTCAACAGTGGAGAAGCATGTGTGAATCAGGGCAGAGAGAATACCAGACGAGCTGCAGAGTTCTGGATGAGCTGGAGTGGGCAGGTAGTAGTTGCCGGCAGGCCGGCCAGGAGGTAGTTGAAGTAGTCCAGGTGGGAGAGGACCAGGGACTGGAGAAGCAGTCGAATAGTCAGTGAGGAAGGGTCGGATTCGGCATATGATGCTCAGGAATAATCTGCAGGTGCATGTCAGCGTGGTGATGTGCTGAGTGTAGGAGAGCGCAGGATCAAGGGTGACTCCTAGGACGTTCTTAGCTGAAGAAGAGAGAGAGAGTGTCATAGATTCCAAGAGGATTGAGATGAAGAGATCAGCAGAAGGTGAGGAGGAGGGGGGAAAAGAGGAGATCTGCATCTAGGTGGAGATAGCAGACAAACAGGAAGAAATGCGAGAGGGGTTGAGAGGGTGAGAAGAGGGAAAAGACAGGAAGCTCTGGGCATCATCTGCATAAAAATGGTAAGAGAGACCATGGGATGTGATGAAGAGGCCCAGGGAGTGAGTGTAGAGATAGAATAGGAGGGGGCCTAGGATGGAGCATTGGGGAACACCTGTGAGGAGTGGTTGAGGTGTGGATGAAGAGCCTCGCCATGTCACTTGGTAGGTCTGGTCGTTGAAGGTAGGTGGAGAGCAGTTCCAGAGATTCCAAGGTCAGCGAGGCAGGAGAGGAGGATGGAGTGATCGACAGTGTCAAATGCTGTGGAGAGATAAAGGAGGATGAGGACTGGATTGCAGAGGATCATGGAGTGAGTGATAGAAAATAAATGCAGAGAGCTGATGGTGGACAGCATGCTTGAGTGTACAGTGAGATTGCCCTCAACAGCAAGAAGCAAGAGATCTACTCTACATGTTGTCAGTGATGACCATCCATGACATCACTGCAATCAAAAACAATGTGATTGCACAGACCTTGTCAATCATTTTTTTGTGTAAATGTAAAATCTAACATCAAATGAGTCATAGAACCAGGATATATCACACAACACTATCCTATATATGATAAGATGTACTGTTTGTTGGAAAAACAGAAGTATTACAGCCTAGAGAAATTAATATATTAATTTACTATTGTAAAAGTGCTCCCAATTAATACTGGCAGCACAGAAATTGTGTCATGAACAGTGTTGCCAGGTCCTCTTCATAATTTCCCCCCAATCTGGTTCTAAAAATCCCCCAAATCACATATTTACGCCTCAAAATTTGAAACAAAGTGAGGGGGTGGAGGGTGGGTTGGGTGCTAGTAAAGTAAGGTCCGGGGAGTTGAAATCAGCTGTGCCAAACCCCTAAATTCCCCCAGGTCCATTATCCCCCAACATTTCCCCCATACAAATGTTGTCCCCAAATTTACACCTGAGCACTTAAAAATCCCCCAGGCAACAGTGGTCATGGATGACTATAATCTGAATTATGGGTCTGTCATTACTTCCAGTTTGTGTTAGCAGTTGTACTGTAGTTGTTGTAGTGCAGAAGCAATCACTCAAGGTACTCCCTCAAACCTGACAATGCTGTTTCTACAGACATTTCACAACCTCCCGTGATATTATATTCAAAAAGGTTAATCGGTTAGCATTGGATAATTAATAGTTAGGGGTCAAGCATGTGTTGTATTCCTACAGTATTTCAGTATTGCATATGAAAGTTTACAATTATTATAAGGACTTTAAAAATAAATCCTTAAATCAAGTAAAATAGAAATGTTGATTTTAGCTTACTTTCTGTTCTACTTTACTTTGTATGTTAGTTCTTTGTTTTCGACAGATGACATGTTCCTGAGAAACCCATTGTGGACACTGCTGGGATAGAAATGAATGTCCTTGACAGAGTTTGACCTGCCACACATTTACAGTATGACATGAGTTGATTTTACTGTTCTTGACATTTTGCTGTCAGATTCTACTGTTTGATGTAGGCAACATTGCGAGATACATACCGTTTTTAATTCAAAATGTCATTACCATTTCTTTTCCTAACACAAACCCAACAATGGACACAAATTCAGTTACAGTAAGAATTCTCCTTAATATAATTATTTAATCTTTGTTAAGGTTGGTAATCACATGACTATTTATTTCTCTTAATCCAATGCTCTGTAACGTATTGTGGTTCCCCTTCATATGTTAAGTATTCTTTTGTGATAATATCATCATATTAAATATGTCATGAAACAGGATAATCAATGACCATGGGTAGGGTAGGTATTGTTTGAAGGGCAAAATTTGATATTCCTACACATTTTTACATGGGTTAACTAATTATAATAAAAAAAAGGTATTTGTATGTATTGTCTTCAATGTAAAATAGAAATTGTGAAGTTTTCTATCGTGAAGAAAAAACGGTAAGGGCACTTCAAGGCACAAGGAACTTAGGGATAAGGGTTTAACAGCAAGTTTAGAAGATACATTTAAAAAAAAACCTCCACCAGATCCTTTAATTACTGCTTTACTATGCTCGTGTTGATGCAGGTAGAATAATGTATATATTTATTTTGTATACTTTAAAGATTTCATGCAACCTTAAGTTGAACTCATTCTGCCAAACATTCTTTAAGCATTAACACAAAATAAAACTCAGGCCCCTGCTAGGAAGTAACTGGGGATTTAATGAGCACTCCTGAATGGCACTGTTTTTGATTACACAACTCCTTGCTCTTTTGTTCAGTGAAATTGCCGTTTGTTTTTTTTTTAAGCCATCTTCAAATTGCTTTGTTTAGCAATATCTCCACTGTTTTCTGTTAGCTGTCCACTTGGTCTTCTGTTCCTCTCATTTCACTATGCACTAATGTGTGGTATCTACTATGCCTTACTGGAACTGCTGTTGCTGTGCTTTTTATCTTCCCTGGTGGTTATGAGAAACCCATGCATTGACAGCCCTCCCTTGTGCCTAAAACGGAGTGTTGCTGTCTTTTGGCTTTGACACATTTTTGCTACAGATTCCTTCTCTCCCAGGAGGTGACTGTTGGCCATATTTTTGAGGTTGTTGGACTGTAATATATGGGTCTTTATGAGCCGAACAGTTTACTAAATGTGTCATGCACAGAGAGAAAAGGAGGAATGCTGCAAGGTGTGCTATGCTGTGAGTTTTAATTCCCCCTTTGAGCAGATAAAAAATGTGATCTGTGCAGTGAAAAGACACATATGTTAATTCAGATGTCTTGTATCAGAAGAAAAAAACATCAACCATGTACAAAATAGACAAGAACGCTGGTGAAATATTTTAAAACTCAAAAGTCTATACTGAACAAATGTCTAGGGGGATCTGAGGATCAAGTAACATTTGCATTTCGCTCTGCAAAAAGATTAAAAAAGCAACTAACAATAATTTGTCCTTTATTGAAACATTGTATAGAAAAGATGCTTTTCCTGAAGAAGAGGAAACTATAGCTTAAGGGTTATGTAAAGTATGCAAACACTAACATAGTCCTCTTTTAACAAAACATGTTTATATTGTACTTGCTCCGACTGGTTATTGTTGGCGTGGTGTTGGTACTGCACTGTATGTGGCATGCTTTTCTTTTGCCCAAGCTCTAGTATTTGGTTCAGTTTCAGCATTTTGCGGTAAATGGCATTCGCTGTTAATGTCAGCACTGTATTAGGAAACATGTTGATGTCGTTGCAGTCATTGTTTTACTGTAATGTTGTGATACTGATGGAAATATATATATACACATAGATTATAGATATAGTGTTGGTTATGTAATATATTTCTCTGGAAGCATTCTGTTTCATTAAATTATTGGTGTGTTTGAGAAGCACTTTGTTCCTTATTTGTTGTTGTTTAATTTAGATTTGACTTACAATTTAATCTTTTGTAAAGTAAACGTGTACTTTTAGGCCAATATTACAACAGCTTAAACAACCTATTTGGCCTAAACTGTACATCCATTCATGCTTCATGATGGGTATAGCAGTAGGATGCTAAAGGCTAATCCTCAAACGTGATTCACTCTGCAGCTCTCCCCTTAACAGCAAGGGTCAGCCCATGAATCCTTGCAGCATTCTTGTGGACTAAACATGTTAGCTCCTCCTTTGTTACCTGATGAGACTGGAAACTGAAACACTATCTCAAAGTATCTCACCTGAACTGCAAGCTTCCTAATGTCATGATGTGTTTTGACAAGCAAAATAAGAACATAAGAAAGTTTACAAATGAGAGGAGGCCATTCGACCCATCGTGCTCGTTTGGTGTCCATTAATAACTAAGTAATCTAAGGATCACCTCCAGTCTATTTTTTAATGTTCCCAAATTGTCGGCTTCAACCACATCACTGGGTAGTTTGTTCCAGATTGTGATGACTCTCTGTGTGAAGAAGTGTCTCCTGTTTTCTGTCTTGAATACCTTTAAGCCCAATTTCCATTTGTGTCCCCGGGTCCTTGTGTCCCTACAGATCTGGCAAAGCTCCTCTGGTTTGATGTGGTCGATGCCTTGAAGAATTTAATCAAGTCCCCACGTAGTCTTCTCTGTTCCAGGGTGAAAAGGCTCAGTTCCCTCAGTCTCTCTGAGTAGGACATTCCCTTCAAACCTCTTCTTTGAACTGCCTCTAGAGCAACGATATCTTTCTTGAAGTGTAGTGCACAGAACTGCACACAGTATCCAGATGAGGTCTAACTAGTGCATTGTGCAGTCTTAACATTACTGCCCTTGTTCTCAACTCTACACATTTGACAATATACCCTAACACTCTGTTTGACTTTTTTATTGCTTCTCCAAGTTGTTTGGATGAGGAAAGTGATGAGTCCACATAAACTTCTAGGTCTTTCTCATGTGTTACTTTTTCTAACTCTATTCCTCCCAATGGATCAATTTGATCCATTATTTTAAGATATTGATAGCTGGTGTGTATTTTCAGCATTCATGGGACCACATGGGATACACATTGAAATCCCAAATATATTTTTTGTTAGTTTTTTACTACTAATTGGAAGTTTGGGTATTCTTCTGCTGTTTGTATCCTTTTCAGATTTATAAGTCAACATCTGACACTATATTCATGTTCCAGCATTCATGTTGCTGTTCGTTCTTTCTTTTCAAAAAGTTGTAAAATGTGCATATCTGTTTCAATAGAAAGAAAAGTTTGTTTTCATTTTCTCCAATTAGACACCATTATTTGATATTTATAGTGACATAAACATAAAACAATCTCATATAAAAAAAAAAAAAATACCTGCAGTTTATTGGGATCTGATCTGATCATGGATGTCTACATTTACTAGTTTATACTAATTTCATATTTTACATTGGCTTTGTTATGTCTTTAAACTAAGAATGGCAAAATATAGATTCAAAGAGTATTAACCTGCTTCAGAAACAGATGTTTAAATTTGGAAATGCGTGTGTTCAGTAGAGTAACAGAAGCTGGAGAGATTTGTTCAATATTATAAGATAAGGCAAATCCATGTCTAAAATAAATTAATAAATTAAAGAGAAAAAATATATAAACAAAAACAAATTCAATATCACAAAATGATGTTATGAATTAAAGATTTGATGTGATAGTAATTATGGTCATTTTTAAGAAAGAAACAAAAAAACAGTCAATTACATAGATTGGCATTCAACCATAACTGTGAAATTAATATATGCAAGGCATATTATGAAGAACAGATGTATAGAAAGACACTCACCAAAAATAAAGCTCACCAGTGAATTTGTTTATTAGTGGTTTATTAGTGGTGCATATGCTAGAACATCCCACCATCATACCATCAGTATCTTTATTGCTCTAAATAGTTCGGTGCAAATTCAGTTGTTAGACATTAAATAAACTGATTTATAATCTGTATTATTATTATTATTATTAATAATAATAAGAAGAAGAAGAAGAAGAAGAAGAAGAAGAAGAAGAAGAAGAAGAAGAAGAAGAAGAATGTAAAGCTTTGTTTATTTCTGTAATTTAACAATTCAGCATCATTTTGGTGCTTGTGTGTAAAAGATATTCAACTTGTAGCGTTATATTGATAGCTTTGGGCAAACGTCCAAAGAAATGTCAGATTGCAAAATGTCAGTGAAAGTTCAAGTTCAGTGCACAGATGTATTAAATGTACCAAGCATTCTGTAAAATATTTATATCTGACAGCCTTTCATGTTTTATACATAACCTGTTGTAACAATGAATTTCTACATTAAGACTTCTTGTGAATTAATCCTTTTATGTACAAGATGGTTTAAATTACTAAACGTAGCATTGTCTTAGAAAAAGGCATTAAGATTTATGTTATGTAAATGCAATTATCATCCCAGTAAAAGGGTCAACATTAAAAAGGAGAAGAGCAGTGCATACTTTAACAGTATTTAGTCTGGTATTTATTAGTTTTACTAAGAGGAAATTACTACAAGGACAACATAGGAAATATACCTATGCCATCGGGGGTGAATCATTGCTGGGGAGCACCTGACTCTGACCTGTTGTTGTTTGGGAGAGGGAGGGAGGAAGGAAGGAAGGAAGGAAGGAAGGAAGGAGCTCTGAGAAGAGTTGGTGAGTGAGAACCAAAACCAACACCAACATAGTAACTGCATATTGCTTATGGACTGGAACTTGGATAAGGATTTGTGATTTGGATGGTTTGATGTTTTGTGTTTATTAGTGTTTTGTGTTTGTAGAGTGGGACAGGGAAAAATTCAGGTTGGCTGAAAGAGGAGCTAGGCTTTTGTTTGGTTTGATTGTTTGCCATCACTCCCTCACTGTTAATAAAGCACCATATCTCTGTCTGTGTGTTTCCCTAGGTCCCGCCTATTCATCAAGCCCTGCACGCAGTCATCTTCTAATGGTGCTATGTTGGTATTACTTATGAACTTTAAATAATATTTTCATTTATGACTTTAAACAAACTAGACTACTTTTTAAAAAGTGTTTTCAATTAATTCAGACTGTGTTCCCTTCAACATATTTGTGCGATTGTTTATTGTTAGAAACAACATTGATTCTTGTCTGAAACAAAAAATCATCTTTCCATCAAATAACCTAGCCACAAGCCATGTATGGACTAAAATTAGACATTGACCTTTTCTGTATGGCCATTGTCCTTTCATGTTTTTTTAGTGCTGTTTCCAAGTAGTGAATTATTACTGATGTAATTTTGATAATACATTTTAGTTTTCTTAATTTAATTGACATTAGCTACAAAAAGTCAACCTTTCAGTATTCATGTCCTCAATGCTCATATTTTATTATTTTGTATTTTAACCCTTATGTAACAATGTGTGTGTGTGTGTGTGTGTGTGTATGTATATATATATATATATATATATATATATATATATATATATATATATACTACCTGTCAAAAGTTCTAGAAAACCTAAATTTTTCCAATTTTTATTGAAATGTATGCAGTTTAATGTCTCAATGTACTCTGAAATTAAAGCATACAACAAATAAACAATTGGAGATAAAAAAGAAATAATGGAATTGTTTTGTTTAACAAACTATAACCTCTTAAGCTGACAAACCCCTCTGGTACCCTTAAAAGGGCATCAAATCTGTGTGCTTCTCTTTAATCCCATGTGTACTCTTAAGTGTTGTGTTCTTTGCCAGTGTTTGGTATCCCATGAAAGCTGTGACTCTTATCTTTCTAATGATGAGAAACATTTTCTGATGTGAAATTTGTTTATTATAACCCCCCCTCCCCCACTCCGCATTCTGAAATGGGGGGGGATACTTGGTCTGAGTAAGAATACAACATCTGAAAAATATTGACAATTATGACATATTCTACTGATCAAAACAAACATCCACGTTTTTGGTAGAAGCAACACCCGTAGATAGCTCAAAATGTCAAGATGGAAAACTCTGTTTACAGTGTACCAATACACAATGATTTTACATAATTGTATCTGAACTTCTCTGTGCTTGATTGAACATCAAATATACTGGATTAAGTGTTAGGTTGTTCTGAACAAAACAAGCCTATTTGCATAGAAAACCGATCGAAATTGACTGATCTGTGACCATCTGAATGTGACGCCCCCGAGCAGACTGCGCGTTTACCCCCCGAGCTCTAAATGATGGAAACTGTAAATCGGATGTGTTTAAGAATGAAAACACTGGTAGTCAAGAGAATAAGCTTTCAAACGATGTGCACATTATAGGAATACAGTGTAACTTATATGCACAGGAGCTGCGCATAGCACAGCCAAATAATGCTTAAGAGGGTTTAGTATCACAGTTGTAGCGTTGTGGGGGGTGTATTTTGATAAGAGCATCTAAAGAAGACCTCTCCCCCCAAAGTTATCAGATTTCTTTGGCTCATCAGCGTGTGAACTGGTTTACATCAAAGTGGCAGTTCTGGGAGGATGGCACCGAGAATGGGCCAAATAGCTTGGAATCCCTGCTGTGAGATGTCTGGGGAAGGGGGCCTGTAGGTAATAAAAACTCTTTGAAATGGACGAGAGCCGAAATCCTGACACAGAGCTACGAACCCAGGCCAACCGGCATTTCCAAAAGATGGCATGGATTGATATCAGTCATAAATCAAGGCTCCCTCCAATAGGACACTGGGGGCTGAAACCGAAATCTAATCTCACAAACTCAAGAACCAATCATCTATTGATCTGACAGGCGTATAAAGGGTAGCGCACGGCATTTCTCTTACTCTCTCTGACCCGAACCAGTAACCCGCTGCCACAGCTCAACCTACAGCTCTGTTGCCAGAACCGAAACGGAACCAACTAAGTCTTTGCCGGCAACAGAAGGGTTAAACTGGGAGAAGGAGATTGAGCCGTACAAAGAATTCTTTAAAGAACTTTATTAATTAAAGAACTTTACAGACTGCGCTGCCCACCTGTGCCCACCTGATCAGTGGAGTTTTACAGCTGGACAATTGACAAGTCGACTGAATACGAAAGTGTCAGTCATTTAAATAGCTATTGAGTCTTAAGAAACTCGGCCCTTGGAAACAAACAGTGCCCTGCTTTCCTCAAAGACTTTGTCTTCAAGTAACTATGGTGGAAAAACCCTGCTTACAAAGAAGATTTGACCTTGGAGCCTTCAAACCCGTGGAAAATCTGTTTGGAAAAGACTCAAGGTGCATCGACTGAGTGGAAGTTCTTGGACAAAGCCGAACCGGACTGCCTTTGTTCCCAACCACACGGACCTCGTGCCGTGTGCTGTTATCTGAGCCCGAAGACAGAGAGGCCTCTCTGCGACGAAGTTCAGATAAGTTTAACAGTTTGGAGTTCATGATTCATGACATTTGAGAAATCAATTAGAAATGTTAATCTGTGATTCATAACTCTAGAATGTGTAATATAATTTAGTTTTGCTTAAATATAAATGTGTGTTGCATTAAACTGTTTTGTTGACAATTTTAAAATAAAACCTGTCAACGCCGAGAAATATCTTTTCATTCCTGTTAAACTGTTTAATCTGAAATTAACACACGTTAATAGACATTAGATTATTGGTTGCTCTGCCTATCCTTAATCATTGAATAATAATCAGTTAAGGGAAATTGTGGTAACAAGTAATGATAGAATCTTTCTCAGCACCTAAACGTAAATGTATAAATATATATAACGAGAAGTTACCTGATATAAATACTAACCTGCATAGTTATTTGATGTCCGACTAACAATACTAATGAGAGACTCACCTTTGTCTTACTAACCGGTATTGCAGTCAATGTGTTTATAACCTTTTTTTGTTTGTGTGTTATCATATGCGATCCCATGGTCTTTAATTTGGTCACGGATATGATTTGTCTTTGATTTGTTGATCTAGAGTTGAATTTTAATTAGTTTTTCCCTTTTGTATAATTAGTATAGTGCTACATTTAGTCTTTGTTTTTAATAAATTTTACAATTTATATCTTTGGAATTGGTGTCTGCGTCCAATTATTATGGAAATTGAGTTCTACAACATTCCAGGATTCGTGATAAGGTGATACTATAAATTCACTTATTTAATTGAAATGTATAAGTGTACCTTACGCTACACAGTATATAACTCTGAAATGTACATTATTTTTCAGTTTTTGGTTACCTTTTTTTTTAACCTCTGGCAGTTTACCACTTACCTTTGTACCATTTCAGGTTATTCACTCGACTGCTAACTGCTAACATTTCAATAAAAACTGGAAAAATGGGGGTGTTCTAAATCTTTTGACCGGTAGTGTGTATATATATATATTTACCTGTAGTAAATGCACATGCAATTAAATATTTACAGTATATACAATTATATAACACTTTAATGTATTCACAATTTCCATTAAACAATGCAGTTTCTGAAGGGATAAAGTACTGTAGCCTGGACGTAACCAAAAATATTCTCTCTGGATTGATTTGTTTCTTCTCTTTGGCCTTGAGTAGTATAAAAATTGGAATGTAAATACAGCTAAGCTTGTAATGAGATACATGAAACCTTTTTTTCTAAGTTGCTACTTCAAAGTTTAAATTATGTCTTTAAGTTGTCACAGATTTCTGTATAATACGATTCCAAATCAGTCAGGATGTATGGGATGCAGGCAAATGCAGTGAATGGATGAATACATCTGCTTTTTACTTCCTCTACATCAAATAGGGAGAAAATGCAAATGTCACTCTGGAAAGCATATTTTTATTCTATGAAAGAGACAGTGTAAACGACTTTACTTTCCTTCTATTTTTGTGAAACACTTATACTGATAGTAGAAAGCAGCTTGCTGAAAACCACACTCTCATCCATTTTTGTTAACCCTGATAAATTGATTAATCCTAGATCTGGTCAATGCGTTTTCCCATATTTCATTCTTATCTTGCCTGGATTAAGGCATATTGAACAGTTCTGAAGATCTAAAGAGCAGGCCTGAGGCACCGACAGACACATATTTTATGATTCAGAATGTTAAATGCAATGATTTAATTGGCATGTCTTCAGGATACCCACTTGAATGTAATGCTAATGTGAACCAAACCAAGAACTTATGAGAAACCACGATGTTCTTGCTGTATCATTTAGAGGCAAATCTACATTTATTACACTTGGGAGATTCTTGATGATGTCGTACAAATAATTAAATCTAAAGTGTATGAAAGCAATGGTATGTTGAAGTTAACCTTTTAAGGGTGAATTATTAATTAATGTATTATTATTATTATTATTATTATTATTATTATTATTATTATTATTATTATTATTATTCAACAGACATATTAATCCAAAGCTATAATGGTCCACAATACTTAAATGGTCTATCAAGCTTTTATTAATTTATTTAACAAAACAGGGGTTAAAGGGTCAATCACAACCAATGAGCAGTGTACTAGTCCTGGTTGACCCTGTGGTTAATCCAAGGGTCTCTGGAGTGGCACAACCATTAGAAAAAGCACCAGCTCAGAGCATAGATTGACCTTATTGTGAAGAAATTACTGGTTTAACACTGGAATATGTCACAGCTGACTGTGACCGTGATTCCCCAAAGTGGCCAAATACTGCTGTGGGGGTTGGGCTAGAAATTGGCCGAGGTGTCCTGAGCCAGCCATCAGCGACTCCTGTGGCGTATCCTGAGGCCTGCGATGTTATTGTTGAGGGTTGCATTAGTTCTGCATCATAGCAAGCTCAATTCTATGCCAAAACCATGAATAAAACAAATCAAAATATATAAGCTTATGTATTATTGTTCTACCTTTTAGTAGGGTGTTTTTCATAAAACAAAACAAAAACAAACAAAAATACATTACCATGAATATATTCTTTCCACTTTTAACTCTTTCCTATCCTACAGTACGTGCAATAAACATTACAATAAATAAAGTAAAAAATGTTGTTAATGTCATTAATCTTCAGCTTCTATTTGTAATTAAAAATGCTGGTAATATAAAACATATGAATCCTCATAATTTTCACAAGGACTTTTTATCAGAACTATATCAAAAGATCACACCTACATATTAGAATCACTAAAAATCTATATGACTAACGCAGTGGAGATTTAGGCAGCCATCATTTTGTTAGCTGTGCTTGAGAATGGATTTCAGTCAGTGACAGAAAATAATTATTTCATTATTGCTTTAGAAAAACAAGGAAAGCTAATTTGATAACTGTCATTTACTGAAATTATCTTAGGTGTTTATGTAATCACTTCTAATTACACTTTATAAACCATGCAAATGTATTTAAATAATAATAATTACAAAAATCTATCACTTTTAATACCACAAAATCATTTTTTCAATACAGATTTTAAAGTAACCATTGTAATACCATTACATTGTTGTCATCATCTATTTTACCCTTGAACTTCATAGATGGACACATGATAATGGTTTCATTAGAGGTTTTTAATTTCCTTGAGCCAAGTTTAACATTGTTTCTTTGGAAAACAGAGTGGGAATTAGGAAGAGGTTAATTAAGTATTTACCACAGATTTGTAGTGCAGTTAATGAAATGTTTTTCAATCTCCCTGTATAAGGTAATTCATATTTAATATTAATATTGTCCAATTTTAAATTGTACTCTCTTCGAATTTCTTCTTTAAAAAAACATCTACAGTGCAGCATTTAACAGGCTTCAAGTTGTTAATAAGGAGGAGTCTCCATTTTATGAATTCACTTGACCCCTGCTCTTGGTCTGAACTAATTCAGATAATCATGCAAATAAATATGATTCCATCATACTTATCTGCTCCTAAGGCTAGTTTGGCAAATGTGACTGGAGTCTAAGTTGTTCTCTTACATTTGCTTAAAGACATCATAAATTGTTTTCTGGCTAGAATGCTGAATTAAAAGCAGCAGACCAGAGACGACTGAAAGATTAACTAAGCAATGAGCAGATTTTTATAACCATTCACATCCTTCCTTTAAACTTGATAACTGCTGTAAACATGCATTTAAGCCCAAGAAAAACACTGCAATACAAGCATAATATTCTGTGACAGAATAAACATTTTACATATCTCTGATTGCTAACAAGATGATGGACAAATGTTAGATTAAAATACCAGTAAACAGTAAACCTGTGTTCTGTTATATTTTCTTCTGAGCAGCTTAATATACCTTTACTGCCAGCATTAATTTTATTATTATATTTCTTAGCAGACCCCTTTATCCAGAGTGATTTTTTTACATACAATTACCCATTTACACAGCTGGGTTTTTACTGAACCAATCTAGGTGTACTGCCTGGCTCAAGGGTATGACAGCAGTGTCCCCCACCTGGGACTGAGCCCAGGACCCTCCACTCCAGAGTCCAGAGTCCACTACACCACTCTGCTGACTTAAAAATATATATATATTACTTCTAAATCTATAGATTGACCATTTCAGTATATCCAGCGAGGAGCTGTGTGATGAACACATTCATGGAAACTGTAGCTCCCTCAGGAGGTAAGGTAGAGTGGGTCATGTTGTATAGTGGCTAGACAGATAATCAGCTGGCTAGAAAGCTCAAATAGAGATGAGCCAATGGTTTGAGAGATGATTTTGAAGCACTGGAAGAATCCACAGAACAGTGTAATGCAGATGGCTTCTAGAATAAATCTCTTGTGTATGAAGCATCCACAGCAGAGAGTTCACAAAGACATATAGGGCGTTCTTGTGTATATACACAGTAATGTTTATATGCATGGACATAGTGCTTAGAGATTTAAAATGTCCTGCATTTAAGCAAACAAGAATACCCAACGTGTATTTCTACGGAGGACAGGGGTATATTACATGTTCACATCATGCTCAGCAATTATTATTTTTTGCAGTATGTCCACAATTAGAGTGGCTATTATTGATGATTGTGATTATTATTATTATTTTTAAATCATGATAAAACTGCTTTTTTTTATCATCCTTGTCATCTGCAACACATTCTGGTTCCCAAAAACAGGCAAAGAAACATCTGGTGTTAAGTTAAGTTAGTCTGCCACCTGAACTCGGAAACCTCTATGAATCTCTCCAGTCGGCTTGTTAAAATAAATAAAATAATTAAATTAAAAATATTTTGCACAGTTAACATGTCCTTGTCATTTCTGGGAGCATGTACTTCAAAGGCTCTCCCCCATCAGATGTCAGGACATGTTCTGGGACAGGGCAGAGGTAGTGGCATGAACTCTGAAAGTCGTGCCAGAGGAATCATCAGGAGAAAATCCAGCGAGGAGCTGTTTTCAGCACAAGCTGTTGATGAGTGCATTCTTGGAAACTGTAGTTCCCTCAGGGGTGAGGAAGAGGGGGTCAGTGAAGGAAATAGAAAAAGTGAGAATGTGTTTACTATCAATATCAATAGAGATCCTGAATTGTTGTTGTTATTATTATTATTATTATTATTATTATTATTATTATTATTATTATTATTATTATTATTATTATTATTTAAAACAGAGAATACATGATTATGAGATCTTAGGGCTAAGATTACTTTTTTGGGTTTTGATTGGCAGTGTTCCAGAAAAAGGAAAGGAAACTTGTTTTGATGCATTTATGTCTGTGTATATAGGGCTTAAACTGCTTATGTTTATGTGCAAAACAGTGTAGAAATCAAACAAGTTTACAGAAGTCGCAGTTACAGCTAAAGCTGTGGAATGTTAAGTTTAAAACTACTAATAACATAAACTATTAATAGCAAAAGAGGAGCCTGCAGGCAAACTCATATCTGCAATACTAGGATGCCATGCCTGTGGCTCAGTGGGACACAGCAACGTTATCACACATATAGTGGGTACTAACCATTGCTATAACATTATTCAGTGTATGTTTCTGTCAAATATCGGTATTTTGCACCTTAATGCACCTGTTTTTATCTCCTCCTATTGGCCCCCAGGTTTTATAAAAGGTAGCTCACCTGTAAGATGGGATTGTAGGGAGTACCCTTTGTCTATGACAAGTAAACGATAGAGGGTAGTTGGAAGCCAGGACAGAATGAGGTAACACTTTACATTGTGTCCCTAATTACTGTGTATTTATACTGTAATTACTTGGTAAATACCAGTGTGATTATGCCTATTTACACTGTATTTACACTGTAATTGTGCATGGGTACAATGTTTTTACAGTGCTAGGGTAACACATTTTACATTTTGTGTCCCTAATTACTGTGTATTTACTTGGTAACTACAACTGTAATTATGCATATTTACATTGTATTTCCACTATAACAAGTGTTATACACAGTAATTACTGACATTTAATGAAAAGTGTTACCCAGAACAGAGACTTGTGTCTTGGATTTCCGAAATACAAAGATGAAGATACATAATTTTGTACCTCAGGTTTCAAATATGGTACCTTAAGGATCCTGTCAACCTGTGAGGGGGGAAATAACAGGGTGATGACATCTGGCAAGAAGCCTGAGCTACTGAGGTCCTCGCCTTCTCAAAACTTCAAGTGGTGTAGTACGGCTACATCTTTTAATCTGTAATGCTTGGTGTCATCTTCACCCCTAACATGTTTTGGAAATAGACCCCACCAATTTTGGATTAATACTTTAATGATAGTTTCTTAAAGTGGATGTTCCCAGCCCAGCTTTTATCTTCCAACCAGATGACATTTATTTCAGCTCCACCTCACTGGAGTTCTTTTACCTGTAGATGTAACACACAATCTGGTACTAACTTTGTATTTTTTATTTTTTATTTTGACAATCCTGAATACTGTGATGTCAACTGAGGACAATTCAGCTAACTGAAGTTTGAAAACAGTTGGCTGGGCTTTAGACAAGAGTCTGACACAAGAATCCAGGAAAGTGTGGTGCAGTGTTTTATCTCATGGGGCTTCCTTCCATCTGTGTCAAAATCCACCAAAAGCATGCAGTTATATGTAATACCAAGGAACTGAATCTTAAAGAACACAAGAGTGTGGAATTCATTTCTTGATTAATTTGTCTGGCAGATGCATATAAAAAAACTACTTAATTAAAAATAGGCTTTTTTTAAATATTGTTTCCCCCACTATTTGACCATTTATGCTTTATCCCAGCTGCAAATACAAACTGTGGTGGCTTTCTGACTTTTGCAGTTAGAGGAAATTGGCAGAAAATACAGGTGTCTAATTGCTTTAAATCATGGTTATAATCGATCTGTAGTACTAGTTAAAAGTGCTGCTTTTATTTATTTTTTCATTTTAGCCTCTTTGCCTCTCAGCTGAGAGATGCCCTGATCTTAAAACAAAGAGAGTGTTCTTTTTATAATGATAAAGTGGCTGATCTTTAAAGCTTACTTGTAGAAAAGAAGTGCATAAACAAAGCAAAACTGGCAACCTATATTCATAAAGCTTCAGGCAATGCGTTAATAACACAAGTCTTGCTCCTTTGGATACAATTCTAACACACCGTAAAAAGTTAGTTATTTTCAAACATTGCCAGAAAGGTGCCACTAGGAAGGATGAATGGGAGCACCCTTAAATGAGATCAGCAATATCAAGTATTGAATGCAACACTCTGTGGAACAAATTACATTGTCCAGTCTACTATAATTAAGTTTAAGGGGGTTAGGTAATTGATACTGGGGATACCACCAGTATGTGAAGAAGAAAGCCAATAAAAGGTCACTTTCTTTCCAGAATACTTTTTGTGTAATGATGCATTCATGCAAAAGGTGGATTCTGAGAAATCGTTTGTACTTTTTAAATAGCAACATCAACTGGATTTGGGTCATTCAACACCTTTGTAAAACAATGTTGGGTTTTGAACATGGCAAAAACTCAAAAAGGTTTGGCATTCAATTCCTGTCACCTTAATGGTTTAGTAATTCTAAACCTCCTGTATTCTTGCTACCCATAGGAAGTTCTGGAAAAGCATAGAAAGTGTAGGTTTAATTGATACAAATGAATTAACAAATAGGATGAAAGCCCCTAGAGGATGTTCAATTTCATGTATAAGTATCTTTATAGCTCTTCGCCTCAAGGGAGGAGTTTTCAGAAGGAGCTGTATTTTATTATTATTATAATTATTATTAGACTACTTATTCAAGTGTATACAACAAAGGTTCCATCCCACATTTCTACAAATAGAGACAGGATATGGTGCTAAAGTGTCTTTGAACAAAAAGCCTGTAGCTTTCTTTCTATACTGAGTAGGAGGAATGAGTCAGAAACTCTTGAGTGCTAGCATCAAGTTAACTTTTTAGTTTTGTTGATTCTTGCAATCAAAGTTAGTGTATGCCTACCTGGTAGATATAGGATATTGTTTTCATCCCTGCTGTAACCCATCATATAAATTAGTACCATTATTGCAAACAAACAGTTGTAAACTGTTTCAGCTATGTATCAGAACAGCTTCATATGTAATTGTGTTTTGCATTTAAAAGCAATATTATTTCACTCACACTGTTGCGCTGCTGTTCTTCATATATTGTAGCTCAAAATAATTAAAGAAAATTGAAAACAAAATTAACAATATTTTAATTTCAAGTGCAAATATAATGGAACAAAAATATAAACACAACATTAATTTATAAATCAATTAGGCCCTAATCTATGGATTTCAACACTCAAGTTTTGAGGGGGCGTGCAATTAGCATGCTGACTGCAGGAATGTCCACCAGAGCTCAAGACCTTGGTGGGGAAGACGAGCCACAAATTAACTTCCCTGAGATGGTTTCTGACAGTTTGTGCAGAAATTCTTCAGTTTTGCAAACCCACAGTTTCATCAGCTGTCCAGGTGGCTGTTCTCAGACGATTCCACAGGTGAAAAAGGCGGATGTGGTGGTCCTGGGCTGGCCTAGTTACACGTGGTATGTGGATGTACTGCCAAGTTCTCTAAAATGATGTTGGTGGCTTATGGTAGAAAAATAGTGCATCAGATTGTTTTGTTTTGGTTTGTTTTTTTATGGTTTGGTTTGTTTTATGATTTACAATGAGGGAAAAAAGTATTTGATCCCCTGCTGATTTTGTACGTTTGCCCAATGACA
Organism: Amia ocellicauda; assembly: GCF_036373705.1. Taxonomy (NCBI): domain Eukaryota; kingdom Metazoa; phylum Chordata; class Actinopteri; order Amiiformes; family Amiidae; genus Amia; species Amia ocellicauda. Next base: position 26,755,703 of record NC_089862.1, on the reverse strand, counting down.
AAGAAATGATCAGTCTATAATTTTAATGGTAGGTGTATTTTAACAGTGAGAGACAGAATAACAACAAAAAAATCCAGAAAAACGCATTTCAATAAAGTTATACATTGATTTGCATGTTAATGAGGGAAATAAGTATTGATCCCCTATCAATCAGCAAGGTTTCTGGCTCCCAGGTGTCTTTTATACAGGTAACAAGCTGAGATTAGGAGCACTCTCTTAAAGGGAGTGCTCCTAATCTCAGCTCGTTACCTGTATAAAAGACACCTGTCCACAGAAGCAATCAATCAATCAGATTCCAAACTCTCCACCATGGCCAAGACCAAAGAGCTGTCCAAGGATGTCAGGGACAAGATTGTAGACCTACACAAGGCTGGAATGGGCTACAAGACCATCGCCAAGCAGCTTGGTGAGAAGGTGACAACAGTTGGTGCGATTATTCGCAAATGGAAGAAACACAAAATAACTGTCAGTCTCCCTCGGTCTGGGGCTCCATGCAAGATCTCACCTCGTGGAGTTTCAATGATCATGAAAACGGTGAGGAATCAGCCCAGAACTACACAAGAGGATGTTGTTAATGATCTCAAGGCAGCTGGGACCATAGTCACCAAGAAAACAATTGGTAACACACTTTGGGTTCTCGGGTGAGAACCTCCTTCCCTCAGCCAGGGCATTGAAAATGGGTGGTGGATGGGTATTCCAGCATGACAATGACCCAAAACACACAGCCAAGGCAACAAAGGAGTGGCTCGAGAAGAAGCACATTAAGGTCCTGGAGTGGCCTAGCCAGTCTCCAGACCCCCATAGAAAATCTGTGGAGGGAGCTGAAGGTTCAAGTTGCCAAACGTCAGCCTTAATGACTTGGAGAGGATCTGCAAAGAAGAGTGGGACAAAATCCCTCCTGAAATGTGTGCAAACCTGGTGGCCAACTACAAGAAACGTCTGACCTCTGTGATTGCCAATGAGGGTTTTGCCACCAAGTACTAAGTCAAAGGGGTCAAATACTTATTTCCCTCATTAACATGCAAATCAATGTATAACTTTTTTGAAATGCGTTTTTCTGGATTGTTTTGTTGTTATTCTGTCGCTCACTGTTAAAATACACCTACCATTAAAATTATAGACTGATCATTTCTTTGTCAGTGGGCAAACATACAAAATGAGCAGGAGATCAAATACTTTTTTCCCTCACTGTATCTGGTGCAATTTCCGTTGATTATCAATGCATTTGATTGTTTTGTTAAAATTTGTTGTTTTGGCAGTTTGCCATATTATCACAAGTTTATTGTTTCAATTGTTTCACATGTTTATTTTGAGTTGATTCTGTAATTTGGTTACCTTCAAATCACATTAAGATTTTATAAGTTTTAAGTGATTTTAGAGTTGGATTTTTAACGAATTAAAATTGTGTGTTTTATCTTTGCAATGTAAAATACTATAACAATAAAACAGTATTTTGGTCGAACAATAGACATTAAATTATCTGGCAACAGCTCTGGTGGACATTCCTGCAGTCAGAATGCCAATCACATGCTCCCTTAAAATTTGAGACATTTGTAGCATTGTGTTGTGTAACAAAACTGCACATTTTAGAGTGGCCTTTTATTGTCCCCAGCACAAGGTGCACCTGTGTAATGATCATGCTGTTGAATCAGCTTCTTGATCTGCCACACCTGTCAGGTGGATGGATTATCTTTGCAAAGGAAAAATGCTCACTAACAGGGGTGTAAACAAAATAATTGTAAAGAAATAAGCTTTTTGTGCATATGGAACATTGATTTTTCATTTCAGCTCATGACACATGGGACCAACACTTTAAATGTTGTTGTTTTTTGTTCAATATATGTACAGTCAGTGGCCACTTTATTAGGTACATTTATCTAATGCCGGGTAGGACCACTTTTGCCTTCAGAATAGCCTCAATTCTTCGTGGCATGGACTCAACAAGGTGCTTGAAACATCCCTTAGGGATTTTGGTCCATGCTGAATCGATAGCATCACAACATTCCTGTATATTTTTTGGCCACACATTCATGCTGCTAACCTCCCATTCCACTTCATCCCGAAGGTGCTCTATTGGATTGAGATCTGAGGACCGTGCAGGCCATTGTAGTAAACTGAAGTCACTGTCATGTTCATGGAAGCAGCTTGAGATGATGCTTGCTTTGTGACATGGTAAATTATCCTGGTGGAAGTATCCATTTCAAAATGGGTAGACTGTGGCCATAAAGGGGTTTGCACAATACTTAGGTATGCTGTAGCATTCAAATAATGCTCAATTGATATTAATGGGCCTAATGTGTGTCAAGAAAACATTCCCCACACCATTACACCACCACCACCAGCCTGTACCGCTGACACAAGGCAGGATGGATCAATGGATTAATGTGGCTTATGCCAAATTCTGACCCTACCATCTGCATATCGCTGGCAGAAATCAAGATGTGTCAGACCAGATGATGTTTTCCTCTTCAATTGTCCAGTTTTGGTGATCACGTGCCCACTGTTGCCTCATCTTCCTGTTCTTAGCTGACATGAGTGGAATCCAACATGGTTTTCTGCTGCTGTATCCCATCCACTTTAAGGTTTGATGCGTTGTGCTTTCAGAGATGCCCTTCTGCACACCCCTGTTGTAAAGAGTATTTTGTTATTTAGGTTATTTATTAGGTTATTTAAGTATTTGTGGCTTTTCTGTCAGCTTGAACAAGTCTGGCCATTCTCCTCTGACCTCTCTCATTAACAAGGTGTTTTCGCCCACAGAACTGTTGCTCACTGGATGTTTTTTGTTTATCGCACCATTCTCTGTAAACTCTAGAGACTGTAGTGCGTGAAAATCCCAGGAGGTCAGCTGGAATCACCACATCTGGCACCAACAATCACACCATGGTCAAAGTCACGCGTCTTCCCATTCTAATGTTTGGTCGAACAATAACTAAACCTCTTGACCATGTCTGCAAATATTGAGTTGCAGCCACATGATTCACTGTTTGGCTATATGCATTAACGAGCATGTGTACCTAATACAATGGCTACTGTGTGTATATATTTGAAATATGTATCAATCATCTCACATATTAAACTTAAACCTTATTCACATTGAAATTGGGACAAACAGATAATGACACATAGATCAAGTTCAGGATCAGGTTCGATACTGGTCCACTGTGTATTCAAGTTTTTGCTGTAAGAACACTTTACTTTTTAGAGTAAGTGAACCTTTTCACTAAACTATTTTTTTGTTCAGACTTTTTGTTTTTTAATCTGTTAGCCTCTTTACAAAATACTATAGCAGGTGCAGGTTTTAGAACTCCCCTTATTTGGGTGTATTGTTTCAATGGCCAGCTATCTGGGGTGTAAAAGGAGCCTCTCAGCCGCTGGATAAACTGCAGGGAGCTGTCTGAGCAGCAGGATGAGCCAGTGCAGGTCTCTGTGGAGGAGAGCGCAAGATTGGCAGTGCACCAACCTTTCCCAATTAAATCCACCGACTGTGAACAGGATGCTGATGAAGGTCTTTAGACATAAGCCTGCACAAAGGTAGTACTCTTAGGTGTCAAAAAAGCCCTTCCCAATGATATCACTGCTCTACACAATTGGGGAAAAGAAGGAAGGAAATGGCTCTGGAAAGAAAAAAGCCTGCCTCGTAAAATGGTTCATAGTTCACTGCAGCTGGCTTGTCATCTACCTCAGTGGTCAAAACAACCCCAATTTCCACATGAACTTCACACTTCTGCAATGACAGAGTTGTATAAGACAACACAACCAAGCCAGAGCATAGGGAAGGTTTCTTGGCAAGGAATTAACAAGGACCAACTTTGAGATTGCTGTCCCTTACTACTGAATGAGGAAACCCAACAATGAACCAGGCATCCCTGGGGTAGGCTTTGTTACCCATACCTCATTACACAAGCTTCCACAAAGAATAAGCAAGAGGCTGATGTCTTTGAGATGTCTTTTTAATGAGATAACAAACCTGTTATTTTCAGTAATCAACCATCAGCTCAAACCCACAATGATGATGTCAAGGAAGCCTGCAATGGGGACTTCAGTGGTGCGATCCATATAGCTCCCCAAAGGAGATACAAGTTCTAGGAAATTTCAGTGTACGCATTAGAATAACAAAACTAAATAACAGACATAAAATGACCACTTCATAAACCATTTAAGGAATATTTAACTAAATTCTGTACCATGATATGACTATCCTATATTAAACATATAGATAATTTTACTGTAAAACCACATATTCTTATATTCTTATATAATATATTCATTGTTCCAGATCTGTGTATTGCTTTTCTGCAAATCTGGCAAAACTTGTATTGAAAAAAAAAAAAAGTCTTTGTTCCCTAAAAGAAAAAGACAAAAAAATCTGAATAATTACACAATGACATCCTTATAATATCTGGAATGCTCTGTGAAATTCATGTTAGGCAGAAAAATCTGAATTTTAATGCATTTTCCAAATATTGCCATAATATTTGTCTTCTAATATGATTACTTTGGATGCTTGGGTTATTACTATTTTTAAATGTAATGCTTCAGGAAGAATATTCATAATAATTAGGTATTGGTAGCACCTTACCTTATGGAAGGTATTCACATGTGTATTGTGCTACAAAGAAGATATGCTGTCTAATTGAAATCATTCCAAACAAAGCTGATGAATAATGCATTAATTAAATACAAATCTTGGCAATTGAAACTTCTTCAGTCTTTTGATTTCCAAAAGGTGACATTAGAATAGCTGATGAGAATAAGGACTGTTCCATTAAGTATGATGTTTAATGTTTAAATATGCCTCTAGTTAATCAATTTGATGGAATTCTAATTTTGTTTTCACTCGCAGTGATATACTTCCTGCATTCTGATTTATTGTATCAGGAACTTGTTTAGCAAATGGAGCATTTTAATTTACAGAGCCTTATAACAGCCAGCAAGAGATGTCAATGTACAGCTGGGTTACATTATTGTTGACTTGCAGGCAACATATCATAAAGAAATTGGCTTTGTAAGCATTTTTCTTAAAAGGAATGCACAGTGGAGCCTTCTTGTGTTGATTCCAACTATTGTTTTTAAACATTACCTTTAATTAAAACATTTATGTGGCTGAGTGTTCGTTTATGCTCCAGACAGTAATATACACTAATGATATATTCATACATAAAATGAAAAACAAAACATGCTCAACCACTTGCTGAGATATTACTCCAAGCTCATTGAAATTATAATTTTGTGTGAAGAAAGCCAAAAGTGTAATGTAACTTCTTTATCATGTTTCTACCCTTTATCCCCTGAAGATCTTTATATGAAGTGTTGATATCTGGAATAATAATTATAAGTGCATAAACAAGAATTAAAGCTTTTATTTAATTGATAATAAATGGACAGAAGAAGTACTGAATTTTTGATAGCATATCAGTTGAGTTTGTTTCTGCAAAATAAATGCTACTACCAAGACCATTATACATATGTTTACCACAACAGATATGGATAAATACATCTATTTAAAAAAAAAATGGTTGCAGGCTTAAGAATGTATTGTTTACTTATGTATGATTAGTATCAGGCAGGTTAGAAATATGGTTTGCATATTTAACAGGTATTTTATACCCATTGGTAACATTAACTGAAAATAAAAAGAAGTTTCAAATCTAGAAACAAAAGCAAGCCAAATCCAACTTTCTTACTGTTTACATCATGCAACTCACACTCATTAAAACACAACTGAAAAAAATGCAATTTGGTGTGAGAGATTACACTCTAAAAATAAGTGCAGATAATCACACTTCTGCAAGCAATATGCCAGGTATAACTATAGCTATGTGTTGAAAAGGCAAGTGGCATTGGTGACAAACTTGGGGATTTTACAAGGAGGCAACATAAACTGACTTGCAATCTCGGAAGGCTGAAACTTGCTTAAATAACTGTATATGGCTGTTTAATTGAATGTAGACAGGTAGAAGGATTCTACTAAAGTTCCCCCATTTCAGTAGTGGCATTCTGCAGCAACTGTCAATACTCAGCTCATTATTACAACTCACATAGACTTCTCTGGTTAATTTATGCCCTCTTCTGCCTTGAGCACATTGTTACCTGCAGCTATTTCCATAAATAGCCCTCAATAAATCAAAACAGTTTTTATTTATTTATTTTCCCTGTCTGTTCATTAAAAGGGTCCACAACTGTTTTCACAATTTATTTTTCTATAGAATAAAAAACCTCTACCAGGACCTTAATGTGCTCTCTCATTTGAGAGTTGATAAGTCTGCTGTCAAAGCCACTGAAGCTAAGAAAACATGGGAAGTCTGGTTCACAATATTTTGCACTGCAAGTAAAACATGCTTCAGAGTTAGGTCAGAAATAATATCCCCAGGAGGAAAATTTTAAATTAAATACAAAATGATTTGTACTGAAAAAACTTTAAGTACTGGGTAAAATACCCATGACATTTAATTACCATTGCAAAAACTGTGTGCATATATATATATATATATATATATATATATATATATATATATATATATATATATATACTGTTTTTGTTATCATTTTGGCTCTGTATGCCACCACAATGGATTGAAAAGGAAAGAATCAAGATGTGCTTGAAGTATAGACTTTAATTTGAGGGTAACTACATTAAAATTAGGTGAACAGTGTAGGAATTACACCCATTTTTATATGTGGTCCCCCCAATTTTAATGTCTCAAAAGTATTTGGACAAACTAACATAATCATTAATTAAATTGTGAGTTTCAATACTTGGTTGCAAATACAATTGACTGTCATTGACTGCCTGAAGTCTGGAACCCATAGACATCACCAGATGCTGGGTTTCTTCCCTGGTGATGCTCTGCCAGGCCTGCACTGCAGCTGTCTTTAGTTCCTGCTTGTTCTTGCCTTCAGCAAGTGAAATGCTGCTCAATTGGATTCAGGTCAGGTGATTGACTTGGCCATTGCAGAACATTCCACTTCTTCGCCTGAACAAAGTATTGGGTTGCTTTTGCTTCAGGTCATTGTCCATCTGCACTGTGAAACGCCGTCCAATGAGTTTTGAAGCATTTGGCTGAACAAGTTCCCTTGGCATCCATACATGCCCATGCCATAACATGCTTCACAGATGAGGTGGTATGCTTCGGATCATGAGCAGTTCCTTCCTTTCTCCATACTCTTCTCTTCCCATAATTCTGGTACAAGTTGATCTTTGTCTCATCTGTCCATAGGATGTTGTTCCAGAACTGTACAGGGTTCTTTAGATGTTTTTTGGCAAACTCTAATCTGGTCTTCCTGTTTTTGGGGCTTACCAATGGTTTACATCTTGTGGTAAACCCTCTGTATTTACTCTGGTGAAGTCTTCTCATGATTGTTGACACAGATACGCCTACCTCGTGGAGGGTGTTCTTGATCTGGCCAACTGTTGTGAAGGGGTTTTTATTCACCAGGGAAAGAATTCTTCTGTCATTCACCACTGTTGTTTTCCATGGTCTTCTGGGCCTTTTGGTGTTCCTGAGCTCACCAGTGTGTTCTTTCTTTTTAAGAATGTACCAAATAGTTGATTTCACCACACCTAATGTTTTTGCTATCTCTCTGATTGGTTTATTTTGATTTCTCAGCCTAATGATGGCTTGCTTTACTCACAGTGGCAGCACTTTGGACTTCATATTGAGGGTTAACAGCAACCGATTTCAAAAGCAAATGCCACACATAAAATCAAATCTAGACCTTTTATCTGCTTACCTAGTAAAACCAGAGAAACTGATAATTTTGCAATGATCTCTTAATTTTTTCCAGAGCTGTGCATATGAAGATGGAAAACAGATATTTAGTCATATTTGTAATTTAAGGTAAGGTCCATACTAACGTTTTGCAGGAGCAAACATTAGAAATTTTGAAATAACTATTTTTGTTGACTATACATCCTCATTGGTTAACGGGTTAGTCCTGCTATTTCTAAAATTATGGTTTCTTATGAGACACTTCACTCAGCTGAGTTGAAGCTGGTTTTGTTGAAAACTGCTGCTGGCTACAAAACGCATGAGAGAACTGCATGCAATGTCAATGTACCCTTCGTGTGTGATGGTTTCAGGGTTATGTTTCGGTCTAACCCTATATTCTTTCCAAAAGTCATGTGACCAGGCCGGTAAAGTTGATGGTATTCTATCTTCCTCTCTTCTCTTTGGAGAAGAATCAGCTTTACCTAAGTGTGCCCTGTGCGTTCATTGCAATTTACCAGGGGGACATTACCAGGGGGTTTGTGTCCTATGGTGTGTGGACACGGGATCAGGTGTTATCCAAACAGCACCTATCCCATTGGATTGTTGATACTACTGAATTAACACTAGCACTGCCATAGCCTTTTAGTAAGCGGCTTTTGCAATTCAATAAATATCTAATAAAATAAATAAATATTTCTGCATATGTGAATTTTCTCCTGCATATTCCTTCTTATATTTCCAATCAGTCAATTAATTAAAATGTATTAGAGACACACAAAAGTGTCTCAGGGCGCTGCACAGATTAAAAACAGCACAACACACACACACACAAACAACATTTTTTATAACTAGACAACATTTTCCACTTAAAATTATTTGGACTAAAAGCCTGGTCAAACAAGTTTTTAAACATTTTTATGTGAGATTTAAAAAGAGACAGAGTACGTATTGCTCTAATATCACTCAGCAAGGCGTTCCATAGAGTGGGTGCCAAGTGAGAAAACAGCAAGATCCATAACTAGCGGTCCTAAAAGTCTTCACTGTGAGCAAATCTGCTTCAGCGGAGTTCAACCCCCAACTAGGGACATAAGAATGTAAAAGATCTGAAAGAATTGGAGGTGCAATACCATGTAAAGATTTCAATGTTAATAAATACATTCTATAATGTATTATTTGTGCAATAGGAAGCCAATGAAGACCAGACAAAACGGGGGTAATGTCACAGTGAAATTTGGTGCATTTCAGCACCCTGGCTGACGAATTATGAACTATTTGGAGCCTCACAATTAGACATTTAGGAAGCCCTGCTAAGAGGGCATTACAATAGTCTAACCTAGACGTAATAAAAGCGTAGATCAAAGTCTCTGCTGCAGACACATCCAGATAAGGGCAAAACATCAAACTGCAATTCATAGTCAAATAATACTCCCAGATTTTTAACAGTGGGGCAAACAGTAATACAGTTTTTTTCCAAAAGTCAAATTTAAAAGAGAAAGTGAGAGCGTTTGTTTTTTAGATCCCACACACATGACCTGAAGAAAATGTTCCCTCATCCAATTTTGGATCTTGTTAAAACATTCTGACAGCACTGAAACCACACCAGACAAATCGGGTTTTGTAGTCCGCATACATATGGTAATTAACACTAGAACCGCCGACATTTCGTACTACATACAACTTCCGCACCCACATAATGTGCAGCTCCTTTATAAAACAGCTGGGTGACAAAAATGAAAAGTGTTGGATCAGATTTCACACATAACATTTTCAGGGCAGAAACGCTGTATTTACATTGAAAATGAAAGTGCTTTTCTATTTTTTTTCAAAATGAGTGCATATACATAAAATTTATAATAAAATAAACTGCATACAATAAAGAACATAAGAAGAACTTAAGAAAGTTTACACATGAGAGGAGGCCATTTGACCCATTGTGCTCATTTGGTGTCCATTAATAACTAAGTGATCCAAGGATCCTATCCAGTCTATTTTTGAATGTTCCCAAATTGTCGGCTTCAACCACATCGCTGGGGAGTTTGTTCTAGATGGTGACAACTCTTTCTGTTTGAAGAAGCGTCTTCTGTTTTCTGTCTTGAATGCCTTTAAGCCCAATTCCCATTTGTGTCCCCAGGTCCGTGTGTCCCTGCTGATCTGGAAAAGCTCCTCTGGTTTGATGTGGTCAATGCCCTTCATGATTTTGAAGACTTGAAATCAAGTCCCCACATAGTCTCCTCTGTTCCAGGGTGAAAAGGTTCAGTTCCCTCAGTCTCTCAGTAGGACATTCCCTTCAGACCTGGAATAAGTCTGGTTACTGTCCTCTGAACTGCCTCTAGAGCAGCGATATCTTTCTAGAAGCGTGGATCCCAGAACTGTACACAGTATCCAGATGAGGTCTAACTAGTGCATTGTACAGTCTTAACATTACTGCCCTATTTAAAATTCTACACTTTTGACAATATACCCTAGCATTTTGTTTGCCTTTTTTATTGCTTTATTGTTTTGATGGGGAAAGTGAGGAGTCCACGTAAACTCCTAGGTGTAAACTCCTTAAACTGTGTATACTGGTGTTGGAATAGGTATGCACATATCTAAGCAGACTTATAAATTATAAAACATTAATAACAAGTTATAAAAATAGCATAAAACTAAAATATAATATCTTATGTAACATGATTGGCTGATCAGCTGGAATTCAGTCTTCATCATGTTGCAAACCGAAGTCTTTGGATCAGTGCCTTGATCAGTCACCTGTTTGATCATGTATGCTAATTATTTTGTATTAGGTGTAGGGCTGGCAACAGGCTGGCTGGTTTTATCTTTTATTAGACTTCTGCTGAAACTACAATTCAGTATCTATATGTAACAGGCCCCAGGCAGAGGGCCACGTAACAGATAATAATACCTGTAAAACATGACAAATGATTAGACACTGGAGATGATCGTTGTAGTTTGCATATAGCCCTGCTCCATAAAAACGAACCAAAAACTTCATCCCCAAAGCAAACCTCCCGCACAACAATCAAACCCCCTCCAGTGGCGTTCGCCCATCGCACATTACCTAAATATTACGGCTACATGTTTTTCAGAAAAAAATAAAATAAAGTATACATCTCTTAATAAATATAGCAACCTTAGATACACAATTGTGACCATACATTTTGTGTGCGTCATATAAACAGGACTGAAAAGATACCGCTCAACCTTCAACCAGCGCTGCCCACTGGTACATGGAATAAAGACACTGCCAGGTTGCTAATGCAACACAAACAGCCTTGTGAGGGAAATGAGCTGTCTGTTGTGTTGAAAAGTGTGTTTTCTGCATTGCTATACGCAGCTGCTTTCACATTGCATAATATATATATATAAATATATATATTAATTTTATGCGATTTTTATAACTGGTTATGTATATTTTATAATTGTATAAATCTACTAGAATTATGTGCATAATGATTTCTACACCAGTTTACATAGTATTACACAGTTCTGAAAATATAATAAAAATACTTTTATTTATAAATGTAAATGCAGTGTTTCTGCCGTGAAAATGTTATGTGTTATGTATGTTATGTTATGTAAAACTCTTTGCTTTTCATTTTCGTCACACAGATGTTAAAGGAGATGTTTTGTGGGTGCGGCAGTTGTCTGTAGTCCTTGGTGGCACACTCTACTTGTGGTGTGACTTCATCTTGGGCTCTTTTGCATGGTGCCTCATTGACTGATATCTGTGAGGCTGCGAGCTGGACCTTTCTGCACACCTTTATTCAGTTTTACAAACTGGAAGTAACAGGGCCGGCTTCCTGTATTGGTTTCATTCAAACCTCAGTAGCATGTGTTGCACTTTCTCCTGGCCTTGTCCTGTTTTTTGACAGTTGAGCTGTGTTCTTTCAGCTCCCACCTTTTATTTTTTTACCTGATTTTTTGTATCTGCCTGCGTATCCATTTGTCACTCCTTGCTGTCCTTATTTTTTTTGTTTCTGTGATGTATAACCATATTAGTAAATGTATTTATGCACTTAAATGAACCTAAAAGAGAGAAGAAAGTTGTCCCTGTAAGCATATTTCTGGTCTGATTTTAGATTTATCATAAGTATTAAGTAAAATAATCTCTTGGCAGCTCCTTGCTCTATGGAATGGACCTGTAAATGTAAACATTGAGAACAAACCCATGGTTGCATATGAATGTTGCACACTTGATTCTCCTGCTTCTCCAGTTATAAATCACATTAACGTGGAAATGTTGCATATCTCAAATTTGCTTATCTAGAGGGATTACTGTACATTTCTAAAGTAATGGTTTATGTTCTCATGTGTTGGTTGGAATATATAAGAAAAGTAACTTTAACTGTAAATGTTTAAAACCCACCAAAACAATGGTAGTTGTCAAATACCCTAAAGGAGTACTGATTTGGGATTTCAGGATGTGAGCTGTCCTCATTTCCCAATACGCAGTCTATTGGTTATTTGAAGCCTTGAAAAAAATGGTTTTACCCACTTTTGAAGTTTTAACATACTTACCATGCATTTTTTTTAAAACATAAAATACATTATCAGCTTCCTCTGCATTCTTGCTTTGCTGAGGTTTTCAAACTTTCCTGCACTCTAGGGTATTTTTTTAAGGTCTAAGTGATTTCTCACTTTGAGATAAATATAGCTTGTAACAATGATAGTAAAACCACATATGCAATTATCACACAACTAAAAAGTAACATATTATTTGTTATAACAATGTAAGTTGCAAAAGGGTTTTCTATTATATTGGTATCTGAGAGAGTTTTGAAGATTATCTCATCTTAACTCTAGGATACATTTAATTTCAATTCTGATGTACTTGTTTTTTTATATATATATATATATATATATATATATATACACTGATCAGCCATAATATTATGACCACCTGCCTAATATTGTGTAGGTCCCCCTTTGGCTGCCAAAACAGCCCTGACCCGTCGAGGCATGGACTCCACTAGACCTCTGACGGTGTGCTGTGGTATCTGACACCAAGACGTTAGCAGCAGATCCTTTAAGTCCTGTAAGTTGCAAGCTGGGGCCTCCATGGATCGGACTAATTTATCCAGCACATCCCACAGATGCTCGATTGGATTGAGATCTGGGGAATTTGGAGGCCAAGTCAACACCTTGAACTCGTGATTCATCAGACCAGGCCACCTTCTTCCATTGCTCCGTGGTCCAGTTCTGATGCTCACGTGCCCATTGTAGGCGCTTTCGGCAGTGGACAGGGGTCAGCATCGGCACCCTGACTGGTCTGTGGCTACGCAGCCCCATACGCAACAAACTGCGATGCACTGTGTGTTCTGACACCTTTCTATCAGAACCAGCATTCACTTTTTCAGCAATTTGAGATACGGTAGCTCATCTGTTGGATCGGACCACACGGGCCAGCCTTCGCTCCCCACAAGCATCAATGAACCTTGGTCACCCATGACCCTGTCGCCGGCCAGTCATCTAGCCATCACAAATTGGCCCTCAGATCGCTCAGATCCTTACGCTTGCCCATTTTTCCTGCTTCTAACACATCAACTTTGAGGACAAAATGTTCACTTGCTGCCTAATATATCCCACCCACTGACAGGTGCCATGATAATGAGATTATCAGTGTTATTCACTTCACCTGTCAGTGGTCATAATGTTATGGCTGATGTGTGTGTGTGTATATATATATATATATATATATATATACACACACACATACTACAAGGCCAAAAGTTTGTGGACACCCCTTCTATTTAGTGGATTTGACCAAATCCAGCCACACCCATTACTGACAGGTGTATACAACCAAGCACACAGCCATGCAATCTCCTTAGACAAACACTGTCAGTAGAATGGGTTGTACTGTAGAGCCAGTGACGTTCAATGTGGCACCATCATAGGATGCCACTTTTCCAACAAGTCAGTTTGTCAAATCTTTGCCTTGCTAGAGCTGCCCCGGTCAACTGTAAGTGCTGTTATTGTGAAATGGAAACATCTAAGAGCAACAACAGCTCACCCGCAATGTGGTATGCCACACAAGCTCACAGAATGGGACCACCGAGTACTGAAGCACGTAGCCTCACGTCTGTCCTCGATTGCAACAATCACTACTGAGTTCCAACATACTAACTAAGAACTGTTCATCGGAAGCTTCATGAAATGGGTTTCCATTGCCGAACAGCTGCACACAATCCCAAGATCACGATGCGCAATGCCAATCATCGGCTGGAGTGGTGTAAAGCTCACCGCCATTGGACTCTGGAGCAATGGAAACACGTTCTCTGGAGTGATGAATCATGCTACACCATCTGGCAATCCGATGGACGAATCTGGGTTTGGTGGATGCCAGGAGAACTTTACTTGCCCCAATGCATAGTTCCAACTGTAAAATTTGGAGGAGGAGGAATAATGGTCTGGGGCTATTTTTCATAGTTCAGGCCCCTTAGTTCCACTGAAGGGAAATCTTAATTCTACAGCATACAATGACATTGTAGATGACTTTGCAATTCCATCTTTGAGGCAACAGTTTGGGGAAGGTCTTTTCCTGTTTCTGCATGACAATGCCTTGTGAACAAAGCGAGGTCCATACAGAAATGTTTTGTCAAGATTGGTGTAGAAGAACTTGACTGGCCTGTACAACCCTGACGTCAACCGCATCAAACACCTTTGGGATGAATTGGAACACCGACTGTGAGCCAGGCCTGATCGCCCAACATCAGTGCCTGACCTCGCTAAGGCCATGTGTCCACCAAAGCATTTTTTTGCAGCTGAAAATGCCAGGCGCTCTTCTGAAAACGCCCAGCTGGGAGCCGGTCTATGTGGGTTCATGAGATTTTCAGGAGAGACACAAATTACCGGGAGGCCATCAGCTCGGAGGAACATGTCTCCATTTGTCTGAGGTAGCATATGTACAAAGGTGGAAGAAGTATTCAGACCTTGTACTTACGTTTAAGTGTATGGACTTTTTTCTGAATGACTGAGTCTAGCTGACTGCTGCTTACCTGGTAGACCCATGGCGAACAAAATGTTCCTCCAAGCATTAGTTTTCATGTTAATGTTGTGGTAGTCCAGGGATGTCATCTGGTACAGACATGAATACGCGGAGACCAGCAATATTAACTCCATTGTTGTTCAGTCGTTGTACAAGTAGGATGTGACGGTTGGTCAGTGTGGTATTTGTCCCGCCCCTCCTCCACTGTGATTGGACGGCTGGGTAAAAAGTGACAGTGATGAGCGCTGAGTTTTACAAAAAGTTGAATATTTTTCAACTCTCGGGGACCAGAAAAAAACACCAAGCTCATAGCTCAGTGTGGAATAGACAGTGCCTTGTCACGCTGCTGGCTTTTTAAATACACAGCGCTCCCATTGCAAACAATTGAAAAAATACGCTGGCCTCAGGAACACACGGTGGACACACAGCCTTATGCTCTTGTGGCTGAATGGAAGCAGATCCCTGCAGCAATGTTCCAACATCTAATGGTAAGCCATCTCAGAATAGTGGTGGCTGTTATAGCAGCAAAGGGGGGACCAACTCCATATTAATCCCTATGAAATTGGAATGAGATCTTCGACAAGCAGGTGTTCATATATTTTTGGCCATGTAGTGTATATATAATATATACACACACACATAATTATCATTAATTCTTTATTGATCCACTGCTGGATGAAGGCTTCTCAAAGATGTTTCCTCTTATTTCAATGTCCAGTGTCTTCATGTCATGCAAGCAAAGCTTCTTGTATAATCATGTCTTGGGATCCATTCTACAGTTTTTCTTTTCCGTCTTTGGTCTATTCTTGTTGCAATGAAAAATTGTTGTATTGTAATAAACAACTAGAAACCAACTGTATAGGTTGAACTGTACATGACATGATTGTTACCATTGCCAGAACATGTCGTCTCTCTCACGTAGCATGCATACACACAACACCAGCATCATATCCTAGCAACCCAAGCACGACACTCATTCAGCTAGGAAGTGTAACATTTAGGCATTAAGTGACCAGGTTTCAGATCCATAAGTGAACACTGGTAGTATGCATTGATCAAATACTTTACTCTTCAGGCAAATTCGTACATTTCCATTCAGCAGTGTGCTGTTTCTTCCAAATGCACTCCATCCCATATTCACCGTTGTCTTGATTTCTTCCATAATATCTCCATCTGCGCTGATTTGTAGGTAGACATAGCTTTTGAGTTCTTCAAAAATCCATTGATCTACTTCAATGTGCTTACATTTCACACAGATTTTCTGCCCTCACTAAATGATTGGGAGATTAATAGCTTGGCAGATAACTAACAGTCCACTGAAGATAATCCATAGACCAAGTGTAAATTATTTTATTGGCAGTTGCTTGAAATACGAATTTGAATATTGGAGTTCTAAACTGTAAAACTGTTGACAAAGGATAACATAAAACATGTTACAATCACGCTTGTTATGACTATGAACACAATTAGCCTACACAACAGTGCAATATGAACTAGCACATAAAATATCTGGCTAAAACAAGTGCTATTAGCTTTTGCTTAGGTGATAGAATGCTAATTTGCTTAACACTAACATTCATTGGAAAATGCCATTAATCAGTAACGAAAACTATCGCGATAGTTTAATGATTCAAACATAATGTGCAGATAGCCATATACATTTATTGTCAATGTCTAAACAATCATGAATAAATCAGATACTTACAGACATATATTTGACAAGAGCTTGTTAAGAAAAGATCTTGTTCATACTAACATGACTACATCTTGAAAAACACTGAAGCTACGGCAAGCATGAAGGGACAAAGCTTGAAAAGGCACTTGAATAAAACTGAAGTGCTGAGGGACAAACTAAGACAAAAAGTTGCAAATTGAAATAAATAAACTTTGTACTAGGTGTCGCTTTACAAAAACTAAATAGTGGGCAGCACAACAGATGACATGACTTTGGTTTTACTCAAGTTCATTTTCAGTACAGTTTTCTTGCTTGCATCTGAGAGTTCTTGAATTTGAAGCTGCAGATCTTCAGGTGTTTTTGCAAATATGACAATATCATCAGCAAATCATAAATTATAATATAAAATATACCACACATTTTACTGTTGTAATATCTCAGTGTGCTTACTGATACAGTATTAATCAAATCCTTGTCTGACAGCTGCCTTTATTTCAATGCTCATGCCTGTAGACATTAAGGCCAGGCATCTTAGGGGTTTTGTTGCATTTTTGGTTTCAGTTGTCTGTTCTGTTTGAGTTTCCCCAGTGATAATGAATAATGCCTGAATTGATGTCCTTCCCTGGAGTCTAAGATAGATTACAGATGTCATTTTTATTTGACTTTACTTTTTCATTTTAGTATTCCATGATTCTCGTGTCTTGTTTGGGTACATTTAAGATCTTATAAATGTTTATGAGATATGCCTCTTGTTTGTTATATTGCATTCTGGAGTTTTTAATTAAAATAATAAAATGATCACTGTTATGATTAGATACATAGATGGATAGATAGGCAGATAGATAGATAGATGTCTCTGTATGATGCAGTGGAGTGAAATTATCATCAGATTATCAGATTTTGTCCTGGGGCGGAAAACTGTCTCTGGGATGAATTCTCTTGGGGGCAAATTGCCATAGGGATGAATTGCCCTGGGGACAAATTGCTGTGGGGATAGATTGTTATGGGGGAAAGTTTTTGTGGGGATGAATTGTCATGGGGGATGAATTCTAGACAGGAACAACTGTCAGAAGAAACCTTTTGCAGGGTCAGTTGACATGAACCCAATGTAACAGACCATATCAGAAATTTAAAAGATGTGCAACAGCATCTGTCCTGTTTTGACTAGATAAAGTTATTCAGTGATTTATTTTGTACACAAGCCTGTTACAATGATGTGTCTCCAATAGACTTCTTTGAAAAATATACATCCCAAGACTGGGGAATGCTCTTCTTGTATAGTGAGCTTGTCACTCAGTTGGGCTGCTCAGTTTTGGGCAGTCAGATGTTTGTATGTCAAAGCAGTTAAAATACAAGATCTCTACTCTAGAGTGGGGCTGGACCTAGGTCAATTGGATTACTTTCTATTGGTCACTGAGCTACAATAACTGAAGTAAAATGCCAGTAAAACATACCCACGGTTATATTTCTGTTGAAATGGACACAGAAAATGTGGTTGTGTAAGTCTGTTTGTTTTTTATGCTTATTTTTCATCCTTAGTATGATTTCTATAAGATTTCTAGGTGACCTCATACTATTAACTGAATGTACGCTAATATACACCTGCAAAAACAAGGATGGTCGAATCTAAGGGCATGATTTATTCATATGAACACCAGTTAACCTTCTTAAGAGAAAATGCAACAGCTGATGTGTTTTGTTACAGTAAACTGTCATCAAAATACCCTATTTGACAGGAATCATAGCTATACATACTGTAGGCCCAATCAGACACAATCATCTTGTACATTTATGCCAGATTAAGTCCTCTGTTTACCTCCTCTATCAAGTTCACTCCATGGTATTTCATTGGATTCAATCTAATGAAACAATTTAAAAATGTATGTCTTTCTGATTTAAGTAATATAAGTTTAATTTAACAAAGCCTTTACTTTCCTAGAGTATTTCCAGCATCTAGATGCCTTGATTCCTGTTCTCATTATTTAACCAACATCCAATTTGTCTCTGAGTCATCAGACTCTAAACTAAGACATTTCTTTTACCAAACACTTTCACAAGTACTGAATTGTACTCAGTTTCAATGTGCTGTGAGCTTATTCAAAAAGTTCAGAAAAACACATACACTGACAGGTTAAAAGATACCTGAGCACTGATATATCAGTCACAAACATTTTGAATAACTTCTCTTAATTTTAATTCTGGGATTTTCTGTAACTGTAGGCATTGTTTTTTTTTAATTCATAGAAAATAGCTATAACTTTGAGCAGATGCTCAGTGCCCTCAAGTTGATATAAAATTGGTTATCTATAATTCAGTACAGTGTGAAAGTTGTACTCTTGTAATATTGAATGGAACGTATTTTTGCCCAATTTCCTACTGTCATTTTCACAAATGTTTATAGCTATCTTTATACAATGTTGTTTTCTGTTTTTTATACATTCTTTGTCCTTTACTGATTTGTCAAGTTGTATTACAGTTATGTTATATTGATTTTGTCCTTAAAGGTGCTGTGGGAAAGTATTTGAAAATACTATAAAGCAGGTACTTGTTGCTGCTCATCCATACTCTTAATTTACAAATTAGAGTTTAATCTTCTTATCACGGTTTCATCTTTAAAGCACAATGGTTGTTGAATTGATGCTGAAATGATTGTATAACACAGACTGGTTTAAGGGAGCTATATTGCAACAATGACATTTCAATTGAAATACACGTCTCACAATATAGTACTGAGAAAAAAAATATTTTAAAATATAAAAATGTAGGGTATTATGAAAGACTACTATGGCTTAATTAGTCCAAATGGTCAGATTTGAAAGACAGTATGACCCGTCAATACCTTCCATTTCACAAATTATTTGTACTTAATTTTGTATTTATTTGTTGTTGTTGCACATTTACTATTGATTTTTCTTTACCAAGTCCATGTCAAAAATAGACTACAGATGGGAAAGTACATGAATCAACAATGCCTGTATACAGCCCTTTTTTCCCTCTCTTCTATATACATGGCTGCTGTTCAATAAATTAACAAACAAAATAACATAAATAAGTTATAACATTGATGGTTAACGTAACTTTTTTTTAAAGTTCATAAACAGTATACGAATATATCAATGAAGGAGAAATGTATTTGTTTTTCCTTCACATGCTTATACATAACTCGAAGGGTCAATATCAAAGAAAATGAAAAAAGCTCACTTTTCTTTTCCTCCCTCAGACATTTAACACATTTTTCTGTTATCTTTGGGATGAAAGGAAATCATATTTTCACCACACTTTGCCCTGCTCAAGACACTTGAGGTTTCTAAATGTCTTCAGGACTTCTCTCTAGGATCCTAGCTTGTTGAAAGTATTGAATTTTTGGCTTCAATTTCACATCAGTGATCACAGCCTATATTCAGACTGATTTTAAGAGGCACTGTATGAAGGATGTTACTTTTCCTCTGCAAAATAAACTTGAATTTGAACATAAGATTGAATTAGGTCTATTATTTCTTATGATACATTGTGAAAATGGTAGTTCTGTCTAGTATTTCAGCGTATGAGCAGCAACATAGCTAAAAAAACTGTTGTCAAAATGAGAAAATGTCCAGTAAAATAAATTATCACTTCCCAAGATATTTATTTCATGTTGATGAAAAAGACATTGTGACTGAAGGATAGAACTTTCATATGCAAATTCAGTCTGTTCATCAGTGACTCATCTTATTCAAAGACCTGTTCTTAATAGATGCTGCAGGAGATGTTGTCATCGGAAAATGGTAATTAGCATTAGGCTCAGGTGTCATGGCCATTGTGCATTGCGTGGGAAATGCCCTTTCACTGTAGTCCACTTAAAGTGTCAGGTGATTCCATAAATTAATTGATGAAAGATCATGCTGCATTTAAAAAAGCTTGATAATGCTATGCTTTGTCACGTGCAAGTACAGACTGCATTTTAAGAAATAATTTCACCGATATTTCTTCAAAGCAATATTAAAAGCAATTATACTTCAAATATTACTTATTGCTTCAAAGAATGTTCAAAATGTAACCTAAGGTTGTAATAAAAGTCACAAAGATTCTGTTATATTGTCTGCCATCAAAGGCTTATTGCATTTTTTTTTTATAACTATAGCTTCTCAGAAAGTTTCTTCTAATTCTGTTTATTAACAACATTCATGTTGTGAAAATTATATTTTTATATTCCAGAAGCATTACTACTTACATATTATTGAAGAAAAAGAAAAAGAAGGGGGAACAAATAGTACGTTCCCTAAGGACTCAATGGTGGAAATATAAAATATATTTTCTTTATTTTATTTTTTTCTTGTTGTGTTAATGTTTGTTTTATTTTGTAAATGTTATAATGTAATTATGCATATCATAGGCAGACAAAACCAAGAAACAAAAATATGCTTGTAGCTCTTTTGGATTCAGTAATGCTTAACACTGCTTTGTAGTTTTGTCAATGAGAATAAACTCTTTCTAAATAGATCATTCATTTGAAAATAATATGATAACTTGCTAGGACTGTTGTATACACAGAAGGTGTACCATTATCAGATAACTATACAAATAATAATAATAAAAAAACATGTAACAATTTGTGGATAACATTTTTAAATAATATCAATATATTTCTCTGAAATTGTATAATAGGGTCAACCACTGACCCCTTGAGAATCCTCTTAATACATTAGTTAATGTATTAATTTTAAGTATAATAAATAATACAGTGTTTTGTAATATTAGAAGAGAAAAAATAAAAACAAAATTTCTAATCTTTCACACAGACACACAAACCACAGGCACTCAAGCACTTCTATACCACTTTACAAGATGAACTACTGGTATACCTTTTTAGAGCATGAGTATTCATCTCCCTGACTAGAGAATGCTTTCTTTCATGTAGCACTGAACACGTGGGGGTATTATGCACACAAGGAAGCCTGGTTTTCCATGGTGGGAGAGGATATTTTGTAATCTTTAATCAATGTGACTGGTTGAGTACCATCATACCAATCTTTTTTTTTTAATAATTTGTGTTCATTTCAGATGGTTGAAGAATAATTTGAACACAGCAAAAGGTTCAAGAGTAATGTGAACACAGTAAAATCCATCTTTTATCTGAATTATACTGTAAGCAGTTGGCCATAAAGTTTAATCGGCCTACCAAATAGTACAAATATAGGTTTGATAGATTCAGGCCACCTTTGTCACTAGATACTTACAATAATTTATGATTTTATGAAGGAATTCTGTCCTGCCTTACATTTTTATATATAAATCAAAATCAAAATTGAAATATTTAGCACTGCCCATAAAAATAGATGAGGTTGGTCTGATGAACATTTGTACAATTTTAGATCTAAATATTTAGCCAGTGTCTCACATCTGTTGTCTCTTTAAATCATATACAGTATCCGAAACAACACCTGTCCCATTGGATGGCCTACGAGTCTATGGGCATCCCAGTGCCTGAGCACTTGGTGGCACACTCTATTTGTGATGTGACTTCATCCTGGGCCCTTTCTCAAGGTGCACCCCTGACTGACATCTGTGCAATAATTAGTTTGCAAATGCAATCCTGGTTATCTGAGAAAGGATACTACCAAAGGCTACAAGGTTGTGTGGGAGCCTCTTGGCTTCCGGCAAATGGTGTCTTGTTCACTGTGCATCATAGTCTTTATACAATCAGGAGAGGAATACTTAAGTGACAACACACAATTGCCAGTTAGCAGCTGTTATATAAAATGTTATATTGAGGTCTCATGGTAATGCCATAGACTCCATAGTATCCTCTTTCTTAGATAAGCGGGGTTGCATTCACAACTTAACATTATTCAATTTGGGAAAGTTTGGATTATTTAAATTTAAATATTAAATGATGCACAACATGCTTTGTAGTATTTGTCATATGTTTGTACATCAAGATATTTACAGAAATGGAAACATTTCTAATTCTTTTTTTTTCCTTTTTAGATAGGAAATATAGAAATTTGTGCACAGAAATGTGCTATTTTTATACATATCAAACAATTAAGGGATAATCTGGTAATTAAAATGTTTTATAGACAGAACTTTAATACTGTCACCTAACTCTGTACTGTGTTTGTTTTACAACAATCATGATTTAATTACATCCCTTGGTTTAATGTTTTTTAAGAATTATACAAAAAAGAACATACTGTATATCAGCACTTGGGAGATATGTTGTCACAATACTCTGTTTATTACACAGTATTGCTGAGGCTAGTTTATTTTGCTCGCGTATGACATCCAATGCAGAAGTTTAAGATTATCTCACAGAATACTGTTAAAATTGAGAAAGAAGTATTGCCTTTCTATTGATCAGTTTGAGTTTTACAAATGGAAACACATTTTACTTGTAGTGTCTTGTGTCTTTATTCAGAGGGGATTTCAAGTAACCAAAAGGCAAAAAGAAAGCCATTAGCTGTCTTTTTTGTAAATTAATTTTAAGTGAAAAATCTAGTATGTTGAACCCTGAAATTTACTGAGGTCAGAGTAGATATGGAATTGCTGAATCAATATTAAGGCAATCATGAAGTGTTTTGAGGTGTATCATACCTGACCTTGAGTGGATAGATGCCAGCTCAGTGTAGAAAGAAAATATATTTCAGCACCTGGTGTCAAGTAAATTAATTGTACACAGTAGTTTATTGTTACATAGACACAGTTAGATAGGGAGTCAGACAGAAAAAAATATAGATATAGGTTGCTAAATGTAAGTTGCTATGTTTGGATGTGATCCACGTAAACTTACACAATTTTTTAATTTGATGGGTCACAACAAGTCACCAAAATCCGGCAAGCTCAGTTTATTGTCCCACAAAATAAGGCTACCAGTCATGCTGAGTAATCACCTTTTGAATTTCAAAAGTGATAATATTATTAATAATTGACCTGTAATGTCTTATGTACTATATACAGTTCTTAAATGAGAGACAAATTTAAATGTATTACATTATATTAATATATGTATATATTGAATATATATATATATATATATATATATATATATATATATATATATTTCTAATACATCACATGCCTACAATATGAACACAAGCACGATTATAAACCTTACTAGTATTTTATAAAAACGTTATAAAAATATATATAATAAAGGCTAATATTTAGTTTAATTGTTGATATACAACTAGCTTTTGGGATTATATTATTTCTAACCAAAAACTATTGTTCTATATTTAATTAATTTATAGTAATGTTACATTATTATTTATGTAGTGCCTGTGAATGCTACCACACATTAAATGTTGTTTATTGTGTTTAGTGGATCTAAGTGATTGCGTTTGCAGAGTTTTACAGATTTTAACTCAGCACACAAATTAGAGTACTTTGTGAATATACAGGTTCATAAGTAACGAAACATACTACATGCCTGACTAAAAAGGAAAAAGAGAATATAGGACAGTATTCATCCAGCATAAGATAAAGAATACATAAGGTACCATAATTCCTCATTCATTAATATATGAATACCATAGGATTTAAACATCAATACATCATGAACATCATCTGAGTTTTGATGTTGATCACATTAATCTGCACTAACCCCAACACTAAAACCCAACTCTAACCCTATTATACATGTGATTAACATAAGATCTCAGATGAAGTGCATGACATATTCATGTGTTTATTCTGTGTTTATTAATTAATGAGGAATCATGCTACCTTATTGTAAAGTCTGACCGCTTTTACATTTTTGTTCACAAATCAATCTTTGTAACAGTAAGAGGTATGTATGTATATAACATATATATATATATATATATATATATATATATATATATATATATATATATATATGTTATCTTATCTAGTAGGTAAATATAATTTATTTATTTGGATGGATATACAATTGTAAGAATGTTTTTATTGACATATTTAATTATTTTTTAAACTGCAGAGAAAAATAGTATTACAGGATTGTACTGTAATCCACGGTAAATACTGTGGTGAAGCATACTATTAACAGTGAACATAGCAATTTTTAAACATGCAACATTCAATTTTCATAATTCTGAAAAGCAAATGCAAGTGACACTCCATCTCATTACGTAGCACAGATATGATGCATCAGTGACGTAAACATTATAAGCTCTGTTAAGTGATCTTGACACCATGCTTTCTGCACGCATTAGCAGTCTCAAATTAATTGTTTATGACAGTGGCAATCACAGTAGTTTCTGCATTGGGATAAGAACTGTAGAAGAGATAGAAACTAGATTTAGTCACTGCATTCAAAAATAATATTGCTTCTCTGGAATGAGTTTCAAGAAGACTGACCTGAATTAACCTACACAAACAACCATTTAGTTTTCCTTCTCCTTTTCCTTTTCATTGTTGGCACTCTTCTTATTACTAAGCATTCTGTGTTGGTATACACTCTGCTAAAATTCATATATGTCAAAGGCAACTTGTAGCACAAAGAGAAGCTCATTATTGAATTGTCACACTAAATAATAGGAAAAGCCTTTCCTTGTGTTTAGCACAACCATAATTAAGTTGCAGTACATCTAGCCAACAAGAAAAACATAAAAGTATGTATTTTATTTCAGATTTCAGAACATGTTTTCTGTGATACTGATGTTGCTTTTTGTCATGTACCACACACACACAGATTTATCTATGTAGTTAGGGACCTGTGTTTGTTTAGTTAGGGCTCAACTAGGAGATAATGTTTGTTTCAGATTTTTAATGTCCTTTTGGTTTGAGCACTCATGCACTGTTTAAAATAAAAATCACTTATTTCCCAACATCCCATGCCTGAGAGCCCCAGACACCATGTCCAACCTCACACAGTGTCACATGTGGTGGAGAATGCGGGCAGCTCGGGGTGGTCTCTCACCATGCCACCCAGCACAGCATCACACTATATATATTCAATGCCCCCCACACACTCTTTTTACTTTTTTTGTACATTGTAGGGCACTTACACAGATACAACAGTAGACTGAGCAAAAATTGTCAGATTACACATGTGCAATATGCTGTAAGAATTATTCTTAATGTTGACATTACTTTCAATATTGTAATTCTCATGCTCATGTAGATTCATTGCATGTTATCCATTAAAGTTTATATCAAATACTCTGCAAAACATTAGTACAGAACTCACAAAATATTGTTTCCTAATATATGCCTTGACGATGTTGTAATTTTCCAATATTATTACTATTAGATTTAGAAATAAATGTGTTTTGTCGCCTAGAGCAGTTAAAGATCTGCAAAATATCTTATATTTGAAATGGAACTTTTTGCAAAGGATTTCATTTAAACTTCAAGTCATGACATGGATATATTTGTAGAAGGATCACCATAAGATATACATTTTTTTATTTTTGAAAATAACGTAATGTGTCATTTAAATACCAATTTTCTGAAGTATTTTTAAGAAATATTTTTGTTTAACATGAAGCTCTGCAGAAGCTGGTCCATTTTCCAAATCCCTGTACTAATGTCTTACAAAAAATAAAAAAACATTAAAAGGGAGCCTTGGATTAATTAAGTATGGAAACTTAATTACCCCCTAGCCTCAGCAGAGAAGATGCTAAAAGTAAAGTTAAAGAAAATCAGTGAAGCAGCAGCCCCCATTAAATCAGTTGGCATCTCTAAGGCCAGTTCAGACCCCTGAGGTGCTTGGTAGTTGGCTTTTATAGCTCTTATAATAAAAGGAGTTGTCTGAATCTACTGTAAATCCAAAGGTTTTTTGAAGGGAATCTAAACATCAGCTTATACACTGTTGAAAATACTTTGAGAGAGACTGAGGGTATTTCAGAAGGGTTAAGACTTAGTATGTTTTTTTTGTGTGTGTTTCTTTTTTTCTGTTTGCAATATCAGTCTTTCCAGAGATGATTTGCCCCTTGGATGTAGACATTCTGGAGAACCACTTATATAAACAGATTTGAAATTCTATACAATTTTGTTTTCTAGCTATATTCACTACTGTATAGGCTTTTTCAGAAGCTATACACTCACCTAAAGGATTATTAGGAACACCATACTAATACTGTGTTTGACCCCCTTTCGCCTTCAGAACTGCCTTAATTCTACGTGGCATTGATTCAACAAGGTGCTGAAAGCATTCTTTAGAAATGTTGGCCCATATTGATAGGATAGCATCTTGCAGTTGATGGAGATTTGTGGGATGCACATCCAGGGCACGAAGCTCCCGTTCCACCACATCCCAAAGATGCTCTATTGGGTTGAGATCTGGTGACTGTGGGGGCCAGTTTAGTACAGTGAACTCATTGTCATGTTCAAGAAACCAATTTGAAATGATTCGACCTTTGTGACATGCTGCATTATCCTGCTGGAAGTAGCCATCAGAGGATGGGTACATGGTGGTCATAAAGGGATGGACATGGTCAGAAACAATGCTCAGGTAGGCCGTGGCATTTAAACGATGCCCAATTGGCACTAAGGGGCCTAAAGTGTGCCAAGAAAACATCCCCCACACCATTACACCACCACCACCAGCCTGCACAGTGGTAACAAGGCATGATGGATCCATGTTCTCATTCTGTTTACGCCAAATTCTGACTCTACCATCTGAATGTCTCAACAGAAATCGAGACTCATCAGACCAGGCAACATTTTTCCAGTCTTCAACTGTCCAATTTTGGTGAGCTTGTGCAAATTGTAGCCTCTTTTTCCTATTTGTAGTGGAGATGAGTGGTACCCGGTGGGGTCTTCTGCTGTTGTAGCCCATCCGCCTCAAGGTTGTACGTGTTGTGGCTTCACAAATGCTTTGCTGCATGTGCAGGACCACACCCCTAAATGCATTGAAGCAACTGCCATGTGATTGGTTGGTTAGATAATTGCATTAATGAGAAATTGAACAGGTGTTCCTAATAATCCTTTAGGTGAGTGTATATATTTCTGTGGAAAGACTACCCTTTGAGAGTATTTTATATTGCTATTTAGGATTACAGTTCAGAATATTAACATCATGATTCAGTTGATTTGTATGTATTTTTTCTAGATTTTTTTAGGCCCTTCATGCTGAAATGTTTTGCTTGTTGATTAGAGATGAATGGTTGATTCATGTAATCATGCACCTTTATAATGCTGAAAAATATAAAGCAGATTAGCATATATGTATATCTCAAATGTTATTTTAAATTAAATATTGACATTTTTTGAGATCGCATAAATAACTTTTGGAACTTGTTTGTGCATTCTGAAGATATCTTAAAAAGTACATTCTGCATTCTGAAGATATTGCAAACTGCAATAAAAAAAAAAAATCTTAAATACATTTATGTTGGGGTCACTTGAGGCAAATGGATCTCAGGTGCATATACAAGTTCAGGCCATAATGGAGAACTCAGTGTAATCAATAGCATGGACTGCCATTAATAGAACAGTCTATTGTGGTACTTTGTTTAGTAATGCTGACAATAATCTGAACCAAGGTAACCTGAAAGAGAACACACCACAAAATATACATTTTTGTTCTTTGTTTCTTGTCGTATTTAGCGCATCTAGTTCCATGCTCTATGGCAGGCAAAGGTTCTGAGTCATTCTTCAGACCTGCACTAGAGCTGTGCTGAATACATAATACTGACTGGAGCCCTGAGTGTTCAAAGAAGAACAATACTGATTTCAAGTGGATTTCACAGCATCAGGCAGAATCAGTTCAGGTCATTATACTTTCTAGGCAGAAAAAATGAGTGTGTGTGTGGGGAGGGGAGAGGGGAGTGTTTGTGATGGATACAATACTTTTGCAATTATATTATTTTGTGTTTTCTGGCCCTGCTTTAAGTAGTTTCATAGACAGCCCTTGTTTTTTGTTTGTAACACATATTTGAAGGCAGGTTCAATGAACTTTGCTAATACAAACATGAGTTTCCTTCCACACAGAAACATCCAGCAGCCAAGTGTATTTGCTTTTTATTTGCCGAACTCTTTTCCCAGTAAATTGAAGTCTCAGAGACAGGGGGCTGGATTAAATCAATACTTTGACCCACCCGTTAATAGCAAACTACAGAACTGTACTCAGTTGCAACTTCATTTTTAGTAAGATGACACTTTCTTCTGCTATGATGTACAGGTTTGTGGGTCAATTTTTTTATTAAATCCGGCCCAGGATCCCATTACAGTAATCACACCTGTTGTCTTTAATAGTAATTTAGCCCAAGACAACACGTACATTTTGTATTAGTAAAATTATCTTTTATTAATGATTAGCCACAATTGATTGCTTTTTGTGAATTCTGATTTACAAATGTTCTCAAAACCATATTGTGCTTGTCTAGATAAACATTGTTGTGCTGACTTGTCTCTCTGTGCAATTCAGCACCCTTACATTTGACTACAAAGTCAAGAGAGCTTAATGAAAATCATAGGTGGTATCTGAAAGTGGCTATCTTTAGAAAATGGCAGTTCTAAAGATAAGTACATGCTTAAATTTTGATAAGATACCTATTAAGATCTGTGAAGTATTTATTACCTGTGTATTATTGTAGCTAAGTGCCATGCATTTGTAAATAACATTTGCAAAGTTATCTAATATGTCACTAACAGGCTGCATAGGATAGCTTCTTTATTTTTATTTTTTTATTTAGTATCCTTTGTAGATTATATGTATATCTAAAGTTCATTTAACTTTTAAATCTCAACTCATCTTTATGGGACTTCACCTGGCAAGTAAAATGGGAAACAAACAGGATAAAACATATATAGGTTACAAGTTGTTAAAACTAAATAACATACATATCTTATAAGGTGTTGTCCAAATGCAGTTTATTTTAGAAGTGACATAGAGGTGATCTGCAGAAACAGGCACAACCTATAATAGAAGACAGAGTTCCCATTACATTTAATCCATTGCATTTTTTTAGAACTCCAGATAGACTTCAAAAATAAATAATGAGCTCCCCCTATGTGTTACAGGAACTGTGGATACCTTTCTGCAATATTATATATATCTTGGGAATGCCCAGCAATAAAACGATTTTGTTTCAAAAATCTGGATGCAATAAAAAAGACACTATTTCAAATGAATTTTCATCCTTTATATTTCCACTTTATGTGAGGATTCAGACACAGCACATGATTAAAAATGAAAACTAAGCATTTATAAAACAGTGAAAACAAAACAACATTCTGTTAAATTACTTATATTTCAAATATAACGCTTTCAACTTCAGCTTAACATTTAATAAAACATAAGCAATTATACATTAACATATGATTAACATAATTCAAACTTTCAGAAATACACTTCTACATCTGCGACACTCAAAAAGGTGAATTATTTTGTATAGATTCAATACTGACATTTAAGCAATCACATAACCACATAAAGGAAATTTCATATACAGAAAATGGTGACTGAGAACTTTAATTTAAATAAGTGTGGTTAAACATGCTCTCAATACACAGATGCTTAATGTATTCTTCATTTTTGAAACAGATACCTGCATGATATTTGATGGTTAAACGCTTTCTTATTGTTCATAATTAAAACTGACATATGTTGAAGTGTTTTCGGTGAGTGTAAGGGTGGTAATGTGCTAGCAGCATGAGTTTGGCACTGCATGTGTTATGTGACCTGAAAGATGCTACATTTCTTCATTTTTTCCACCTATCTGCGGGGTACATTTTTAATACCTTTAGTTAAAATTGCATTTTCTACGTTTTTAATTAGATATTCCAATGAATCGGCATACCCAGTTTTAATAACATATCTTACTTTAAATATATTCTCTAGAATGTATTATTTTATATTTCCCTTGTTTCCCACACTTTCCGAGGGACAATTGATTCCGCCTTCACATACTTTTAGAAATGTTAGAAAAGTGTATTGAAGATACATGTTAGACAGGTAGCAAAATCTGATATTGTAACTCCTGGCAGGGGAAAAATGTTAGAAACTGACAAGGATGTTTTGCGTTATGCCATAAGGATTGCAAAACCATGCTGCTGTCATGACAGTATCCTTCATACATGGAACATACATACAATAACACAGTATTACATTAACAACTGAATTAGCTTGATATAGACTTTTGTGGATTATGTTTTACAGTTAACATTTGAAATCATAATATGTTATGCCTTTTTAAACATGGCAGAAGTCTGGTGGGACAGACACTAGGACATAAATTACCAATTGTTTATCAATATTTTACACCTTTATGTACATAAAAGTGCCATTCAATGATCTCCTCTGGCACACAAAATAATTGAATAATGGTTGCAATATACAACTCACAAGAAGGATCCACGGAAGTGAAGCTTAGAAGGTTGTGACTAAATTAGGAAAATACATTTGGAAAAACAAAGCACTCAGCCTGGAGGCTCTTTTACACACAGAAAAAGTCTGGGAAGAGAAGTTTAAGGGACTTAGAGATAATCTAACAGAGAATCGGCACATTGCAGATAGAATGTGAAATATTGAGAAAAGACTTGCGTTTGCAGTCAGGATCCCAAGAACAGTGGGGGAATTAAAGAATTAAACTGTAGTTACAGAACAAAAAGTTAAAGGAATAGTGTTTAAAGGCTAAAGCTTTTAAAGTTGGTTATAATTATCACTCAAAGAAAATGCTAGAGACCACAAAAGAGATTAGGGAATGCCACATGAAAAACATAGTAGGTAGAAAATAATGCCTTAAGAAAAATAATATTAGTTTGAATGATTGACTAAATAATATACATTTAATTTAAAGAGATGCAGAAAAATGATTTGGGAGTTATTTGCAGCATGCTGATCTTGATATTCCATAAGGAAAGAAGGGTTCAATATTTTCATCATCAATGAATAGGTTCCCTGAGGCAATAGCTGTTCTATAATCCTCTGGAATTTGTCAGGTCTGCTAACATCAATGTGGAACTCTTCTTAGAAGTCTTGTATCCATATTTGTACAAGGTGTTGTTGCATTTCAAAATTTGCAAAGGAATAATGTCTATGACAGTATGGTGCCACATTCAGCCAACAGTGGATTATTCAGATGTAGAGAAGCTGGGTGAATATTTCCTCACTATGTACAACAGAAGGACATTTCATAACGTGTAGAGCACACTGAGATGAGGTATTTCTTTCTTGGCAAACACCATAACAAAAGCAAAACTCAAAAAACAATCACAGCCAGGTTAGAGGTATAATTCATTCACACCAGAACCACAGAATATCCCATGAGAAGGGGGCATGCCAGAGATTCATTTGAATTGTAAAGCACCACGTTAGTAGCCACACGTGTGAGCAGAGGACAATGTACAAGAAAGATAGCACAGCTGGGTAGTACAAGCCAATAATATGCATGGAGGATTTTTGATCACAGTAAAAGAACAGAGATGCAGTCATTTGTGAGTTCTTTGCCCTTCCCCAATGTGTTGAATGACAAACAGATTTGTCATGAGTACCTAACTTGTATACCCCAATGAAACAGGAAGTCATGGAAGGCCAAATACAGTTCCTTAAAACTGAGATGTTTTTAACGAAGAATGTTAATGCAGATATAATTTTGTTTGATTGTATTTATAGGAATCTTTAGGGATGCCAATAATTTTGACACCTACCTTTTTGAGAAATAATGTTATCTCTAATTGTATTAGTTAAAAATAATATCGCTTTTGAACATAAAATATAGCTCATTACCTGTGATAATGAGGGGGTGTCAATCATTTTGGAGGTGACTGTATGCCCTGATAAGGATCACCATGCCTTGACAATAACTTGCTTCAGGTGTTTTAGCAAATTGTAAGTTGTTTAAATAAGCTCCATTTAACTTGATATATAAAAACTGGCACTGTATCTTTATGGGGACATGTGGACAGGCCTGCTGCAACACAATACATAAAGGAAGAATTAGAATGAATGACTGACTAATTTTTATAGAAGATAAGGTAACACAGTCGCAGCTGCACATGCTGTGGGAATTAACTCAGTCACTGAAGGAACACCTGCATTGTCTTTACTAAATCAAATTTTAGTTACACTTTATAAAGGGTATGAATACCTTTGGAGGAAACTGCATATAGCGGTGGCAGCTGCCGGAGAAAATAATTATGAAACACCTAGAGGGCATGTACATATAAATAGAGTGTTGTTAGAAGACAAGATAAGACATCAACCATCAAAATAAATACAGCTTCTTTCAAAGTGAATATACCCTTAATTTAAATCAATAGAATGTGTACTCAAGCATAAACATTTCAAGTTGAATAATGAGTAGATATATCCTTTTCCCTGAAGGATCGTTGTTTAAACCCTGCAAGTGATTAGGGCGACTACAGGGAGAAATGTCACTGTATACATTAAGAAAGTGGAGCAGGCACTGCATCTTATAAGTTTGCACTTCGCTGTTAATACCCATGCAGTTCTGTATGATAAAATGAGGAAGGCACCCAGGTATTGTCCCAATGTGTCCTCAGTCTCTTTTGTGATGCTAAATGTGTTTGACACAATAGATAAACTAAAGGCAAGGCTAAGAGAGGCTGCTGAAGTCCACATTTGAACCTTTTTCACCTTTTTCAATATGACTTAGAATGAAACAAACATGACATATAATAAAACAAATATGGCACATGCTGAAATGAAGGTGACATGTTGAAATGAGTATAACACAAACTGAAATGAATATATCAAAACACTGTTGAATATGACAGTATTTCAGGTCTGTGAAAATGACGTATGCCAAAAAAACACATGACAATATCAGCCAATCCAAGCTTACCTATAAAAGACAACAGTGTTTCCACTATAGGGTTGCAATGAAAATCTTTAGATAACCTCCAATATTTCTGTGTCAATGTGCATGACGGTGGTCTTACTGTATCTGTTGGCACTGAATTATGAAATTAACAGAGAGGCAATGCATATTTCAGGTTGACCAACAGCACACTTTTTACTCATTGTGTAACAGTTCTTACCTGGACATTTTAAATAAAATGTAGAAAATATATCACACGTTCATAGAAGCATGATTAAAACAATATTGAGACTGAGTATATGTTAATATTTATGTTTATGAATGGAATACAACTTTTTACAGAAAACAATTAAACTGTAACAATTGCAGCAAAGTAATTAAATTAGTAAGTAATCTGTCACAGGAATAAAACAGAAGCAAATCAAAGCTTGTCTCTATAA
Source organism: Amia ocellicauda (assembly GCF_036373705.1). Classification (NCBI taxonomy): domain Eukaryota; kingdom Metazoa; phylum Chordata; class Actinopteri; order Amiiformes; family Amiidae; genus Amia; species Amia ocellicauda. The sequence goes on along the minus strand of NC_089862.1, from coordinate 26,722,200 downwards.
TTCTCATTCTCATCCATAATAAATACATATGGCACTCTGTGGATTCAGATAGTGAGCATTTTAACAAACAAAAAAGAAAACTTTAATATCTTTATTTTATTTTATTTTTTACTTTAAAGTATCCCTCCAGTATTGGGTATACAGAGGATAAAGCAATTCAAATTACATATTGACTAGTTGAATACCCATGTAATATGATAACATGAGTTTCCACTGAATAAAATACATTTACTTTCCCTAGGAATGTAACTAAAACATTCAACAGTATAATATAAATGTATTGTAGTACAAGTATTTAGTGTATGTAGGTCATTCTCCACCATGGTCTGTAAGTGTGGATATAAAACATACATATTTAAATAACTGTTCAAAGAGCAACACGTTTTATTGTACAGTAAAAATACACTCACCTAAAGGATTATTAGGAACACCTGTTCAATTTCTTATTAATGCAATTATCTAACCAACCAATCACATGGCAGTTGCTTCAATGCATTTAGGGGTGTGGTCCTGGTCAAGACAATCTCCTGAACTCCAAACTGAATGTCTGAATGGGAAAGAAAGGTGATTTAAGCAATTTTGAGCGTGGCATGGTTGTTGGTGCCAGACGGGCCGGTCTGAGTATTTCACAATCTGCTCAGTTACTGGGATTTTCACGCACAACCATTTCTAGGGTTTACAAAGAATGGTGTGAAAAGGGAAAAACATCCAGTATGCGGCAGTCCTGTGGGCGAAAATGCCTTGTTGGGCCGACTGATTCAAGCTGATAGAAGAGCAACTTTGACTGAAATAACCACTCGTTACAACCGAGGTATGCAGCAAAGCATTTGTGAAGCCACAACACGTACAACCTTGAGGCGGATGGGCTACAACAGCAGAAGACCCCACCGGGTACCACTCATCTCCACTACAAATAGGAAAAAGAGGCTACAATTTGCACAAGCTCACCAAAATTGGACAGTTGAAGACTGGAAAAATGTTGCCTGGTCTGATGAGTCTCGATTTCTGTTGAGACATTCAGATGGTAGAGTCAGAATTTGGCGTAAACAGAATGAGAACATGGATCCATCATGCCTTGTTACCACTGTGCAGGCTGGTGGTGGTGGTGTAATGGTGTGGGGGATGTTTTCTTGGCACACTTTAGGCCCCTTAGTGCCAATTGGGCATCGTTTAAATGCCACGGCCTACCTGAGCATTGTTTCTGACCATGTCCATCCCTTTATGACCACCATGTACCCATCCTCTGATGGCTACTTCCAGCAGGATAATGCACCATGTCACAAAGGTCCAATCATTTCAAATTGGTTTCTTGAACATGACAATGAGTTCACTGTACTAAACTGGCCCCCACAGTCACCAGATCTCAACCCAATAGAGCATCTTTGGGATGTGGTGGAACGGGAGCTTCGTGCCCTGGATGTGCATCCCACAAATCTCCATCAACTGCAAGATGCTATCCTATCAATATGGGCCAACATTTCTAAAGAATGCTTTCAGCACCTTGTTGAATCAATGTCACGTAGAATTAAGGCAGTTCTGAAGGCGAAAGGGAGTCAAACACAGTATTAGTATGGTGTTCCTAATAATCCTTTAGGTGAGTGTATAATGAGTATATTATTAATATTATTCCCAGACACCTCTTTAAAGCTTTTCATTTATAGCTCCATTATAAATGATATTAATATAGTTCTGATATGAATTTACTTTGTGTGTGTGTGTGTGTGTGTGTGTGTGTGTGTGTGTGTGTGTGTGTGTGTGTGTTGGGGGGCGTTATTCTACTTATTATCAGGATGAGTATGGTATATCTCATTTTATTAAACTGTTAACGTTGGCCATGGTTTATTAAATGCTTTCTTGTCTTGTCATCCCTTCCTAGTTATATTATGGTAGGATATTTCCAGAGGCGAAATGTTTTCATCACTTTCTCCTTGCTATCAAGCCATACTACTATGTATTTAATTTATTTCATGTTCATTCTATCCTTCTACTTTTGTTAACGGTAGCCTATATTATCATTTGTTGTGATATGTTATGTATCATATTGTTTTGCCCTTAGTCCCTCGAATGTGTTCTGTGTCCTCTAGATTTCTTTCCCAAAACTGTATTTATAGGCCGCTAACTAAAATATTACAAATGACACTTAGAACAGGGGATGTGCCAACTGACTGGAAGACAAATGTCATACCAATCCACAAGAAAGAGGACAAAACTGAGCCAGGAAATTACAGACCAATCAGTCTCACCTGCATTACTTGTAAAATGTTGGAAAAAAATATTAGACAGAAAACAGAGGAGCATCTTCATGGAAACCATATTCGTGGAGACAGACTTAGGTTTAGACGAGGCAGATCATGTCTTACTAATCTGTTAGAATTTTTTGAACATGCAACTGCAGTTGTAGATCATGTGAAAGCATATTATATGATATACTTAGATTTTCAAAAAGCTTTTGATAAGGTTCCACACCAAAGACTGTTCCTCAAATTGGAAGCTGTAGGCATTCAGGGTAATGTAAGTAGATGGATTATGAACTGGTTGATGTCTAGGAAACAGAGGGTGTCGATTAGAGGAGTTGCTTCTAACTGGAGTGAGGTTGTTAGTGGAGTTCCACAGGGATCAGTATTAGGGCCTTTGCTTTTTCTAAACTATATTAATGATCTGGACTCTGGGATAGTTAGAAAACTTGTCTCATTTGCAGATGATACTAAAATAGGTGGCTCAGCAGATACAATCTCAGCAGCACAGGCTACTCAAAGGGACTTTGATAATATTCAGTTGTGGGCTGACACCTGGCAGATGAAATTCAATGTGGGCAAGTGCAAGGTATTACATGCAGGTAAGAAAAATGTCCACTATAATTACACTATGGGAGGAATAGAACTAGATGAAGTAATGCATGAGTCTATGTGGACTCCTCACTTTCTCCATCCAAACAATGTGGGGAAGCAATAAAAAAGCAAACAATCTTAGGGTATAATGTCAAAAGTGTAGAATTTAGAACAAGGGAATTAATGTTCAGACTGTACAATGCACTAGTTAGAGCTCATCTGGATACTGTGTACAGTTCTGGGCTCCACACTTCAAGAAAAATATTGCTGCTCTAGAGGCAGTTCAGAGGAGAGCAACCAGACTTATTCCAGGTCTGAAGGGAATGTCCTACTGAGAGACTGAGGGACCTGAACCTTCTCATCCTGGAACAGAGGAGACTATGTGGGGACTTGATCCAAGTCTTCAAAATCATGAAAGGCATCGACCACATCAAACCAGAGGAGCTTTTCCAGATCAGCAGGGACACACGGACCCGGGGGACACAAATGGAAATTGGGCTTCAAGGCATTCAAGACAGAAAACAGGAGACACTTCTTCACACAGAGAGTTGTCACAATCTGGAACAAACTCCACAGTGATGTGGTTGACGCTGAAAATTTTGGAACATTCAAAAATAATAATGGATAATATCCTTGGATCACTTAGTTATTAATGGACACCAAACGAGCATAATGGGTGGAATGGCCTCCTCTCATTTGTAAACTTTCTTATGTTATTATGTTCTTATATTCCACCCTAACTGAAGAAAACTGGATGTCTTTCTAGTGTAATAGATCAAATTGGCTGTATGATTATTATACTCTTTGAAGTCTAAGGGAGAAATATAAACCAAATACATTTTCGTACTTAATGAACACTGTTATACACACTGCTTCTAAACTCTGCAGTCCCTCAGTGAGCAATAGGCATCGACCTACAGTACTTGATCGGATTCATGGCAGTAATGTATTGCATCCTTCTGAACACCTCTGAGCACCTGAGCCACAGAACTAAAATTAGACAGACCCACTGCACTAAAAGACCTGTTCCCAGGCGCAAGGGATGTGTACACTTCTCATAGTCTAGGGGAGTGATGTCACCTAATTGGCTCTCGAACACAAAGAGCCCTGTTACTCTGGGAATGGTGCAGGTGTGGGGACCTGACATGACCTGGCATGCGGAAGAGAGAGTAAAACTGTAAAAACCCTTCTGCAGAATCAAGAGACACTAGCCAATGCCAGGATTGTATGTTGAATTATTAAACATCATGCCAAGGGATGTAGAGTAAATATGCTCTAGTAAATATGCAGTAATTGCTGCAGTAATATGAATGCACTTCCCTTGCTCTGTAATGGCTTTATTTTTGTTTGTGTTTTTATTTGTGGGTATCTTTGTAAGTAAATGCGCCATTCATTTGTTTTATGTAGATTAGAATGCAATTATCTTCTCTTGATAGGGTAAAATCCTGTAATATCAACAAGCATTTTTGCTGTCGAATTTTTACATTTTCACGTTTATTACACCTGATATGAATGAGGTAATTACTGTTCCGTATATAAGTAAAAGTGAGTCTACTAGTGTAAGTGTCACTTGTATTAATGCTTAAAAACATGGATTTGTGATATTGTAGCCAATAAACCAAACATGTTATGACACATTTGACAAGGAATAAAGCATGATTCTTCAGTGAGGAAGTTGTTTGATGATGTACCAGGACAAAAGTTCAGATATGGCTGCATTTAGTTGCAAGTTTCAGTCGTGACAAATTACATGCTTTAAGTGACACATTTGAAAGTGTAATGCTGAATTATAATAGCAGTGTTACATTGACAAGTACTTGCCATTTTTGTCCAGATAGGCTTGCCATATGTTTTAGGGACTAGTTGCTATCCAAGCCCTGTGGTTCCAATGTGGATTGCTCTTGTGTTTCAAGCGGTGTGATAAAATGTCATTAGTGAACCTTGTCAAACAAAGCAGCACTTAACACACGCTCACTGACATATTTTGGGTATATTATGCTGTATTCCATGTTTTAAAATATTGTGGAAGTAGGCACTGACTGTTGAAAGCACGTCAGAATTTTACTTTTAACTTTTCCTATAGTTTCCCTTCTGAGTCTGAGCCATACTAAGCAGTATGCCCATTTGAAAAAACATTGGTAAGTACTTGCCTATATGATACTGCTGTTATAATTGAGCCTTAACCATTCACATTTTTAGTTTAAAGCACGGCATTTGGCATGATTTCAACTTGCCTGAAAACATAGCCAGTGAGCCTTGAAAAAGGGTCTAACCCTTTATTCAAAGTGGTAATGTATTACTTGTGAGGCGTGAGTCCCAATGCCAATTGTACCTTTGCCCTGCCCATCACACTGAAACAGAATCCGACTGAACCTCTTTGACAGCACTGTGCTACTTCTGTACTTAGACAAATACTGACCATGCTAAACCTGTTTAGAGTTTTTTTTTATTTGCACAGCTGATTGAAATGATACAATTTGTGTAATGATATGTTATATAAAAAATATATAATACATGCAATGTAAAACAATACAAGTACATGTAGTTAATACAAAAAAGTTAATAATCTTTATTTACTTCCAAGGTACCAAGAGGGTGGTGCTTACATGATTGTAATTAAAACTCCACTCTGATTTGAACAAACAACTTAACCACCACTCTGCCTTGCATTAAACCCATCTGGAATTACTCAAATACTTGCTGTTGTACAGCAGCCAAATTAGCATAGCTCAATTGTCAATAACCTAGTGCTTAACCAATTTCTCATCCATTAACAAATAAAGGCAAACACTATAATTAATTTGAAAGGCCCTTCTTGTCTGTTTTGATAAGGTCACAATTGAGGAGGGAGGAATTCTTGCCCTCCAGAATTACAGTCAGGGAACATAACTGCAGCACCAGATCTAAAATAAATCAAATTTAAAGCAAATAAAATTATATATATATATATATATATATATATATATATATATATATATATATATATATATATATATATATATATATATATATATATATATTAATTTATCTAAAATTAAAATATCACCTTAACCTCCAATCACAGTTATTGGAAACAATAAAATAATATACTTAAAAAAGTTATTGTACCCCAGTATCTTTTGTTTTCTTGTTCCAGCAGAATTCTCAGTTACTAAAATGCATAATTCTCAGTTACTAAAATGCATAATTCAATTAATTAAGATTATACATTTCCAACAATAATTACAATTATCCCATTTTATTTCAGTTAAGTGTTCGATTTTGTACTTTAGGGCTCAGTTGGAACAGTTGTGTCAATCCAGACGACACAGGCTAGGAGCATGCTTGAGAACCCCAGGTCTGTTAAACCTGCATGGCTGTGGATATCCAGGACCAGGAGTGAGAATTAGTTTACAGGGTCACATCCAAAAGATGGCCCATTTTACAGAATGCCGTCACTTAAAAAATGCAATTTACTGGCCATCAAACAGCATCCTTATCAGCAACTGGAGTTTTCTTAGAGGCATTTCATTCAAGAACTACAGCTTAGGGTTTGCTGTGCTTCAGAATCCATGAAAATATATTTTGTAATATTAATTCTGGCAAACCAAATCTAACTGAAATTTCAAACTAATCTAAACCGTGATATATTGAACGGTTGTATGAATCGCAATAAAGCATTACCAGGCTCCAAATGCAAACCAGAATTGGTCACGCATGTGACAATCCCAATACCTGAGGAATGAGGCTGACAGGTGATTAATAACACAATAACAACGCTACTAAGTGTGGAGACCATCACTGTGGCATATGTTAAGCTAATTACATGTCTCTAAACTGCAACAGGTTATCTGGATACACAAGACTGAAGAGACCACACATGTGAAATATCTTTTGGGATATTAAATAATATGATTTTATTTGCAGATGTGTGTATTTTGTAGTTATTTTTCTTGTTGTTATTCTTGTTATTTATTTGTTTATTTATTGGCAGACACCCTTATCCAGGGCAACTTACAGTTTACACAAGCATGTACACAAGCAGTTCAATCACAAAGGTGTGAAAGGGCTTTGAATGTGTGTGGTGTACTATTTTGTGCTTTATATTGGATAGTTTGACAACACACTTGAGGGAGCACCTACAGTGTATATTTGGATTACTGCATCTCATTTAAAAAAACAGTTCACATTTAACTACTACTACTACTACACTACTATCAAATTAAAGACATGTGTATAGGGGTGGTGCATTGACAGTTAACAGTAGCAACATTTCATCTATAGCATTAGGTTAAATTTGCCAACAGACATTACATAAAGCAATAAACAAGCATTGTCACACAATGGAATAAAGATATAGTAATGGGTTACACAATATGTTCCCTGAGGCTCTATTTTGTGCATGTACAGGTAATTAAAAACAGATCATAACAGTGAAAATCTGACCACTCAAGCAACAGCTCTGACTTGGCACAATCCAGTACTTTACATTGACGTCAGTTCTTTGGAGGTCTGTGCTAGATACATGCTACGGATGCTGCCAAGGCTGTCTGTATAGGGACCAGGGGATGTTATGCCTTTCCTTTTGGATACTGAACCTCTGAAATCATCACTGTGTCTTGGTATCCAATGCCAATTAATAGCCAAAAGAAAATTTGGATACATCTCATGTTTTTTGTTTTGTTTTTGTTTTTAATTCATTTATTCATATTTGTTTAAAATGTTTTTTCTTTAGCTATATATTTACTTCATATAAACATTTATTATATTTGTTATGTATATGGAACATACTTATACATGTTAAATTGCACCTTTTCAGGTTAATGGCTTATTTTCTTTCACCTAGAGTAGCCAGGAAACTCTTGTCATTTAAGGAGGCTGTGGAAGTAAGGCAGCAAGTACAGGACAGTGTCACAGCAAATGGTGCCATAGCTGAGAACCACAGAATGGCTATCAATGTGTGTAAGAGAGGAGAACAGAGGAGTTCAGGACATATACTGGTCTGTTAAGTGCTCCCTCATTGTCAAAAAGTGTATTTTCACAAACACTGTGGTCCCATAATCGACCTATTCCATTTTGTGATCTTATGTAAGAAAGTATCATGAGCTTCTGATTACCCCACCACACACTCACACACTGCTTTTTTATAACTTTTATGGACATAAGGAAATATTTGCTAACATGAGTGTATTTTGCACTATAACTTCAGACCTGTGAAACTCACTCCTGGTACTAGAGAAGGGTTTTCTGGTTCTCTTTCCACCACATGTATTAATGGCTAAACAATGATTGAATTAATGACCAAGTCTTTTAACGACATCTGCAATTATTTTAGCAGTGAGGATTTGAACTTACACTGTGAAACAGGGCTGTGAAACCCCTCAACACCAGCACTGGTCATCATTCTTTTATGTTTTGACTGCTATACCAAGAAAGCAACAAAAAACTAAATTACTATCTGAATGCAAACCGGATTCAGAGGTTAAACTGAACTGTTTAACGTGACTATGTGTATGGAAGCATTTTTCACATACATGAAATGTCATACCCAGGAAGTATTGTGAAACAGTGCCCCTGGTGGATACTGTTTGTCCTGTGGATATAAGTATAATATGTATATGTTATGTGGTTTGAAAGGACAGTTGCCTGGGACAACAAGGGGTAAACAATTGATTCCATCCAAATTATTATTATTATTTAAGAAAAGCATACATAATATACAAATAAGATAAAAAAAATTAGCGCAGTCTTAGTGTCAGCTGTGTTCGCCAGGGTAATTGCTCTAAAGGTATACATCTGCCTGGGAGACTGCTTGTTTGAGGCTCTGCCATATGGAGTCGCCGATTCTGACTTGAAATTGATGGAGAGCTGCAGATAGGCCTTTCCCGTTTCACAATATCAGAACAGCTGGAGCATGCACCAGGTGAGGCTACAGTAAGGCTGCCATCACGACTTCATAATCACATCATGCTTTCAAGTGTTTTGGCTTCCAAACTCATCCCTAAACCACTCATCTTCTTTCTAGCCATACAATTAGAGAGGCCCATTCATTTAATTATTAGTTGTTTTAACTGCAGTCTTATCCTATTTGATTATGATGATGATTACTATTATTATTATTATGATTATTATTATTTTACAGCACCTGACCTGAGAGGATTGATTCCATTCATAAATCAGTCGCACACTTCACCAATCAATAAACCAGTATCTGTATCAAATATTGGATTCCAGAATAAATCTTGTGTTCATTAACAGGTGTTGGGATCCTCTCAGGTGAGTGCTGCAATATTATCTTTTTAATTTTACACTTATTAGGACAGACGTTGTACATTGAAGTTGTATATTGAAATGATGTATCCAGAGAAATAAATAATAATATATCATAAACTGCAACAGGAAGATTATTTTCTTCCAAACATTGGTCAATAAGGACTTAATCAGGTAGCACATCATAATAAACAATATTATGAACTCTGTCACTGATATCATGTTACGCATTTGCTTCCATAATTACACACAGTATTATCCAGATTAAGCAGAATTATACATATATAAATACAATGTCCAGATTGGTGCAATACATATATAAGGTAATGATAACTGCCATGCATACAATCATGAAAGGCCTTTGTTTTTTAGTTTTATACTGTTATCAATAAACATTTTTAGTTTATAGCAATGCAATAACTGTAACCTGTTGTTCTTAGTCAAATTTGTTATTTAAAATGTATTCTTTAAAATATAAATTTAGTGTAAGCAATTATTTTTCCTATCCAATTTTGCAATCCCCATTAATTAAACTCGACTCACCGCCATTACCTCTGCTCATCCTCAGAAGGCATGAGACAATACACACATCCTCTGACCCACACATTGACAAAGCTATAGGCTATTTATCACTATAAGCCCAGAATATCAACTGCCAATCTATCTGCAATCTATTACAGAAATCTGAGAATTTGATGTCAATAGAGCAGCTTAACACCTCAAACCTGTAGGCACCTGAGAAGCCACAGCAGGTTTTTTTTTTTACTATGGAGAACAGATTTATCCCTAGTTGGCTTTCACCCTGTTTCCCGAGATCATACTCTGCTGGTTGTGCGCTGCCTTTTGGGAACTCCCAGCCAAAGCTGACAGTGGCCTAAGCAAGAGACCTGCTTGCTCTCACCTGTAAAGTCATAGAAAGCCTTGTTAGTGCCTTGCTATACATTTCTGAAGAATCTATAAGTCACATGCAATCTCTGTCCAATTATCAGCTTGCATTGAAGCAGAAAGTGTGTCTTCATAGCTGCTCTTTGTCTGATGTCACTTGCAGCTGCAGGAGAAACACAAGCTACAGGTGCTTCCATACCAGCCTGGTCTGCAGAAAGGTATTTATCTAGAACAGTGATGGCAACCTGCAGCTCCCTGGAGCACAATGTGCAGCCCACTGGTTCATCCCAAAACATGACATAATTTGTTTGTCAGAGTCTCATGGCTTCCACTGGAGAGCAGTGACAACATTTTAAGCCTATGTGACTTAAATTATACTAAAATGCAATAGCACGGGTTGCCTACCACTGTTCTAGCAGCTGCAAGTTATATCTGACAAAGAGTAGCCTTGAGGACACATCTCCTGCATAAATAGAGGCTGACATGCAGAAGGTGATTGCATTAGACTTATAAGTAAAACAAACAAAACAAATCATCAGATGAAAAAATTAATAAAATATTATTGACACGTTTAAACAGCGGATACAACATGTGTTCATGTACAATGCAATATTCATTTGAACCCTATTATCTGCCCCTTAAAAGTGTAATTATAAATCAAATTGGGAATGATCTCTCCCTTTCTGGAGCACAGCACTAGATTTGTATTCAAGCTGTAAAGCATTTTGTGCTGTATACATCTTAGACAGTATCTTAAAACAGACCTGTCATATCAAAGACATGGGACATTTCCTCAATATTCTCCATTGGGAAAGATGCTTTACAAAAGATATGTCAGAAAGGGGAATAAAAATAAATGCAGAAGTGGAGTTAAATGAAAAGTATAATCTCAAATGACAGGCAAGAGCATATTTAAATAACAAAGTTTGGTAAAAGATGTTTCCATGTTTCAAGAGGGCCTATAATAAGATTTGGCTTTTTGCCAGTTGATCTTTTGGAGTTTGTCTGAAAGCTATCATCATCTTACCTCAGGCAAGGCTACTGAAAGGTTACCTTTCTGATCTAGTGAGAGCTAATGATAACAGAATTGAGGGCAAAACCCTCAGCAATACCAGAAGACATCCCTTTCTCTATCACAAGATGGATTTTTCATAAAAACTACATTCACAACTTCTTAACACTTTTTTTTTTTTAAGAAAAGAACATATGTATTACAAAATGAAGGAAACAGTGTGTTAATATGTTTAAAAGTCCCTTTTACAGATTTCATAGAATAGACACAACTAACAATATATAATTGTTACATACAACATGCTTGTTACAGATGTATACAGTATAAGTATAGCATTCATCAGGAGGTGCTATGTAATTAAATACACAAAGGAAATCAGAAAGATTGATATCCTTGATATCTGATTAAAATCATCATCATCATCATCATCACTTTTTTTGAGTGTCATTGTTATGGAGGAAGTAAAAAAAAGCTATGAAAATGTATTCAGTGAGAAAATTCACACCCAATTTACAGCTTCTCATGTCATTTTTGATTCCCAGAAGTTAATAGTTCAAAAGGTAACAGTTAGCATCTTTCTAAAAAAAGTTCCATACTTTTCAGACCTGGAATCAATTAAATTGGCTGAAGTATGAATCAGACCGATATAACTTGTGGTCATCTTTAATAAGTCTATATAAAACCACCTTGCTGTTCTTCATACTGATTTTATACAGTTTAAACTTCATCCTAACCATGACAATTACTCACCACATTCTTTTCTACTATTTTCGTCATATTTTCAGTTTATCTACACTCTCCTGCCAATCAAGAATGAATATTGTTGGACACTTTGTTTTCATTTAGCTTCTCACGGAAGGTGCTTCTGAAAGTGAGTTGCTTTCATGTGTTAATTTAGTTTTTTCAGATGCGTTAATCAAAGGGTGACCTCAGCACATATTGAACCCCCCCAGTAAACAACATTTTCCCTTAAATTGAATAAGCTAATGAATTCGTTTCCTAAATAACTAATGAGGTATCTGAAAACCAGCAATTGAATGTGTGAAACACTTGCACAAGTGGTGGTGTACATCACATATAAGCGTTTGTAAAATCCCTACAACCCAGACAGAGATTTGCATCTTCTTAAGGGTCTCCCCAAAGAGCAGAGGAAGACCCCACATTTTAAAATCCCAGGGCACTTGCATGTACCCACCCACCTCCATTTGAAGGAAACCCCTCTAAATATGGCAAACATTGTTATAAATCAGATTTTGTTATACACTGATTAGTTTGTATATTGCACCTCGTCACTTTCTTATTCGAGACGAACTGCGGCTGCTCTGTATACAAATACAAATCAGCACAATCAACAACAACCAAAAAAGCAGGTTGAAAACTTTTGAAGGACCTGTGTTTCTCGAATATGTTATGACTCTATATATAGTATATACTTCTAGTCCTGAAGTTCAACCACTCGGTGCAGAAACACCAATTCAATCACGATAGGGCTTGCGTGCATTCCTCCTCACAGGTGCAGAGGGGACTTTTGCAAGTTGGGAATCGGCTAAAACATCTACCTTTCAGCCGGACAGCATCCCACCGACACCCCTGCCTGCAACTCATGCCGCTGTAATGGATGGCGACTTGACACAGCAATCTGGAGACAACTAATTCTGCTGCTAATCATCCGCGGCGTGTGTGTCAAAGGGAGAGCAGCAGCGAGAAGGCTCTTCCTGGCGGCCATCAAGCGGCCCGTTAAGGAAATGCAGGTGTGTGGAGACAGCTCCTCTCTCTCCCTCTCCTGCTCGCATTTCGCTGTGTCTCTCGCTCTCCGTGCACCGCCGGCAGCAGTGTGTGCTACAATTTGACAGCAGCACTATCTCTCTCTAAAGAAAGCTTAGCTCTCACTTTTCTGTCTTTCTCCTTGCCGCTTGCATTGTCTCCAGCCACAGCAAGGGAGAGAGAGAGAGAGAGAGCAGGTACCAACTAGCCTTGCAGAGAACTTCTCCATGCATGCATATTGTATTGTTCTGCTCTGAAACAACTGCACTTTTTGGGGGGGACCCCAGATATATTAATGGGGCTGATGTGCCCGTGTGATGTATTCTCTCTTTGCAGTTCATTTGGGGCCTGTGTCTGGAATAAGAAAGCATTGCTGTTTCTGACTGGGGAGAAGAAAGATAAGACTCCTCTGGATTTCCAAAGAGATTTACCCTGGATGCCTTAGTAAGTAATCATTTACATTGCATTATGTAAAGTCATACAATATTGGCTGCAATGCATATATTTGTATAATGTGATTTTATTTGGTGTGTAATGTTTAAATAGTTGCTTATCATTGCCTTTTTTGTTGTTAAATTCCAGTTTCCAAGGCATTTGAAACCATCTAACTGGGTGTATAGTAAGTAGCTATTGGAGTTGTACTTGCATTGTGTTTTTTTAGTAGCAGTGGTTCCTTGTGCTGTATAATAGCATTACTTAGACTGGTTGTGGGAAGTGTTCAATTATAAGTTTGTGTTGGATCAGTTTTAAAGAACTGCTGAGGTGGTATTTTTTTAAGCCACATCCAGCAAATGCATGGCTCATCTTCATAACGGTGATTGAAAATTGTGGTTGTTGATAATGGCTCAGAGGTGCAATATGTTCTGATCAAAATGCCTGCTAATTATCATGACACCATCTAATCAAATATTTATGGCCACGTTTTCCTGTAAATCTGTAACTAAGAAAATATGCTGTCTTTGTTTGTCCATTTCTGTAATGGATGATGCACTTCATTATAGATCAAATCAAAGAAGTTGAGGGATGGGGGGCGGGATTTAGGAAATGTAAATGTAGCCCTGTTTAAACTTAATAATGCTTTGTGCTGTGAAATGAGTTTATTCTTCTGTCTGAAGGGGGAATAACAGACAGTGTGATGCTTTTATTAAATTCAGGAGTGGTTTTGTGATATGATATGAGCCAGGGTTTTTCTGTCTTAATTGTGTTTGTGAAAGCAGAGGTCCTCTGCTTAGTTGCAGTGTTTCTCTTCCCTAGAGTCACTAGGCCTCCACTAAGAGTTTAGATACAGGGAAACTTTGCTAGGACTTGTTTCTAAGTGTCCCTTTGGACAGGTTGTAGTGTTTTTAGAGGCAAGTGAGGTAATCAGTTAATGTCATGGGACGACTGACGTAAAAACAAACCAGAAAATGAATTAAATTGTATTTATTAAAAAGAGTAGGGCCCCTCCACATTTTTTCTTTTCATATTTAATATTTCAAGTTTTGAATACAATTGTCATTATTTTGCAGCTGGGTTTGACTATACATCACATCAAATAATAATAAAAACTGAAAATCCTAGCTTTTCCATGGCCCACAATAACCACATATTCCTTCATGGTTGAAACAAATATTGTGTATATTAAATGCCTGTGCTGTTTGCGTATTTGGTTATGTTCATGTTTATGTATAGCGGGATTGTACTATCTTTTAAAATGTATTATAAGCATCGTGATTTGTTGGTTGCTTGGGTTGTATATTTTCTCTGCTAACGACATATCTCCATTGAAAGAATGCATATTTGTAGTTGTTCAAGTTCATGTTAACGGCGGCAGCGGATTAATTAAACTGCTTTTGAAATATGCTAATTCCTTGATACCTAATTTAAATTTTGTTTCTTGGTTGTTGTTTTTCTTTTACACTTTAGATGAAACAGGGTCTCTCATCAAATTCATTTTACACATCCCTTTGGATTACAGTACTGCAAGTCTCCAGGGGCACATAGCAAAAGTAAAGTATCTAATGAGCCGGCCTTGTGATGAAGATACTTGTCAGATAGGAAACTTTGTTAAGCTGACAAAGGGGATGTATTTATTGTAAAATCAAATGTGTTTTTACCTCAGGGATGAGTTGCATTTGAGAAGAATACATTGTAGTCTAAACCATGAAAGAAATGGCCTTGCTTCCTTAAAGAGAAATCTATGAAGGACATTAAAATGTAGCTTACAAAGCTTTCTTGTTTAAAACTGCAAAAATAATTAGAGGACCAACTGAAATCTTGAGTGGGGGCATTTTTACAGAATCTGATATACATGATGGGCAACTGGTCAAATGAAGACACATGGCAGGATTTTATCATATAGAAATATGACTTTTGAAGATGCAGTGCTTAACAGTGTGGATGTTCCTATTTTAATGGGGACTTATTTGACTCAATGAAATGCTAAAACACTTATGAGAGTGAGTGATTGAAACCCCTTCAGGAGTGTGCTTACTGATAGAAATTCACTAATAAGGCCCCACTGCTTTGGTTACATTTCTGCTAGTGTGAAGCAGATTTTTCTTCTCTTTTCCAGCATAGTGAAATAGTCCATGTAAGCATTTTTGTGTGGTTACTTATTTATTTCCTATGATTCTGACATTTCACCTTCATTTTTTATTTTGACATGTAAGTCATAATAAGAGACACATCTGAAAGAAGGTGTATTCCATTTATTCTTTGAACTCTTAGCAGAACTTCACGATTGCAGACTTACCTTGTACGTGAGCTATACAGTATGACAGAGGCTCATATTCAAAATGAATGCTCTAGATCAGTGGTTCTAAAACTAGATTTGGGGACTCATGGGAATTTGTGGTAAAAATCACAATAATCTTCCCCTTACCAGTTTTGCATCATCAGTGGATTTGTCTAATTTATTTTGAATTGTATCCCCTGAAGAACCGCTTTTAATATTTTATTATTAGCATTATTATATTAATTGAGTGCCCCTAGTGAAATTCTTATTTTGAAAATGCTGGTCTACATTCTGATGTAGTAACTATTTGTGATGCTTTTTTTTTCTTCTTCTTCTTCATTTCCAATGTACTTCTTGATCCAAGGATTGTTTCTTTGTTTTACAGTGTATATGAATATTAGTGCATCTACTCACTTTTATATCAAGGTATAAACAATATTTTCCTGGAAAAAGCAATAGAAAATGTTATGGAATGAGTTGACATGGCTTTCACATGTTGTTTCCACATCCTTATCTTTATGGTGATCATGTTGATGATAAGAGTGATGTTTAGATCTTAAAATAATGCCTAATATTTAAAATTAGAATAGTCAATAGCAGTAACTTTACTGGGCTTTATTTATTGATTTGGACAAGCACAAAAACGCAATAGAAGAAGAATCATATCATAAAAATAACGATATGTCAGTTTTCCAATTCTAAAATGTTAAAGGCTTGCAGCTTCTTATTATGCATTTGGAAATGAGGCCAAGAAGCAATTTCAAGGCCATATGAGGTTTAATAGGCAACTCTTAAATAAAGAGACTTTGTAAAGGACAATTAAAGTGACATTTATATGTAGAATAACTACAAAATCGGGATGCATATGCATTGGAATAGCATAGGCTGATATACCCTGCTGTGATGTGATAGCTGTGTGATAGTGATGTGTGTGTGTGTGTGTGTGACATCCACAGCAGTAATATTTTAATAGTAGTGCAAGTCTCGCTGTAGTGTGGATGACTGAGTGGAGTAGAGATTCCCATGGGAACTGTGCCTAAGGTGATGTGAAGGGCTGGTCAGTTTGGTAAAAAAAAGATTTTAACTTTAACTGTCATGCACTGAATTCTAGGTTAAGCTATCATGGATTAGTCTCTGGCAAGTGTTCTTTTGGCTTTATTTCCCAGTAGCGAAGGCAGCAGACCTCTTTCATAAATTGTAACCACAACTTACAATTTTCTGCCGCCTGGGCGGGGAGAGATGCTCCTGGGTCATTTTGCTTATTTCTTATCAGCCACTGTGAGACAGCCCATAGAAACTGAGCGTGGTGCAGGTGAAAGCAGTGCTGTGAATTGAGTGCCTTAATTGAATAAAAACTACATGTCTTATAATTGAGTGAAAAGTGTCTTTTATAAATGTTAGGAAACGGGAGTTGTTTTTTTCCGCGTACTTCAAGTCTTCTTGTTTTTTGAAAGCAGCCTCATTACTTTACCTGTTTTTTGCCCCCCTGAGAGAAAGGTCTATAATTATAGTTTCTGAAATTCTTTATGTGACATAATCAGGCCATTGCTAAGAGATAGTGGAGAATTGTCACAACAAAGGCAGAGCGTGATGTAAACAATTGTCACACCAAAATGGTTGTGGTGAAATATTTGCTGTTAGTTAAATCACATGTATCTTTTGAACAATTGTAATAACGTCTCAGCAAATAGGCCAGGTTTCTAGTGCTGAAAATGGGACTAAAATTTCTGGAAAATGTCACACAAATAAGGGCAAACTGGAAAAAAATGGGAGAGAACATTTTTCTTAAGTTAAAGACAATATTTGGGATTTTGAGATTCTCTTATTAAACTCATAACATTTATTTTTCTCTAAAACACACTTTTATTATCACATCCACCTCATTATAACGCACAGAATGCTTGCCTCCCAAGGGCAGTTTTATAATGAGGATGAAGTGACTGATAATTAGATACACCTGGCACATCAGCTTTCAGGAAATTTTGATTCATCCCTAAATAAAATGTTTCTCCTTGACAACATGAAAGTAAAATCTTTCTCTGTGCCACTCCTTTAAAGTGCAAATGTTTTATTTATTTATCTCTTTTACAGAGAAGGTGATGCATTTCATTTACACTGACGATATGTCGCCAAAAACTGCTCATCACCTGAAACGTTTCTACTTTACTGTAAGGATACCACATTTTGTTATCCCTAGGCTACCATCCTAAAGACTTTTGAACTTGTGGATTCCTTCTGATACCTCATTAGACAGAATAATTGTGACAGGGGAGTGTGACCTTGTACCTCAGAGCCGTCTCCCTTTTCGATTGTAAGAATGACTAAGTGGTTCCCTCCCAGAAGATTGTAAGTCATTCATTCTCATTAGGCTGCTAGTCACAGAACTTTATCAAGACATCAAACTGCTCGTGGGGGGAAAAAAAGTGATGATTTACAGAAAGGACCCTTCTGCCAACCACAGCAGTGATATCAGCTGTCTGGCATTTTTCACCAAGATGGATGAACACTTATTTCAATAATTCAATCATCAGTATTGTATTTTTTCATCTGAAATGGAAAATAGCCTTGTATAGGGCAGTCTTGATAAGTGGTTGTACATCCGTAGGGGTGTGTGTGCCACAAAAAATTGAATCTGGTGGGTACTGTACATAATTAAAAAAAGTCAGAGGTTTATTAAGTTGTTTTGTGAAATACTCTCTCGGTTTCTAGACTGGGGTTCAAGTTTTCTATCAAATCCATTGTGGTTTAGATTTCCTTTGAAAACTGCAGGCTTGCTCAATTAGTACGATGTTGGTTTATAATCTTGTTTTCATATTATGAGGGATGAGGTCGATGAAATCCCAAGATCCGGGGATTCATCCCAGCAATAGAGTACATGACTCGGAGAGAAAGACAAATGGAAATAAAGTGGGAGATCAGTCTATGTTACATAGTGCTGTCCTGGGTTCTTTTGAAAAGTATTTTTTTGGGTTCATATTTGAAGAAGATTTTATTTGCTCTCAAGATGAACCATGTTAGAACCATGTTGTGTGATCAGTTGAAATACAAATTGAACTTTTCGGAACACAGAGACCAGTGGTATTTTGTCACAAAAAGGCGAAGCTTATGTTGGGAGGAACACAAGCTGCAGGAGGTAGAGAAGTTCAGCATAGAGGAGTGGATGAACATCCATACTGAAAATATGATAAGTACTGAAAGGCTAAAGGAATCGCCAAGTAAATATTCTTGAAATAGTGTTTGCTGGGCCCTGAAATAATTTGAACATTGAATAGAAATCTATGTGGCTATTCTTGACAAACGTGTTATTGCTACCTACACTATCAATAGACATAGAATTCACCTGCACTGTTACACAAGAGTCACACAAGTGCATAATGGCAAAGATTTTGTTGGTGCTGGCGTGAGACTTAGGACAACGTGAGAATAATAATACCACAGGAAAAACTAACTTTTCTCAACCTAGACATGAGCCAAAGAACTAAGCTAACCATTATAATATTATTCCACAGTTTTCATGACAGAAAGTAGGAATCTGTCTCTTTAAAAATTACAAAGTAAATATGCTCAAGAACCAAGATCTCAGCTGAAAATTAACCATCTGCCCAGGACTTCACACTCTCATCTCACCCTTCACTTGCCTGAAATGTATTTTAAACATGGACAGAATGAATATATAGATATCTGATTACATACTATTCAAAACAGCTTTTAACATAATGATTGGGTTAGAACATTTAATGATGTAGTATGACTACATATATAACGGGAATATAACAATATAATATATAGGCACACATTTTTAGTTGATGCTTATAGTATTAGAAAAGGACAGGATTTTTGGTTAATTGAAATTGGCTTGCTATTAAGAATTAAAAAAAAAAAATATGGACTTATTTCACGTGCACAAAAACTCACAGGCCTACACACACAAATGGCAGTTAAATTTGCTCTTATATTGTAAACAGTTGAAGACAGCTCAATGATGAAACAAGACTATTTAGATCCTCAAGTCATCTTGACAAAGGAATTGTTTAACTGAACTGAAAATATGACAGCAAAGAGGATGTGCGCAGAGTCAATCAATAAGAAATGAAAAGAGAAAATTACATATCATTAATTAAAGTCTCATTAAGCCCACAGTTCTCTCGGCCTACCTTATCATTTGGTAAGCTATTTTTCTTCTAGGGTACTATAATTACATAATTCAGAACAGAATACATTAAACACTCTGCTTGTATTATAATGCATAATTGCAAAGTGCAAAAACTGGAATTTGAGAAAGCACAACTACACACTTAAGTAAAATGTTTGAAAAATATATCTTAATGAGGGATTATGCATATTTTATTGGAAAGACCCAAACCCTCCAAATAGTTTGTACTCCATATGCCTGCAGTCTACCAAAAAGCTCAGATTTGTCTGAGGCCGTGGGCTTCCTGGCAGTTTGTTCTCTTTGATTTGAGTGTAAAGGAAGACTGGCTTATTTTTGATTGCTCTTGCTTCAGGCATTAATTGTTACAGTTGAAATATATATGAATGAAAGGTCTTTTAGCTGTCAACATGAAAAAAAGAATGAAGCACCAGATTGTGCAAGACATTTTAATAATTATTTAAACATCTGATCAGTAGGTGGTCTACATCACTGAAAGGGACCAACTGAAAGTGGCAGATTTGACATAATAGGCTGGTGTAGATTTAGTTGACTTAATTTAAGAGTGAACGTTACAAAAATGTGGTTGTCAAGACGGTTGATGATATGCACTCGAGATGTAAACAATCCAAAAACCTACAAATAAAATAAAAACCATAATCATCCTACAGAATCTGAAAAGCGGACCAGGTACCATGGTTTATCCCCAAAATGAAAAGGGATACAGTGACACCGTGTAAAATCATAAACAACACAGATTTAATAATACAAGCTGAAGGGTTGTAACAAATATTATTGATTTAGAATAATATCCAAACTAACAGTGACAAGAATTTAACCTATAAATGTATAAACTTTCACTCCTGAATAGAAAACACTCCTGAAACTAAATTAATCTAAAGCAATTAACAATACCATAAATAGGCCAATTAATTAGTCACCTGCCTTCCCAGCTATCAGAAATTCTCTCACAATCTGCTGCAGCTCCTGTAGACCCTCCTCCCTCCCACCAGCCCTTTCTGATCCTGCTGTGGGGCTGTAGCTGGGTGCCGAACAGATCTTGAAGCATCATGAATGAATAACAATGAGGGGGTTTGGAGACCAGCTTTCCAATACAGGGCCGTACTTGGCACAGCTTACATCAGTCCCAGCTTCCTGAATGCTCCGAAGGCTTAAGATGGCAAACAAATGCTATAGAGTAGTTTAGAATAGCCAAGGGGGATTTCATCTGCTGGCAGTCATCTTCTCATGTTTGTATCCTGTTTTTTTAAATGTATATATTTTTAAAATGCTCAATATGTTGCTACGTTGCCCCCCTTTGCAGTCCCCTCAATAGAAGAGCTATTCATGATTCTGTGTAAAGGCAGAGATCTGTCAAAACCCATCTTACTTTGTCTGCTTTGTCGACTTTGTAGGTGTGTAGCTAGCAGGAAACATCAAAAGTCATTCACCCTAGATGCACAGTGGTGCCAGATGTCAACAAAAACAGAATTTAAGGTGGAAATGGTTCAAATATTTAAAGGTGTTCCTTTTATGATGATGATGATTTATTATTATTATTGTTGTTGTTGTTCTTGTTGTTGTTAATAATAACAACAACAATATGTATGTATGTATTATTCATATTATTAATTCATATTATTAATAATAATACAATCATTTTTTTTGTAATGTCACCCATATCGTCTTGCATCACGCTGACAATAACTTCATGTAGATCATAATAATAGAAGACACATCGGAAAAGACAGGCTAAAGCACTTTTGAAAGATGTGTGGGGCGTAATGCTTGTGGGAGTCAGGGGCTCATTTGTGGGTGCCTTGATAAATAATTATAGTACACACAAGATAAGATTTGGCTCACTTTCCCCTGCTGATAGGGTTATTTTTAGAACAAAAAAGTATGAAGCACTCTGCATGTGTGCAGTCTGAATTCCAAACATATCAAAATGTATCTACAGCACCGGTTTTAATCAGAGGCATCTGGGCTTCACACTGAATAGAAAAGCTTTACTGGTTCTTTGCTTCTTTTAAGGTCATTGTTTATTTATTTATTTTC
This sequence comes from Amia ocellicauda, assembly GCF_036373705.1. Classification (NCBI taxonomy): domain Eukaryota; kingdom Metazoa; phylum Chordata; class Actinopteri; order Amiiformes; family Amiidae; genus Amia; species Amia ocellicauda. The sequence goes on along the minus strand of NC_089862.1, from coordinate 26,700,538 downwards.
CAATTGAGCTTTAAACAGATTCGGTAGAAAGCAATGTTCAAGGTGATCTTGTGTTGTCCATGATGGCAAACAAATGAAAGGAGAGAGCCCTCAGCACTTCTAATCCCCCTCCCATACAGATACTTTAAAATATAACAGAGTACCTACAGTGTACTTTGTCATTCAGCATCTCTTATTTTCTCTCTAGCATATAAATCCATGATAGATAACATTAGGATCTAACAAGTTTGAATAGGAAAATCAATGTAGAGTGAAAATTAAATTTAACAGAGAGCCTTTAGGCAAAGTGCAATTTAAAAATATATATTTTACTTTCCCTGGAGGTTCAGATGGGGAAGGAAGAAATAGAATCTAGGTTAGCTGTCAGTGAAAACAGTATCAAGGAGTCGGCGAGCAAAGCATCTCCTTCCTAATGTATTTCTCCTTTGATTACTTAATTTTGTTACAATAACGTCCTAATGTGATCATAGCATAGGTCAAAAGTATCCCTTAGCCAACTGTAAATCAATCTTTGTCGGAATCAATGAGTAAACTCTTTATCTTCCTAGGAAATACTGTTTTGCAAAGGGAGGTGGGGGGGAGGGGGGAGGGGGACTGATTCATTTAACAGGTAAGGAGTGATGACATCTGAACCCCTGGAGAGAAGGAATGAGAGATTCTAAAATGGAACATAGTGGATGTGATATTCTCAAAAAGCAGGCGATCATAGGTGGAAACAAGACCTTGTGGAGATGTGACATGTGCTGTTTGTTCAGTCTAGGCTGTTACTAAGCATATATGATCTTGAGGGCTTTTTCTCAAGGATTGGGGATGTTAGCTCAACTGTGCCATAGAACTCTTTCTGACTAATCAAATGACCAACGATTAGCATGTTTTGTATGAGGTCCCCTTACTTAGTCCCCCAATTTTGGAGAAATATCCTGTCATTTAATGACTCTTTATCATATGAGGTGTAGTTTATTCAATACAATGAAAATGTGAGTAAAGAGACCTGTGTCTACTTCATTTTTACTTTGAATTGGTATTTTAGCAGTATGCAACTCATTATCTTGTCGCAACACATTTGATTCCCCATTGAAAATTATGCTTTTTAAATGCCACCAAATAATTTAGTCCCACACATAACAAACTCACGTTGTTTTAAATTGATTGCATGTAAAGTATAATAATGTTCGAATTTAGCAAAATTAGAAAAGTTTGGCAGGTCAATTTATGGGGTAAATACTTACTTGATCAGTATTGTTTTAAATTGAATGCAAAGAAGCTGCTAAACCCAGTTGACAGAGAAAATGTTTCCTGGACGACATGTTTTGTTATACTGTATAGTTTTGGTGCAAAGCTGATGGCTTCATTTTTTTTCTGATTGAGGTCTGTAAAACAAAAGAAAACTGATTACAGGAAAACAGAAAAAAAATATCTATACATCCTGCTATATTCTTTAGTAAGTGCTCTTCTGCTAGGAATAGAACAGTTTAACAGTTAGATAATATAGTGTTACAGCTCACAAAATAAATGACTATTTTATATTGTGTTTGACTTCATTGATAAATATAGCTGTGTGATCCATGGTCTCCTATTACTGGTTTAAAATATAAAAGTACAAATGTTGATGCATTACGTTCCACAATCTTATCTTCAGTATGGAGTGGAAATACTAATATGGAAGTACCCAACATTTTGTTTTCTAAGTTTCAAAGTATTACCAGAACCCCCTTTCCAAATATGGGAAGCTATCAATTGTGGCATGGTTATGAGCTACTGTGAAAAAGATATGTTTTATCCTAACTGAAGATCAAAGCACACTTTAATCAAGTCTAAAGTTGTCACATCTCGGTGGTATATCTTCCCACTTCAGCTAGTTTAAGGTCTTTCTGAAATCATGTACTAGCTGCAAAATAGATTAAAATGGGTGGAATGTAAGCTACTTTCATATAATTGTTTTTCATGTTTATTGTGCATTGTGCAAACTCTGAAATGTATCAATTTATCATGGCCGATTTATTCAAACATTTAAGTGTCATTAATAGTACATACCCGTTATGTATCTATAGTGCCTCTTAGCAATGTTTGCTGTAACAGAAGTTTTTGCTGTTCACTGCAGCATGATGACTGCCTGAGGGAACAGTAATTTCAGTTTTTGTGGCATCATTTCCCAGGTATATTGCTACATTATGTCTGGAGACGAGGCCAAAGTCTTTGGCTCTGAATCCAAAGTCCTACTTAGTAGTATATGACGTAACATCCCTGCTTCAGTCAATGCCCATTGTCTCTATTCATTCAATTTAACTTGTTATGGATATCTAGTTCTCACCTTTATTACTTGAACTCTTAAAAGACACCAGGTAAACTGCAATAATAATACATTGGTGCAAAGGAGCAAACGGTACCAGAAGTAGATTCAAATTAAAATCATATTTACAAAGATTCTAAGGTGTACAACTGTAGTTTGACAATTGTTATTATATTTGTAAAAGGTTATTTAAGGCTTAATTTATTTCTTAAGAAAAATTACTTTAATCAGTCATACTCTTCTGTTGTTGCAGGAAAAACAATGGAATTCATAGTGTTAAAAACAGGAAAAAACTAATACAATTGAATGAGATTGGTTTTTTTTCTTTTGAATTAGTAATGGGGAACTTAGTATTATTTGAAGGTCTGATTCTCTGAGGCGCCTCTCTCTATTTCTCTTTCTCTCTGTCTCTCCCTATATATAAATCATATTGTTATCCATTAAGATGGTCCAGAATTTTTTTATTTTTTTTTAATTAGTCATAGTAATAATTTCAGACCGTTACACAAACCTTACATGTTTGTGTTTTGTTATTGACATTTGGAGAGTAGTTTACATTTTCCACCCTATTGGATGTTCATTTTCTTAACTTGCACTTAACAGTAAATCAATAATGGAAAAAGTAAGTGCATTCTCATAACTCCAAATTCACTTGTTACAAAAATATAATTGTCTCAATAAATGTGTTTTGGGGTTATTAAAGCATGTGGTTACATTGATTTCCAATGTGTTTTAATTCTGGTATTTAATTACTATGCAGTCCATATCGTTTGAATTGAGACCTTGGACATATATAAACAAAACACCCTATGAATATGCACAAGCACACACCTTATAATTGCAGCTTGTGATAAAAATACAAAATAAAATACTTAAACGATAAATATATTATAAAACCCTCTTAAGGGTTGTCCAAACTATAAATAGTAAAGTTCGGTAAATGTGGCATTTGTTATTGTAGCATTTGATTCAGGATCTGACATGCTTTTGAAATCTCTCTGGTGTGCATATACTCTGTGTCTGTCTTCTGCCATTAAAACTGTTTTTCCCATTTCTTTGATTGTTAATACCATTTTGCTTTTGACTGTATGTGAAGTTCACATTCCTTCATCAGTACCTGCCAATCACAACCGTTTTATCGCTTGCTTTTACTTTCCCCCCGAACTGTATACAGAAATGAATGTAATTATCTGCCACATTTTCTGCCTACATACCTTTATGTAAATGGAAATAAAAAAATAAATATGACGGATGAAAGAGGCCCTGATTGTGATGTTTTGAAATGCCCACTAAATGTGATTGAAAAAGCCTTCAAAGATAAGAATATGCCATGGCATGTCTATACATATGCTTACAGAGGATTACAGGTGCTGTGATCTCTGACAGTAAGTAACGTCTTTTTAAGATTCTACTGAGATTATCAGGTGGTCAAATTTAGTGATCTAGTTGACCTTGATTCAAATATTGTTTCTTTTCCTTCACCTTACTTGTGAAGTTGCCAGGTCAAGACTTTGTATTGAAACAAGTAGTCATGAATAAACTGCAACTGGTTGTTCAGATGTGATTCCACTGCTTGCCCCTGGTTGAGGATTCGCTGTCACCATCTGAGTATACCACATGCAATTAATCCACACTGTTCTCTGTACATTCATCTCAGGATTATGTGTGCTTAATTTTTAAAGGTTTGCTGAAGAAGGAAAAGGAAAAAAAACATATTCAGACCGTGAGAGTGGAGAGTGTGAAATGTTATTCTTCCAGTGGAATCACAGCCATGCATCTTGAGAAGGGACTAGTACAAATTACCTTTTCAGGGTAACAGCATGAATAAAGCATTAAATTAGCTTAATAACTTAAACACTGACTGGATTGAATAGTAAGGCCCATAATTACACTACATCGTGAGGATTTACATCTCCCAGTATTGTATCTGTCTATTTAATACTTGTGTAGTGTTTCACACACAACATTCAGTGTAATTGTTCAGTTTTGTGTAAGGATACAGTAAATAGTCAACAATGAGTATAATTCTTTCCTATTAATCTTTTTTAATTTATTACATGTTCAATAAATATGTATAATTATGTAGGAATATAAATGTTTTTATATACCATAGTATATAATACTGGTAGTAGCTCTTCCAATGATACCACTATGATCTGTTAGGTCCAATATCTGGGCATGTTATTTATAATATCTGTGTATTAATGCTGCTGTTTCAACTTTAAAGCTTGAATTGCAACCATGCTTCCATTATTGGCAATGTCATGGTCCATATACACAGTCATTTTACCTCTGTATATTCCATATTTCTGGGCTTAAGCATGTCTGCTAGATAAAAAATATGTTTTAATGTTTTCTGCCTCCTTGGCTTTGCAAACAACACTTTCCATTTTGTAGTCTACTAATTAATGGCAAATAACAGTCACATAAGACTGCATTCATTGCACTCCACAAATCAGCAGTTGTGACAGCAATCTTGACGGACTAACTTATTGCTAAAGCAGCAGCAAACTTGGCATTTAGTTTCTCCAGTCTAGCCATGATTGTTTTTTGTGCTAGAACAGTTTACCACCATATATCCCATCAGCTCTTGACTCATTCCACCTTCACCAAAGTTAATTGGAAGCATATTCTTTGTGATGGTTTGTGCAATTAATGCTGAATTTTGTTTAGCATATGAGTCATCACATTGATGACTCCTCTGCATGGTGAAAGATAGAAAAACACATTTGGTTTTGCTTTTGTAGTATCTTCCAAAGCAGCAAATGGATGCTTGAGTTTCAGGAGATTAAGCAAACTTGTTGATTTATGATAAGAAATAAATTTCCTGCAGAGGCTGCCTGTTACAGTGCTCTTGTTGAACTTCTCAAAGATTGACGTTCGATACATTGACTTCTTACCCTTTCCTACAAACATGTACTCCATTAGCCATTGGCTGATCTAGTGAAATGTGCCTACCTCCATGACAATTCCTAATGTGTCTGTAAGTATTGTAGCTGATAATTTTCCATTAAAATTTTGCATTTTGTTTTTTAACTTAGTGAGTGTTCATCTAATATGTATATAGAATATTCAAATACTCTTATATTTGGTCTTACCACTAATAAACTTAATTGGTCAACTTAATTGGTTGACTAAATTTGCTCATCAGTGACTGATGTTGAAAATCATACTGTATAATTTCAATTAGGATGTTTTTCTGAAACATTATGATTTGCTAATGAAGCACCACTGCTATGGTGTTTTAAAAAGTGGACAGAGCCCTACAATTTCTGTCCTTGAAAGTCAATTTTCTTTTCTTTGTAATGATAGTTATTATAATGGGATTTAGCATATCTTATAGCCAAGATATGATAGCCTCTTCCGAGGGTAGGTACTTTAACAAAGACATATTCAATGATATTTAGAATACAATACATTGCAGTGCAATATTATGCATATTTTAATGTATTATTGGAAAATCCATTTCCCATATCTAATTTAAATTCTGGTGTTTATTCTGTTATAAGAGCACAAACTGATTATTTTCAACCTCTTGTTCAATTTCATGATCCTCCTTGACAAAAAAATCCATTATTTAAAAATTACCAACAATATTTTAAATATATATTCTTAATATCTATATTAAGCACTGCAAATATTATGGTTATTCAAGGGTAGAAAATAAATAAATCATAGAATCCTGAGGGTTCTTTTGGGGTATCATTTTTTAAGTCTGGTTGTTGTCAGTACTATGATGATTGCAGTAATACAACAATTCCTTTCCTGTTATATATATATATATATATATATATATATACATTTGAGCCCTTATGTTTTCTTTCTCTTACTGTGTTATGTTTCAATAAATGTATTTATTTTGTGACAACTGTAAATCACCCTGTGTTAGGGTGCCTGCCATGATATAAATAATAATGTGTAAAAACATAAGTGAAATCAGCTTAAAAACAACCACATGAATGCTAAACCCCTGACCACATTTAACTAATTATCAGTTTGAAACAGGATTTCCAGTTGCACTGAGTCAAATGCTATTTATGTACATTTTTGTGCTTGCTGTTTCTCCACAGAGAAACACTAACATCCAAATTTAACTTTCATGCTGACAAAGTGTTATAATGATTCACTGTTTTTCTTCCCCCACTGCATGCTCAAATATATGACAAACTGCTGACTGAAATATGGGATTCAACATTAAAACAGCAATCTGCAGCAGAGTGGATGAATTTGTGATAAACTGTCCCTGGAGATTTATAAAACATATTTTCGATAAAAAGCCACAAGATGTTTCTTCACATTAGGCAGACTCTAACATTTAGACTGCATGAACTTATTGGCTAGTGTTGACACCTGCTACCCCACAGCTGTAAACAACTCTTGAGTTTATAGTGATAGAGCTCTAGCATCAATTTTCAGTGTTTTATAGCTATAAAAGCTTGACTGCCTGCATAAAAATTGGAAAAGGAGGTAAAGTTGTTGTGTTTATTGCTCCTTTACTGGAATGGCCAAATGAGTCCTCTGGGGTTGGACACTACTGTTTTAGTTGATGTTCTGGTAGCTCTTGATCAAGAAATGAAAAATAAATACAATTACAATTATGAAAAGTAATACAATTTGGGCTTTGTTTTGCTGCATTTTATAGGTAAATGTCAATGATTGATGCCCATTTCAGTGAACGTAAGCAATCTGCTCGAGCTTTACGAAATGTGGTAGGTTTTACCTTCAGCCATAAACTATTTTTTATAGTGTATCGAATCTTTGACATCTTTATTTAAACTGTTACACTATATATTGTAGCATGTCTCTAAATATTCAAGTGGTTTATGTTACCTTCAACATATTTTTAAATATTTGTCTTTCATCACCAGAACACATATGTTTTTAATAATCTTATGGTATAATATATTATTCATATTATATCATCTAGAATTATTAACTATTTATTCATCAAAATATTTGAAACAAAATACATTATTAATAATACATATAATTGCAAGATGTAATTGGCTGGGTTTTCATGCGAGTTTCAGTCATGTCCTGTATTTTAAGCAACTAATTTAAATGGGTAATGCTGGATTACAACAGCAGTGTAACATAGACATGTCCTTCCTATTTCTGGTCAGATGGTCTTGCTGTAATGCCTGATAAGGTTCAAACTCCTGTAGGTAGCCTGCTTCCACAATAATTTTGTTTAAAACATAGTATAAAATATGATGGTATAATGTGTCATTCTCTCAAAACATGTACCACTGATGGTGATCACCAACTTGGTAAAATAATAATAATAAAAAAACATAAATACATATCTTAACATACATTGTTAGCATGCATTCAAAATTAAGAAATACATATGACAGTTTCAGTAGTGAAATCCTTACCATTTCCGTGTAATTAATAATTTGATCATATAAAGTAGTTTTTTTAGACAACATTTTTTCACATGCTTTGTAGTCATCACAAACGAAAGTATATTTTTTTAAACTAAAATGGCTCCGAATTATTGTCTGCCTTACTTATTCATTATAAACTGAATTTAGACTGATATTATAAAACCTTTAGATTGAGTTGGAAACACTGTCTTTAATAATTGGCCTACATTTTTTTTTGCCCACCGTAGTATTGAAAAGGAAACTTCAGAGTCTTGATATATTATCAGATATATATAAGCACACAAATATAGAGTTGGTTTAATACAAAAATTGATGAGAATGCGTGCAGTGTTATGCAATAATTAAATATAATTTGTTTCTGTGAGCTCAGTGTCCCAAAATGATGTTCGATTGGTACCTGAATCGGACATATTTTCTTGCACATATTTTTCGGCAGTTATTCTGCATTTATAAGTAATCTACTGTTGGCGGAAAAATTACAATTGCTAAATTTAGAAGGGTTACTATGTGTAAGGAGTGGAAAGAGTAATTTTGTCCATGGTGTCTCATTTGTGATTCAGGTTATGACAGATACTTCCATTAGCAAAAAAGATTAATGATTTAACATAATTCCAGGTTGTTTTTAGTGACCAAGAGTCTCACCACATTGAATACAATCTAATTACAATGGAAAGGTTTTTGTTTGTATGCTTATTTTATGTGTGTTGCAGGTCGCGTTCATGTTACGCAGATTTCCGCGGTTCTGCACAGTACTGCATAATTCCACAGATCCCATTGGTGAAGCAGCACAGATCTGTGCAGAACTGCAAAAATCTGCGCTGCACGAACAAGACCAAGGATCTCTTCCGTATTTAGTTCACAAAAGTCACTGTTCACTGTTTCACTGAGACAACTTTTTCTGCAGTTCTACAGCAGCAAAACACCAGAAAGAAATGATAAATAGGTAGCAAAATGTTATGGTGGGTGTGCCAGAGAATGAAACGTGACAAAAATGTGACATCTACCCATTCAGACTCTCATGAACACCCACAGATGCATGCAGACAGAAAACAGGAAACCCTTAACTCACAGAGTTGTTACAATCTGGAACAAACGCCCCAGCGATGTGGTTGAAGCTGACAATTTGTGAACATTCAAAAATAGACCAGATGTGATCCTTGGATCACAAAGTTATTAATGGACACCAAACGAGCATGATGGATCGAATGGCCTCCTCTCGTTTGTAAACTTTCTTACGTTCTTATCTAACTAATCTAAAAGGAAGACATTTTGTATAAGATCAGAAATAAAGGGCTAGCAATTAAAACAATTTCTTCAAGGTTAATATCCGCAAATTAAATCCTGCAACTGCGCTGTACACTCACTTTGTGACCTTGCACATCCTCAGCTTTGACAACTAGCAACCAGGGCATAGGTCATGGGATTACCATGGATCTACCTATTGTTTAAGATTGTAATAAAGTATAATTTATTTAAAAAGTTAAATTGTTTACTCCTTGTTGACGCAGGGAACTGCCTTTTTTAAACCACATCTCTTGAATATATATCCACAGGAAAAACAGTGTTCACCAGGGGCACTGTTACCCAGTCCAGGGTATGACCTACATGTATGTAAAAAATGCTTTGATACATGAGAAGTCATGTTAAAATGTGCAGCTTAACCTCTGAATCCGTTTTGTATTCAGATTTGTTTTTTCTTGCTGTTTAGGGGTTTCACAGCCCTGCTTTTCAGCGTAACTTCAAATCCTTACTGGTAAAATACTTGCAAACACTCATTAAAGATGTGGTAATTCATTAAATAATTGTTACAAAATATTGCAACCTAATGGAAATTATGCAATACCATACTGTAAATGTCCATTATTGGCACATATAAAGCACCAAACACTATAATGTATATACCCAGTGCTGTGTTGGAAATTTCTTGACAATAAATGGGTAAAAGGTAGGAATGGTGCAACTGTTTCTTTCTTCACTATTGCATAGCCTACGTTTCCATCTGTCATTGACATTGAACAAAGCAATTCATTTTCACTCTGGGCTGTTGCCATACTTTTTCCTTCACCATTTCCTTTCATAGGGTTTAAGTCTCTGGGTACAAAATGTGTACAGTAAAGGTCATTACTGAATCTCCTAGTGAAAATAAGAGATATTACATTGTGTAAACAACGTCTGTGTAATTAAATATTTAGGTCCTGGATGGATACTATTTGCTACTTTTGTACATTGTGATCTGATTAACTGACCATGTGTAATGTGTCTTGCTTTCATTAATATGATACAGAAGACTTTGGATATATTTTTGACTAAAACATGCAGAAAAAAAAATCATCTAACATTTTAACCATTTCAGAAAATTATTATAGAATTTAAAATCATTATTTTCATCCAGCAGAAAAGAAGAGAACTATACTTTTAGTAATGCATTATTTTCCTCCAGTTTTGACTATACACTTTGGGCTGATGTCATCTCTTTGACAGCATGTATAATATATTGATTGAGCTGACCTCGTTTGTACTAAATCATTTGTTATTAAATGCAATTCTGCTCACACTAAATTATTATTCTAGATGATGGAGATTGTCATATGATTTATTTCTCTGGTGGTCTTTCATCTCTGTCACTAATGTTTAGAGGCCAACAACTGTCAAATAAAAAACTCATGTGTAGTCTCATTATGGAGTGTATTGAGAAACATCCTTATTTATGGCTACACTGAGTAGTATCATATTAAATTGAAGGGGGTTATAATTACACTAAGGTTACCAACTCTGGTAAGATGTGCTGAAGGTAATCATGTGACATAATTAATTAAGAACTGACCCACTGTCAATCAGGAACATATGAAATCTGATCTATTTATTATTTGATTTGTATTTTCAAATGTATTATTTCCTTGTTATGGCCTAACAACTAAATTGTTACAACTACTAACGGTATTGGCCAAAACCTAACAAACAAATAGCCAGAACACAAACTCTGGCAAATACCCAAATTGTCAGAATAATCTCCAGTTCCTTCCTTCTTGATCAACTGATCAAGTAAAAATGGGGGTTAAAGGTATTGGGAAATATAACCTTCAACTTGGCCAACCTAGGTATTCTAGGAAATATACTCCTGGGTTATAAGGGCAGTTTATCATTGATATTTTTATTTCAAGTGTTCATTATTTTATACAGAATGTATTATTAATTTGTGCTGGCTGATTACCTTTGACATAAACCCAAAATCTCTAAAGTTCTGTTTTCTGCTAAAGTTAATTATCTTCCATTTTAGATCAAGAGAGGTGCATTGGGTGACAGTTTTCCCTAATGTTCTATCTTGAACCGTCCAACTGTTTTTAACTAAGAAATAAAGAGAAAAGAGTTACAGAAGTTAAGGAAGTGACATCCGAATGAAAGAATATTTGATGTTTATATAATAATAAAACAAACCCACAATTAATCCACTTTAGTTTGAACTTGAAATTATTTTGAGGTTAACGTACAAACTACGAGGTTATTATCATTATTATTATTATGATTATTATTATAATTTCATCACAGTCTAATCTTTTGGAGGGTTTTTGCTTTATTTATTTATTTATTTATTTATAAGCATTGATCATGAATAATTTTGCAGATTATTGTAATAGATAGATGACTAAAACAAATGCCAACAACTGATTTTAAATTGTCCTGTTGCTACCTCCCAGCTCAGAAATTTGATTGTGGGTTCACTTTAGATAATTCTTTATCCCAGTATTAATCATTCCCTGAATTCCAGGACAAAGCAGTGTGTGTATAGCAGCTTCTGCAGTGCATTAAAGATTGTATTTCTGTCATTAACGGCCAAGTTTCCTTTAGCTCAAAGCATTTTTTTTTTCCCCTTTTTTCCTATTCTGAATTAAAGCTTGATATGAACCCGTTTTGGCAGGAGACACCTTTTGAATATAATATCCATTACCGTAAAATTATACTTAATTTAGCTGTGTAGAAATATTGCATTTGGCATGAAACCCATAATTATATCTACTATTTGTAACCGAGGTTCATGTACAGCTTCTTGTGTAACATACTGTACAGTACCAAAAGTGCTACCATATCTGTAATCTTTTTTTGTTTTGTTGTTGTTTGGTATGGATGTAACTGATATATTATGATTCTCCGTCACATGCAAATGTACATGTATTCTAAAAATATAGGCTATATTTTAAATACTCGAGCTTCATTCTGCTTTAGCATGTGATTGGATCACAAATGTAAACATATTATCTGTGTCAGTTACTGTGAAAATATCTGTAGCTGTACATACAGTGCATCCAGAAAGTATTCACACCACTTCACTTTTTCCACATTTTGTTATGTTACAGCCTTATTCCAAAATGGATTAAATTCATTATTTTCCTCAAAATTCTACAAACAATACCCCATAATGACAACGTGAAAGAAGTTTGTTTGAAATCTTTGCAAATGTATTAAAAATTAAAAACAAAAAAAGCACATGTACATAAGTATTCACAGCCTTTGCTCAATACTTTGTTGAAGCACCTTTGGCACCAATTACAGCCTCAAGTCTTTTTGAGTATGATGCTACAAGCTTGGCACACCTATTTTTGGGCAGTTTCTCCCATTCTTCTTTGCAGGACCTCTCAAGCTCCATCAGGTTGGATGGGGAGCATCGGTGCACAGCCATTTTCAGATCTCTCCAGAGATGTTCAATCGGATTCAAGTCTGGGATCTGGCTGGGCCACTCAAGGACATTCACAGAGCTGTCCTGTAGCCACTCCTTTGTTGTCGCCCCAGTCTGAGGTCCAGAGCGCTCTGGAGCAGGTTTTCATCAAGGATGTCTCTGTACATTGCTGCATTAATCTTTCCCTCGATCCTGACTAGTCTCCCAGTTCCTGCCGCTGAAAAACATCCCCACAGCACCACCATGCTTCACTGTAGGGATGGTATTGGCCAGGTGATGAGCGGTGCCTGGTTTCCTCCAGACATGATGCTTGCCATTCAGGCCAAAGAGTTCAATCTATGTTTCATCAGACTAGAGAATTTTGTTTCTCATGGTCTGAGAGTCCTCCAGGCGGGCTGTCATGTGCCTTTTACTGAGGAGTGGCTTCCGTCTGGCCACTCTATCATACAGGCCTGATTGGTGGAGTGCTGCAGAGATGGTTGTTCTTCTGGAAGGTTCTCCTCTCTCCACAGAGACACGCTGGAGCTCTGTCAGAGTGACCATCGGGTTCTTGGTCACCTCCCTGACTAAGGCCCTTCTCCCCCGATTGCTCAGTTTGGCCGGGTGGCCAGCTCGAGGAAGAGTCCTGGTGGTTCCAAACTTCTTCCATTTACAGATGATGGAGGGCACTGTGCTCATTGGGACCTTCAATGCTGCAGACATTTTTCTGTACCCTTCCCCAGATCTGTGCCTCGATACAATCCTGTCTCGGAGGTCTACAGACAATTCCTTGGACTTCATGGCTTGGTTTGTGCTCTGACATGCACTGTTAACTGTGGGACCTTATATAGACAGGTGTGTGCCTTTCCAAATCATGTCCAATCAACTGAATTTACCACAGGTGGACTCCAATCAAGTTGTAGAAACATCTCATAGACTGATCATTTCTTTGTCAGTGGGCAAACATACAAAATCAGCAGGGGATCAAATACTTTTTTCCCTCACTGTGTATATGTATATATATATATATATATATATATATGGTTGGATCTTTTTATTGTTATATAGTTTGCTAGCATTTACCACTATATTATATCTTTCTGGAAATACAAGTAGAGTCTAAGTTAAACAAATATTTGACCTTGGTAAGTTAAGTTCAGCTAAATGTCTTTATTACCACTAAATTACATACTGGTTCTAGTAATAGAGAAAAATAATAAAAAAGCTGGAACCGAATGAGAAATTATACATCTGAGAATAATCCTTCAGGCATGATGCTTCAAATGACTGAATGCCAAAATGACTTGCAAAAATCTACTGGGCCAAATTTTGGCAGAATGTAGTAAGTGTATTAAGGGAAAAGGTTTGAATTTATTCTGTTAAAAAATAGTTTTTTTTACGGTGGTTGGAAATGAACATGCAAATCCTGTCACCTTTGTAACATATTTGGGTGGTTAACTTGTTCTGCCAATGCTTAAATACAGACTGTAAAGAATCACTTTTCCAATACATGTTTAGCAATGAGGTTTGATAGTTGCTCAGTTTACAGCACACTTTTAAAAGAAAACAAAAAACATATTGATTTTATAATAATGTATTCTTCGGGCAGCAACAGCTCAGCATTTTTGACTGGCAGAATAAACATTCTAAAAAGTGAATGATGAATTGAACAGTAGCTCATGAGTACAACTGAATACTTAAAGTACCAATAAACATGGCCCTCACTCAGGACTCGACTGGAGTAAAATCCTTATGGCTATTGAGGAGATGACTCCAGTTTTGTAACTTAAATAAACCAATTTAAAAAATGAAACAGGCTCTAACCCTGCCTGATTTGACAGTGGAACATGTAATGTACATGTAGGTGGGAGGACATTGGAATGACGACACTGATAAGGGATTATATATCAGCGTGGTTTCTGTATTTCACATTATAACTTTTGTTAATACCATTTACTAAATGAAATACTAAATAAAGCTTCTTTAATAAATGTGAATTTTGGAAAGCGAATTTAGAGAGACAGAGGATAAAGGATTCAGAAAAGAGGTTGTTAGCAATCTGAATCCTATGGTAACAATCACTCCTAACAAACTTGCAGTGTTTGGATTTATAACCCTTTGCAGAGGGTGAGAGAAATGGGTTCAATTCTTCCCAGGCCTTGAGTGAAATGACTTACGATCAAACTGCAATTCGTCTTTCACTCTTGACAGCACCTGTACACACAGGCCATGACTCTGACTGCAGTGTTTTTGGCGGTCAGATGTGTACATAAAATCAAACACTTCACATTGAATCGCTTTGTTGATATCCCAAGTCAGCTCCTGCAAGTCGTTGACAGAGTATCAGCAATTAAAGCACAAGCTAAGGAAAAAAACATGATTTGATTGAAAAACACAACAAGAAAGCAACAATTGTTTTTATTAATAATAATAATAATAAAATAAAATAAAAAAATAAAATAAAAATATATATATATATATATACACTCACCTAAAGGATTATTAGGAACACCATACTAATACTGTGTTTGACCCCCTTTCGCCTTCAGAACTGCCTTAATTCTACGTGGCATTGATTCAACAAGGTGCTGAAAGCATTCTTTAGAAATGTTGGCCCATATTGATAGGATAGCATCTTGCAGTTGATGGAGATTTGTGGGATGCACATCCAGGGCATGAAGCTCCCGTTCCACCACATCCCAAAGATGCTCTATTGGGTTGAGATCTGGTGACTGTGGGGGCCAGTTTAGTACAGTGAACTCATTGTCATGTTCAAGAAACCAATTTGAAATGATTCGACCTTTGTGACATGGTGCATTATCCTGCTGGAAGTAGCCATCAGAGGATGGGTACATGGTGGTCATAAAGGGATGGACATGGTCAGAAACAATGCTCAGGTAGGCCGTGGCATTTAAACGATGCCCAATTGGCACTAAGGGGCCTAAGGTGTGCCAAGAAAACATCCCCCACACCATTACACCACCACCACCAGCCTGCACAGTGGTAACAAGGCATGATGGATCCATGTTCTCATTCTGTTTACGCCAAATTCTGACTCTACCATCTGAATGTCTCAACAGAAATCGAGACTCATCAGACCAGGCAACATTTTTCCAGTCTTCAACTGTCCAATTTTGGTGAGCTTGTGCAAATTGTAGCCTCTTTTTCCTATTTGTAGTGGAGATGAGTGGTACCCGGTGGGGTCTTCTGCTGTTGTAGCCCATCCGCCTCAAGGTTGTACGTGTTGTGGCTTCACAAATGCTTTGCTGCATACCTCGGTTGTAACGAGTGGTTATTTCAGTCAAAGTTGCTCTTCTATCAGCTTGAATCAGTCGGCCCATTCTCCTCTGACCTCTAGCATCAACAAGGCATTTTCGCCCACAGGACTGCTGCATACTGGATGTTTTTCCCTTTTCACACCATTCTTTGTAAACCCTAGAAATGGTTGTGCGTGAAAATCCCAGTAACTGAGCAGATTGTGAAATACTCAGACCGGCCCGTCTGGCACCAACAACCATGCCACGCTCAAAATTGCTTAAATCAACTTTCTTTCCCATTCAGACATTCAGTTTGGAGTTCAGGAGATTGTCTTGACCAGGACCACACCCCTAAATGCATTGAAGCAACTGCCATGTGATTGGTTGGTTAGATAATTGCATTAATGAGAAATTGAACAGGTGTTCCTAATAATCCTTTAGGTGAGTGTATATGCAAAAAAGAACTAACAACCCTTGAATGTTAGTATTTTAATGATTTGCAGCAAAATGGCATTTGTTGTTAGGGTTAATTATTTTACAGGGAATTATAAAAAGTGATGCAATTGTACATCATTTGGTTCAAAGTTAAGGTTAATTGCTACAGGTTACTGATTTAAATAAATTAATTAAATGTACTTAGTATCTAAAAAGGCACATTGAGTATTGGCATAGGCCCGGTTCCATTTGTCTGATTGCTGATTGAAAGTATATATTTCAGGATGTGCAATGTAACTGTTCATTTTCTCGGCTTTGGTGTACACTTCTCACATCTCATAACTGCTGGTACACTGTATATTTTATATGCAAATATTTTAAGTGACTACTCTGCTGAACACATGTGCCATTCAGATCCTGAGACATGTCAAAATATGTCAGATAAAGTAAAGAGGTAATCAAATGAATGAGACCCTGGTGGTGGAAATTTGTTCAGCACAACAGTGACGTTACAATGCACACGTAAACAGTGACATAGGTACCAGGAGTGTAATGAGAATTAAAACAGATGAGACAGAAATCTGCATTACAGTACAGAGTAGGTAAAAATACTGACTCATTTATGTCTTAAATTAGTAACATGAACTATCAGTGCAGTATGGATTCCTCCTCATTTGTAACCTTAATTATGTTATGTTCAAAGAAAGGTTCAAGTTAGTCAGTGGCTTTACTAAGATGCTCCCCATACATAGTATCCTCTAATATCCATCTAAGCTGAAGTGCAGGCACCAGGTGGCTAAGTAACTGACTGGTCGGACAGTCTTGGAAGTGTCATTCTCCACATTGCCATTCTAGTCAGTCAGTCAGTTCAGTCCCCAGGGAAAGCACACCTAGAAGTCCTGCAGCTCACTGTATTTTCAAATGGAAGATTTATGTCTTTTTATACTACTCGTCATCTGTCCAAAGAGAGAAATGCTTTTGTGGAAGAAGGTGTCTCAGTTCACATCTGCTGTGCAATAAATATCTATCCCTCTCTCTGTCCCTCCCCCCCTCTCTCTCTCTCCCCCTCTCTCTCTCTCTTGCCCTCCCTCTCTCTCTCCCTATCCTGCCATTACCTGGCCTATCATGCAAATTGTCCTCAACTGATCTCTCCAAACCTACCTAAGTTATGGGAACTGTAAGTCACATGACACTAAAGCACTGTAAGACACAGTACCACCTGTTGCATTTGTACACCTTAGTTTAAAGATGTTTCCAACATAATCTTTTTTTTTCCAGATTATTAATAGCAGTGGTACACAAATGTGCCTGGACTTGGCCAAAAACACTACGAGAATAAAAAAAAAAAGGTTAACACCAAGCTCTTCAGAAGGATGAATGGCTTCATTATGATTTCAGTGCATGACTGAGAAAGGGAATGGCTGGAGAAGGAACCAGTCGAAAGAGTTGCTGAGCAAGGAGGATAAGCAGTGCTTGGGACAGCTGATTTGTCACTGTTACCTAATATATCATGGCAAGCAGGAAATATGCATGCCTGCCCGCGAACCCAGGGATGGAAGGCAGGTGTTGATTAAGTGAGCGTACCAGGCTTGGGACGCAATAGCAAATTATAGCAATTACAGGAACACCCCCAAGAGAGGCTTGTGCAGTCCATCTGATCCCCCCTTTTAATAACACAATGTAAAGCCACTTCTATGTGAAATCACACAGACTTGATAATTGTCTTTTATGTAGCCCAGTTTATTAAGCTTAATTAACACATGATAGAAGCAAGCCATTAAAATAACAAAATAAGCAGAGTATCTTTTATCTTAACAATCTTGTACAATTTTGGCCTTTGTTTGTCTTTATGAAATGCTGAATTGTGTTAGGATCCCCCCCCCCCCTTTAAAATTCCATTTCCACAAGCAGGGTTGGTCGGAGGATTAATGTATTCTAGATGATGATCTGTAAAAATGCTTACATGGTGTAGTGTGTGAAATAGCCTTGTATCTGCATTTTATTTAATTGCTAAAGGACCAGTAAGAGCTCAACCAGTTATTGACCAATTAGTTACAACCAGTCTCAGGAAGATGTTTTATTTTGAACCTTTTCACAACGGGAGCAGCATTTTGGAGATATAAGGTGGTCTGGAATTAGGATAATGCTAGAAGCAACTAACAAGTAATTGTATAAAACTGCCCCGCATGACATAATGTTGATACTTTTTCTAACTAGAGCACATCTTATAGTGGTTGTCTTACTTTTAAATAGAAGATGGTTGATACTGTTATTCATTTTTTTATTTGAAATAAATACAGGAAACCCCGATTTACGCCCACCCGACTTAAAATCGCCGGCATTTCAACCGTTTTTTGAAATGCTTTTAAATGTGGGATAGCCCCTGAAGTCTCCAATTTTCGTCTGCAGCTCACATTTAAAACGGTGTATGATGCAGACTCCACATGTAATGAGAGAGTTTTCCAACATTTCTGTAGTCAAAGTTTGTATTTTTAGGGTATGAAATGGGTTGCCAGGAACAGAACTGTTATAGCATTGCGCCGATGGGAAATAAGGATTTGCTTCCGACGGCTAGACTTAAGATGGCTCTCCAAGAACCAATTAGGTCATAAGTGCAGGGGGTATTTTGGTTAAAACTAGGCTGAGGAGAGGGTCATTAACTTTTTTTTATGAGCCCCCTAGAATTATTGACTGTTTAATTTATTGTCTCTTCATTATTATTTTTACAGGTCCATTTTTTATTAATATATAACACATACACTCAAGTTACATGCTTGCTAAATGTTTCTGAAACGTTATAGAATCCCCTCTGAAGGAACAATCCCCAATATATAGTTAACTTTGATATAACTGAGAAAGTGCAAAATAAATATTGCTTTTCTTTAAATCTGATGATAAAAGGTCTGACATCCCTATTTCTCAATAACAATAGTAATATTAAAGTTGGCATATGGAAAATATATTTTAATTGTTAGGCCACATTGCCAAGACTAGAAATAAGCATCTTAAATGTCTATGTATTACACTATACATTGAAAAGTAGAATTCTCACCTAATTTCATTAAATAACATTCTACAAATATGAATATGACTTAAGTTAGTGATCTTGGTATGTTTTACTATACTGCATTTCATAGCTTGTTATCCATATTTTTATCATTTTTAATGGTAAAATATGTTTTGATGAGGTGAACTTTGTTCTTCCTGTGTTGCTATTGTATAAAAAGAGCATTAAACAGTTAAAATATACTAACAGGTAAAGTACAATAAAAATATGAAATGATACTGCAATCCCATCTTCAAGCAGCATAAGCCAACTCAACTGTCCTATTTTTTTCATTACCCTCCATGCGTTCTTTTCTGCTTTATTGAGATCTTAAATTATGCATATTGTGTACTTGTCCTGGAAAAATGAATCTGAAAATGGTATGCAAGAAAGCCATTCAGTGGGTGTATGGTATCTTGTTTATTTTTTCTGTTTTATTTGTATCGATAATGTGACTCTCTGTTATCAATATACAAGAGCTAAAAAAGGTAACATATTATAAGCAATAACATCATAAATACACAAATATATAAATAAATAATAGGCTTAGTACTTAGCGGTCTAATGAGACAGCTGTGACTATCTGTAATCAATAAGCTCAAGAGACCATAATCACTACAGGTTCTTTAACAGTGTCTTAATTGGATGTCAGTCATTTACATGAACCTAAGAACGGTGTGAGCGGAGTGGTCATTAACATTGATGTACTAGCTTTGCAAATGACCATAATTCCTTCTCCTGGTCTGCATCACATTCAGTACTCGGAGGCCTCTCCTGCATAAAAGCAGTCATTGATCTTTTATCATTGCTCTGGATGCCTTTTAATGAATGTTTTGCTAATTAAGACATTTTAGATAGGCTTGCAGAAAGAGTAAAATATTTGAATATTGCCGCTATGTTTATGGTATATATAATGTATATATAAATAAAATGATAAAACTCGGTGTAGCCCATATTCTGTATTAAAAAACGGAACCACATACTTTGTACTCTAGCTTTACGGAAGCAATTATCCCAGACATAATGATAATATATGTTTAAAATAATAAAATATGTTTTATTTTCATTTTCAATGACCAACTCTCAAACCCTGAAAACTAATTGTAATAATTGGCCATATAGTAATCTTGAAACATTTCCATGATAATATTTATACAATGAAAACTCTAGCTAGATCTATTTCATTCCCTATCATTTTTACACGTATTGCTATGCCTATCACATATTGGTCCAGCTGTTTTTCCAGTGTACTTAGAGGGAGTGAAACTTCAAAACAGAAATGTTCAGAATTGCAAAAATGTTTTTTTTTTTTTTTTACTAATAAATAATATGAATACCTGGTTCTAGTTGTACTATTCCAGATATTTAATAAAATAAACAAGTGAACTCCTACAGGTCAATATGAATATACTGGCAAAACAGCATATGTGCAATTTAATCACATCTTCTCCTTGAATCTAATGAGTAGAATTACTTTCTAAGCATTATGAAACATAGGAGGCTTCAATTCACAAAGCAGAATGTCTTTCATGCTGTACTGTCAGATAGAAACAAAGGACAAATATAATATGTATAGTGACTTTTGTCTTCTGATTTGATGGTGATTATGTGAGAAAGATCTCTCTGACTGGAATGGACATCAGTGGTAATCCAATTTAAGAAATATTGTTTTGTAAAATTAATCCGTGTGTCTTTGGAATGAAAACAGAACATGAGTTGCATAGTGTAACAGTTTGTAGAAATATTAGACTATTTCTAAGATTCGGAATGTACTTCTCAAATGATTGGCAGCCCTTGCTCATTCAGTGTACCATCAGACTGTTTAATATGCAGCGTTAAAGCTTATTCATATATATATATATTTTTTTAGATAAAATATAAGTGTATCCTTCATTACAGAGTATATGATACGGTTATTTAACAAATTAAAATCTAAAATACAACGGCTGGCAGCAATTACACAAAGCCACACAATAGCCAAAAGGACAAGGACTGTCTTTGCAGCTGTGCATTGTAAACGGAAACCCATGGTCACTGATGCCTTCATTAATATGCCAGTAATATGATGAACAAGACCAGATTATTTCAAGTGTGAGTGTTTTGTAGCTGAAGTGGTTTAATCATCTTAATGTCGGGAAAGCAGTTTAGCAGTACATCTTGTTTTCAATAATGGAAGAAATGTAGTAAGCCTAAGTAAATTAGTGCCAAAATCTGCAGCTCCTGAGATTTGTATTTATGCCAGACGGCTGTTTTTTTGGCAGGTGCAGTTGTTCATATGCATGCTATGCTGCTTCATGTGGAATACAGTCAGTGCCCAATGGGTAAGAGTTAGCTGGCATTCTGTTTGCAAAATCTGTTTAATGTGAAAATAATTATAACACAGAAGTCCTTTATTTCTAATTGGGGGTAGAGGTAGAGTATAATGGTTTTATAACAAAACCAAAGATATGCAAAATAAAAGATGGTCTTATTTGGATGAAAAAGTGGTTTATACTCCGTGAATGGCAAGAAGCTGTACTGGGGAGGTCTTGTGTTCAAGTCAGAACACATTTGGAAATCTGATCTATCCATTTTCTAGAACTAAAAGCAGGAGCTAATTCTAGGGTTAACTCATTGTTTGTCTCCATGCAAAGTGATGTTTTTTTTTTTTTTTTTTTTTCTCTAGCTTATCCCTCTGGGAGTAAGTAACATTTAGGTTTGGTCCCCTGACTATAGACCAAAGCAGCCAGCGGCTTTTAATCAAACACTTTAAATTAAAAAAAAATGTAGACATTACCACACCACTATATTATTCTGTTTCTCTAATATTACTGCACTCATCTTTCACACAGGCCTTGTACTAAATTTAAAAATTATACTTTTTTTATTAGTTTATTTTGCTTTGAGCATTAGTCTCATTATGATTTCACCACACTGCATTATTTGTCCGTTTTCTGAATAAAAGAGCATGAGACTGAGTTTTGATTTGACATTTTGTTTTGTTTTTACTTTTTTAATGATCTGGCAATTAAAAAAAAATAAAACAAACAAAAAAAAAACAATGTGTGGAAATATACATAACACATAATCATATATAAATAAAACTAATTTGATATTCAAAGAAACTATAATTTGTTATTTTATGGAAATAACAGGTGACTGGTGAAAGGACAGGATGAACCTGATTTTCTCTTTATTCAATTCACTAGCGTGCATGTCTGTTCTAGGAGTGCCATTCAATAGTCCCAATATCCCAACACAGTGTGCAACTGTATCAGAGATTTTTAACTTAATTAGGTTTTGCTTCTGGCTCCCCCAATTACCATAGTCTGTGCATCTTTGCTATGCATTTAAATCCAAACTAAGGTCTTTAAAACTACCCACAGTAAACTTTAGTCAGTCAAAGAGCCCCAACAGGGAAATATACATCTGCAATTAAAGTCATGTATAGCTTGAAGCAAAGACCACAAAGCTTGTATGAGCTCTTACAACATGGGTAGTACAGGGTGTTAAGTGTGTTTAGGTGTTTGCAAGTGTGGCCATCAACAAAACAGATGTATTATATTTCATTACATGATCTACAAATATTATATATTCTGAGATTCCAATGATCTAACCTGATAGACTATAGCCAGAAAGACGACCTGGTCTGGAAGCTGGTCTTCTGGGTAATATTAATACTTTACCAATACACTGGAAAGCAATCTGCGTCCATCCTGGTGTATTTGAATTAAGACATCATTGATTTCATAGCAAGCTATTTGGACAATGTCAGAAATATATGTGTATATTCTCCTGTACACTGTGTTGCTTTTTAATCGGTTCAAAAGTATTGCATTACTGTTTGCCACGAGGGCATATTTCAGTCCTGCAATCTTGTGGTATTAAGGATTGTCATGTCATACACAATTAACAAGCTTGCCACCTTGCTCTGACACTGCGCTCCTGGGGGATGGTGTGAAGGGAAGTTGTTACAAGGACGTTCCCATGCACATAGTAACGTACAGCAAAAGACCAGTCGGACATCACACTCTGCCTTATATACTCATTCAGATCGCTAGGCAGGTGGTATTAATCATTTTCAAATTAATACAAATCACCTGAGGGTGGACTGCAGCCGACAGGAACACCAGATCATGCACGTAGCTTAGCCTGCAGAGCTGACATTGCTACAGTTCACAAGTCACACAATGCATGAGAGGGGGGACATAGAGAGAGTCATTTAAATGTGCATAACGAATGTATGAATACACTCTATTACTCATCTACAGGTGATACTGCCTTCAATGGCATTGCATTTGTCTGTTGTGTGTACTGTAAATATCAGCATTTAAGCTACACTGTTTTAGGAATCTAAATCTAAAGAACATGCTGTAATCCTTCACCCCCCCTTTTAACTAAGGTGCTAAAATTAAATCTGTATATTTCCCAAAACATTTCTCGACTCAAGAAAAGGAATAATTATCCTCGGCAACATGCTCTGATTTATCAGTGACGTTTTCTGTTTGCAAGTCACAGTTTGTTCCTGCCAATATTAAAAGTGAATGCATTGCACATAACATATGACACAGTTTTGACTGCAGAAGTAAATTATTTGGCAAGAACTGCAATGCAACCAAAGGTAAAATGTAGGGCAAGTAATTCATAGCTGCAGGTTTCAATTTTAAAATAATGGGTATTATTTTCTTTTCAATTTGTGTCACACGGATTGCCATTTAATTAACCATTTAATTGTGAATGGAAAATAAATTGCTTCATTTGAAAATTGTATTTTTAATTTATTTTTAATTAAGACCAGTTAGTATATTCTATAGACAGATATACATTTAACATGGTTTGGGGGATTTTAAGGATTTTGAATTTACCACAAGCTAGGCTGTGATAATGATTATAAGACTTCTATTTTTATTGTTCTTCCTATTATATATTTTAAATCCCAGCTCTCTTCACACTTGTATTAGTTTAACAAGATCTTGTTCAGTGGTAAGTAACTGTAATTGGTTCTAGGACTATGTATGTATCATTCATTATTTTCTGTATTAATCATTAGAGACAGGCTTCATTATGTCACATGCGAGAGTCCTTGCCAGCAACACGTGCAGAATTGAATTTGTATTCAACTCATCATTTTACAGTTTTCAAAGGGTTTGATTCTTTAAGGTGAATTGTATTATTTGCCTGCATAAGTAAGGAGAACAATGGTTGCTCCCCAAGAAATATTTAGATTTAATTTTAAATATATCGGTCAACTGAATAAAATGCTTGGAAAACACATACTTGATAGGCTACACAGATAACGTAACATGCTGCACAACTGCAACAATGCAGGCTACATCTCATATATGTGAAGGCATGTAGTGCTAGTTTCACAGACCCAAAATAGGACTAATCATGGCCAAACCAATGTTATTTTATAACCATCAGAAAACACGACTATACTCGAAAAGCAGCCAAAATAATGAATATATTAACTTGGTATGATCCTTTATCAACAAAAACAAAATATTTTACTAATTTAACAAACTCATCTACACAACTAGCTGCTTTACTTAGTCTAGATGTAAACTGCTGGGGCAAGGAAACAAATAACTTTTGGGAAATATCGTAAGTGGGTGCGGGTGTGGGCCCACCACCACTGTTGGTCATGTTTCTCTCTGGCAACTTCCTTCTTCCCTTTAGCTTTTACATTTTGGTACAGCAATGTATATTGTTTATTCTCGTGTTGATTTACACCACTATGGGACTTTAAATGTAGTCATTACCTGCTTCTAAGGAGTTTATTTTCAATTTATATTTTCAGCTATATTCTTGAATTAATAAAAGATTTTTTTCATAAAGTGAAAACAAGGTTGTCTTCCAATCAAATACTGGCAGTAATCCAAGATGACCATTGGATCATAGAAAGATGGGCCAATCTGGGCAAACTCAAACTCAAACTCAATCTCAAACTCAGTATAATCAGTCCACCCTTAGACTAGTGCTAATCAAGGTTTATGAAACTAGCCAATATAAGTTTAATTATAGTATTTACAATACAATTCAAATAAAACATTAAAATATTAAATCCCTTTGTGGTCACACAAAATACACACACAATATTCAGTGGATGTTTGTCAGCCAAAACATCACAGAATTGTATTTTTGTCCTGTTTTATGTACATTGTCCATTTTAATTTCAGTTAGTCTACTGTGAACATGATTCCTAAATATTATCACACATGTAGGTATGATGTTTATAATCTATGGCAAGTTTGTATTACATTTACATTTTTTGTGCTGATGTGCTTTATTTACCTTGAAACAAAATTCCCAGAAGCTTTTAGACCATTTTGAAGTTGCTTAAATAAAGAGAGAGAGAGAGAGAGAGAGAGAGCCACAAGAGCAATACAGTGAAAATGTGACACATGATACATTTGTGTGAGACGAGGGACAGGATTAAATCAAGAATATTCGCTCGCAGAAGCATTAGCGGCATGTCTGTGAATGGATATCATGCTGGTAAACTTTCGTGGTATTAAATCTAACCTGATTTGAAGTTTGAAGTTGTCTAAAGTCTCTCTCGGTTGTGGTAAAACGTTTATTCACAGCATCTGCAATACAGGTGTACAAATTACATGTTGCGCCCAACATCCATACAAACGAGATGTTGCCTGTTGTTCGTGCACAGAGAGAACAAGTGTTATTGAATGTCATTTTATATTATATTTTGTTCAGCAATGTGTCAGTGTTCGTTTGGGTTATGTTTTTTACGTATTTCTTATTTGTTTAATTCACTCTATTTTGCTGTTGCTTGATTGTTGTTCTTCTGAACATATTCGTGGGAGTCGTGCCTAACAAGTAACTATTACACCTCACTCATACTCATTACACCATTGAATATTCAGCTTATATCCTATAGAAGGGGGTGTTTCCATGCATGATACATTTTAAAGTTTCGAAACAGAAAAGAAAATGCACTCACCAGTGAGAAACAGCTTTTTCCAGACGGGTATATCCAACAGAAGTGCAAAGGTAATGCCATCCAGTCTCTGTTTATATTAGGTTAGCAGACATATTGTTGTTAAAATGTATCCGCATTACAGCAGTTCACGAGTTGAGCATTCACTGTCACTCACATCCAGATACAGCCTAGAAATCCGTGTAAGTCTCCTTTCTTACACTGTATCTGCACTATGACAGAAGAAAGGCTTTATGTGGTCGTGCTATTGTACATAAGCACCTTAAACTAATGTATGTTGATTTTATTGATGAATTTGGGCATCCCAACAGGAGACTTGCATTCGCCTAGTTTTGTAGCCTGTGCATCAGTTTGTTTTTAATCTGCACCACTACACATAACCCAGCTAACACACAATGTTGCCACAATGCTGTTTCAACGTAATTCACGTTGTCGGGACGTTGTGTTAGCTGGGAAGTGGATGCTGAATTAAAGATTTACATTGATCTGTTATTCACCCAACACACCATTGATCCACCCTCTAATAGATAATACCTAGGTAAGGGCGTCTACCAATAATAATAATAATAATAATAATAATAATAATAATAATAATAATAACTATACAGCTTTCATCAATGGCAGCTTTGGTTTTTATTTTATATTTTTTGTTCTACTCATATTTGTACAGGTACAGTACAGGCTTGATGACTGGTGTCAGCGGGCAGATCCCCGTGTTTCTCTGCTTTATTGACCCAGCGCTGCTTCTCGCAGGACCATCCGGTTTCTCTTCAGTTTCAGACTCTGATTGGCTGCCCGCCCATCCCGGAAGCCACGCCCCCGGACCAGGCTCCTCCTCTCGCAGCTCCTCATATTGTAGATTTAATTCAGGAGGAGCTGAGCTGCGAGATCTTCCGCAACTTGTCGTATTCGCACCTTGTGAACATTTTAGATTTAATCATGCTGCGAGAAACATGTTTCGCTCGACAACTGCTTTCTGATTCAGAAGTGACACAAAAGTTTAGCAGTGCAAGTTGAATTTGTTTTAATAGCACGAATGCTTCTGCAAACAGTTGGCAGCATGAAGGTTTTTTTTTTTTACTTCTTAGATTAATTAAGTAAATTTACTTAATTCTTAAACTCTGTCTTCCATCATGCTTCCCACCTCAGATGTCTTCTATGCATATGTCTTGTAATGCTGTGGTGTAACAGAGCTTTACTCAAAATACATAAATTGATCGATTTACGATAACATCGAATTATACAGGTTAATGCTAATAATAATTAAAAAAAACCATTGGGTAAGTAATTTTAAATCACATTTGCATCATCGTAATTATTATATCATAAAGCTCTTCAGTCAACTCATCATTTTGCCCCTTGGAAATTCGTAGAAATTCCATGGGCCGGATAAAATTAAAACTTTGATCACCCGCTAATAGAAAACTACAGAACTATTCAGTTGCGGCTGCATTTTTAGTAAGATGTCGCTCTCTTCTAATCATAAGCCCCATGTCTTTATTTTTGTAACATATAATTTGTATTGATTCTGGAAAGACGTCATGTAACTTTACCTAAGGAAAACCAAGGGCCAGGTTAAATCAAAACTTTGTCCCACCCGCTAATAGAAAACTACACAACTATCCATAATAGTGGTTACATTTATGATTAGAACATTTACTAAAAATGAAGCCGCAACTGAGTACAGTTGTGTAGTTTTCTATTAGCGGGTGGGTCAAAGTTTTGATTTAATCCAGCCCGAAGTCAAATAAGATGACTGAGGAATGCTATGACCAATGTACTGTGAAGGATCTATGTTGCACATTTCCAAATGTTGCCTGTTGGAAGTGAGTGTGTCTGTGCAATTTTTTTTTTTTTTTAATATTTTACTGATTTGATACTAGATACATTGTTACATTGTGAAATATTAGAAAAATAAAAGAAAAAAATATTGCTTTTTCACCATATAGAAAAGGATTTAAGATTTAGTCTGTGAACAATAAAAGAGAACTGACAAAACCTTACTTCTGAGAGCTCTTTGAAGTGCTGCACTGTAGGCCTCCTACCCTTTGGTATCTTAATGTAATAAATGGATATCGTTGTAACATTATGTCCACATTTTATTCCTCTATATTAGTTTTACAGGCTTCATTTCTGATATTTATATTCCGTAAGGTGTCTTAATATTCTTTTCTACATTTATTTTCCCTGTTAGGGGTCAGGCAAATCAATTCAGAAGTAGACACAATTGAGTACAACTTTACAGAGACATTGCCCAGATCTAACACCTGACAGCCTTTGTTTTTTGTTTTACTGAAGCTTAGCTTTACTTTTGAATATTTTTTTCACTTTTCGCTGAATGGCAACACAAAAGGAAGCACAATAACTAGCATTAAAAACATTGTGGAAAACACCACAGTATTAGCCAAAATACAGTTGTACAGCAGTAGTTTTACTGATATATCGTTTATCTGTTTCACCTAAGGTATGGTTGCCAACTCACACTGAAAATCACTGATGTGTGTAAGACCCAATCTTTATCTTCTCACTCAGTGTACCTCATTCTGTAAGCTCTTTCTGTGTGCTATGTGTCTTGGGATTATTTCTGTATTATACAGTTCCCATATTAAAAATATGTATATTCTTGCTTGGGAATATTTGTTATTTTGGATATAACTAGAAAAATCAGATTGAAAAACAAATGCTTGTCTTTTTCCCTTTTCACAGCTCCATTCAGTTTATTCTAAGCATATGAAAAAAAACCTAAAAAAACCCCTAAAAGAACAACAAAATAAATAATTCAAAAATTCCTGAGATTCCAAAACATGATTTTGACCAGTAGTGATACCTTGTCCTCATTGAGTGGATTAGAAAATGGTGTCATTCAAACTTGTATTACACAATTAAAACATGAAGAAACAACTGAAAGCACTGGTTGTATTAAAAATGTGCTTTTTAATACTTATTGGTGTAATAGTCAGTTATTTTCTTAATCAGAAGACAACCGGTGCATGAAATACATGAACTGACATAATTATAGGGATATTTTCTCAATCCACATTGCTTACCTCCCTGGATGTATTATATTGGTAGAGATTTCACATGGCTGTAAGAATCCAGAAATTCAGAGCTTTGTGACAGCAATCTGCTTTAGAAGATTGAGGTGAAAATGGAATTCTTAAGTAAAAAATATGCAAAGTTAGATGTTTTTTCTGTCTACATTACACTTTTTTTTATTTTTGAGTGAGGGGAAAAAGAAGAAAAACTAATGATGGAACTCAAGTATATTCCAGTAAGCGATATAAAAAGCCTGGAGGGGATATTTCAAACTCCTGGAATATAAAATGTATTGTCTGCTTGCAGCATCCATACTTTTGGCATATAATTACTCCTGATACACTGAAACAAAGTAGCAGCAGTACAGGGTTGTGCATTAGGCAGCATGTAGACATAGCTGAATATCAATGATTAATAACAAGAAAATACAGAAGAAATATAAAAGCATGCTACGAATTACATATGAGTACTGACTGTCACAGAATTTTAATACATTATTTAAAGCTTATTTATAATAACATAAACCTTTCTTAAAAGTAATGTATCGTATAGATCTTCAAATAAGTTATTACAGACTCCCATTTAACTGTTTTTGGCTGTGGTGTAAATGTAATTAGTCTTTGAAAAATCAGAATAGGCATATTGGAGAATGATCGCAACAAAATACATTAGAGATTTTAAAGTAAGTTGGTCGCCTATTATTGCTAATTCTCATGTGTCCAGGAGCTTAACATATAAAAGATACTGAAAATGACTTTTACCATGAGAAATACTTGATTCCATTATTAGCTGTGTTACATTATGTTTAGATAAATCAATTTCCAATAAGTGGTGACATTATTTCAATAGCATTTTACAGATTTAAAATGTTGAATGCACTGGAAACATTACCAGCTAGTGGTTTTGCACATTGCTTGTTAGATTATTAAGAACTGAGTTGAGGATAAGCATTTACAAGGTGCTCATACAAGACTGACACAATACTAAGCTCATCCAGGGAAAAAGCTTTCTGTACCGAAGCCACCACTTACAGCTTGGCAATCATTTGAGAATGTGATTGATTACATTCTTAAATCAGAATTATACAACATAAATAAGTATTTTAGTTTTTGTCTGGCAGCATTATAAAGAATACTTTAGCAAGGGTTCTCTTACCAAGGATTGTTGCTTCTGTGTTTTGTTCTTTCACATGACAGACTATCCCTGTTGTCACCAATCTACCCAGGGTGTCTCATTCTCTTCTCTAGAAGTATGCTAATTTAAAGTTCATATTAGACCTTTCCTATCACTTTTGCTCCCAAGATAATTTGAACTTCAGTTTTGCAGAAACTGTGTTTAGCACTCACACCCAGAATCTTACACATTTTTCTGAGTGAAAATGAAAGAATATTTTTAACACTGTTGTTAGGATTTTCTATAGATTAACATTTTCTTCCTCATTACCACAGTGTAAAAATGAGTTGCTCTTCCCAGCTCAAAGTGTGGAAGATTTAATTAAAATAGCTGCTTAATCATGTAGGTGTTAAAATTTAATTAATGAAATGGTAGGCTGACTTAATTATTCCAAACTTTCAAGATGAAAGTGAGAACCTCCATCTAAACAATGTGCCATGAACTGAGTTTATATTCTTTCTCATGGACTTTCTTAGTGTTTAAATATCTGGTTTCTACAATGAGAAGCAAACTCTGAGGTACTCAAGATATATTTGTCTTAGGATGTTTTCTCCTCTTTTTTTCTAATTTACCACTTTTCCATATATATATATATATATATATATATATATATATATATATATATACACACACTCACCTAAAGGATTATTAGGAACACCATATTAATACTGTGTTTGACCCCCTTTCGCCTTCAGAACTGCCTTAATTCTACGTGGCATTGATTCAACAAGGTGCTGAAAGCATTCTTTAGAAATGTTGGCCCATATTGATAGGATAGCATCTTGCAGTTGATGGAGATTTGTGGGATGCACATCCAGGGCACGAAGCTCCCGTTCCACCACATCCCAAAGATGCCCTATTGGGTTGAGATCTGGTGACTGTGGGGGCCAGTTTAGTGCAGTGAATTCATTGTCATGTTCAAGAAACCAATTTGAAATGATTCGACCTTTGTGACATGGTGCATTATCCTGCTGGAAGTAGCCATCAGATGATGGGTACATGGTGGTCATAAAGGGATGGACATGGTTAGAAACAATGCTCAGGTAGGCCGTGGCATTTAAACAATGTCCAATTGGCACTAAGGGGCCTAAAGTGTGCCAAGAAAACATCCCCCACACCATTACACCACCACCACCAGCCTGCACAGTGGTAACAAGGCATGATGGATCCATGTTCTCATTCTGTTTACGCCAAATTCTGACTCTACCATCTGAATGTCTCAACAGAAATCGAGACTCATCAGACCAGGCAACATTTTTCCAGTCTTCAACTGTCCAATTTTGGTGAGCTTGTGCAAATTGTAGCCTCTTTTTCCTATTTGTAGTGGAGATGAGTGGTACCCGGTGGGGTCTTCTGCTGTTGTAGCCCATCCGCCTCAAGGTTGTACGTGTTGTGGCTTAACAATTGCTTTGCTGCATACCTCGGTTGTAACGAGTGGTTATTTCAGTCAAAGTTGCTCTTCTATCAGCTTGAATCAGTCGGCCCATTCTCCTCTGACCTCTAGCATCAACAAGGCATTTTCGCCCACAGGACTGCCGCATACTGGATGTTTTTCCCTTTTCACACCATTCTTTGTAAACCCTAGAAATGGTTGTGCGTGAAAATCCCAGTAACTGAGCAGATTGTGAAATACTCAGACCGGCCCGTCTGGCACCAACAACCATGCCACGCTCAGAATTGCTTAAATCACCTTTCTTTCCCATTCAGACATTCAGTTTGGAGTTCAGGAGATTGTCTTGACCAGGACCACACCCCTAAATGCATTGAAGCAACTGCCATGTGATTGGTTGGTTAGATAATTGCATTAATGAGAAATTGAACAATAATCCTTTAGTTGAGTGTGTGTATATATATATATATATATATATATATATATATATATATATATATATATATATATATATAATAAAACTCAACCTGACATATTGTAAACAAAAGCTTTGTAAGAACATCTGACACAGAATTTGTATAAGTAAAGCCTGCAAAGTGAGATTAGTTTACTAGGCTTTTGCAATATCCAGTTTGTCAATGAATTGGCCCCTTAATGGCAGAGTTGTGATGCTTTGAAACTTTAAATGCATGGGCAGTGGGCAACCTTACAGACCAATGCATTGCAGTCTCATTCCTTACTTTAAATACTCAGTGGAAAAATATGACCACGAACTCCAATTGCTGTGATCGTCTATATTCCACATGACTAAGTACATATGAACAGCAGCAGAATCTTTAGTGTTTGCCAATATTCACTATTATATTCACAATATTCTCTAGGGTGCATGAGTTAACCTAGTTACCAGTCCAGTCTTTCTGGTTTGTCTGGAAACAGATGTAACTTATGCATTCAACTCTCCACCTTGTTGCGGTTCTTTTTTTTTATGGCATACTGTCAACTTATCTGCAATGTATTCTCTGAATGAAACTTGTTATGCAAAATACGAGGCAGAACTTTTGCATTTACAAATGGAAAGTGTTTTTAGTAACTAGTCATGCAGAAGAATTCAATTTAAAACACACATCACAAAGATACAGAAAAAAATGGTCCTCCCCTTAAGAATAGCTGTATAAATGGGTTGCATCTCCAGCTGAGGAGTATTAAGGGCACTGGCAAAGCTGAAGAGAAAATGTTGATAAGTACATCTTCCAAAACAAATGGAAAAACTGTAGCACAAATAACTTAAAACCATTTTTTTTCCCCCTCTACATTGAAAATATCTAGAGCTGCACACTGTTGGTAGTAACAAATCAAGCTCTACATTTTAATTTAACATATGTATAAGGTTTTAGCTGGCTAAAAATCAATTCATTTGTGTGCTGTAATCTCCATAACTTGTTTTCAATAAATTACAGTTGGGTGTTTTTATTTATAATGTATTATGTGTGTGTGTGTTTTGTTTTATATAAATAAAGGGAGTTTCCTCATCAGAAGTAGTCTAGCATACTAGAGAAAAATAATTTAATTACAGATGTCAAGGATGTGCATATGAAGACATGGGAATGTATGTGGTTAGCTGTAAATTACATTTTTGTAATCTTTGTTTTATTTTACCGTTGAACATATACTGTAACTTACAGCAGTAGGACCTA
Organism: Amia ocellicauda; assembly: GCF_036373705.1. NCBI lineage: Eukaryota > Metazoa > Chordata > Actinopteri > Amiiformes > Amiidae > Amia > Amia ocellicauda. The sequence continues at coordinate 26,667,239 of NC_089862.1, read as the reverse complement.
TCAAAATATTTTTACACTTTATTTAAGTTACTACATAATGAGAATTCAAATTGGTAATGATTATGAAATGTCAGAGTTTGTTACTTAATACATATGCAATTCAAATATTTAAGTTTTGTTATGCAGAATTAAGACCTTTAATTAGACCAAATTAAGTCAACAGCAGCTGTACCAATTAAAATATGTGCAGCCGATATTCACACCTCATACTTTTCCAAGTAGTGTGTTTTGTTTTTTGTTTTTTTGTTTTTTAACTGGGGTGGTGTGAGATCTGTACTTAATTCAGACAACACCTTGACAATTTTACAGATTCTAACGTGTAAACACAGTGTGAGGCTGTAAGTGTAAGAGTAGGATGAAACCTCTTTGGCAGCTTTTCCATTTCCTCAGGTATGATGTCATTGTGTAGCTGTCCTGTCACTACCCACGTAAAAAGAAACACAATGATACACCTTATATTTTTGGAAGTCAGTTTGGGTTTTTGTGTATGCAATTGTTAAAAGGAAAAAGCAAACATCATTTATTGAAAAGGGAGAGAGAGAGAGAGAGCTGGCAGGTACATAGCATTTTGTAACCTCTTGATCAAGAACACTATAGGATACATGTGTTAAGCTGTTGTAATCTTGTACACCATTATGAACAGCCTCTGATATATAGTCATATAAATGTGCATGGTCTCACTCAACACAAAAATATGGCATTTATATATTGTAATATACAGCTCTGGGAAAAATTAAGAGACCAGTTTCTCTTGTTTTACTATTTATAGGTATGTGTTTGGGTAAAAATAACATTTTTGTTTTATTCTATAAACTACTGACAACATTTCTCCCAAATTCCAAATAAAAATGTGAATGGAAATGGAATGGCTGCCATACATGTAGAGATGCTGATTTAAGAAAAAAATTGCAGTGGTCTCTTAATTTTTTTCCAGAGCTGTAGATCTTGTGCTGCTATATCTGGTATACTATTTTCCCCTGGTTTACAGTTATTACAACTTTAAACTGTAACTTGTGCAGCTTGTCTGTCACTGTCCGTGTATTGTTTGACTATCTATCTCTCTATCTATGTATTTATCTATCTATATCTATTGGTGTTTGTGTGGTTGTATCTGCATGTGTGTGCATGCACTGGTGTATACTTTCTTGGGATCCAACTCCAAAATACTGACCCATATAACCAAACTGATGCTGATGCTGAAGTGACTCAAAGTATTTCCTTACAGCACACATCTTACCATACAAAACTGGATTTCTTAAATAACAAATTACTTCATATCTGGTTGGCAAATATGATACAGTGACATGCATGCAACTTGCATTTTTTTGTGCCCAATTTTTGACAAGTTGGTGAACAGACTTGCAGAAGGCACCAAGACGAGGAGTCTCATGACAAGGCTGTGCTGATTTTAATGACTATTTAATATAGGGATCTGTGAAATGACTTTTAGCACCTGCCGAATCACTAATGCTCCCGTTGCTCAAACTGTATCAATTGGCCTGGGAACTGCACAGAAGATTTGATGTGTCTTCTTTGGCGGAGATGTTTGGTTTTTTCAAGAATTACTGAATGATGTATTATGCTCTTTGCTTTTCAAATGCTGTTCTAGTTGTTACAAATACATTCAGACATGTCATTTGCAATGTAGGTTGTATTAAGAAGTAAATCCTTTTTTTGTTTGTCTTTTTCTTTATAGAACTGAAAATGGATTTAATTCAATTTTATACTTTACGATTTTTGATAACTTCGAACCAGGCTGAATGGATTACATTAGTACTTTTTGTTGGTACAGCAGGATTTAATAGTTCTTTGAAAATATATATTTATAGGGATCTTTATATTGCTGCTCTTGCTGTTGTCCATTGTGAGTGCTGAGCAATCTAAACACCTGCAGTTTGTTAACATGCTAGAAGCTCGGTCTTGAGGGTCTTTTTTATGCAAGCTGCATACTCTTTCTGCCTTGTCTGTGCCACTGCTCCTTCATTTATACTCATCTCCCTTAACCACCACTCCACGAATCTTCAGATACAAGGCAGCCCCTAACTTGCCAGATCAACACTACGGTTTTATTTAAATCCCCTCCCATTTTTGTTATACACATTAACCCTGCAGTTTAATGAAATGGCTAATTTTATTAGATTATTTTCATATCCCCAGACATACTTAAATTATGCTGTCTTTTGCTCATCTTAACTGATCTATTTTTGTATTGGAAGATAATATTTATCAAGAGCAAACTGTTTAAAGCAAGGAGGGTGCCATAAACAGGCTGATGAATAGCTTGTTGTCAGGATACTTTCTCTTAGAACACATTTGGATCTCTCAGTATCTAAGAGACATGGATTGTAGTACTTCATGATTTAGAAAAAAAGATGTTCATGCCAGAATATATTTTTTTTTCAGTGATTAACTCAGATAGTAAAAATAAAACAGGGTTGCATATGTAGTATATAACAAGACGGTAGAATAATGCTGTGATATTGTTAGTCATCCTGTCAACAGATAAATGAGCACAAATAAGAATGCAGCACACGTGCAATACAGTTAAGAATTGGTAAATACAGTGTGATTATATTATGGCACACTCATTAATCTAAATATTTGATTGGTTAACTTCTACCAGATTCTAAAATAAATAGCATTTTGCAAAGGAAAAACATGAAAATAAAACAAATGCACAATTAAAGAGGTCTGTAAATTTACAGTTCAGCGGCATGGTGAGAATTTAACATGCAAGAGTTAAAAGAATGTGTTTGAGCAAATGAATAAATTGACTAGAACAAAGCTGTATACATATGCTTTTTGCATTCTTAGATGAACTTGAGCCAAGTTCAGAAAGCGTCTAAATTATATTTTCGGTTCAGTCAGGGAGAAAAACAATATTGTCAGATGACAAGTGAATACAATTAAAAGAAATGGGACGAGGGGGGGCATACAGCTCGAGGATATGCAAATGTAGCGATAGACATGATACGTCATGATTACATGCGTTGGAAGCGTCAGAAATTTTTAAATGCCTAAAGTGAGTCTGAAAATAATTTCTTAAAATGAACAGTTTAATGTCAAAGATCCTGCATAGGCAGAGCCATGTACCCCTGAGTATAGTCATAAATATTGTATTAATAGTTGGACTACTTATACATTAACTGGGGCAAAGCTGAACATCGTGGCTGTTATTTTTTTAAACAAAATAGTTACATGCAGAAGGCTCTTTTAAAATAAAGTGAAGAAACCCAAAGCTGACAATGGAAAGTATATATATATTGTTGTGTTGGTACTTTTGGGCTTGTTAAAAACTAGAGTGAAAGGAGCTGGTGGTTAAGGCAAAGGAACATTCGTAGTAAAATTATATAACACTTTCACTGATTATTAATTAAAATAAATAAAATCCCCCAAATGAAAAAAATTTATAACTTGCAATAACTGTAGCAATCACTGTCCCATTTGAACACACAAGAGCCTTGTTCTCAACAATATACAATGCAAGATCTGAGACAGCCTCCAGAAAAGGCCTTCAGTTTGGTTGTGCCCACAATTGTGGTTCTTTCCCCAGTTTACAGAACCAAAGATAAACTTACACACTGCATATGAAATGGACTCTAGAAAGCTCCTTTTTTGGAAACAAAAGGAAAATAACCTACATTTATATAGAGAAAGAAAAACACAACATAACATTCTATTATTGCCAAAGAATAATACACCCCCTACAAAAACTTAGACTTTCTAAGACAATTCCCCAACAAGCATATTTGCTTGTAATTTATGTATTTAAGATTTTGTCACTAACCTACATGAGATTTGTAGAAATGTATTTGATCATTAGTTTTAATTGTATACTGTAGATCAGTTGAAACTCATAAATTACGAGTTAGAAACACAATCCTTCATCCATGAACTGAGCCTATATTGTTAAGCCAAAACTGAAGTTCGATTGGGAAAATGCTGATGTAAAATGCACATAGAAGTTATCTTATTTAGATTGTTGGAATAAAAGTGTATTGGTGTGGGAAGAAATTAGTGGATTGAAAATCATCAAGAAGCCAGGCAATCTATTCTTGCAATTATCTTGTTTTTACAAGTTCCTTTTGTGTTTAAGAGATGCAGTTCACCTTCAAACATGTTGGAGATAATGATACTGAGATAAATATTATAAGCCAGGCTACAAATGTTGAGCTGTGATATTTAACATAGGCTGGGATTAAATCAAAACTTTGACCCACCCGCTAATAGAAAACTACAGAACTGTCCTCAGTTGCGGCTTCATTCTTAGTAAGATGCCACTTCCTTCTAATCAGAAATGTCACCGCTATGATGTACAGGTTTTTAGTTTGCTATTAGCAGGTGGGTCAAAGTTTTGATTTAATCTGGCCCATGTAGCAATAATGAAGCCTACTAATTGTGTTCCAGTGTTGAAAAATGTGTGTTTTAGGTCATGGAATTTCAATGATGGTTTTCAACACATGTTTTGTTGTCTGCCTCTGTAGCACAGGGATACTGAAACTGAATTGAATGCTGTTTACATTATTTTAACAGAAATGCAGTTTTATATATTTCTTCTACCTTCTCACCATCAAAGGCCTTTCATTGTCTTAGCTGTGGAACAGGACAATTATGAATTGCAGGGCATTGCTACTGTGACATTGCTGTGTGTCAGAAGTGGGCTGGGTCCTATGTAGGGCAGCATGTACAAGTGTGGAATCCTAATGCAACTAATGGCACAATGACTTCCTTTTGTTATGATCCGCTGTAATGTGACAGACACGGGTGAACACCAGGTGTCACTCCACTGGGGAATGTTCTCTTACCCTGTGTCACACGGATATTTTTGTATTATTCATGGTGTTCTTCTTTGTAAACTTTCAGACATATAATAATTGTCAGTACTAGTCTAGCTTTAAGTACATGTGCATTGGTAGAACAGTGATCTCTCTGAAATAAGGAGAAATTCCCATTTTTACTGCCAGTTAAGTCATCACTTCTCATTTTAATTATCTCAGTTTTTCCATCACAAACTTACCATATTCATTCAAATAATTATGTGACAGAATACAAGTACATAATCATTTTAGAACAGTAATTATCAAAGTTATGGTCTTCCTAATTTACACTATGTGTATGAAGTACTGACTGTCTTACCATGTAATTATTTTAACCACTGCTTATTAGATGCTGACTAATTGGATATTGTTTAGATAATTACTGTTTTAATTAATCTTTATATATTTAGTTTTAACATTTTAGAAAAAGACTAAAATAACTTTTAACTTCACAAAGAAGAAAAAAGTGGAAGAAAAGTACAGGACTGCTTCAAAAATATTTAACATCTATATAACTACCAAACTACCATGTTCATTACTTAAAAACGTAAAATGTTTTTCATGACTATCAGACGTCCATTTGGTTCTATATATTTATGTGTAATTTCATTGCTTTTTATTTAATGTACTCTTCATCTGCTTCTTGATCATCCTACTGACAAGAGCTGATGCAGCTTTTAAAGTAATAAGTACCAAATGTTAGGAATAGTCTTCATTGTGGATATCCCTGGGGCTCAATATGGAGCCCTTCAGGTATAAATGATGCATTTTACTTATTCACTGCCAGTTCTTTACATATTGAAATTGCTATGGAGGAAAATCAGTCTTTTCTCATTCTTAATGACCAATACAAATCTGGCAGGGAGCAGCAGATATGCATTTGAATTTAAAGGAGATTGTTGGGCAGTCAAGTTAAAGGGATAAATAAGCAGAACAGGATACCCAAGAAGAATGGCTGTGGAATTAACAAGCTGTTTCCAGCTGTTTCATGAAGGACACATCTTCAAAAGATAAAAGATTGTCTTTGTGGCTGACAGGGACACGTTATCTATTTTTGTGTCTTAAGATATGTTAATTGTGAAATTTTTGCAAGAATACTAAAATAACAATAAACAAATATGGATATTCAGAAGATGTGAAGGATTATTACACTCTACATTTAAATTGTTTTACCAACACTCATAGACAGTCTTTCTTTTATATTGTCAAAGTGTCAAAACCCATGCTGCTACATTGTATAATTGGCATGCGTGTATATCGAAAGCTTGGATGAAGCTGTAATTTGCTTCCTCATTTGTCTAGACTAATATCCTTGACCTTTCAACCCTTTGTAAAGACGCACTCCCATTCCTCCTCACACTCCCACTACAACACAGAGAAAATATATACTTTATAACCAATGGTTACCAAACATTATTTTATTAAGAAAAACTATGAAAATAAAGATACCCGCACTCCTATTAAATTATTACCTCTGAGACATCAGCTCAGTGGTCTGGGTAGATGCAGGTGGTGTCTTTAACCAGCATCCGAGGATACAAAGAATTTTAAAAGATGGTTGTCTTACTAATGTGTACTAATGATCTGAATGTTCCTCACAGAGGTCTTTTCAGTATATTTGGTTATGTTTCTTGCTTGTTTGTTTTGTTTTCAGTAACGCTTTTTGCTTAGCTTTAGATTTTTCTGTTTTATAATTAAAAAGTTGTTTAACATACTTTAAACACCCCCACTGAAAGTGATAAAGATATTAAATGAATACAAATAAACATGCTATATGCACATTTTACTAGTTTACTACCTCAATACTTCACTCCCACTCCTAATTAGGATTACTCAAGATTGTACCATATATAGTATTCAGAGGCCCAAGCTGTAGACGGTAGAACCCTCATGGTGTTTGTAAGAGTAAGTAAAAAAATGAATAGACAGACAATAACATGATGTAGTACACAAGGCAGTGAAGGTACTGATACATGGCGTAGCCCAGATGAAAAACACGAAACTGAATAGGCCATCATTGTGACATTGCATATTATTATCTACAGACTCTCACAAGCCAGCCACTAACCATATAAAGAAAGTCACCCAATACATTTGCAGATTGATATGGCATGGTAGTTTAGCTATATGCACCAGCACTGTTCCCACCTGCTAAGCACATTACTCAGTTCAAGGCTTATGCCATGAACTTGTACAAGTGTTGCAAACTATGGAGGCACAGCATGAACATTTTTCCTTTCTATGGTGGCAGTGGAGAATCAGCCAATCACTGTTAGCTCTCTGTTTGTTGTGTCCTGCATTGAATAATATCCCTTGTGCATATAGCTCAAAAGGTTGCAAATTCCATTATATCAGTGGAGTTGTTGGATGTAGGGAACACTGAAACGGGTCACACACATTTTTAAAAGGTACCAAAAGGGTAAAGACTGGAATATAAAGGCTCATTCCTCTGAGATAATCAGAAGAGGCTGAAAAGAATAATATCTTTTCACTAGCGGCCAATTTAAAATATGAAAGAGAATTTTGGAGAGAGAGAAAATGCAACCATACGACCAATTGGCACATATTAAATTATTCAGTATTGAAGGTTTGGAGTGTTATGATTTACAAGACAAACCCCCTAGAGCATTTTGGGGTCATTGTAAATCGTGAAAGCAATGGGAGCATTTAATGGCATGTATGTTTATAATTACATCATTGTCATTCAATTAAATAAATAAATACAATAATGTGCTTTTATTAAAATGTGTTGCTGATCATTTAATTCAATAACTACCTCTCCTATTTCCCCCCTTTTTCTGTAAAGTGACATTCCTAATGTCAACAGTATGTGACACATTCCTGCTGCAAAGATGCTTTTCTCATTTTGTCATTTTAGGTGTATTTCATATGACAATATTGCCAATATAAGTACAATGCATTGTACTCTAATATTGTATCCTAGATTTATAAATATCAACAAATATTTAGGTTTTCATAAAATGTGGAGTTAAGTTAAATATAATGCATTTCTGATTGTATTAATTTACTATGTATGTATTAGCTTTTGAAAAATTCAAAGAGCTGAGAAATTGCTTTGCAGTGCAGATTCTATTTTTCTGTAGATTGATACTAATTGGCAGTAGATCCTCTTCCTGACAAGCTACTTGCCCATAGCATTTCTCACATGTGTGCATGATGAACTGCCAGCTCCGGATATAATCCCGTGTTGTACTGAGAAGTATCATCAACGTCTTTAAAATACTATAGGGAATTTAAAAGGATTTTTGTATATTATACACATCTAAGACATATTCCCTCCCTGTTCTCTACCCAGCTACTTAAAATGTTTGCGCAATATTCAACTCTTTTACAGGGAAACCTAATTTACTCACCACCAAATTCGGACTTCCTCAGACGACCATGATAAAGAAGGTATTACACTCATAATGGATCCATAAAGGCTAGCCTTTCATGATTGTACACTAAAGTGTTGCATTTCGGATTTCGAGGTCTACATGTCACAATATATAATTTATCTTTGCATTTATGTGCATATAATTTGGTTCAGCTGACTGATGCATTTGTGCATTAGGAGCCAACTCCACAAAATAATAACTTTAAGGAACCATGCGAGACAACTTTTTTCTGATACTTTTGCAGGCATGAAAGCTGGTCTGCAAAGGTAAAATGTGTAAAAAAAAATAAAATAATACATGGTCTGTAATATCTGAGTTAAGCTACATCTCCTTGTCAGAGTTTCCAGCTTTTGGCCACTCTGACCTTTTCTGAACTCTTCCCTAATCCTTTAACATACCAAGCATTAGTCATTTGTTAATTCAAATGGTCTTAGGAAAGCACCCAGGGCATTTTAGACCGTACACTATCCACAGTCTGCAGATACCGTAACCTTTAATTAAGGTTCTCTGTCAGAATTAGTTGCCCAGTAGTGATAGACTTCTCATTGTTAAAGAAGCGAAGTACAAATTCAGTTTCTAAATCACTCAGCAGTTGTAGCCTGGACTTGAGGCAAACAATCTCAGTCGATCATTATAATTCTGCTTTCCTAGATGGTAACCTTACACAAATTAATTAAAAGTCATGTTTAAACATTAGCAAGAGGTATATCCGCGATGAAATGTAAACTGCCGTATTCGCACTAACCATATATATTTTCTGCAGTCACATTTGCTTTAGGATTAATGAGATTTAGGGCATATGTTTTTTCATTCTTCGGAAGTATCTGATAGGGTAATTGTGGGGTGATGAATTGAGTTTATGGTGAGCTGCTAGATTCAATCTTTTGCAGTAAATCTCCCTCACTAACTTCTTTCAACATGCACACTTAAGTCACTTGTATGGCAGACCAACTGTCACTTGAAACAGATCAGTTCTGACTGGGATCCCTATAGAATTGCTGGCCCTAATTGAGGTCAGCAATAAGATTAATGTTTTTAGCCACCCCTGGTATATGTATTTATGTAAGTATACATTTTATGTGAATCATGGAACCAATTTTATTAATGTCTGCAGCAAAAAAATAATATGAAATGCTTACGTGATGTCTGCATTATATGTGTAATGCTTTTCAGTTATTTCAAGTAGCAGTTTAGTAGCAGGTCTCATAGCCTTTCTTTGCAGGAACTAGTCCAGTGTCTTACCACTATCACTATCACGATCAGTTTCATTCATAACTTTGTAACAAGAAAAAGACTTATGGCCAATAAAGTGGATTATTGGATAGCTTTCACTTCTTTTATAAGGATTTTCAATGGTCTACATATGATGAATTGAAAGTTCAAGCGTAATATACATACCCAGGGGGACAGAAACAGGAAGTTGCTTTATTATCAAGATCAGTCTTATACTGGGCAAGATCATTCCCATACTGAAGTTATTGTAACACTAGTATGAAAAAAATAGTAAAATTAAACATAACATTGTTTTATCTCCTATTGAATGCATTTTTTTTTAAAGTTGTCTTAAATTAGAATCCAGTATCTTGAGTATTAATCTACCTTTTTATATCAAAAGTGATGGATGATATCTAAGCAATGCTAAAGTCAGCTGTTTCAGAAATGCTGTCTAGTTTGGATTCACTGACCCACAAGTGTGAATGTCAGTGCTTTTCTAAACATCATTTTCCACTTTTACAAAGAATTAACATAATGTTGTCATTGTTCTTTTTTTATATTAGTTGTTCACATCAATTTCTGAAACAATATGGATGGGAATATTTTAATGTGTTTTTCGTCATACAAATCTGATTGCATCCATTATGCTTTTAATTAAATCAAGGTCACATTTTACAAAATTACAAACACCTGGTAGAAACTAAATTTATGTACACTAATTATGTAACATCCTCAATCTGGTTAGCAAAGCGGATGTTGATTGCACATTATAAATACAACAATATGTATCTGAAAGATGAGCTATGGTCATGTGACCCATATTATGTCTAAAATGACCCTGTGCTGCGAATGTTTTACATGAAAGAATTACTTACCTTCCTGGTTTCTAAAAGACACTGGATCAATATCTTTACACACCTCTTATTTTGTAACTATCTTTGACAAGAGGGCTGTAAGAGGACACAAAATATATCACAGAAGCAGCATACATATCTATTAGTAGTAATGTAATTTTTGGCAAATGTCTTGGGAATGCCAACGCTACATGTACAACTAATTTAGTAGTCATGTTTCTCCTGCCTTGTGATATGTAAGCTTAGGTATAATTTCCAGGGTAGAAACTGCATCAGGATAATTGTTTCGTGAAGACAAAACATAGGATTAGCGTTTGTTTCACTGAAATAATCCTAGAATTCAAATAAAAATAAAAATTCACCTACAATAAATAATAAACATGTATTATTATTATTATTATTATTATTATTATTATTATTATTATTATTATTAGTTTAATTGTTATTTATTATTTTCTGGATTCCTGGATTCCCCCACAATAAGATAAGAGTGACTTTTATATTAAGATACATCTGTTGGGCTGACTTAGTTTCAAAGTCTGACTGACAGAGGAACATATGGGAAAGAATGTGATGTGAACATGCAGTCCAGAGAGAGTGCTTAAGGAAAGGTATTAATTTACTTAAAACTCTAACTGCTGTCCTAACTAGACTATAATTTATTAGTGAAAATTCGACTGTTACGTTTCATTTACATGATTATAACATCTCAAACAAACTAGAACTAAAGATATGGCCTGTGAAAGAGAATGTCATCCTATTACATCTTCAGATTTATACTGTTACACGGTGTTAGGATTATGTCTTCCTCAAGGCTACTCATTATTCCTCTTCTTTTATGGCTCTTTTGGATGACGACTATGTAATTTAGTTGCAGGTATCATCTGGATATGGTTTATATTCACCAAATACCTGCTAGGTTTAATTCAGCTACGTGTTATCCTATTATTTGTATTCTATATGCGAGTATGTGACGTATATCCAGTTGTGAACTTGGAGGAATCATATAATTCATTATATAGGTATATATAGGTATTTAGGACACGAGATCCAGAAATGTGCAATAGAAAATGTAATTATATTATGTGTCTGATTTTATGTCTGGTTAAGACCCTTCCTTGCACATACTATGAATTGTATGTTGAAACACATAACTACAGTATGTTTTGTTTGTATTGTTTAAAAGCATTATAGTGCCACCAATGGCTTGCCTGCAAATTATTCTCAAATACGAAACTGGATATAAAGTTTTAAACTATATACCCAAGGGTCTGCATCTGCCTGAAAATAGCATGTTTTATTACATCTTGTAAATTGAGTTTTATTACCACTTGTTCAGTAAACTTCTCTCCCAAGATTCACCGTCATAGTAATTTTCTTCATCTGGCAATTTCACTTCAAAGTCTCTCTGAAAACTATCTTTCAGCTTGACTCATGTTGTGTATTTCTTTTTCCTTTTTTCTTCAACATCTGCAGTGACTTATATACTATCGGTAGTAATTCATGCTCACAAGGTACTCTGGAATTTGATCTGCTGACTTTGGTATATGCATATTTCTTCCTATTGATCAGGGTTAAATCACAACTAATGACCAGTGACTTGTAGCACTTGCTTGCTATAGAAGTTTGGCAAAAGGAATTCAAGGCTATGATTTTAGAGAATTACATTGTTTTATGAATGTTATCACCTAAGGTAATAAAGCATAGTCCTTTACAGTTAGAGAGATGAAAGATTGGTATCTTTCCAATACCCTAATGAAGTAGGATTAGATTTTCTGTCCATCTGATGGGAAGCTCACAAGGAAAAGAGACATTTCTTACAGGGAAACAGATTAGAAATGTAAACACTGACTCATTACATGGATCATACGAGTTTTAAACTAGCTGAACAAATTAAAATTGAATAAAACATCGATTTAAGATGAATATTGATTTATTTTAATGTATATGTTTCCTCATGTTCAGTATTACAAGGTAGTCTAGAGTAAACTGTGTATCTATGCATATGTATATGTACTGTATATATATGTGTGTGTGTGTGTGTGTATATATATATATATATATATATATATATGGGAACATTCAAAAATAGACTTGACATGATCCTTGGATTTATTAATGGACACCAAACGAGCACGATGGGTTGTATCTGAAAGTGCTCTGTCATTGCAATACATGCATTTGCATGAAGTACATACAAATAACACATCACTGTCTCATTTAATTAATCCATTCAGTGTTTGCTTTGATATATTGCATGACCTTACATTGCAGTTGTAAAGATCGTAATAATATAACAGTCATAAAACACATGGATCTTATTTTTCCATTTAAAACTGCGTGTAATGAAACTGATGTGGAATCGCATGCATAGCCCAGATTTATAACTGGAATATAAAGTAATGGAACAAAACACAAATGTACTTTACATTAGATGTGGAACAGTGTAATTAGTATACATTGATTTCAGAGGTATGTTCAGCATTTTGAACTATAGTGGCCAATGTAACGTCATCACCACATGAACATCAAATGAGCTGCAAACACCTGATCATGTGCTGTACTTTAACATTTTATGGACATTATCTTAATATCTATAACTTCTCATACCCTCAACAGATGTTGGCGTGAAAAAAAAAACCTATATATATATATATATATATATATATATAAATAAAACACCAACTTGTGCTATTAAATAAAATGTAATTAAGCACTCAATTCATTATCATGAATAATTAACCCATACCCTATTAGAGAATTTCTTCAGTTTTACTTACCTTTGATCTTTAATAGAGAAGAGAAAGTAAATACATGAAACAGATTAAAATTACTGAGTTTATATAAAGTCAATGTTATCAGACTATTTAACAAGCAGTCTTGCCATAGCATAACCAATCAATTCCACTATATTTTGACAGTGAAACATTGTTCACTACAAATACACATTTACACACAGATAAGATTGACTTTCTAAACCAAATACATAACATACTTTTTCAAAGGAATAAAACTAGTTTTGTTTGAAATTATGCAACAATACAATGGCTCAAGAAGTGACATCGTTATCTGTCTGACACCAATCAGGAATATCAATTAAAAGTGTTTATGCGAACATCAACATTCCAGATTTCATAATCTGAAAACAAGAAAACAAAAAACATGAACAGGATGTGCATTTTTGAAAGATATATAGCATGTTGTCTCTCCATTGATCACTAACACACTAACTGAAAGGCTGAAGAATGAGAATGGGCTGCTAACAACACCATTTTCTCACAATATCAGTTTCTTATAGATAACATGCTCTGTCTGAACTTATGTTTTTCCTGGCTTGACTTGACCACCACCATTATGATATTTTAGTCATATATATATATATATATATATATATATATATATATATATATATATATATATATATATATATATATATATGACAAAAATATAGCTACAGTGTAGATTCACCAATTGAGTGTTTTAAGACAATGATTGAAATTGAAAATGATTGAAGTCCTCTTCAATGGAAAAGTTTAATTCTATTCAGTGTTATGTCATTAGACATAAAATCAAACCAACAGACAAACATGGATGATGTGGTGTCTGATCCAGGTTTGGCTGCCTGAATATGAGTGTGTGTAATGTGTGTGTAATGTGTGCGTATATGTGCATGTGCGTACACAGAACACACAATCCAACAAACAATCCAAATCTTAAATCCTTATCCACGTCCCAATCCATAAGCAAAGTTCAGTTACATTTCTTATTCTCGTGCTCGTTTTCTCTCCAACTCCTAATCCTCCAACAAACAAGGAGTGCCAGCTTCCTGGCTTTATGTGGGACTGAGGCCAATCAGGGAAGCCTTGCGAGTCAGGTGCTTCCCACAGAGGGAGTCATCCGCCGTGGTTTCTGGGGGATATCAAGCTGTTCAGGCAGGCTATTTCGGGCCTTGCTCAGTGCTGTGCTACTCTAGGGTGTGGTGTAGGACGTGGGGTTGGACAAATAAACTGCACTGGAGAGCACCTGGATTTGCACATTGGGTGTTTGCTGTTTTGAGTAGCTGTATGTGTAGTGGAAATAAAATATATATAATTATAACACCTTGGGTGGTTGACACACACACACACACACATATATATGTATATACAGCTTTGGAAATAATTAAGAGACCACTTAACATTGATTTCTGAACTTAGAGTGGGCTCTTAATTTTTTACAGAGCTGTATCTATCTATCGACTATCGTCTGTTGGGAGTGTGGAGGAGTGCGCGGAGCTTGTTGAGTGAGTGAGGGTTTCCACCCCCCGTTTTTTCTTCTCTCCTTCTTTCCTTTTCTTTCTTTGGGTGGTACAAAAACGTATTACTGAGTGGGGTTGTGCAGGGAAGCTGACTTTTGTCCGCGATCGCTATGGCTACACCCGGGGTGGGGAGACCGGGGTTTAGTAACCTGAATCGCCGTCACGGCATTCAAATGATTGTGGATGCGATCGTCCCAGTAGAAAGATGCGTCATTGAATTGGGGAAAGTGGTGGGGTGTGGGAATATTAAATCCGCATATCGGATGAATAAATCTGTTGTTTTTCTTGCTAATGAAGCGTTAGTGCGGAGAGGTTCAGGAGGGCTTAGTGCTGGTGTCTGTCTTGCCGCTTGCAGTCCCGGCTCGGAAAGTTACTATTTCCAATGTGCCGCCATATATTTCCAATGCCGTTTAGATCACGGAGCTGAGCCGACACGGGCAGATTATGTCGGATATCACTGATACCGCTGGGTGTAAAAGTGCCGAGCTGAAACACGTTGTGTGGCTGGGGGAGGCCTTTTATAAGTCATGGCACGAATTTTAGAGCCGGAGTTGCGATTTTATTTGCTCCGGACTTTAAGCCTGAGAGAGTGACAGTGACTGAATTGTGCCGGGGCGGGCATTGGTTGTAGGACTTTTAATTTAATTAACATGTATGCGCCTAATGACGGTAATGAGAGGATTGCTCTTTTTAATCGTCTTCCTGGTATTTTAGATCAGTGTGAGCCCGCTGGCTTTTTCTTTTATTGGGTGGTGATTTTAACTGCACTGAAGACTGTAGGCTTGATCGCAATAATACCGTGGAGCCCAACGCCGGGTTAGGGTTACAGAGCCGAAATCAGTGTCGACAGCTTATGATCTGGTGGACGTTTGGTGAATGACACGTACAACTGACAGGCAGTATACGTGGGCTAAATGCTGTGTAGGAAGGGTCTCCTTGGTCAGGCTGGATAGATTGTATATTTTTAGACACCAACTGAATAGCTTCATTTCACCAAAATTTCTCCTGGATTTTCTGATCATAGATTAGAGTGTTTTTTCCTTCTGCACGGGCTCAGTCCTCTCATTGGCATCTAAACATTCAGTTGTTACATGATACTAAGTTTTTGAAATGCTTTGCCTTTTTTTGGGAAAGGTGGCAGAGGCAAAAACATACCTTTCCTTCCCTGAGGGAGTGGTGGGACATGGGCAAAATTCAGACAAAACTGCTCCGTCAGCAGTACACTGAAAATATTACATGGAGGATTAGCACAGCGATGAGAGAACTGGAGGCTGATATTTCAGATGTTCCACAGAGCTTTGGAGTCTGATTTCAGCACTAGGCTGTTTGAAGACCTGACTTTGAAGAAGAGGGCTGGCGGATCTGTTGGGCACGCAGGTACAGGGGGCGCTGGTTCGCTCCTGGTTTCTGAGTTTGTCGCAGATGGATGCACCTACGCAGTATTTCTTTGCCTTGGAGAAGAAGATGGCACAGCGTACGTTGATGCACTGTTTACGGACTGCAACTGGCCAGCTGCTGCAGGAGCCTGGGGAGATTCGTGGGCTGGCGGTCCCAGTTTTACAAAGAGCTGTTCACGGCTGAGGCTGTGGACGAGTCGGTGGAGGTTCGCCATTTTCTCATGGACCTGCCTGTAGTTCCTGAGGTGGAGAGGCAGAAGCTTGAAGGGGAGCTGACACTGCTGGAAGTTTCCGAGGCCCTCAGTGGACTGAACACTGGGAAATCACCAGGAATTGACGGCCTACCAGTTGAGTTCTAATCGCACTGTATGGCCACAGATAGGAGGAGATCTGTGTGCCGTCTTTACTGAGTGCGTGCAGGACTGTGAACTGCCTCTGAGTTGTCGGTGTGCGGTGCTGAATTTACTCCCCAAGAAAGGGGACCTCTCTGACATCAAAAACTGGCGGTGCTGGGTTCTGTGGTGCAGCCGGATCAGACGTACTGTGTGCCCGATAGGTCCATTTTTGATAGCATTTTTTTAGTGTGGAATATTTTGGCCGCTTCCAGTCTCTTCGGTTTTAATGCTGGTCTCATATCATTAGATCAGGAGAAGGCTTTTGATAAGAGTAGATCATTCCTACCTTTTTAGTGTTTTTAGGGCTTTTGGCTTTGGTCCCAGGTTTGTGGGGAAAATTGAAGTCCTCTATCGTAATGTTTTCAGTGTACTGAAGCTTAATGGTGTGCTTAGCTCTCCCTTTCCGATCCACAGGGGAATCCGTCAAGGCTGTCCCCTGTCTGGAATGCTGTACTCATTGTCTGTAGAGCCCCTCATTCACAGACTCTGCTCTCTACTGACTGGCCTCTCTATTCTTGATGTGCCCATGAATCCTGTGAGAGTGGTGGCCTATGCTGATGACATCTCAGTGCTTATCACCAATGATGCTGATGTCAGGGTGCTAGGTGACTGCCAGGAGTGTTTTGAGAGAGTGTCCTCTGCCAAAATTAACTGGCTTAAGTGCAATGCCTTTCTGATGGGGGACTGGGGAGGTGGAAGCCCTCCAGCTTTGCCGGCAGTGCTGCAGTGGAACAGGCGGGCTTTCAGTTTTTTAGGGGTGTGGCTGGGGGAGGGCAGACGGGCTACAGAAAATTGGGATGGGGTGCTGGAACATGTACAGGGCAGGCTGCAGAGCTGGCGCTGGCTGGTCACTAAATTGTCCTTTAGGGGTAGAGTGCTGGTAAGTTAATAATTTGGTCGTGTTTTACCAGCGACTTGTTACTGCGTTACAGATGTTTCAGGTACGCTATGATTTCAGATCTTTGGGGTCTTTTGGAACAGCCCTTGGTTTTTAATCAGTCCCTGAAGTGTTCACTTTTAAAGTCCGAGAGTTTTACGTCTCTGTTGGTGGCTAAGGGGTGTTCTATCACTCCTGCTTGGTGTGGTCTCTATATAGACCACCGATGCAGAAGAGAGTAGGGGACCTGCAGTGGAGAGTTCTGCACAGCATTGTTGTTACTAACGCTTTTTTATGTGTCATTCTGCCAGGCGTGTCTGACCTGTGTGTATACTGCCAGCATAGGGAAACGGTGTTCCACTGCTTTTTACATTGCTCTCGGCTGCGGCCTCTGTTTGTCGTCTTGAAGGGGTTGTTTACTGCGCTGGGTGTCCTGTTCTCTGATAGTGTTTATTTTCAGGGTACAGTATTGCAAGAACAGGACTCGCACAGTACAACTGGTGAACTTCCTTTTGGGCCAGGCCAAGCTGGCCATCCTCAAAAGTAGGAAGAATAGGGAGAGAGGGGTTCTCACTGGGGAGGCAGGGCTGCTGTTTAGAGTGCAGGTGACATCCAGGGTGAGACTGGAGTTCACCTATTATAAACTGGTCCACCGACCGGACATGTTCCTGTTGGTGTGGGGGGAGTGTTGTGTGAGGTTGTGAACGGTGTCCTGCAGATGAATTTGAAAGTTGGAGGAATGTGGGGGTGGGGTGGGGGATGGGATTTTTTTTTTTTTTTTTTTTTTTGCTGGGTTTTGTGAATGGTGATTAGTGAGTATACTAATTTATTTTTATTTATTTATTTATTCCCTGGATTCCTGGCATGTTGTCTTCATTTTTATGCAACAAAAAAATGAGTGACAAATTTGACATGGAATTAACTGATTGTTAGTTTTGTTTCTTTTGTTGAATTGTCTATAGCATTGGGGAGTGCATGTTATTTACGGTTATTGGGTTTCAATGTTTTTCATAATTTCTTGCACGTTTACTTTAAAACCTTTTTGTTTCTATCTATTTGTCTGTAACTATCCGTGTTTGTTGGTACCAATCTATTGTTTTCTGTCTGTTAGATTTTGTATCTTTCTATCTGTCTTTTGTAGGTTGGGGAGCTTGCAGGTTTTGTGGTTTGGTGGACAGGAGTATACTGTGTATTTGTATCCTGTATTTTGTGGAATAAAGTTCACTTTAAAACATCTCTATATCTCTGTATACACACACACACACACATAATTGCAAGCCTGGCTTTGGATTGACCTGCTATAGTCTATATCAATATCAATCTTGAGATAAACTACAGACATAAATAGATAAATAAATAAATAAATAGAGTACATATACTTTGATTTTTATGCCTCACAACAGGAAAAATACTTTTTTTTTTTTTTTTCATTTTTTCAAATGACAGGCTGCATTTGATTACCACTTTTTTTTTAACTTGCTAATAAGCAACCATTTCTCCTTCATGCATCACAGACCTAGAAAGCATTCTTCTGCCTACTTAAGTAGATATTTGATGGATGTGTCAGTCACAGTAAATTTTGTTCAGGTATATTTTGTTTGCGTTATTCTTATATATGTGAGTTTCAGTAAGTTATATTTTATAAACCCAATTCACTATGATATTTTGAAATAACTTTTCACTATCCTATATTATTAATTCCTGAGTTCATAGACTGATACAGTTGTTCACATTGTGGGGTATTGTTTTTCTCTAATTCACACACACAGGAAAACAAATAATTGCAAATATGTGCAGTTAAACTGCCTTATAGACTTATCTCATTTTTATTTAGAGTAATTTTTTTTTTCCAGAATAAGCAAGAGTTGGACAAACTTTATTTTTGTGAACCAGCTCGAGAGGACTGCTTTTGAGAGAGAGTACATGTTTAGGATTCTTTGTTGCCAATATTATGTTTAGTTTTCAATGCACATGTTCTGTTGTTTCTTTGAGAAGTTTGTTTAGTCAGAATATGCAATTTTTTCAGAATTCATTTTTATTCCAACTTGAGGATTAAGCTCACACAGAAATAAGTAAATCTGCAAATATTTCTTCTAATGATTCAAAATTGTATATTATTCTAGACAGTGGTCTAATTTCTTAAAAACAGCGTGGTCAGTCCTGGTGTGTATGCAGCCAAAAATATTAAGTTGTAATATCTTGTATGTATGTATGTATGTTTATCTATATTTATTTTTTAAGAAAACAAATGTTATTTTTTCCATGGTTTGGTATTAGGGATCGCCCGACTGCACGATGCAGGTGTCAAGTTCTGTCTTCACTAGATTACATGGCCGATGGTGCAAGTTTTTTCTTATGTCATCGTGTCTGATTTGTTTACATTGGAAACAGACAAGCGACCCAAGTGTACAGTGGAAAAGTGTACAGTTAATATAGTGCAGGCTGCTTTACATATTTTTGCTTTTAAGTTATGGCTACCACCTGAAAGATATAATATGTATTTTCTTAACCTCCAGGTATGTCTACAGAAAATTAAATGGTAATCTCTTCATATATTTCCTTAGATCTCCATGTGGCAGATGTAATTGAAAGCAATAGTGAAATGTCTATAAATATATTTTTAATTTCTTCAGAGGCTGTCATCTTTGGTTTTCATCTTTTTAGTTTCAAGTAAGCAGACTTCCTTACCCTCCATCTTTTGCACCCCATGCAGTGAGTAAAAACCTGATTTATCTCCCATTGAGATCACAAGTTTTGTTTTGCTTGCTTCTATACTTACATTTACATTACATCTTTTGTATTTAGCCAATGGCACTACACCAATGTTCCTGGTAAAAGTTTTAATCAGTTTGAAAACAGTCTTTCTCAGAAATTCAATAGTGAACATTTATTTTTTCAGGTGCAACTGGAAAACATTTTTTTGGCTATTTTGGCCTTTTAAACTGCATTAAAGATACTTTTAATATAAGGAACAGGTTTTAAGAAAACTAAACAAAATGAACTTTTCGCTAGTAACCCAATATAGGTTTGGGCTGAAGTGCTGCTTCTTTTGGAAACCTCCTATATCTCAAAGTAATGGGTATTTCTGTCTTTTATTTGAGGTTTGTTTGACTTTGATCAGCCTCAAGGTTTTATGTTCTTTTCAGAGCCTCAATTTTCTCTTCCCTTCTCTCCTGAGCATTGTTTTATTATACAGTAGATATAAAAGTAGGCTTTGTAAAATATCACACTGAAAAGATTCAAATTTGTGATTTAGCATCATATTGTGTTCTGTATCTTATGGATTACATTTCTTGTTCTCCCATAATTATCATTTTTTGACTTGACTAGTACATTAGCAAAAGTACTGACTGTGTGATTTAGATTTGTGTTGTGATGTTGAATATGGATTCACTTATCTGCCTTTTTTTAAATATAGAGTCTTAATATCAGTCAAATTAACTGATTGTTCAATACTGGCTCACATTTAACTGATAGTAATTAATTCTGCCAGCAGCTAAGAAATTAAAATGCATTGTAAAAGCCAAAATTAAGCAATTTATGGGCTAAGATTGATTGAACAATGTCTACATAATAAAACCTGCAATAGCCTAAGAAATATAGTTGCTTCTTATGGGGGAAAAAAAAAGTAAGAATAATATAAGGTTATATTAACTTTGTTTGTTCTGGGTTGTATTTGGAAGAGATTGTGTTAATCACTCTTGTGACATATGTCTTCATTCTGCAACCATTTTTGTTCTGGGTTTCAAGTCCATTCCTGGTTCAGTAATACATGGTTCATTCATAAAGACTAACTATCTAAGTAATGAAAATGTGTAGATAAAATTGTGGCAATTCTGAATTATCACCTTGATGTTTTTAATCTTTAATTAACTTTAGTAATATCTACATAAGAATTAAACGGCAAATACATCCACTTCTAGCGAACAATGTTTGCTTAGATGCAGTGTACTTTCCATTAATGTTCACAGGGAAAAAACATTTAAATCTCAAAAATAATATGTATAAATAATGCAATATTTATAAATATGATGTGTGTGTGTGTATGTATGCATGTATGTATATATATAATCTGTAATGCAATGCCCTGTAAGGATTTTTACACCACAGTGTACTATTAATGGACTGCTTCTTTAAGCAAGGAAACATTTCACATCTTGTAATAATACCAGGAAACTAAAATAAAAGCTGTCACTCACTATCATCCTGCAATTAAAATTAATTAACTGACAATTAGGTTGCAGTTGTTGCAGAATGATTATCTGAATTCCATTAAAACTGTAAAATTATCAGACACAACTTCCCAGAAAACCACCAGGGGCTTACAACTCTTACGTCTGATATGAAGCCCTACTGTTTTCTTTTGACTAAAACATTATGTATTTAAAGATACTTTGATTAATAGCATCTCCAGTAGTTTTTCACCAACATTTTTTGTTTACCTACATTGTTAAACATTTTCATCAGACATGGATTCACATGAAAGATATTCTTGTCCAAATCAGAGCTTAAACAAGTCTGATAAACGTAGAATGTGTTACATTTGATAAATCTATGAAAATTATGAAAACAAATATCCTGAAAATAATAAATTGAACAATATAAGTTTGGCCTTTGTTAAACAGGATCACGTAACATGTTGACTCCCCAGACCCAAGGGGCAGGGAAGACAGCGGTGGAACAGCTGACTCGCTATTCCCACGGTGATTGGCTCCCTGCCTCTATAAAACAGGGAAGCACCTGACTTCCTGTTGTGGAGAGGCAGGAGGAGAACCTGAGTGTTGGAGAAGTATTGTCTGTGTATTGAGAAGACAGTGCACGTTTGATAACAGAACTTTGCTTACTTTGGGATATTCTCATGGATCTTACGGTTTTTGTTTTTGTTTTTGTATGTGTTTTGTTTGTCACACTGTACAATAAATATGCACATTTGCACGTCCCCGTCTTTGTGTCTTTAAACACACCTCCGAGCCCTGGCAATGCTGGATCCACCCCCCACACTGTCACTTTACATATATGTTTGTGTGTGTGTGTGTGTGTAATATATATATATATATATATATATATATATATATATAATGTGGCAGTTTGGGGGGGTAGTGCCTGCACTGCCAGGGCTCTGAAAGGTGGGGCTCAGGCTCAGGAAATGGTAAGCAGATGTATGGTGCAAAGTGGTGCTCCAAATAAAAAGACATACAGAAAACCATAAACAAAACCCAAAGTCCAAGTCCAAGTCCAAGTTCTCTCTTGCACATATGCTCGCTCTCCAAGGCTCTCCTCCTGCCTTCCCACACCCTGGATCTTGGGCATGGCCTGTTTTATTGAGGAGGGGAGCAAGTCAAGGAGTCATGTAATTTTCCTCCCCCGAGGTCAGGACAGATTCAGTGCAGCAGGGCACGGTGCTTCACTGTGCCGCCCAGCATAGCATTACTATGTATTTAGTTGTATGTATGTATGTATGGTCCGACATAAGGGACCGCATGACTGCCCGACATAGGTGCCAAGTTCTGTCCGGCAGGCTTCTTTGATAATTTTACCTTAAATACCGTCTATATCGAACAATATTCTCCAATAAATATTTAATCTCAAAAAAACATTTGTCCGACTGATATGTTATCGCTGCTGATTTGAAACGGTGATCGGATATGGACTTGGGACCTACAAAGCATTTTTGATGACCATATTTGGCACTCGGCAGTACTTACTCTGTACGTTTTCAACTTAACTAATGGTCTAGGCTGTATACTCTACCAGTTCATCCCTGGTCTACGATCTGTCAGTACCCCTCCCCCACCCCCTTAATGCAAAACGTCAGGCAGGTATATTTTTGGAGGGGCAAGTACAATTTCAAGGCACCTGCCCTGCTGGGCAATCAGAATTAAAAAAATATGTCAGACCCTGGTGTGTGTGTATTTATGTGTATGAATGTGTGTGTTTGGACACCAAATCTTTAGAAACTGCTATTGAAGTCAGATCAATAGAACAGTGCCAAATCGGCTAAAGCAAGTACACTTGATGTATTTTCTTTTGGTATTTAAATTGTCCATGTGTGAATCTCAACTTCAGCACAGATAATAATTATTTGAATGATGCATTCCAGTGTCACTTGAAAATTATTATCAATAGCAAAGCTGAATGTGTTCACTTACAGATGTTGCTGGAGTCTGCTTGAATTGTTTGACACAATAAGAAAAATAGCATGTGCTTCCAGACAGTCTTTACATTTCAGTGAAACCAGAGACGGGTGGTAGACTGTTCTTAGAGATGTCTAATTGATTACACTAACTTTCACTTAAGAATTTTTAGTATAATTTATCATGGGTTACTGTGCAATGTGATTAAATGTTAGTAAACAGCCCAACATGATCCTTCAGTATTGCACTTAACCTCAGTGTACTGTACCTGTTAAGTGCAATACCTGCTTCATAAATCACAAATTATAGAAAGTATTTACTAATTTACATATTGTATGTGTTAATTAATCAAAATAGGAGCTCAATGATTCAAACACCCAAACGAATTAGTTGGTTCTGTGCTTGTAAAGTGGTCAAAATCAAGATTATATATTTACTATAGCTATGGCAATTTAACGTACCTCCGGGGAAATTTAAATTCTGCAGTTGAGGGTGTGCTTTTTTCTTTTTCCTTTCATTTTTTATTAAGCAAACCAGTGTTTCCACTGTACATCAGTTAAAATATTACAACTGCATTTACCAAAAATGCTAAAAAGATTACTTGCAATGGCCCCAAGTACTATACTTCATTTCAATGTTTGTTTTAGTTGCTTTGTTTTTCCTTCTCAGGCTGTTTTGCTTAGATGTAGAATTAGATAATGTAAAACAAAGAAAGGATAGATAAAAAAAAATGTAGTTGAGAATAATATATTTGCCATGTGAACAAAATATTTTTCTTACCAGTTCTGTATAAATATACATGTGCTGCCTTAACACAGATTAAACAATCCAAGCAACATTTGTAGTTTATACACTGCAATGTTGTACTTTACCTCAAATAAATGTTAGATTAGATTTATATTTGTATATAATAATAGACTAATATTATAATAGATTTCAAACCGTGTGATTTCTGTTTACTGTACAATCAGGTTTCCAGTGTGTTTTATTTATTTATTTATTCCGGAGGGAAATTAAAAAAATTGAAATGTCTTGAAGCCTTTTGAAGTTACAAAACCCGACAGTTACCCTATTTTTAATGTTTAGCTAATGTAGAAAGCCTGGACTGCTGTTGTATTGGGAAAATGCAGTAATATTATAGGCATATTATTCTTTGGATTTTGGTTGTTTTGGGGAAAAGTTTAGAATATTCTTCTTCAGAGGCCTCAATGAAAACATAAAGATTAGAAAGAGATTCTCGCTTTTCTCATTTTATTTGAATTACATCAATAATTTATATTCTGCATTTAATTTTAACCTTTAATCCACTTTATTGGTATCTAAAACACATTTTATATGATGAACTGCTCTGTCTGCTCAGTTTTTCTTTACAGGGTAGAATTTCTGTGGGAAATAACCAAATTTGCTTACCATGACTCTTGATTTTACAGTTTTATTTGTGTGTGTGTGTACGTTTGAACTGAGATCTCACAAAATTGAAATAAGTGCCTAGTTCACAGAGATTTAATGATTTACTTTAAACAATTGTATCAATAAATAAATGACTGAAAGCCAATAGCTTTCACCTGTAGAAGTTCAGGGAAACCTCTTTTACAAACTGTCTATAGCGAATGCTACCACCGTAATATTAATAATATATATTTGTTAAATAGTAAAACAAAAAAAATCAAGATGGTTAAGTTATCTTTGTATATTTATGAAACATTATTATTAGAATAGGTCTGTTAATTTTGCCATTTGTTACTGCTTCTCATCAAAGTGTACATGTATACTGCCCTCAGAATTAAGACTATTTTAAGATGGTATAAAGTCATAGAAAGGAAGAAAAAAAATAAAAAAAATAAAAAACTTTTATTATATTCGGTAAATCTAAAGCTGTAATTTTATTGAAGAAGCATTAATTCATTATGATTAAGTAAATAAAATGGTATACTTTTTATTCTTTGAGAATATCAGTAGGTTATAAATTTGAAATACATGAATAATTCACACTATAGCATTCATACAAAGTGTGATCAAAATGAACCGCGTGCTGCAATTTAAGAAAAAAACTAATCCCATTTTGTCCCTTCTCAGTGTGCATGTTTGCGCATGCATGTGTGTTAGAGAAATGTGTTTCTCATAATTAGTGTATGCTTAATTGATTACAGTGCATTTAATATCTCAGTATATGATTTCTACATATCACATGAGTCACTAAGGTTTAAAATGTTATTTTGAATCACTTATTCATTGTGATTCACTTCCTCTCCTCACAACGACTTATTTATTTTGATTGGATGTGGATTCATGTGGTTGTATCAATGTGACCATAAGAAGCTATCTGTTTTCTTCTACACTGATGTAAATGGTGTATAGGTCACAGTAATATATGCATCCACTTTGAGATTGGATTTCTGAAGCCTTAATAAGTAGCTTATGTCCTGTTAACATTTACTGAAATTATAGTTATTTTGTTCTTTTTTAGATTGTACTGTTGACAGTGTTAGAATTCTGCTCATGTATTCAACTATATGACTGTATTTTTCAGAAACTTGAAGATATGCTGTTGTATGCTATCAAAGTGACTCAAGCTGTAAATGTAGCACTTAAAAATGCAATCGACATCATCCATTAATTTAAACAGTGATAAGATGCATTTAAAACAAAATGTTGCCTATTTCAGCTGAAGTCCATCAATATTATATATATAGGATGATGGTGATGCTTAAAACATGTACATTGTGTATAGCTGCAAAGCTCAAAGGTTAAACAATCTGTTAAACTGCAATAACAAAAAAAGAATTCAAGAAAAATGTTTGGGATTGTCACAGTTACACCACTGTGTTTGAGCCTTACTTAGGCATACCTCATATTCCTTTAAATTATGAAACATTTTGATTGATATCTTTCATTTGGCAGGGATTAATTATAGGTGTGTGTGACTGTGTATATTAGTGGTACATTTGTTGTAGTTTACTGTTTATATACATTCTTTGTACACAACACACAGTTCCATAGTTAAAATGAAAAAGTTTCCCTATGAAAGAAAAATATTGTATCTGTTTATATTTATACTACAGACAAGAGGCTGATACTATTTTTAAGCAGTTATAGATTTTTTTTTTTTTTGTGGTGTTTGTTTTTTACCGATTTATATTTATTTATTTATTTTTATTTATTTTTATAAAGACATCACAGATTATTGGATTTTATCAGTGTAGTCCTGCATTTGTTAAGGAAAAAATAAATACATTCAGTGGGTGGTGGCACCAGCTTTGTACATTTTTCAGATGAACAACAAATTGCTCTCCAAGTATCTTGTGGATTCCTTTTTCACATGCATGAAGTTAAACTTTTGAAGTGTAGTGCTTTTTCCTTATTATAGAAGTAGAAATCATGTGATTTAAGCATTTTGCTAATATCTTTCTAAATACACTTTCTTGTTGCTTAGGCAGTTTATTTAAGATTCATCTTACAATATGTTTGCATATCATATGATGCACATAAACAATACTGTTGTAGGATAACAACCAATCAACTCCACTTGAAGCCATTTGTGAGGTTGTATAAAATGAAAAAAAAAGTTTCTTATGCTCATAATAACACACACAATGCAGGGAATTAGGAGTGTTATTTTGAAGTTGTCAGAAAATACCAGACTCATATATTATATAACAAATTGCAGATGTGATTTATGGCAATTAAATGCTGAAGACAGACAACAGCTTGTGTTATACAATTCATGACACTTGGTCATTAACGTCCTTGCCACACATGCATACCCACCCAGCCAGCTGTAAATCAGACAGGATTCTGATCACTTACAAGCTGTTTACAGATTGACAGAAGTAAAGACTTTTGTAAGGCAGTGTCTCTTCTAAGGAAAATGCTGGCACTGAAAAATTGATCACAGTACGCATTATAATAAGATGGCTACACAGACCCTACTGTTCTCATTTTGTCTAATACAAAAAGTCCAATCCATCTGTTAAGTTTAGCCTCACCTAAGGCTAGGACGTGGGCACAGAGCAACACTGAATAACGGGAGAATGCAATGAAAAAATAATAATCAACAACAAAATGGACAACCAACCTGAAAATGTGAAACAAAATACTTTACTCTCTGATACTTGTAAGGAATCCAATTTGTAAGGAATCCACAGGACCACAGTGAATCAATGAGATGTTTATTAGATAATGGTAATACAATAATATAGAGAAATAGGTGACAGAGATACAGAGGATTCCTGGACTCAGCGAAGGATCTGAGCTCTGAGAAAAATAGGTTCGGTCATTTACAGGTCGAGACCTCAAAACCGAACAAAGTAAAAGTCCGTATATGGGACTATTTGGAAGAATCAATTAATATTAAATACATTCTGATTGATATGCAAGTCTAACAGAGTTTATATTAATTATCTAATAAACATCTTATTGATTCCTGTGGATTCCTTACACATGTGTACAAATATTAACAATCTAACAATATAGCTAATGAGTAAATCATACCTTTTGGTCCAATTTCACCTCCCCACTTCTGTGACCTGGTGGGCAGAAACAGCCGGAAGGTTTGCTATCGATGTAACCATCCCCTGAAAGTGTCAAGGCGAGAGAAATCAAATGTTTCGAGAACCGAGTGTCTCTGTATATTACAGACTTCTCGAGAGACAGGAAGAAAGGCAGATACACACGGGACCTGTACAAACCAAAATTAAATAATCTGGATAAATTCAATATCGTTGCTGATCAATACTAGAAATTCTCACATATTTCAAAGAAAGCCATAACTACACAGACACTGGAAAACAGAATAACATTTTTTTTTTCAATTTACATCCATGCTGTGCAGATGCTGTGCAATATATAGTATCAAAATAAATCCTAGATCATTTGCGATATTTTTACTAGCCTTGTAGTATTTTCAGTTTATCTGGTAATAAGGTTACTTGTGGATTTATTTTAGGAGTTGTGTAACCACATTTCACAGTATTACATTAGAAGAAATTGAATAATAACTCCAAACTATGCACAGTTGATATTTAATTATGAGTGATGACAGTAAGATAACAGGGAAGGAAGCTAATGCAAATCCTGTGCCACCAACGAGCTGCTGGCAGCTGTTAGGGCCTGGTATTTGGCAGGTACTGATCACCAGGGATCTTATAGCTCTTTCTTCTCCACCTCACTGTACTAATGTTGGCCCCATTTTTATCTCTGTCTTTCTCTTATGGTTTGTCCATGTATCTGATTTTCTGCATGTCGTCTCTTCTAATATGTGAAAATAATTAAAATGTCCCTCTTTTGACAGTGACTCATGCAAATTGATAGACAGTTATGCTTATCTAGCAGACTGCACTTAATGTGCTCTTACTGCCCTGTCACAGGAATCTGGTCAACTAATGATTTACAGAAGGACTGGGATGAGGAGTGCATTACTCATTTTTCCTAACGTGCAACATTGAGTTACTAAATACCTGTGGGTCCCTGAACAGATATCAGTCCCCTCCTCTAAAATATGCCTTCAATTAGATGTCTTCCCACAGATAAGATTGTCCCTAATCACCATATTTCTTTGCTCTGAAAGTGTTTTGGGGAATGTTGAATGATACCTTATAAACTAATGTTCATTAAAATGTCCTACTGTCTGTTGTGTTGCCCAGGAAGGTGCTGAGATGTAACATCAAATATGAAACATTGGAAGCAGCTACTCTAGCGTGCAAATAAATATAACTTTGATCTTAATAGCAGCTACTATGAGACTAGGAGACAATCTTAAATCTGACATTTATTCATGTTGGTTAAAAACAAACCTGTGCAATTGGTTTGACAAAGAAAGCGGTACAATGATTGCTGTAAAGATGCATCCACTAAACTATGCTGTAGCTGATAAACATGCACATTGCAAGTACTATTTTTGAAAACCTGTATTCACCCGGAGGAGTTGCAACACAAGGAATAAGATTTATTTAAATAATTCAAATATTGTATAATGAAAAATGAAAGGAGAAAACTATTTCAGTTTTAGCATAAACACACTTCCATTGTATTATTCCAGTATTCCCTTGCATCAATTGATGTTGTAGTTTGTGTGTTTGTGTGCCTGGTTTTATTTTGGGTGGAAGGGTGCACTTGGAAAAATCTGAGCTGTCTGTCTCTTGAGAAACCTCTATACCATTGGCGGCTGGTGGGTGTTTTGTAAGGTGGAGCAGAAACCTTGGAAGTGCCCTTAAACACTGTTGTAGTCTCTAGGTGTTGCTTTAAAGCACTGTCCAACAATGACATCAAATCCACTAAACCTAGAAACACTCCTGGATTTTGTAAACCTTCACTATCATCATGACTGCGCAAAGCTAGCTCAAAGGTATTTCTTGTTCGGTCATTTTTTATTGTAACACAGGGAAGGGCAGTGGTACCTTTCGGGGCAGGCTGCCATACAACAGGAGTTGTAATAGTTAAACAAACAAAACAAAACCCTAACTTATTTTAGAGGATCCTTACACATTGTAAACAGATCTCTCTCTAAACATCAACTGCTTATCAAAATGGCAGACAAGACAAAACAGTAAACAACAAACAAGTCTAAATGGCAAATCCAAAATAAGTCACAGTCCATAAGCCAAAAGTTTGATTTACCAGATTCGGGTTCTCATGCAATCATGGTCAAATTTACGCTCAGGGTCGTTGCTAAAGCGTGGTTCCTAAGCCGGTGTCTTTGTTGCTTTTGTATGTTTCTCTCTCCCCTTCTTTGACCCTTCTCCAGTGCATACTGAGACAGTCCGCTGCAGTTGCATAGAGGTTTATATAAATATAAATATAGTAATATTTTGTACACCGCCAACTAGTGTGTCCAGGTGGTATCTGCCTTGGGGCGATAAATTAAACTCTCCAAATGGAATTAATAGGAGCAGCTCAAACCTAGGCAATTCCAGCCTAAATTGTAACTATGCATGCTCATAAGCGGTGATAAGCCCAGAAGTAGGTGAAGAGGCATAATATAAGCATAACCAGCAATTTGGGATAAATAAGTATTTTCTTCCATTAAATGCAGTGGATAATAAAAACTAAGAATGTGAATAAATGTCAGAATTAAGCACTTAAATGTTCACAGACGTTTTTACGCTTTTTATTTGTTGTGTTCTGCTATGGTAGGGCGGCGCCCTGGAGCCACTAGTGGACTTTTTTTTTTTTTACTTTCTTGATTCAATGACTGTTTTCTAAATCAGGTTATAAAAACATTTTATACACTCCCATCATCCACAATTATGCATGTAATTAACTAAGCAACAACAAATACATTGTATTTCAGAGGTAGGACAGACACCAGGCAACTAGACAGTGTTATTTATTTTCCCCTGTCTTGCAATCCCTTACCAGACATGCTAGATTTGAATGTTTCGTTACCTACTGAGCAGGAGATTCGATCACATAATCCCATAGCTACTATTATTTTAAAGTTGAGGTTCTCCTTTAGCAGCTTGTAGACAGTGTCTGACCAGCACAGGCCTCCAATACATATTTGCCTGGTTTAAGGCAAGCCTGACCCCAAGCCAGAAAACTGATTTCTGTTTAATCCCTTTAATCCTGAGTCATTGTACAAATGTATTACTTGTGAGACTACATGAGGGGTGAAAGGAGCCAATGCTTGGGACCACTGAGATGGTTAGATTATTTTCCCATACCTGCCAGACTGCAGGAATTGACCCTCACAACCTGCTAAAGAAGCAGATCCACTTTCAGGATCTGTTTGAACAATCCATTTGGATGGATCTACAGAACATATTTTTGGGGAATAATGCTTGCCATAGACTTGTCTGTAAGGCAACTATATGTAAGAAATCCACTAAGGTGTGCAATTAAATGAAATTAAGCCATCTTAAAAGGAGGAAAAATGAAATAATCAATTACAACCAGGCATACATTTCCAAGATAGTCACATGTCAATACATCCTTCCCCACACAATCTGGCCTAGTCTATGGAGGCGGACTTGACTCTTTATACAACATCTGAGCCAACAGTATAAAAAAATAAACAGTCCAGAGCTTTGAGGGATATTTTGTAATTAATATTCAAATACCTTAGAGTCTTAGATTTTTATTTTTTCTTGTTTGTTTTTTGGGGTATTTTTTTCTCTTGGGTTAGATATAAATAAAGGATGAATCCAAAATGTGATGTGCTATGTGATAAATCAGTACTGCAAACTTGAAATTATACCACCAAGCTTTTTATGGGAGGAGGAGAGTCATTTACTTAATGTTCTTCCCTTGTAATCTACTGTGCATGTTTTCATTAATATATTACTAGGATTTAATTTCTTAAACCAGATTTAAAATTATGATATATAAACCTGATTCATTATACACATTATATATATACAGCCCAGGTTTTCGGGGTGTGTATCGTGAGCGGGTTGCTGTGGATACAGATGAGTAGACTGACGTTAAACAAAGTGTTGAAAATGGCTTTTAAATGAAAATCAAAACCTAGCCCCAGTATAGGGTGTTGAATAAGTGTAGTAAGGAAGCTTAGCTTATCTAACTCAGGGTGACTAAACAGTTTCCTAAAGCACTTACACAAGAGAATACAGGGGTGAAGTAGAATCTAAATCTAAAGCCGTGGTTGTAGTTTGGAAGTTGGGGTCATTGCATTAATCATCATCCAATCCGTGTCAGTGCCTAGTCAGGTCCTCAATCAAACAATGGACAAGCTAGGTAAACAGTGGCCAGTAATTTGCTCTCATCTCTCCACTGCCTGCTCGTGCAAACTGCTCTGCTGTCGCCCTCCTGCCCTTCCCCTCAGGTACAACGCCATTAGATAGAGCAGGTGTTTCCTTTTTATACAGCTCTCACTGCTTTTTGTGCGCAGGTGTGTTGCATCTGCTGGGTTGACAGGTGTCTGTGAAAAGCTTCTGATACGGGGGCCTGTGGCCGTGGGGTTGATCCACCAAGGGGAGCTAAAGCTTCCTAGTATATTGACCATCACAGACCACCACACATACTATGCTACTATATGTATATATGTATATATGAGAGAGAGAGCAAGCCTGTGGAAAGTATACACCAACTTTCAAAAATGTCAGGATAAATGCAGCAGCTCCTGTAGGTTCCCTCTGCTGGGTGGTGCATTTCATAGCAAATACTCAACCATGAGCACCAAGGAGTTTTCAAAATAAATCTGGAACAAAGTTGTTGAAAGGCACAGATCAGGGGATGATTATGATTATTAAGAAGCAGAAGGTGTATGGCTCCACCAAGACCCTGTCTAGATCAGGCCGTTTCTCCAAACTGGAAGACCAAGCCAGAAGGAGACTGATCAGAATCAGAGAGACTACCAATGATGCCAATGGCAACTTTGCAAGAGCCGCAGGCTTTTATGGCCAACATCATAAATATGACAACAATATGCCAAGCACTCTGCAAATCTGGGCTGCATGGTAGGGTGGCAAAAAAGAAGCCATTACTCAAAAAGTCTATCTGAAACACTCTGTAGATTCTGTAGCCATGTGGCAAAAAGTTGTCTGGTGTGATTAAATTAAAATTAAAATTGAACTTTAATGCCTAAATGCAGGTGTTATGTTTGGCACAAACTCAACACAGAACATCACCCAAAGAACACCATCCGTACTGTGAATCATTTCAGCATGTGAATGACCTGAAGCACACAGCCAAAACACTGGAGTGATTAAGGAACAATACTGTCTGTGAGTGCCCCAGTCAGAGCCCCGACCTAAATCCAATCGGAAATGTGTGGCATGACTTGAAGATTGCTGTCCATCAACACTCCCCAAGGAACTTAAAAGAGCTTGAACAGTTTTATAAAGAAGAATGGTCCAATATTGCCAAATGTAGGTGTGCAAAGTTGCTAGAGATGTATCCCAACAGACTCTCAGCTGTAATTGCTGCCAAAGGTGCTTCCACAGTGTATTAATTGGTGTTGGTGTTGGAAATCCCATTTTGTATTTTTAATATATAATGTTTTTTTACAATGAAAGTGTTTTTCACTTTAACAGTGTGGAGGATGGTGTACAGATAATTGGAAAATAATTTTAATTTAATTAATGACAATTAAAATTGTAAAGCGTTACCTATATATATAATACAATAATGCATTAGGAACACAATTACAGCATCCTGGAAATGACATTGATTAATACAGGATAAGGGATGAGCAATAACATGAAGAGATGAAGTGACTACTGTCTATATAATCATTTTAAATGCATAGCAAAAACAATTGAACTCTTCCCACAATTAATAGATTTCCTGTCAGTTTAATAAAGATTCCTCCTCAGCTCAAAGTGCATTAAAGGGCAGGGAGGCTGATTTAAGAAAAAAATATTATAATATTACAGACTAGGGACTGTGTATAAATCTCAACTGAATCTTAATCTTGGCCCTTTTTTACTCAATTGATGAAGAGTGACAGTCCACAGCCTAAAGTCCCCCTGACACACACATTTTATGAATAATGTGTGTTGTGTAACATTTTGTGATTGAGTTAAAAATCCATTTATATTCAAGTTTCTACTTTTCCATTTTCTTTGATGCTACATATATGTATTTCACTGGATACAGCAACATGGAGTATGGATATTTCAACTTGTATCGTATTAGCTTTCTTTTTGTTCAAGATACATTAAAGTCAGAGTGTAAACACTGAGTATCAGCACATCAGTGAAAAAGTGATAACGGCTTGGTGCTTCAAGGTCCATCAAGGTGAGGAACGATCTGAGACTGGCAATGTTTGGTTGGAGATTAAATGATGATTTTATAATAGCTTCCTGATGTAAGTGAATTGACAGCTGAGGGTCAAAATTACTTACAGGTTACTGAGTAAGGTCACAATAGACAGTTTGGATTTTCTAAAGGGACAACTGTTAAATCAGCCACATTCACTGTTGTCACATATTTATATCTGGCCTGAATGCATGGGATTCTTTGTTACTGTCAAATCCATTTAAATGTGTGTGACTTAAGAATATTTTGGGCTCAAATCACTTTTAAATGCTAAGGCGTCTAAAGCAATAATGCACAGATAAATGCACAGTTCCACTGTACTTTACTTGTATAGGATTATAAATGTACATATGAAGATGTACTCCAATAACAGTGTAAGGATATTTCTGAAGAATAATCTTGAAAATCTGTTTGCTGCTGCACAATGAACAAGAAACACACAAAATAATTTACATTACTAGACCAATATTGATTAAGCCTTCAGCTAATATACTTTTCTGCATATTTTCTTGGATACATTCCAATTTAACATTACCCTTAGTTTGCAGTTAAGACAAGGGTTATGATTAGTCTTAAGGATATGGTTAAGATTAGACCTACGCTTTTGGTTTGCACAGCCTTAATTGAACTTTTGACAGTTTGTGTGGTTTTCTTTTAACAAATAAGCTGTCGGTGTAACTAGTAAATTAAAAATTACTATTTACGATATATGGAACTTTGTGGGAAAGGATATTATATTCTATGTAATATAGCAGTGGCATAACCTCAATGGCAAGATGCTATACAATATTATAAAATTATAGGAGGGATAGTTATTTCATAACTTGCATGGTCATTGACCAAGACTAATAATATTTAACCTGCAAATGCAACTAACCAAGTTATTACATGAGCTAGCTAATCATTTTTCTGACCCTTATTCTGCAATGCTGGCTTTGTAGAAGAATTTACTTAAATATAAAAGACCTTTACTGGAAAACCATAAAATCATTAATACGATGTTCCTGGAGTGGTTTGAACAGTTAGTGCAATATTTATTCAGTACTAGTTATAATTGTTCAAACTGCATATGGATATTTAATTATAGAACTATTAATGAAAAATAATATAATTCATATGCTAGTCTTGCTTGTTACAAGAATGGGCTCTTTCAGTGATGATTACTGCTTGTAAAACTAGCCATAAAATCTGAGCCATTATCCCCTAACACTCACATGGCCCTGTGCCACAAAACTCTTCCAAGCTAATCATATGTACATTTATATGCAGGGTATTATGGATGTTCATAAAATTAGGAAACGCTCTGAACATAAATGTTTTGTTTTATATAGGGAGTTATTAATAAATCTTGCAATACAGTTAGCACATTGTGAAAAGAAGAATGTAGAAGAATGTATGCAAAGAAAACATTTCTGTGCTTATTGTTTATGAATAACAGTACATACACCATATTTGGACTAATTTGACCCTGTGGAACATTTTGAAGTTTTGCCTTTTACAGATATTATTGTTTCTTTATTACAAATAATTAACAGAATGATTATTACTTTACTGCTTACACTGCATGGTTTCCTTTAGCAAAATACTCAAATAAATATGCAGATTTCACTAAGCACTAATTAGTATTGTTTTCATGCATGTGATTTGTCTGTGAATTTAGAATCCCATCTGCTTAATACCCTTACTTTAACCTTCAGCTATTACCTTTACATGTCATTATGAATAAGAACAGTGCATTGTAGAAACAGCTTTCAAAAGAGGAAGGTGAGTAACTGCCTTATAGGGCGTTCCAGATTCTGCTTTATTATAATGTTCTCAAGTCCCCATTTGATCACACAACCCTTTTTCAAAGAAGGTGAAATTGACATGAATCGGGCTTCTTCCTTAAATCTGTGTTTTCTATATAGGTAGTTTAACATCAGTTATAGATGCATGAAAAATATTTACAAGCATGCACATTGTACATAAATAACCATGACTAATAGTCCTAAATAAATAGGTTATAGTCGTTTACATTTTGTTATGCTGTTTGTAAGCAATAATGTGAAAATCCCAATCTTTAGGCCTTTTTTTATATATTTTTTCTTTGTTTGCAGGCAATCATGTGTATTGAAATAAAAGAAATCTTACAATGAGCTCTAATTATAAAATTGCTAGTACCTGCATCAGTGTTGCCCAAGAGCATTCTTTTTACACAGCACTGAAAACCCAAGCTCATAAAACAGAACAGCAGGGTTCTGGGATTATCCTTCCTTCATTTCTTCATTTAACAAGTATATGAAGTGCAGCAAGAGTTTTTGGGATTACAGATTTAAAAATATCTTGTAATAGACACCTAAGGTGGTAAAGTATTATTGCCATATCATACAAAGCCAGTTAGGAAGCATAACACAGTGTTCAAATCCAGATTCTATCAAAATTAGCTTGCCCCTTAAATGATGTGATGTAACAATATCTGTGCATAATACTGTGAATTGTGGGCATTCGTTACATCACTCTAAGCAATTACAATACTGCTGTTGTTTACCACTGAAATCATTTTCCTCCTTTATCCTGTACAGCCTTTTTATTCCATTTATCCTCCACAATTGCTCTCAAGCTTAAATATCAGTACCTCCTGATTGAAGTCTTCCTGTTATTGATGTGAAGGTTATTGTTCTACATTGATGTGACGTTTTGGGTCACAGATTTTGCAGACCTCCATTCAGTTAGTATTCATGAAATACACCCAGTCTCATTCTGAGTATTTTATTTTTTTGCCTATACATGTAATTAAAATAAACTCGAACCACAGCTTGTAATGTGGGAATAAGAAATGAGTGTATTCGGAGAGTGGATGTGAATAAGAAGACAGAGAGATTTTACCAGTATTTGTAATATTCATCAGTGTTCTAGATGTATATAATATAAAGCAAATGTTTAAGGATAGTGAACACTGAACCAAAGGACATTTATGAATGCTTGGTGACAGTGTTCTCTCTGGTCAAATATTCAATGTTTGATTTAATCAGTTTCTCTAATATTTTATTGATACATACAAAATCTTAAGGCATTGAGAAATGATCTTGTTATTAAACTCTGTGGTTGTGTGTGTTATTTATGGGTAATTCTCCCAAAACATGATCACCAACTTGGCAAAAAAAAAAACATGAATACATATCTTAACATACATTGTTAGCATGCATACAAAATTAAGAAATAAATATGATAGTTTCAATAGTGAAATCCTTAACATCATGGAAAACTGCAGTTTGTTAGATGCCATTTTGTCACACGCTTTGTAGTCTTCACAAACACAAGCATATTTTTTTTAAACTAAAATGTCTCAGAATTATTGTCTGCCTTGCTTAGGCTGGGATTAAACCAAAACGTTGACCCACCCGCTAATAGAAAACTAGAGAACTATACTCAGTTGCAGCTTAATTTTTAGTTAGATGCCACTTTCTTCTATTCATAAATGTAACTGCTATGATGTACAGGTTTGTAGTTTTCTATTAGTGGGTGGGTGGATGGGTTTTGATTTAATCAGGCCCTTAATCAGTATAAACAGAATTTACACAAGATCATATTTTTTTATATACTTTTTGTCCACCCATGACCCATTTATATTTGACATTGAGAATAGATCAGTTCTGATGACTTGTGATGTAGTAACTGTTTAACAATTATTTAATAGAAATACTGAACTGTTAGCACATGAGGTTGTCATGAGATTGTGAAAATTATATTACTACAAAACTAGAGAATTACCAACAAAGTAGCACTCACAATTGTTGTCCTTGTTTGTCACCCTAGAGTTATTTCCTTTATATCTATATTCACCTGATGTTTGCAGTTAAAATCGCTAAAGCAATGAGATAGCTCGCATTCTCTCCATATGCCAACAAATCCTAGTAGAATACATAATGCCAGGTCTTGAAGTAGAGGTTTAAAATAGATACTAGGGTTTGTGGGCATGTTTTCCATAATCATATTAAATCTAAACAATAAAACATAAAACAGTATGTTGAAGACCAACTACCTTCCATGACTTTCAGCACACAACATTTGACAATTCTAGGGCTTTATTTCAATCAATCGTGATTCAGTTTTGTACCCAATCCATGTTTTGGGTATTATACCTGCAGCAGCAGATTTGCCCTTCCCCTTGGCAGCTTTTGAACCTGACAGCACTGATTGATCACTTTTGATACAATCTTGGATGTCGACACTAATGTCACCTACTGTTATATAGCCTAATCTTTGTCAACTAGTCGCCATTCATGTCCAAAAGTAGAACTGAGCATTGAGTCAGACACTTACATGGTCAATGAGGCAGCACAGTAAAGCCTGCTTTACTGTTAATGGGTGTCACACAGTGTGTGGATTTCTGAAAACTGCCCATGTGTTTTTTGACACAATCTCCAGTAAAGGAACGGCATGGTCGATCAGTTTTGGTTGTATCATTAAGTTTTGAAATGGGCTGATGTTAATTACAAGCAATTACAGACACCTAAGATGCATGATTAGAGCTTCAGCAACACCTAAGATGCATAATTAGAGCTTCAACAACCTTTAAAACTTGATATGTTATTAAATCTTTTAAATATGTTTAACATTTAACTGGAAGATTCAATAATAAAACAAACAACCAAACATCTAGTGTTTTTGAGCAACTAAACCACAAAGTATTAATATCCTCAGCTTACTGTTGCTTTATTTCGCCTACCACGTATCAATTCTTATTAGTCTTTGGAAACTAATCTGTCTTCTAACAAAACTTGTGTTGAATTATCCTTTTTACATACATTACACATGGTAGTTTTAACCATATACTTAAACGTCACACAGATTCATTCTGACAGCTTGGTAGCTGCTGTATAAGGTGCTTATTTTTCCACAAGATACACTGCAGGATTTTAATGTCATGGGGATATATTATGTTCTTAGATTGTGCATTAAGGCCTTCACTGCTAATCAAGCTGATGTATGTGTTGATTGATTACATGAATTACATATTCTATTTGCTAGATGTATTCAAATATTAAACACGACATAAGTGCCCACATCTAAATAAAACAAATGTGTGACAAGGCTAATTTGCCTTTGATAAATAGAGTAAACCCAATTAAGTGTGACTGGTTCATTAACTGCTCAGATTTTTTGAAATATTTTTGAGAACTAACTTGATTATTGTATTTATATATATATGAAAAATACTGTGGACATTTGGTTTTACATTTTGGTAAAAGTGTGGGTTACTTCAAAATTAAAATGCGATATCATACGTTTGTAACTCAGAATTAGGGTCAATATTTTAATTTGGTCAGCAAATATATCATCTCAAGGTTTAAATGTTATAAGTTTATAGATGGCATTGTAAGTTGTTAAAATCAATTGAACTGAGGCAAAAAACAACAACTATTTAACATGAATTAAATGTTTAGTAATGTCTGGGGTTGGGCAATTTTCATGGTACAGATATTTAAATAGTTTTCTGGAAGAACCTGGTAAGATGTCTCCATGTAGACATTTGTTAATTAAACTGTCTTTACTGATATAACATAATGATGAAAATCCATTTCAACAAATAGTATATTTCTGTACTTCAAACTCAGCCGTTTTGAATTGTAGTCATCCTAGTTGCCATTCAGAACTTACAGCCATAATGCAGGGTGACTGAACTGCTGTGTCGAACTCAGGGTTTGCTGGTGACTTGGGTACAGTGGTAGGAATGATTGAAGGACTGATTTTATCATATTCAATCAGTTCCTCATGGTTGATCCCTGCTGTAAAATATTATAGAGGGTGTGCCTCTTCCAAGTTCCATTCTGCTGCATTTTCCATTCAGTGTATATATGTATATACTATTAAAATGTTCTTCACATTTTTAGATTATCATGTATAACACATGATAATCTAAAAATGTGAAGAACATTTTAATAGTATTAATAGTAATAGTTTTAATAGTATTATGCGAGACAACTGGTCCCTTGACATGAGAGATTTAGACAATTTTCCAGATCTAGAGGAGTGATGTCACTGGGAAGGGAAATTATTTGTGATGAAAGGAAATCAATGGCAACATATAAATAAACCTGCATACTCTTTCATCCACCTGCTTAGCATTTCTTTTTACTTTAATATTTAATTGGTTGAGTCAACAAAAGATTATATGCTGACCTTACGTGTAATAAAACGTCTGACAGTGTTTTATGTACTCTTGTCATCTCGTATGTCAATTATTATGACAACTGTGACAGTGCCAGTTTTAACTACAGGCAGAAGAGCTTAGGCGTCATCACCCATGAGTGATAATGTGACAAGACATCAGCTTAAGATAATTTGCCAAAAATGTTCATTGCAGATGATTGGAACTTAATTCTTTCTGAGGAAAAAGAAAGCAATGCCAACAAAGACCAACATTACAAAGACTAAGTAAAACCAATCCAAATCTCAAAGTATTTGTAGAATTCTTTGATGTCTGCTTCAAGTGCTATCCACAGGTCACTATAACATTTGTTAATATCAACTTGGAATCAGAAACTGTCTGTCTAACCAATACTTTTAAGGTCAATAAGACCTCTTTTGATAATTCTTACTGTGAGCTTTTTTGCTTCCTCACAGTGATCACAGTGTTTTCGTTTTGAATGAAAAGAATTTGACAAGAAATGTAATATTGGATAGTGACCGTGACCAGACATGGGAGGATTAAAAACCAAATTAAGGGAAGAATGGATAATAGGAGCACAGCAGGAAAGGGATGTTGAAAGGTTTATAAAGAGGGGAAAAAAATATAAGAAAAAAGATTCTTCAGTTTGCAAAAAAAATAAAAAAAATATTCTGCATATCAATTTGTCTTCCAAGTCTTTTCCCTTTTAATCTTGTTATAAAACTAAGTGGATAGAGGAGCATTATTTAAGTAAAAGTGTCTACAGTCTACTCTGAAAGTTAATTTTTGCAACCTGAATATAGTTAAGTCATCAATCATGAAGCTATTAATTACCACCTAAGGACTGAAGTTTTTTTTTTTCAGTTTTATTTTTCTTGTTTGGACACTTATCTCAGGGTACATTAATTCAATCTGTAATACCCTACTGTTTTCTGAATAGGGAAAACACCTGTTAGTGTAATAAAATAGAACCAAGATAACATTTTGATTAACTTTGGCTGTTCATCAGCCATGTAGGATATACAGTGTACGAAAAATTACAGCAGCCTTTGTTGATAGTGTATTACAGGACTTCATGTGGAGATGCACCTATACTTGTAGTTTGAATTCAGCAGGACCAACTGCATATGTCACAATGATGTCATGACTTCAGTTGAATCCAGTAGATTGATGCCTATCAGTCACAGAGGTTGCTGCAGTGTTTAGAGCAGGGCAATGGAACAGGCCTCATTATATACTGTACCTGACCCTGTTATGGTGATATCATTCCCCTAGATTTGAAAGAGTATACAAATCCCCTGTGTCAGGGGAACAGTTGTCTAACATAGTGGGTTTCACGCTTGTTTGGGGCTGGGATTGTGAGCACAGAGGTGTGCCTGTAATTAATAATTGCATTAATATCTTGCCTGAGGGGAAATCTTGTGTTGATAGTTTTTATACCACTGTGCCTGAATAGACAGAATACTTATCATTACCAGCTGAAAGGCACAATTGGCTTACTTTAAGTAGGAGTCATGCAACTCATTGTAAAATATAATGTTATTCATTATTATCGATCTTCTATCTTTAGACATTCAATCAAATACGAATATAATCATGGAACATGTTTGGTAAATAACAAAGAGGATTGTTACTCATTTCCTCCTTTCTAAGCTGAGGCACATTTTCTCCATTGTTTTCCTATTTAATGATGCCTAAAAATTATATCCCCCTTCTTTGATTGTTTTTATTTAAATGAGATTACTTTGAAAACAAAATCCCACCCTAGACAACATTTCCTTGAATGTGAATTTGCATGAAAAAATGGCTGTTTAACTAAATCTCACACTTTCTTTCCAATCACATAATAGTGTGTGATCTACCTTACTTTAGAACATTAATCATGCCACCAGTAACTGTATTTAATCTACCTAATATTAAACAAAACTACAACAAAAGTATTTTGCTACAGTAAGAGGCATTGTTCTTTTTCAAAACTCACCCCCATCTTTTGGCTCAGCTCCCACTCCTACTGTGTTCTTTTATTCTTTTTACTCCTACTCTTTTGTTTGATTCGGAGGAATACAGTATTTTAATACTTGAATTTAATTACTAGAATTTGCCAAGTCAACTTGAGCAAATGTCTCTCCCAACGTTTATTGTTAATTTCCTGTTTGTAACAGCCATTCTACAACAATGCCTGTGAGGTAATATCATGGCATACATGGTGAGACATAAATACTGTTTTGTTACTGAATGATAGCATGATCTCTGCCCAGTATGTTTCAAACCTTGTATAGATTGCCCTGCTTTAAAACAGCTATCTCTGTTGAACATTTCAATGTAGCAGTGACTACTAGATGTTAGTTTGTTTTTGGTCTTATGTGTTAACTCTATACATTGCTGAACTAATGTTTTCATTTATTTTCTATACATCTTGAATATATTGCATTGATGTAGCTCTACTTTTAAAAAATATCTATCATAACAAATATAGTGTTTACCTGCACAAATGCTACATTCACATAAGGTGTCTGCAACGGTCCCCAAGTTAAAATCACGCTATGAGTGTGTATTCATAACATGCCACGCACAAATGACACATGGTTGTGCTTGTTGCAAAAGTGCACGAAAAAAGGTGTGCGGCTAAAGTGTTATTATACTTTGATGAAAAAATGAGCGCAGATCAGCCTAATTGGTCCCATAGCAAACAAATCTGACAGTCATGCAAAATAATTCACGACACTGCCTTGAAATAACATGAGACTTCCTCCACTTCCCCCATATAGAAAACACTCTCTATGTTGTTGTCCTCTTGCAGTATAAGAGTTTCCTTATCTCATCTTATTATACAAATCAATTATATACAGTGCCCTCCAGAATTATTGGCACCCTTGGTAAAGGCTATGCAGAAATGTCAATATTGTTTATCAGCTTGATCGTACACTCAAAATATGAGAGAAATCTAAACTTTATTGAGGTAAAATTGTTCAAAGAATTAAAAAAAACTTATTTCTTCATCTTACAGCTAGCATACAGGCACACCCCTTATACAGTCTTCATGGCTACCAAATGTTTCTTTCAGCTGTGTGAGAAATACCACCTACAGGTGCTTCCATCACATAGGTCTGAAGAATGGTATTATTTCAGCAATTCATACTAACTATGAAGAAATGTGTTACCAGTTTAGACTGTATTAAGAATCTTTGAATTTCTTTATTGTAGATTTAAATTGAATCGTCTATAGCCTACAACGTCTACATTTTAAATACATTTCAAAACTGTTTTACTTATTATGAACTCTGTAGAGAAGATTAGCAGAAAAACAGAAAGTGACACATGGAGTGGCAAGAATCTACTGGTTGATGTGCTTCTAAAATTATCTATCTTCTCTAAGTATGAAAGAAAAAAAAATCTTTACCTACCAAACACATTTGAAAGTGAAGGTTTTTCAAAAAGGAGGTATAAATATGCTGATGAGAGTGTTTGTAATAATAACACTTCTCAGATGGAATCAACCATTAACAGATGAAAAAAGTTTCAGTAAGAACTGCTATCATAAATAATTAGAAGAAGCAGAAAGCAATTATTTACTGCTGC
The DNA here is from genome assembly GCF_036373705.1 of Amia ocellicauda. Lineage (NCBI taxonomy): Eukaryota > Metazoa > Chordata > Actinopteri > Amiiformes > Amiidae > Amia > Amia ocellicauda. The sequence continues at coordinate 26,623,409 of NC_089862.1, read as the reverse complement.
TTGTTGACACTTCCGTCTGAATTATCGGAAAGGCAGTGTGTTTTAGATTGCTGTGGATAATAGAGAAAGTGTTCCTTTTCTGTGGGATATTAAATTCTTCATTATGAAAGGCTGTGCAAGGTTAACAACATAGGGTAGTCTTGCCAACTCTGATGATTATTGTCAATATGCTTGTACCCAGACTAAAATAATTGAACAGGATTGTTTCTAGTAAAATAATAATGTAGTCTGATCTTCTGCAGGATTTATTACAGTTTTAATTAAGTTTTTATTATGCTGGTGTCAAAGGAAGTTTAATGCAATTGAGGCCCCATGTAGTTGTAACATAGTTATGATCAAAAATAACGAATAAAATGTAGCAGCAGCTAGAAATATCGAAATATTTTCAGTTGTGAAATTGCAATTATATAATTATACTTAACACACAAAATGTAGCATAGATGTGTTAATGTAGTGGCTGTATGGTTCACATTCATTCATTCATTCTTTCATTTATTCATCAATTTGTTATTCTCTTGGAATATATGTCACTGTTTTCCCAGAAACCAATTTTCTTCTACACCATTAGCAAATATGTAAATGTTTACCTTTTCTTTAGGTCTCATTGTATTGCTGAATTGTCTTTTCACTTTGTACAAAGAGTACAATCACAGCTGTAATCGTCTGGCCTCACACATTGTTCAGTATTTATTTTGAAGGTTTGTTTACATTTGATCTTTCCGTCTCCAATCTGCTGTGGTCACCCAAACTGGCATACTGGAATACTGCAAACATTAAAAAAAATAATTAAATGAAAAATTTTAGTTTGCAGTGATTTTTCTTGCATGTATAATTCGAAACAAAAGTGGCCATTCTGAGTAGACTTTTCTCGTAGTATGTGCAGGAAAATAATGTTTTGCATGAGTAAATACATTTTTTAAATAATGACTCCATTCAAGTTTGACATCAAATCACCTGATTTTATTTTCTTACAGAAAGAAGTACGGTATCCACAATTTCTTTGTACTTTCATGTTTCTTAAATATAAGGATGAGCACTGTATCACACTGAACACTGTAGCACAAACATTTCCAGCAACACTCTGCATGCCATTGCATCATCCCGTTTAGAGAAGAGTTTCTGATGCAATCATTTAATATTCTGTCATAATGATAGTACAGCTGAATGAGCCTCAGATTATTAGTGATAAGTACAGTAGAAAATATAATTTTCAGTATATTTTTCCTAGTTATATATGGGAATTTTCATATTTCTGATGCCTCGTCACCTTTTGCTGACACATTAAGTTGTTTACTGCATGTTGCCTTGAGTTTTTTGGTGGTCCCACAAGAGCAACATCTGCACTCGACAACCTGATAACATACAGGTAACAATTATATGTCACAATATATACAGAAAAACACGGTCCTGAAACTGACAAATGTTGCCAGTGTGTTGACCAGAGTTGGCAAGGCAACAAGACAGCACAGCTCTGACCCCCCTTGTTGCTGTCAACAAAAGTTGCCAGAATGACCAAGTATTAAGTGTTTCTGGACATTAAGTAATTCTGAATGCAGGACTCCTACAAACACATAGTCACAGAGGTGTAATGCGTACAGTGATTTGGGTATCAAGTGAGTATGGTGTTATGGAACTGTACCCCTTTTCATATTATATCATAACAAGTACATATGAATTGATTTCCCTACCCAAATGTCCACTGTCAATAATGTGCCCAAGAGTCCTGAATTCATAATTTATTTATTTTTATTGGTAAATCTGTATTTCACATTTGTGAATCTAAATGAGTGCAAATTATCTAGTAAAGGCTAGGGAAAAACAGAATGTAATGGAGATGATGAAACTGAATGGTTCCTGATATCTGGGTGATTTTCGATGAAGTGTAATTATGTTGTTGTCATGATGAGTCTACAAAATTAAAAAAAAAAACTTTTTAGTTGTCCCCTGGTTTTCAGGTAGCCATAAGAATAATAAAAGGATGCAGATATCAAGTTTATAAGAAGCATTGTCTGAGAAAGCATGAATGAATGAAGAGAAAAGGCCATTTAAACATTCATGAAGCTCTTTGTCTGTTTCTAATCACCTGCTCAGTAACCCTAATCAGATGCCGTTTTGACAATTACTCATTACTCTGTCACTACCATGTCTCATTTCACATTCAACACCAAGAGGCACTTTTTAACCTTGTATAAGTCATTGGCGAGGAGTAAGCTGAGAATGCAAGTGCCTGATTTAAAGAACTAGTATTACATAATAAAACAAATATAAGTACCACCTGTGTGTATTTATGTACATGATATTACATCTCCTCCTTAGTAGTAAATTATGTATTGAAAATACAAAAGCAGCTACATTATTCCTTCACAAGATTAGTTTTGATCGACCACACACTGCACACATGCTTACAAGATGATATCCTGGTGCTCTCTGTGTTGTACAACTCGAGCCATATCAATGGAAAGAATATAGGGCGTCAGTGCCCACGCAATGTGTCAGCCTACTTATCCAGATATACTCTCATTAGCCTTATGAATGTCCATGATAATGGATAATGACTGCAGTGTCTAGCTTACTGTTTATTATTGTACTGGATCACTTTGAACTTAGTTTCATACAAGTAAATAATATAGCAAAATCATTAACATCAATATCAAAATTATCTGTGAGGCAGACGGGTCTTCTTACTTCATACGGTCATAGTATTCTCTGTTCATTCATACATAAATTCAGTTGTACAATGACATAGATATAAATAGTTTTACATGGTAGCTTCTGACTAAACATGGATTGATCATCACTGTATAATATTCCTTGCAGCTGGAACTAATACCATTTTCTCTAATATTACATGCTGAGTAATTGCTTATGTACCTGCATGTGTGTTTATAGTGTAATTACACATTATTACAATGTAAGTACTGTGTTATTATATATGGTTTACTTGTAATTATACATGAGGATGTATAATTAACCAAATTCAATGTGAAATGTTTCCCATTTGTTGTACTGTGTTTGTGATAATGCCAGTAGCTTTTCAATATTGGCTTCCTAGTTGAGTAGGATAACATTGTGAAAAACAATATATTTTCTGATGGACTACTGAGTACAAATCATGTTATGGTTATGTCAGAATTATGTTATAAATTATGTTATAAATGAAAACAACTGAACACGACTGATAAATCCAATGTAAAGTTAAATAACATGCTGTACACTTCCTTTAATAATGAACTCAAGTATATATCATTTTAATTACTCTGTCTAATTTGTATTCAGAGACCATGTAGTGAAGAAACACAGTGAAAATGGAATAAGTGAAGCTGTAGTCTAAAGTAAAGCTTAGAATGACCTTGCAAAATACATGGGTGAATATGATCTAAAACCAAAAGCTATCAATCAAGCCATTTCAACAAAGCAATCTTAAACAATTAACTTTTAATATTACAAAATAGTCTACAAGTGGGTTATTAATTCAATGTATTAATGGCAGATAATAAAATAAGCTTGGAATACAGTAAATGTAATTCAACCGAAATATATATTCCGTTCATCATCGGTTTACACAAAGAACCATTTCTGTGTTTTTTGTTTTGTTCTTAGAAAAATCATTGTCTTATATGTGTTTTTGCTTTCCCAGACATCTAGATTACGATTTTGTTAAAAGACACATCAAATACATAAAAGGCTTTTTGGAAAATACTTGACACTTTTTTTTAGGGCTTTTTTTTTGTTTGTTTTCATTTTTACTATGACATATAAATTGATTAAATAAGTATTACACCTTTCATTGTTTAATGTTAATGGCTTAATTGACTATGTATTCAAGTTGGTCAGATTCACATGTGAATTTCATAGAACCATGCTAATGTATGCTGCAAGTATGGCCATCTAAATTGCCATCAGCTTTTCCAAATGCTCAATATTCTTTTTCTGCTATTTGGATTCCAAACAAGAACATTTAACTCAATTTTGATTTCTGCCGCTAGCTGAATCATTGGTTCTTTGTACAAGCCTTCTGTGAAGAAAGCAGTCAGCATGTTCCTGATTTAATGCCATGCACAGGGTAGTGTGAATGTGATTCATATTTCTGTTACTGGAGATGAAGAACACAAAGTAGGTCATGGCAAACCAGTACAAAATCATATTTAAATTAACACCATAAAAGAGTTTACTAGATAGGAGACTTGTCTAAACTCAAAGTTAAACCTTTGGCTGTTCTTGTATGCTTTTCACTTGCTTCACAGTGATGGTACCAATCACCCAATGGCATTTTCTCACTTTCTCAATGGCTCTTACTGAATACAGTGTTGTAAACTATTTTTAGTATTCCCAGTACATCATTTAGTAATTCTATTCTATTCCATATTAAATTGGACAATTGGCCACAAGACTTGAAGAGACTGCCTGAGCACCACTGAAATGCTGGATGAGAAGCCAGTGAAGGAAAACTTGGTCCTCCATCCATCCAGCAACTCCCAAGACTTATCAGGCACCTGCAGACTAGGGTGTTGTCTGTGCTATCCACAGGAAATCCTGCAGTTGGTATGATGGATGCATTGCAGGTGTTCCATGTTTGCAACTTGAAAAATACCGGATGGGATTGACAGTGTTAGTGTCCGAGGAATCGTGCTTTGTCTCATCCACGACAAAGCACAAAATCATCGTGCTTTGTCATCATAGTGGCAATCCAAGTTCAATAATTAACGATTTCAAACTGGGATAAAAAATAAATGGAGATAAGTAATGTATATTTTATTTTAAAAAAGTGCAAGTGAGTGTCAACTGTTGGAGAATAATTGTGTAGTTAAATGAGCTTATTAAGAGCTGAAACTAGTATTGTGTTGAAATAAGAAAGAACAAGGGATGTCTGTGTAATCTTTATACTATTTTTTACAGTGAGCTCTGTTGGTCACAAGGAATGGTTGTTCTGCAACATGGGGTACAGTTTTATTTTTCTACATGGTTTCCTCAAGAGAGCAGCCCTAAGGAATGTGCTTACAAGAATAAAACCAGTCAACAAGGATTACTAGCTCTGGTTCTAACTAGAATAGCTAGGAAAGAAAATGAACAGAGGGAATCAAATTGGTGACTGGAGTCAATTATATGCTTCCTAAAATTGGTCTCTCGATGAAGAGCCCTAACCCATACATCAGAGGTTTTGAACAAAAATAATTTACTTCTTGGATCCATGAACGTCAGTCTTCCAGAAGAATGAAGTACATAATTAGAAACTGCCCAGTGAAACATGGGGGAGGCAATATTTCCATGTTGTACAGGAACCAATGTTTCATTATAAACTGTTATTACTTGATCAAAAATGTCATCCTATTGAATACAACAAACTTTATTATGTATCAGGTAAAACTGAGGATTTTTTTTGATTATCAAGGAAGTATTGACTAGTGTTTGAATCTACATGGGATTCAGGCTTGGAATTCTTATGGATTAAAGACATTTCTGTACTAAACAGGAAGTTAATCAATGTAAAAGAACTGTTTGGATTCATGATTTCTTATATTGCTATTATTGTTTGTTTCTCCAGTTATTAGTTACAACTCATACGCTTTAAATAATACTAACATATTACAAGAAGATGCACAATAGTCCAAAAGTACATTACAAGAAGTTAATATTATTCTTTATTAAAGTGAGACTGGGACTGGGATGATTTCAGTACATATTTTCATACAATCTTTTGAAAGTTGCTTTTGGTTTTTAAACTCACTGACCAGGTATCACTAAAATTAAATGTACATCAAGCTTCCCTGCCTGTGTTACGTGTTACAGTAAATGTGCTTGTATTGCAGTGCATAGAGCAATTAAGGGCCAGATTAAATCAAAACTTTGACTCACCCACTAATAGCGGTTACATTTATGATTAGAAGACAGTGACATCTTACTAAAAAAGCAGCGGTATTAGCGGATGGGTAAAAGTTTTGATTTAATCTGGCCCTAACTGTCTTCCTTTATGAATACATATAAAATACCTGAAATTACCAAATTACAGTTCCCAAATTACAGTTTAACATAGTAAGTACTCATTAGCTACATGTTAGTTATTCATAAGAACAGTGTAATTAACCATTTGTTAACATGTACTTAATATGTAAAAAGCTTATGGAGCATACAATGTTGGGGGGGGCAATTTAAGTTTCTCTCAACAATCTCCCAGATACATCCCCCCCTAAATGTACGAGTATGATGCCCAATATATCTCCAAAGGCTTCCTTACCAGTCAAATGTATTACACTGTTCTTATGAGTAACTAACATGAAATTAATGAGTACCAACTATGTTAATAAACTGTATTTTGGGAGACCTATTGTAAAGTATTACCATTAAAATTATAATTGGAACAATTGCTGGAAAAACATCTTAAGTTATATACTTCCCTTTGACTGTAGATTATATTTAGTCTTTCTGGCAAATCAATAACATTATCATACAGTAAGATTAAATGAAAAACAATTTATGAAGATGGCAATTTAAAATCTCTCTACAAGAGCTGCCTGTAGGACTGCAGGAAGAAACTTGAACTACCTTCTCAGATTGAATATTATAGTGGGTAGATGACGGAGAGTTTTGGAGTAGAGGTACTTCAGAGGGAGTAGTGTGGCAAGGTAGTTCTAGTTTCTTTCAAACAAAACTACTTGTGGAAAGAAGGTTATTCTGACTTATTAATTGTGCCCCTTCATGACTGTAGCTTAGAAGGCCCCTGTTTCGAGGATGTAAAGAAAGACAATGATTGTTTTGAAAGCCACTGCATTAAGACTGTAGTGTGGCAAAAGAGTTGAAATCACAAGCCAATTAGGAATGGCTAAAGGTGATTTGGTCAGATGAAAGCAATTATGAAGTGAAGTAAACACAGCCTGCAGATAGGGAATAATGATATCATAATCCTATAAATGCTTTAAGCTGTTGTATCACACTTTTTAAAAGGTCTTTGGAACTCCTGGGGCTGTCTTCATAAGAAGTAGCATTGGTGCAGCATTTCATTCTCAGTGCATTGTCCCAGCTGTCATATTTGGCAGTGGAACAATTACGGTCCAAGGATGTATGTCAGCAGCATGGCTGGCAAACGGATTTTCTGTGAGGGTCAAATGAAAACTCACACTTATCAACAAAATATACTGGTGATGTTTGGATGAATGGATTCCTCATTCCATTACCTTTTCATTTTTTTGTGCAGCAACATAATGCTCCACATTGTGCATCACATTCTAGCAATGGATTATTATTTTTGGTTTAGAAGCCCAGGTTGCTGTTCTGAGCTGGCCTCTCAAGTCTCATAAATACAATCAAAATTAGCATGGATATGCAACTTGTACCCTATTGTGTTTTGATTGATAAATAGTAGAAAGTGGATTCCAATGATACATTAAACCATTGACCAGGTAAAGATTTTTTCAGGGGTAGGTCCAAGTTTTGATTGGGTCTAGCCTTAGATACGCTAATTTAAAGAAAAAGAGAATGGGTCATACGGGTTGCGGTAACGTTAAAATGTGTTTGTAACTGACCAGATCAGATAGACAATTGAATAAGACAATTAAATAATTTAAAAGCCTTATTGTGGAAATGTTTTAATTTGTTTCTATTAATTGGGGATCTTATATAATCCTCCTTTCAGAAGCCACTGCTCAGTTCACAATGTGCACTGTTGTACTGACCACAAATATAAGCAGAAGACGGGTCCTGTGTCTGAGGTATGTACTGTGACATCTTTTATTTAGTTTCACACAGGAAATCCATTACTGAAAGGGACGAGATTAATTGGGGGATGTACATTTTCCACAGATATCAGCCAGTTCTGAAGGTTCCCAGTGAACACCAGGAGTTGCAGTAGCACAATCAACTCTTGATGGCCCAGTGGTTACTTGCCAAATCCTACCAGCTGGTATAAGTAATTTGTGTGTGGCTGTGGGGGACTGTTGGCCACAGTAATGTTTAGCTGAGTTTGAGTTCAAGCCCTACAGAAGATTCTAACGTTGTTCTTTTTTGGTACAAATGACAGATTTTAAGAGCAATTAATTCAACAAACGAATTCATAAACTGGGAAGGTTCCCAGATGTGTATTGTAAGTTTTAAAGCAGTATTAAATATTTATGTAGTTATGTTTTTCCCTTTTGTGTGAAATGAGTTTAATTACTACACAAAAGGGAGTTCATTATACAATGGCTAATACAACTATTACTACTACTGATAATATCAATAATTATTATTATTATTACTAGTAGTAGTAGTAGATATAGTAATAGTATTCCTTTCTATGATTTGTAAGGTTATAAGAAATATTTTTTCATACGAGTAAGAAAGGAAAACTAAAGATGTAAGTGGAATGTTCTAGTTTTTTAGTTTTTAAATAGACTAATTTGTCTCTATGCATGTTATAAAATAGAAATAATCTTTAGATATCAGGACTTTCAATCATATCTTACTTCTTAACAACTTTACCACCAGCTGTCGCTGTAATTTCAAGCATAAGTGTTGTCATTTGTTAATAAATATTTTAAACCATCTGAGCTTATGATCTGTTCCAGAGCTGTTCTTTATGACATAAAGATTATTATTAAAATGAAAATGTACAATCAATATCAGATCTGATGAAGTATTAATTTGCTATGCACAGTCCTTATCAGATACTACTCAGGCTTGCTCTGCTCATTACTTGGATGATGGGTAACATTTTAAACATAACATAAAAAATAATAAAAACGGGAAGTCCTTGTTTGATGAGTTAAAAATAGCATCTTTCTGGTGTGTTGATCCTCCATTGCCATGGCGACAGGAGTCTAGATTTTGGTGATTTTTACCAACAGTGAACTAGTTCTTTGATTCCCATCGGAACAAGTATCTTTCTTCTAAATCCTTCTGGTTTTAAAATATCTACATTGGCTCATATTGCTGTCGTTTCCATAGTGTCTGTTCTTTCTATGATTTTCCTCAGATATAACTGTGCATATATCATTTTCTTGCTTCCAATTATTATTTAATTAAATTGGTAAATATTATGTATCCAATACTGACTTGTTTGACTTGTTTTTTTCATTACCTGTTTGTCTCGAACTGAAAAACAAACAAAATGAAAAACAAACAACAACAATTGTAAACAAAACAAATACACAAATGTATACATACATACATACATACATACATACATTCTTATTAGAAATTACATATAATTTAACTCACTGATTGATGTATTTATATTAAAGGGTGAATTTAAATTGGTGTGCATTGCTTTATGGAGCTTAAATAACATACATATTCAAAACCCTTTTATATTTATTTATTGTTTTGGAGAATAATACGCAGGCTTAAATTAAGTACATAAAATTGCAGCCAGTCTACATCTGGCCTTTATTTTGGTATCATAGCAGATTGAGAAGAAATATAAAAGTTATGTAACGGCTTCAGCAATTAATCACAGGACTGCAATAATTTTAGTCACACCAGCTGTTTCTTCACTGAACTAGATTTTTAGTACTTGATTTGGTTTGTTGCTTTCTGGATTTTAATTTAATTTTTATTAATTTATCTTAATCTTTTCCCTTTTTATTGCTAAATGGCTAATCTAAGTGTACTGAAAGGTGTATTCCAACAGTGAACTACTCCCAACACTTAAAAGCATCCTACAATTCCCCATAATATGTACAAATTAACTGCATATTACAAAAGGCCAAACTTCAAAATACAGATGTGTCCATGTGTGCTCCATTTTGTGTGATTCCATGTGATTTTGTGCACTCTGTGCTGGTGTTGAGAATCATAATTAAAACATTTCTGGTTTCACATATATTCTTGGCATTACCACAATAATACTAATACAAATTAATTGTTATTCCATTAGCATTTCTCCTAAATGCCATGTTCATATTTCTGTAATTCGTTGTGACACATTTTATTTATAACAGTGGTCTTAAGTACTGACTTAGTTTATGGTGATGTCTGCATTTTTCCTCATTTGTTGAACCTAATGGGATCTTTCAAGTAATATGATGACTAGCTGAATTATTTAATTAAAAGCTGACTTAAAGTAACTGAAATAATTGAAGAAGTACAATGCTTTGGAATTTGGTGTGTAATCATTCTTCTTCATAATCAGCTCTTGCTGAAATTTAGAATAAATAACATATACCAATGGAAGTGCAAATTAGATACATTACCAAATGTACCACTAGAATATATAGTAGTGGATTGTTTGCAAGTAATACAATATACTGAAATTGTTTAAATGGATAAAGCAACAACAATTTGATATAAAGGGTAAAACATATGTGCTATGTATTTTTGGTTTGTTTGTTTCACCTTTGCCTAAATGAAAATGTATTTTGTATTATTAATTTAATTAAATAATGTTTAATTTTTTAAATGACATTTTTGAAGGAAAGGTACGACTTTGGATGGCTTCAGATTGTACAGTTTAATGGGTGAAAATATATTTAATATAATCATAAGTATGAAGACAGTTATCCAAATATATTATAAGCTTTATGACTTATTAAATATCTTATCTTATCTTCTTTACTATAATTTCATTCATAAAGAATATTTTAGATTTTAAGTTTTATAGAGCAAACTTTTGTTTCGTCCAAGCTAATACATAAATTATAACCCCATAAGCCCTTTGAGTATTTGAATTGCCTTGAGCAAAAATACAAGTTATGTTTTAACGTTGGAATAGCAGAAGGAAGGCAGAGTAATTAGTAAAGATAAAAATGTTTGAAGTTCTGTTTGATGACTTTGTCTTGTAGTTCAAAATGTTTTTTCCCATTTTCCATCCTAATGTGAATTCTGATGGACATAGTAATTGTCTCATAGATACAATTTAGTCAGAGTCAAGTACCCATTTTAAATATTACATGATAATCTGTTCAACATAAATATAAGAAATTGGCATTCACATAGTTATGCCAAAAACATGGATAAGAAGATGATCTGATTTACACGTTTAGTCCTCGACCAGCTTAAAAACAACACAGAATGGTCTTGATGGTAGGATGACAAGTTGTTGTATGAATTTACAAAATAACCTCTAGCCATCAGAACATGCTTGAGTTTGTAGACACCTCCAGTACAAATCCTACATGCCCACTATCCTTGGTTAATTTGTGGTTCTTTAGTGTTAAGCAAACCTATGGCCTGTGATTATAAAACTATTTATATTTCACCGAAAACAATAGTCATTTATTTTACAAAGTTAACAGAATAGATCAACTGACGGCTGTCATTTTACAGGACTCATCAACTTGAATCTTTAAATTTTTCTCTAGGTTGAATCAGTGTTCAACAAACTCTGGGAAATGTATAATGTGTATATATGTTTAGTTTAATGAAAAACATTGATTATACTAAATTAATATCTGAATATGTACATGCATATATGTACTGTAGGATCATGTTTTGCAGGATTGATACAGAAACATATATACACATTTTTTAATAATATAACCATGTTAATTTATTTTTATTTGTGCTGTGTCATGTATGAAGCATACAGAGAAGAGTGAGTAACTGCATCATTAATTTGTTTATATATATATATATATATATATATATATATATATATATATATATATATATATATATATATATATATATATATTATTTATTATTTATTTCTTACCACTTATCCAAGGCGACTTACAAAAGTTCAGTAATACAACCAGTGCAATATACACTAAGCATAGAAAAATACAATTTTGCATATGATCACTAATGCAATATTGATCTTTTAAAAAAAACATAAAAATAGATCCATGAGTCTTTTGTGGACATCACTTTGATTAATTGAGAAGGAAATGCATTCATCCCAAAGTCCTACATTTTCAAACAGAATGTGAGTTGATTAAATATATAGTGACAAACAGTGCCTGGGCAACCCACCTTGCTTTGACCAGTATAGTTTTATTACAATTAGGGGCAATATGTTTAAATACCTGTCCTAAATTAAATATATCAATGTCATGGATGTATGTGCTTTAAATGTCTTCCTTTTTGGTTCAAATAAATGCATTCAGTTCAGACATTCAAAAGCTCATAGCAGCGCCAAGATACACTTATTAATTCTTCTTCAGAATGGTCCTATCAGTCTGTGTAGCTTGTCCAGAAAAAGCTGTCAGCCTTGTAGAGAGGGGTCATAGTGAAATATCATTAATCAGGGAAGTCTAGAGATTGCAAGAATCCTGGGCCATTCCCCATATGACAGTTCTCGAGGGCATTAAATTAGGAGCACATCTGATGGAAGATCTGATTGCTCATAGATAAAATTAAAATGATATATTCTGCACTGATTAACTGAAGTAACTGTTTTCAAAAATCAATAAAGCTTAATATTAGTACACCCATAACTGTATCAGATATTAGTGTTAGCTTGCATACTGGGCCTTACTCTTCATGACATGTGAATATTAGGAAAGAGTCTATAAATCGAAAGCAGTGGAAGAGAGATAGAAATTGGTACATTTCAACATGTACATATAATAGCTCAGAAATTGGATCAAATGTTCTCTTATAACACAACTAAATTGGATAAATCAACAGTGCTAATTTGCCTTATAAGACCTTGCACAGTTAAATCTCTTGCTCTTGAAGATTACATACAGGTTTTTCATTTTTATTAATCTACCCTATTACCAGAAAAATCATGAGCTGCCACTTTACCCCAGTCTCTTAGACACCAATGTAACAAGCATACAAATTCACTGTGTTCTCTGTTTATTTTATTATTTACCTGCTGTACTATTCAAATGTATATCCAATGCTTGCTGCTATAAGTGCATTGCATTTAAAATAATAATAATAATAATAATAATAATAATAATATTATTATTATTATTATTATTATTATTATTAAGTGCTTTGACAGTCATTTGCAGTCTAATATCATACTATATTTGACTACGTGAAAATCTACCATCTTTGAAAGGTCCTGACCAGACAAAAACACTGTAAGCTAATTTCACAGGCTGTGTGAGGGAGAGGGAGCCCATGTTTAAACATAGGCATGTGTGTGTGTTGTGTTGGCACTCACCTCACAAAACACACACAACCAGGATTGCAGCTTCCACATCACACAGTGGTGAAAACACCCTGACAAGCTTGACAGATCCCGAGTGTGTGGAAGGGTTCACATACTGTTAAAGGTTGACATTATCATGGTTCTTTCATGCTTTTTCTTTAGCATACATTGTATGACACAATCATCCATCCTCCAAACATAATGAATAGTCTGAGGGTAGAAATGGTCTAGAATATTCTGTTACCTGTTTTCAATTCATAATGCCATTAGGAGAGATGTAATTTTCTTCCCGTTATTTATTTATTTATTCAGTTTCCAATTGCAGGAGTAAATAAATGTTGTCTTGCGGATGAAATTAGGTAACAATACCTAAATTGTATGTTATTTCTAATGATATTTACTGAAAAAAGAAATACATATATACCCCTTGGGCAGCTTCGTCGGGATCTCAGGCGTTTCGTTTCTCTTTTCTTTTTTTTTTTCAGGCAGTCACCTAAGCAGACCCATACAAATGGAAACTCCATCCCCTTAATTACTTCTGTTAGTGAAATCCACAGCAATTGTTATTGCCATTCTTACGGTTGTTGTTTTTTTTCCCCTTCATACCCCTTTGTTTCCAGCCAGCAGTACTTCCTCTGCCATTGCCAAAGGATATGAAGTTTTAGTGCACCGTCTCACTGGGGAAATATAAGTTGGATGTCTATTGCATTACAGTTTCTAAGCTGCACATTAGGAGGGTAATCAGAATCCCAGAGGAGAGGATGAAATTTACTCTGTGGTTTTAATAGCAGGAAACAGCTACCTTGAGATAGCACAGGGGGCCTTTGGTAGGGTCTTCAGTAGGAGTCTGGGTTGCAGGTCTAGCGGTAATCTCCTGAGAAAATCATTTATTACCATTAAGACTGTAGTTATTGTTCTAGATACTAAATGGTACTGTCTGTTAATGTTCTTAGTGGTGTACAATGAGTAGCAGACTGTGACATATTGTGATACTTAATGGAACAGTTTAGATTATTCACAATGCAGTATAACCATATCCATTTATTTGAATCATGTCTTGTCTAACTGAGGCAAGGTTATCTGTATACAGATAAAAGCACTAATGTATTCTATAACAGTTTCAGACCTCTTTTCCAGACATGCTTAAGTTTTCTGTATAATTATTCTGCCACAATATAGATGTGCTGCAATACCACTTTCAAATACACCCCATATACCTATTAAATGTGCAACTGCTGCTGGAAAGGTGTCACTACCTACTTAAAGGATTCAACTGATATTAAGATCAATACTGTGAATGTAGGAAGGAAATAAAGTAAGGAAATCCCCATAGCTCAGCCATGTAATCTATACTCACTGAACTACATTTACTGTGTGGGATTGACTGTTTGTAGATTATTTTTGAAATTATCCAACAGTGCATCTCAATTGAATGTGTTTATATTAGGATAATAGTGAAAGATTAAGTAATATTCACTGATTATTCAGTAAAATAATTATGGAGCAAATAATACATTGTATTCTTATTAAAATGCAATTTAATATCAAATTCACCTATATTTTGTTGAAGTGCCTAGAGTTTCTGAAATGTAAAGGTAGCATGTTTCATAAATACTTAATAATGGTTGAATGTAAGAGGGTGCTACATTTTATGCCCAGCTGGAAATTCACTTTTGAAAATAAAATTTCCGCTGCCTTCTAAATATATCACTTGACCTCTGCGACTTTGGAAAAGAAAGTTTGAGTTCTGAAAAGTCTGCTGACTTGGGTAAATTGAAGCTTTAATAAGGACATTGTTTTTAAAGATTTACTTGTTAGAAAGCAGAGTAAAGGAGAGGATAACTAGGTGTAGATCATGGCAAGCCTAATTTATTTCACCTTTGCTGATGCTTTTAACTTGAAGTAGAACACACCATTCTGTGAAATGCTTTATATATGAAGATGGCACTTGAGTGGCGCAGGCAGTTGTACTGGTTTACCATTAAAGGTCCTGGTCTCTTCACATTTTTACAGTCCCCGGTTTTATCCACTTCTTATAGCATGACTAGCTCTAAGTAGTCAGGTCTCGAAGGGATTGGAGATTTAGAAGAATGTTGCTCTTGTTCTCGGAAGCCAAAAACTGCCATATTTTATTTTTATGAATATTACTGCTCTTCCCCACCAGGCCAGGCTGGTTTCCCAGAGGAGAAAACAAAAAAAAATAAGAGAATGAAAATGGGGTTGGTTGATCTCACTTCCTCCAAACATGTCTGTGATTTTGTTTGGAAATGTTTTGTGTCCAATACTGGAACCATTTCACTGCTGACCACGGTCTTAAACCAGAAGAACATAACAAAGGTTACAAAGGAAAGGAGGTCATTCAATCCAACATGCTTGCATAGCTAATAACATAGTGATTTATGCAATTACATTTTCCAGGTGTCAACCCATAACTGAAAGTTGTGCTCTTATATAATCTTTGCTGCCAAAACTGTATCTGCTATGCCTCCCATTTTTGGGTGTGCAAAATTAGCAAACTATACAGTCTAGATCATTATTATCAATTAGAAAGAGCAGCTATCCAAATACTGTCCCCAGAGAAACTCTCCTTACTACCGTGTTGCAGTCTGTGTAAAGTCTGTGTAAATGTCCCTTAACATCACTCAGTACAGAAACCAGTTCCCAATCTACATACTTAGGTTACCTTGGACTCCTATAGTTTCTAATTTTAGGATTAGTTTAATGTGTGGAACTTTTTCAAAAGCTTGATGAAAATCAAAATAAATAATATATATAATATAAAATGATCTACTGGTATGGTTGCTCACTCAAAACAATCTAGTAAGTTGGTAAGACATTACCTGTGTAATTTAAATCCATGTTTACGGTCTCCAAGTATAGAATTTCCATTCATATGTTTTTCTTTATATTTATATTTATATATATTTATACATGCTTATTGGTCTGTAATTCCTTGGCTCACTTACACCCTTTCTTATGAATAGGAATTAAATTAACAGTTTTCCAATTTGTAGACAAAAGCCCTGTTTTGAAAGACAAGTGGAATATTGCAGTTGAATGTTTTAGTCAACAAATAACTTCCTTAGTGTCTTTTAGTCTTTGGAGACATTTGGAATTGAATGCCTTAATTGGGGTCATGCACAGTCTTTGTAAGGCTTGTGTTATGATTTGTAATGGTTCAATACCTTTTGTAAGAGTGTTCCAATGATTCTAACAGAAACGAGAACATAGAATCTCTTTTGTCTTCAGTAGAACTGTAATTATTCATTTAATGGAATTGCTATGATTTATTAACAATATACAAAACTTCATAAAATATTGGAAGTTAGGTGTTTTGTTGTTGTGATCATGTTGTTATTTGAAAGACAACAGTGTAGGGTCGATGGATTAATGAGAAACAAGGTATTGAATTGTAAATATAATTTGTTTTATTTGTAATTTATTGACTATTTTACAAATGATCATAATCCCATCAAATTAGTACAATGCATCTGAAACAAACCACATACTGTAGATAATGAAAATCACAAACTCAGTAATTCCTGTGTATCTAGACCATCTGTTTGCTCACTCATAAATTATAATACATAATTCTATTTCATATAAGACAACATATTTATGGAAATTTGGGGGTTTGATTTATAGATTTCGCATCCCATGAGATTTCAATTTTCATAATCTACCAATACAATATTCTAATTTGCCATGTATGCAGAATCTTAGGAAACTATACTGTGCAACTGTTTGCACGATGTAACGTTGAGGAATTCAGGAGTTGTTTTGGGAATTACAATAATTACAACACGTGAAAAATGTGCCTTTACATTTCAATCCACAGATTATAGATGAGGCTCTTAATGTATAAATCAGGCTAAACCAGTTCAATATTTTATATTATTTTATGGGATACATCTAGGGCTTTAATTGGTTGCAGGATATTTGGCACTTCTAAGGTTACACCCTGATATGCTAATGTTCCAAGATTTGTGAATTTACAGTACTTTTTTAGTATTGTGCTAATGAAGAAAATATATTCTGGAGCACAATGTGTGACGTTCAATACATTCACCTTTGTTTCATAAAATCTTTATCTTACGAGTAGATAACAGCAGCAATTAATTCTAGTCGACTAAGGGCTACAATTCTATAATAAAGAATTCAAAAAGATGCTGTCATGTAAATTTCAGCTTCTTACAGGGACATAAAGGAAGATAGTTCACCAGAATCCCCTGAATACTGAACAATTACACAGCTTGTATCAAGTCTCATATGACTGAAAATATGAATAGTTGAATTGGTCATTAGCTAATTAGTTGAAACGTTTAATAAAAATTGCATTACATATAACAGAGCTTATTGAGTTTTATATATAGAATATTTAATCTTTTCAGATATTGATTTCCTTAATTTATTTCACAGGAAGATTAATAATTTAATGTAATTTAGATAGCTTAAACTAGATTGACAGCAGTTCATTAATTTCAAGGAAAGGATAAAAAGCATGTAAGAAGCAATGCCAGAAGTCAACATACTGTTTGAAAGACTATATTGTTTGCAATGGATTCATGTTTGTTCCATAGGAAACCTGTTCAAAATATAAAACAGTATCCAGCACATGTGAAATGCAGGTCCCTACCTTTCTTTGCTTGCTGTAACTGAGGCAGTCATTCTTATGAAGGCTTTGCTATATTCTGCATGAGCTATATTTTATATGTTTATTGATTTATTTTATGTGCCTACCTGAGTGGATACCAGAGTGAAATTTCTGGAAAGGCACTCACTCAGACAATGTAACCAGGGCAGAATTGACAACATAAAGTCAGACATCTCTCAGTAGCGAAATTGATTGTTTATGCTTCCTAAGACAGATTAATTTGCATATTTATAAATCATTCAATCATTGTACACCAGTAGACAATATTTTTCTATGGGGTAACCATGAGACCTTAAATGGTATGCAGCTTATGTAGGCAGATCAATTGGTACCCAGCTTCATTTTGGCAGAAACAGTCCGCTAAATCTAACTTCACAGTGTATGTTTTTGATTGTTTGAAAGAATTGAAGCATATCACTGAATATGTTTAATATGTTAAATGTGAATATATGACATAAAGAAAGGAACAATGATGGTGAATACATGAAGCGGAATAAAACATCAAGTTAGACATGAAATACTATGATAGTCCCTTAATTACTAAGCTGTTTGTTTACCATTCTCCTTCTGCAGAGTGTTGAATTATCGAACATGCCACATTTCATTGGATTGTTTTCTGTTGCCCAACATCAATAGAATACCATTGCATTTCTTATTTACAATATTACAATAAACTTTACCATCACCATGAATACAGAATGATTTTCCCCTTTGTTGTTTTTATATATGAAATGACTGTTATATATATATATATATATATATATATATATATATATATATGGTAAGTGGTATGAACAGCCTCAATGAAGTAGAGACATATGGTTTGAACACTGAACAAACAAGTGGAACTGAGTTGTCAGAATAGTCAAATCCATCAGATCGTCAAGTATTGACCTACAGAGAAAGATGCAAAAAGCTGTTATACTCAAACAGCACCATATGTGTACTGTATATGGAGTAAAAAAAAACAAAAAAAAACATTGCAAGGTGTTTTCCCTTATATGTCTGCTGTCTTGCAACAGTGTGGGACATCTAATTTATTAAGAACCTCAGGCAAGTTTGATTTAGTATATTCAAACAATAGTCTTCAGAAGAGGCTTGGATATAAGTACAGCTTTCATGGAAATAATATACACGTTATTTGTGTTCCCTTTTGGCATTTCTGCATATCATCATGCCCTGCCTAAAGATGTAATATACACAGATATATTATTTAATTGTTTATCTCATATCGATGAAATTTCAGTTCAGTAGCATAGCTGACATCTAGAAATGCAACAATAACCTCATTGCCGTATTTCAAGCTGCAGTTTTATTACAGTGTTTATTGGATATGAAGTGTTTTGCCAAGGAGTAATCATTGAACCATCATCAAACACAACGTATTATTATTATTATTATTATTATTATTATTATTATTATTATTTCTTGGCAGACACCCTTATCCAGGGTGACTAACAAATTAGCTGAAAAAAGACATAAATACATTTAATTTCAAATGCTTCTTTTTTTAGTATCTTACGTAAACTAAAAACTCACTTTGAATAGAAAGAAACAAATATTTTAAAAAGTAATGTAAAAAAAAAGTTTTGTAATAGAATAAACTGTTTTTAAATGATGTAAAATGTATTTATGTTCTCCATGAAAATGTTTGACCATAAAAGCACTCTTAATATGGCAGCACTAGACCGGAAAGTGGTTCATAAAGCAGATTGGATGTGTTTGTGTTTCCTCACATTTTTAAATAGTCACGTCTGTGAAAGCCTTTGTGTTAAAATTTTTGAATTGCATTTTCACTGCTGGTGTTCACCAGCCTTCATCACGCGATCAGCAAATTCTCACCACTGCAGTGCAGCACATGTAGTCTTAAAAATAGAAAAGAAGAAGAAAAGTTTGTTTAAAGGGATATAACAAAATAGTTAAGTTATGATATTTGCTTTACAGGTGTTTGTAAATCAACATTAGAGCTGCACAGTACACATCCATAAGACACATCTGTGCTCTTACATGTCGATTTTACTGTTATTTGTAGTAATTTTTTATAGGGATATTCTTATCCATGCAATATTATGTATACATGGAATATTCTATGATATAGAAATTGGTAAACCATGTAAGTTCTCAGATAAAGCTTATATACACCGATCAGCCATAACAATATGACCACTGACAGGTGAAGTGAATAAAACTGATAATCTTGTTATCATGGCACTTGTCAGTGGGTGGGATATATTATGCAGCAAGTGAACATTTTGTCCTCAAAGTTGATGTGTTAGAAGCAGGAAGAATGGGCAAGCCTAAGGATCTGAGCGACTTTGGCAAGGGCCAAATTGTGATGGCTAGACGACTGGGTCAGAGCATCTCCAAAACTGCAGCTCTTGTGGGGTGTTCCCGGTCTGCAGTGGTCAGTACCTATCAAAAGTTGTCCAAGGAAGGAAAAGTGGTGAACCGGCGACAGGGTCATGGCCGACCAAGGCTCATTGATGCACGTGGGGAGCGAAGGCTGGCCCGTGTGGTCTGATCCAACAGAGCTACTGTAGCTCAAATTGCTGAAAAAGTGAATGCTGGTTCTGATAGAAAGGTATCAGAACACGCAGTGCATCGCAGTTTGTTGCGTATGGGGTTGCGTAGCCACAGACCAGTCAGGGTGCCCATGCTGACCCCTGTCCACTGCCGAAAGTGCCTACAATGGGCACGTGAGCATCAGAACTGGACCACGGAGCAATGGAAGAAGGTGGCCTGGTCTGATGAATCACGAGTTCAAGATGTTGACTTGACCTCCAAATTCCCCAGATCTCAATCCAATCGAACATCTGTGGGATGTGCTGGACAAACAAGTCCGATCCATGGAGGCCCCAGCTCGCAACTTACAGGACTTAAAGGATCTGCTGCTAACGTCTTGGTGCCAGATACCACAGCACACCTTCAGAGGTCTAGTGGAGTCCATGCCACGACGGGTCAGGGCTGTTTTGGCGGCAAAAGGAGGACCTACACAATATTAGGCAGGTGGTCATAATGTTATGGCTGATTGGTGTATATATGTATGTAAACCTGCAGTATTTGTGTAATGAATCCAGTTTGTCCATAGATATCATATCTTCTTTTTCTTTCTCCATTTGTTGGATTTTATTATTGAAGGAGGAGGGAGCTTTGTATCAGAAAAAGCAATTACCAGTTAGAGTCCTGAAAACGAGTTTCAGTCATGTAATCCTGCCCATACATCCTTCATCAAGCAAGAATAAAGCCTTCCAGTTCAACATAAAGGTTCATATCCAAATTATAAAGTATAAGAACATACAACCCTTAATCTTTTAAAATAGGTGATACTTTGCCTTGGGATTGACTATCTATTTTGCTCAGTTTCTTCAGATGCTAAACCACACAAAAGCAAGTTGGGCTATATGTAATCTAATGTATAATCTAATGTATAATCCTTATAATATTTTCTGATGTTCTTGGTTTAGTAATCAAATTGCAAATTATTAAGTAAAGTGGCCATACACTCTTTACATTTTTACTAATTCTTATGCGTCTTGCGGGGTAACAGATGTGTTGATGACTTCAATGTTTTATAACTGTGAACACTCTCCCCAAAGCATTATTCAATGATTAAGTCCCAAAGGAGTCTATAAAATATAATGACATGGTAATATAAGGTATGAAATAAGTTTTTTCATCGTTATGAAAGAAATGGTGAACATTTTAGCTTGCTTTGTTAAGTCTACTCTTACTCTAGCATCCTAACTATTTACATATAAAACAATCTCCAGTGAAATTCATACAAAATATTGCATTAAATGGATATCAGAAAACAGTCTTCATTCACAAAGGAAGGCACTTATATGGTCCAGTCATGGTGTTCAGTAATGCTTTTTTTCTATTTAAAAATAGAGCTCTGGAACACACACATGAAACAAATGCTGTTGTTATATGAATAAGAAAATATACTATTTTTGTTTATGCTTCTATCTGGAAATACTGTTCAGTTGGCTTTGTTCTTCTCAAGTTAGAGAAAAAGTCAACTTTCTGAATAATGTCTAAAACAAATTCTATTCACGTTGCATTTTAAAGAGAGTTCAGACAAGGCCTTGTCTTGTGAAACATGATATTGAACATTAAATATTGTATATCTGGGAGCACTTCACAATACTGGGCACCAATTCGTAATTAATGAATGTATGAATCCCACTGGAATAACACATGAATGCCCTTCCACTGAGATCTGGTGTTGATCAGGTGTATAAGCCATGACCCCAAACCCAATCTGTTACCCTATCCCTAACCCTGATTCTAACCTTGTTATACATGTGATTAACAGCAGAACTCAGATGAAGTGCATGAAGAATTCATGTGGTATGCACACATGCAAAGTGCCAGCCAGGTCTGCTTCTGCTTTATGTATTTCACACATTTAGGTGTCTTTACCAGTGTACAGTGAAAAACAGGGATCATATCAGAATGATGTAATATAATGAGTTTGTGATATGAATTTTGAATATGGTACTTAGTATGAAAAAAGAAAAAACTGTTACTTATAAAGTAAATACTGCATGCTCTGCAGTTAACAACTCTGCCTTATGGCTATATTTTTAAAGCTAAGTGTAGTGTGTTAAAAGTGGATATAATTCAAGAGACATTCCAAGAGATGTTGCATGTGGATTTAGGATTTATTGATCTCTGCATAGGTTAATGTAATATTTCTTCTTTTTTTACTTTGCCATCTACTGTAATGTAGTGCTGAATGACACAGTGACAGGTGTCTCACTTTCAAACGAAAGTTGCTGGCAACATTCTTCTGCCGAAGCATGGATTTTGTATTAGCATAATTTATTCAGCGCAGTCAGTCAGTATCACTTGCAGATTTAACTCCAAGTCATAGGAGAAAATCACCTCCAAATATGACGAACAAGCACACGAGAATAATACGGTTGTTTATCGCAAGGAACGTGCATTAAAAAGTCAGGAGGGGAAGTTACGTTTGAAGGTGTTTTTAGCAGTGTTGTTTTGCATATCATTGTGTGAACAATACTGTGATTTTGTCCATAGGTTGATTTTAATTAACCAATTATATCTCTCAGTAGTTACTTGTTACTTCTGGTGTAGAATTATCATTTGTCTGATTTGGCCTACCTTGAGACAATTTATTCTAACCTACATTCAATGATATCCTTTATTTTCTGTCCCGTTCTTTCTAAAAATACATGAAACACAATACAGTGCTATGTGTGAAGTATATTGAATGTGAAACCTGAGTGAATGCCTAAAGATGACCTGGTAAAATGTACCCACCATTATGTATGATGTATGAATCACCCACTATGGGTGAGTGTACATTGAGACATAATTGGTTACAGTCCCAGATGGGCAATACAATTTCTGCGGTATTCAATTATAGAGCTTGTTAGTTTCTGAATTAAGTATGCTTATGTGAAATGTATTATTTAAGTATTTTACAGAGTATGCTGAGCTCTTATAACAGCAAACCAAAGGAGCATGTTAAAATATCTGACCTAGTTTTAGTGAAATCTCCCATAGACTCTTAAGAAGCCTGCGATCAGTTAGTCAATTTTTTTTTTTTTTTTTTTTGATTTACCTGCTGTTACTGAGTTGTGTTGCTAAGTTGTCAGTAATAGAGAATCTGTGCAGTAGCCATGTATGCATTTTATATCACTGGTTATGTCTTATATATAATATAATTTCTCATATTCTACTTAATGACTAATAATTGATAGGTTTGTATTTGTTTATTTTTGCATTACAAACACAAATAAAGTTCAAATGATACTCCAAAAGGGTTTTCTGTATCAGACTTAAGCTTTTTATTTATTGTAGTACCCCTTACCTATATTGTTGGCAATATCTTCACCTTTTTTTTTTTTTTTTTTAAAGAAGAACTTGACTATGCCAGAAGCACAGTTTGAGTGAGCCAGAACAGCTGTATGCAGTCAGCATGTGCAAGATGTGATGGATGGCCCTAGGGAAGAAGGCAGTGGACTCTTAGGGATTTAGCACAACAAAACAAGAACTATTCCTTTTAAATAAATATTGTATACAAATATTTTATTGTAAATGATGCATCATCTTTAATATATTTACAAAGGGGTTAAGTAAACCCACTTTATCTGTTGCTGTGGAGGAGACACGTAGGTTGGGATCAGCTGTAAGTGATTGGGAATGTTGACAATACAGCAAGACAGACACTACATATTACTAAATACTAAGTATTTACCATGAATGTGGGTGAAAACACAAAAAAAAAAAAAAAAAAAAAATAATAATAATAATAATAATGCTGCAAAAAACATTAACTGTTCTCCTCTACAATTTATAAGTGCAAAATATGTAAATATAATCTCACCAAAAAAATGTTATTGGGTTGAAGGAAAATATGAACTAATTCAAATTACTAAAACCTAACAGTTGCTCCAAGGGTAAAAGCTTCAGTGTTAATTTATTTTATGTTGGCGTTTGCTTGAGAGCTATATAGCACTTCACAATGTGACCAAATGCAATATAAAAATACCAAACTTTATTGTATCTAAGATGCTGAACAAATCATCTGCAACTGCTCTGTGTTTTGACTACATGCTAATGCACTAACTAGTCAAAACCTGAAATGTACAATGTGTGCAGCGGTGCAAGTAAGCTGGTATGGTGTACCGTGAAGAAATATATTGCCGGTAAGGCAAATAAATATATTTTGTGTTAGTAAACCATGTATTCATAAGCTTAATTATACAGGAAACGTATACATTACATAATTTCAATTTAAGCCCATTATTTAGATTACTAACTAACTAACAGCATAAATTGGGGGAGAAGTGGCCCATGCAACATGAATCTTGCATCATAATTTAGAATCCTAATCCTAGCAAACTAACAATCTGTTTTTTACTATTAATTTGTAAAAGTTGAGTCATTCAAAGTGGCAGTGCAACAGTCACTGATCACAATAATTAAGCAGAGAACTGAGGATGGAAGTAATGAAGAAAGCAGGCCCTCTTCTACAAAAGCAATGCAGCAATGACGATCGAAGTCATCACAAAGTCACCGATCCCATGAAACACACAGTCTGAGACTGTCGAAGAAACACCGAAGAAAAGCAACATCCAACTGTGAGGTCAAGATATCAATTTGAAGATTTTAGAAAGAAAAATGTTTGTCTGTTTGCTTCCGGAGGAAACCTAGGATGCTCAACATGCAGGGTTTTGAGTAATTTAAAGCTAGAGACAGTAATGTAGCAGCTCAATGGGCAGGGTGCCAAATATCGTCATGCAGCAAAAATAAAGAAACAGAGCTTACATCACTTCGCCAAAAAAACAGTAAACAGAAAAAATCAGCTACAACAGTTATCCCAAGAGTGCAGTAAGACATAAAATACTAGCAGTTATTGTTATTGTTTTTTCCTTCTGTATCAGTAAAGGCCTTTGCACAATGGATCCGATGATGCAACTGAGAAAAAATATTGTGCGCCTCCCTATCTCCCCTTACACACCGAGTCTGTCATTGTCGTACAATGATACGTGATACGTCAGTTTCGCATCGAAACGAGTTCGATTCGATCCAATTTTACATGCGTTAAAAATGACATTGACCAATGAAAAATCACAGGACAGCAAAGCACATAAAATCTACAAGGACATCGAGAACAAAGGCCATACATGGCAAACTATCACAGAGGAGCTGGACATTATTGATACCTATTCATGTAGCTAGAATTATTCTCGAGAGTCTGGTTAAGCACAGATAAACAACACTAAAGTGACCTACACTGATTACAAAAAATTGCACTTTCAAATAGTTTAATGTTGAACCATGCACTCTACTTTTGTGTCTATATGGTGAGGTGTAGTTTGTGTGCGATACGTTTTTTTTTTTGTATATCATTGTAGTCGAGGAGGTTAAGAAACAGTGGTATAGCTTGCAAGACACACACCAGTGCAAAAAGGGGAAAGGCTGTATACCTGGTGCAGTTTTAATGGATACAATGTGCAATTTCCTTGACGAACAACTTTTCAGATGACGGACTACAAATGACACATCGGATCCAATGTGCAATGGCCTTAAGAATTCAAAACTATTTGCACCTCCGTTTATGTGATGGAGGCAGAAAATTCACAGACAATAATAAGACACATTACTTTGTCCAGTTTCAGGGTATGCTGGCAAATTATGCAGATGAAGGTGATTTGAAAGCACTTCAGCCTGATAATGAAGGAATCACCAGAGAGCATTAATGTTTCAGCTACTGGTAATACATGTTGAGTATACCAAAAAAAAAGTCTTATTTATGCTTTGTCTTTTGTGGGTAGATCCCAGTGGATGATAAAAATTAAATTAAAACTGTTGACGCTTGAATAACACTTAACCAAATGAAATGTAATAATGCATGTAGAAAGGGTTCTAAAGAATCAAAAACTTGATGATCCGTGAGTTATTAACGTTAATAAGGAACCAAGCTTTTCAGAGTGTTATTGCATGCTTGTCTGAGTAATATGCCACAATGGTGGTCTATGGTTCTATGTATGTAGGGATCACAATGTACTAAACAACAATTACATTATTTATTTTCTACATGTAGTCCATGGCTCCTCATCTTGAGGTACTGATGCTTTAATCAAGAACTAACATCACAAACCATATCACAATATTTTCACTGAAGACTGGCATTGGCAACAAAAACATCTTAATTAAGAAATGTGCAAATAATGATGATGGCAAATAAACTCAGGAATGTGGCAGTTATCCAACTTCTGTTGATGATTAAGTTACTGCAACACTGCAAAGCTTTAGGAGACAGTTGTTAAGGAGAAATAGAAATATAATCATTGGGATTATGAGAACTGAAGGTAATGGACTGGAATGGACAATGAAATCCCACACAAGCTAAAAATGGAAAGTGTTGTTATTCGAAAGATTTTCCAAAATATATGTTATGGCAGCTGGTTAAGCAATTAACATAAACTAGGTTTGTGAAAGTATTAGCTTTAAAGAAATATGTTCAATTTGTTCACAAAATGTACACTGGAGCATTTCTATTGTAAGAACCTGTCATGGCTGCATCCTGGTTTCAAATATGAGCAATGAAGCAGAACAGTTAAATAAAATGGTATGCAGCTTGAAATATTTGCTGCATTATACCTTGTAACATTTCAGCTGTAAAACTACAGCAATGATAATTGATTTTAAATGATGCAAAATCATTACTCATTCCTGATGTAAGGTTATGCTACAGAAACGTTTAGAAAGAGCAAGAGTCTGAAAATGTCTGCTGCAAAGCTACTTTACTGAGACGTTTTTATTTGAACCTGCCAGGGCCTTGGCAATGAAAGGAATTTTCCCTCCAGGGTGAATATAAATTTATAGAAGCACTTGTTTTTTGTTTTTTTTTCTACCTCGGTATCAGACACCTTGGCTTGACAAGAGAAAACTATACATTTCTGCTGGTGAGAAAATTATTTATATCACTGAAGATCCTTCAGTTCAGCATATATTATGCACATATTCTCATTTACATTTGTGAATTTAAATATGTTGTATTATTTAAGCATGGCAACACTTATAATATTTAAAAACATCCGTACATGTTTAATGCTTTAGCCTTTTCTGTATTTGTAACACAGACACCAAGGAAGTCATAGTGTGTGTTTTTAGTTACTTCAGGGTAGGGATAATTTGTTTGGGTACAATTAGTTTGTGCCTTGAGAAGCAAGTCAGTAGGGAGGTATTCATTACTTCATTACAGAATTTAAACAGAAATAAAGATACCGTGAGCACAAAAAACAACAGAGGGGATTATTACTTAAGCATGAAGGCAAGTTTGTTTACACTAGGTTATACAGTCAAGCTAATGGGAACAGTCATGTGGGTCTTAAAAAAAAACAGAATCATGTATTAAAGATATAAAACCAATATCCCTGCAGTTGAGCTCTCCAAAACATATAAAATCTATTTAATTTTGTTTTGGAGTATGCTGCTATAATTCACCTAAAGTAAGTTAATCTTATGAATCAAATATAATTTGGTAGTCAAGGAGATGTTTTCATGTCTATTATATATTTGACTACAAATTTGACTACTGCAAATTGTTGCAGTATCAGGAGTTCTCCACAGATAATTACAGCTGTTTTGTAAATATTCCCGTTATATAATTTGGTTTATCATGTTATCTAGTTTTTACATATGTCCAGGCCGAGTGCACTTTCCACACATCTGGTAGCTGGAGTAGATCTAACAACCTAACTGAGGACTCCCATTTGTATTTATAATGTTTAAGACAATATTCTGCTTTGTAATTATATGAATATAATTCTGTGTACAAGCAACAATCAGATGATAACTTCCATGGATTTGTACAGTTCATAATTCTACACTGCTATATATAAACATCCTTTGGGTAATCATATAAAAACTCAATTATTATGGGGGGAACTGCTGAGACTATTACATGAAAGTTAAAAACAGAAGAAATAAAAAAAACCTGATAACATGATCTTGGACTGCAACCTAAGGATGCCCATTTAACCCACTAAATAATCTCCCAAATGAGAGAGAGATTTCAAAGTAAGCACAGAACATACATTTAGGATATGAATGTACTGTGCCTCTCCTTTCCTGACATTTCTTTCTTTAAGGAAAGCGCTTTAGTACACAGACAACTTTCTTGGCAGAACATGGGGTTGAATTTGGTTTAGCACTACAGTGAATCATTCAGTTGAGTTGTTGATGCATAACTTGGAGAGGTTTGTGTAAAGATGCTGTTCACTTGTGCTTTGTAAGTAGCTTAAGTGATTTAAGTCTATTAACACCAGATCCATTATGTGGTGTTATTTGTATTAGTCATGTAAGTTATCCTATCTTAATATTCATCTGCAATCAAACACTAAAACGTGCTCCCTCTGTGTGTTGTGAAATGGTACTCAAGCGCAGTTTTATGGCTAGTGAGTACTATAAGAAGTGACAATCTGTTCTTTTTTGCATTAGTGTCTGATGTGATTGGCCAATGTGTGCAGCCCTATTCTGAGTGTTATTCAAGTTTAACTACATGGGCATGAAAACAATTTTTATTCACCTGCTCCTTATTTAATTGTTTAAGCTGATGTCAGGAAAAGAAAACTGTGTTTCTTGAGGTAAAAGTAGTGTTTTTTGTTTGGGAGACTTTACAGCATGGCTGAATCAATTAAGCATGGAACACAAACTTAGAAAAAGTCTGTTCACCAATAAAATGACATGACATTGCATTTTTTAAGTTTTGATGACTGTGACAGTTAAGTCATGCTTTCAAGAGTTCTCACAAGAGTTCTTAACTAATTATATTGTCTGTACGGGAATCTTTCCAGTACAGAGAAGTGCTGTGGTACTACATTTATACTACTCAGGCACGGTATTACAGTGTACCTGCTGTAGTATGTACATTATAAAGTGCAGTTGCATGTGTTTTTCTACTTTTTTTATTATGTGATGGTATTGATTTTTGATCCTCAGCCTGGTTTTAAATGTTAACCTCATTGATGGGTTATGTATCCTTCCTCTTATTGGGTATAGGATACATAAATGAAAACAAACACGGAATTCAACTGGTTAGACAAAATCACTGGCATTGCAAAGCAAATTTTACTTTGCTTTAGTTGCAGTAATTAATCTAATTTAGATTCTTCCAAAACTGGAAAAGGTCCTTTACATTTCTTCAACATTTTAGAAGCATAGGAAATAAAGAAACTACACACATTTCTACCAGGACAATAATAGTGGTGACGTAACTCTGCTTAGAGGAGTGCCAGTACCATCTGTAGCCTCCATCAGTATGTGCCAGTCCAGTGGCATGGCTCTGCAGGCATGTAATGGCATTAGAGATCCTGTTATTATATAATGAATAAATGCAATCAGGGCAGCAAAGTAGAGGCTTTTCAAAGTTTTTAACCAATTGATGCAATTGCAAGTATCACAACTGACAGCAGTTTCAGTATATCTCATTTTAATATTTGACAACCCTCATTTCCACAGTGTCCACCATGTTTTTTGTGATTTTACAAGAACACCCAGGATTAAATATTCATCAAGGGTTTAACTGGGAAGACAAATTACCTCACACAAATCAGGCCTTTAATAACTTAATGCATGTTGGAGCAGACGCAAAATATTGGTTTAATACCCAATAGACCACCTGGCTTCCCATGTACTGACAACAGGGTTTAGATCTGAAGGGTACACTATTCAAAGCAAACCAACACTAGCTTGCCTACAGTTATATGCTATGGTAGAATCATCTGTTGTCATTGGGAAGAATGAAACAGAACAGATGGCATTACTTTGATTGTACTACCTACAAAGGTTTTCCAGCCCTTGTCATGATTTTCTGAAACACAATCAGATCTGAGGACAGCTGCCAAAGCAAATAACCCCAAAACTCTTAACACTATATTCTTTCTGTGTATTCACCTCTCACTCAGGAACATGCAAGGCATAGCTGTTTAAAAAGTATGCAGGTTTAGTCTATGCTTACATCATCTGGCAGTGTTTATCTCTGCGATGCATTTATATTAAAGTTTATCTACCTTTAACATTTATTCTGTGAAGTGCCTCAGTTCTAAGCAGTTACACCACCAGGGCCTTTTCCTAATGACAATCTCAGGCACACTGAATTGTGTGAATTACACAGTTAACAGATCAGAAGATACTGAGAAGAATTTTAATGCATATGTAGGTGTTGATTAGTGTCATGAGAGAGCAAGGCCATCTGCAGTCAGTCAACATTAAACTGAGCCACACTGTTTCATTGAAAAGCTCATGACCTGTAATATGTGTGCTGTATATATACCCCAATAATAAAAAAACATACAAAAGGAGTACTAACAAAATGTCCATTTTAGTAACGCCTCTTTTTGGTTTGTAAACTGTGTTGACATTTCTCAGAAGGTGATATAAACATGAGATCAGGGAAGCCTTTTATTTATGTATGTATTTTTATTATTTGTTAATTCATTTGTGTATTGTTTGTATGTGTTCAAGTAATGCAGTGGAAGCATGTATAGAATACAAACATATTAATCAACCTACAGATGAAACTAAGGCCATTTGATGTTTACAGCATTTGTGTCAAAACATGGAGCTAACTCTTTTTCACATTAAGCAAACTCAAGTGAGTATAGAGACTCAAGAAGCTGGTATGATGGGGAGAGTTATATTCAGATTATATATAATAATTACATTATAGTATATTAGTTGTATATTGCATATGCTTATACTGTTCATTTCCTTGGAGCCATGGTAGCTTAATATGCAGTCATGTATGGTTTTTATTTTATAATAACCTTTGTCAAATCTCAAACAGATGAAGGGCAAAGACCAATGGAAACAGTTATTCTGTAAATACAGCCTCATTAGGAGGCAATGAGATGCTGGACAGTAAAGACCTCATTCTGTAAGAATACAAGTTACTTCTGCTAAGAGGGAAATATATTGCAATCAATAACAACAATAAGGAGGACAAATACACTGGAAACTGCATGGGAAAATAAGGAGAATCTTTATTACTGGTAAAATATATGTAGTTGCCAATATATATTTTCCCCCACAGGACAGTGTAAAAGGAGATTTGGAAAAATCTGACAGTTTACACTATTCTGTGCCCCCTGGGCCAAGCGCCTGCAATCTGCCTGTAATTTGGCTAGGTGCTGCATAGCCACAGAAACGTTATTTTTATGTGTGTTGATTCTCTATTTGAGCTATTATTCTGTATTTCCTTCATCTTTTGTGTGTGCTTTTCATGCTTCTCATCGATGGCATAGGGGTCAAACCACTTTAATGAATTTTCAAAGTGGCTGTATTGAAAATATTAAAAGGAAGGATTGCCTCCTAACCTCACAACTTTGACATTCCAATTGCATATGGCTTTGAAAGGGATTTGGGGATAAGTTTAATTTATTTAATTTTCAGGAAAATATAATTTTTTCCATCTTATTCAATTATATACTGTTTACACAAATACACACACGTAAATATCTTATTGTCTCTGTTACAATCATGATTTTAGATTATTGTATTTTATTATAATTAATTGGGGACTATCCTCCTAAAACAATTTTTAAACGTATAATATCTTTCTGAAAACACATTAAATATTTAAATGATTAAATATTATACACTCACCTAAAGGATTATTAGGAACACCTGTTCAATTTCTCATTAATGCAATTATCTAACCAACCAATCACATGGCAGTTGCTTCAATGCATTTAGGGGTGTGGTCCTGGTCAAGACAATCTCCTGAACTCCAAACTGAATGTCTGAATGGGAAAGAAAGGTGATTTAAGCAATTTTGAGCGTGGCATGGTTGTTGGTGCCAGACGGGCCGGTCTGAGTATTTCACAATCTGCTCAGTTACTGGGATTTTCACGCACAACCGTTTCTAGGGTTTACAAAGAATGGTGTGAAAAGGGAAAAACATCCAGTATGCGGCAGTCCTGTGGGCGAAAATGCCTTGTTGATGCTAGAGGTCAGAGGAGAATGGGCCGACTGATTCAAGCTGATAGAAGAGCAACTTTGACTGAAATAACCTCTCGTTACAACCGAGGTATGCAGCAAAGCATTTGTGAAGCCACAACACGTACAACCTTGAGGCGGATGGGCTACAACAGCAGAAGACCCCACCGGGTACCACTCATCTCCACTACAAATAGGAAAAAGAGGCTACAATTTGCACAAGCTCACCAAAATTGGATGGTTGAAGACTGGAAAAATGTTGCCTGGTTTGATGAGTCTCGATTTCTGTTCAGACAATTCAGATGGTAGAGTCAGAATTTGGCGTAAACAGAATGAGAACATGGATCCATCATGCCTTGTTACCACTGTGCAGGCTGGTGGTGGTGGTGTAATGGTGTGGGGGATGTTTTCTTGACACACTTTAGGCCCCTTAGTGCCAATTGGGCATCGTTTAAATGCCACGGCCTACCTGAGCATTGTTTCTGACCATGTCCATACCTTTATGACCACCATGTACCCATCCTCTGATGGCTACTTCCAGCAGGATAATGCACCATGTCACAAAGGTCGAATCATTTCAAATTGGTTTCTTGAACATGACAATGAGTTCACTGCACTAAACTGGCCCCCACAGTCACCAGATCTCAACCCTATAGAGCATCTTTGGGATGTGGTGGAACGGGAGCTTCGTGCCCTGGATGTGCATCCCACAAATCTCCATCAACTGCAAGATGCTATCCTATCAATATGGGCCAACATTTCTAAAGAATGCTTTCAGCACCTTGTTGAATCAATGCCACGTAGAATTAAGGCAGTTCTGAAGGCGAAAGGGGGTCAAACACAGTATTAGTATGGTGTTCCTAATAATCCTTTAGGTGAGTGTATAATACATTATTAAATATTAAAAAATATGTATAGCTTCATATTCAAGATCTCTTGGATGCGTAACTGAATCCAACTTGAATAAAGTTGAACTTGAATAAAAACAAAGTAATGTTCAATCATTTTGTTAAAAGTACAAACATTTAAGTAGATCAAAAGATATTTAAAGATGGAAATCTTATGGTAGAAATCAAAAGAAGAGTAAAAATGGGAGGGAATAGTAGTAGTAGTAGTAGATATTTTGGTTTAACATTCAATGTTTGAAATCAAAATAATGGTACCATTGTGTATGTATAACTGTCAACATATTTACAGATGAGACATATGTGGAATACCTTGGTATTGCAAATATATGCATAGTAAACAGAGGAATACTTGGGACGAAGTGCAGAATTCAAGTGAGACAGAAGACAGGATTACAAATTGTAAATATGTGCTCATGTTGTAGTCCAATACTACAACTGATTATTATTATTATTATTATTATTATTATTATTATTATTATTATTATTATTATTATTATTTTTGATTTGCTTTAACCTGTGTTTTCAGAAAGAGTCATCTTGGCAAATGTTATCCTGCTTTTGCTTTACCACATTGCTGATAATGGCTTTCTCCTTCCTGATTTTGCTGTGAAGTTAAAGCGGTCTATTCCCCTCTTGTAGTGCAACCTAAACGTTTACTGGTCTGATTCAATTGTCTTTCCTAGCTAAAGAAAAACATTTACTTGTCTTGTTTCATTGCACTGTACACCTGCTAGTTTCAGGACTGATTCCAGTAGTTGCCATACGGATGTGGAAGAATTGGACTAAACTGCTTTAACCCTTCAGCTCTGCCTAACATACAAAATGCATGGCTTTTATATGTTTTCTGTGTGTTTCTGAATTAATGTGATCATACAGAGTTCCTTCCCTGTTCAGAGTAATTACAATAGGGATCCAGGGGTGTTATTTTCTGTCAGAGGTCTCTCTTGAAACAACATTCAAATTGACTAACATACTACATGTAATCTGTTTTCTTTCTATTACTGGTCTATCAACACTTAATTTGAATTGATTTGCACAGTTCATGATCAATAATATTATGACTACCAGACACAAAATAATATGCTACTTCAATATTTAAGTATAGAAAGGTTAATACCAACAATGACCGAGACATGGAAAAGTCATGAGCTTTTCTTCTCACCAGGTTTTGTCTGTAACTTTCAGGAAATGCAATCCAACACATTTTCAAGAATGTGGACACAGCCACCTTAATTAAAAGAGCACTTTGAACTTATTAGGATACATGATTCAATACTAATGATTCAATACTAATTAAACCTAATATGGATTTTCTTGTTTCATCCTTTCTCCTTCAGGTGAAGTACAACACTATGTGCAAGTACAACTAATGTATTTAACCTCCCTAATATGACTAAGGCCCTAGTTTAATCAAGATTTAACCCATTTGCCATAACAAATTTAAACACTGCTTGATGGCGGGTTTGCATTGGTTAGTAAGGAAGCATTCCCTGTCAGAAAGTGTTTTACTTGCTACTTTTCACTCAGTGGGTGGATCAAAGTTTTGATTTGGTGTAGGCTGCAAGTGTAATAATTCACATGTTGATTGTTTTAAAATAAATATTCAGTTTTCTTGTTTTACACCTACTTCATTTCTAGGTCTAATAATTCTGCCAATATTGCATATACTGTATGGCTATGCATTACATTAAATACAGAGAGCTTTATATACAAGATTAAATATGTTCACAAGATAAGTGGTATGGATTTTCTGCAAAGTCTGTTCCGTGGTTGAGTTCTTGCATGTGATTTATAATAATAAGTGTCTGTTTTCAGAGCAGTGAACTGTTACACTCTTTTATGGTTTGCAGCATACATGAATATAGTTAATAAAAGGAATATAAAAGCCCTCCAAACCTAGCTTTTACTTGGTAGCCAAAACCTCACTGGCTATTCTTTAATTTATGATTTATTAACATACAATTTGGCCTCCCTATGAGTGGAAAAAGGACAGCTGTGCCTTTTCAAAATTCTTTTTTTTTGTTTTTTTGCATTTCCTCAGATTTAGGAATAAACACTTCATACATATGCTGTGATTCCCGTCCAGAGAATATCAATACAAATGATGAAAGCCAACTCAGTGCTGTGGAATTTTTCGCTTTCCACTCTTAGTTAGTGACTAGACATTTAGCAGCTAGATTGTACAAGTACTGGCTAATTGCCAGCGAACCGTTTTAGGCCATTATGTAGAGCTATAAAAAACAGCTGCTGTGATTCCACTCTGTTGAATAGGTTAAATAGTAGCATGAATAAAAATGTTTTTTGTTACAGGTGAATTGTAATATATAACCTGGTTATGGAGCCTTTTGTCCCCCAATGTTATAGTATTTTATTTCAAACTACATGGATAACACTTCTTCAGAGAAATATGTGAAAATAAGCAACAGCAAATTACTCCAATCTCAGCAGCTAAAAAGCAGTGTGTGATATAAAAGGTCTCTGCTAACATTTCAGTAAGTTAACACCACAGTAAAGCAAAACAATTGAGCCAGTATGGGGTCTATTGAATGAGTGTGATAGGTCATGCAGTAAAATGTGGAGATGGCTCAGTAAATCAAATCAGTGAGGTATACTGTGCAGCAAAGTGCAGAGCTAAGTGGATTAGACCATTTGTGCTGGCAGAAGAGGCACTGAAGCCCAATGGATTGTCTGTGTTGGGAGTCCCTTGCATCCAGAAAATAAATATATAAAATAAAAGGAAACGTAACTAATATAAGCTTTATAAATCACCTTTATATATATTTACTTTATGCATTTGTTTCTAAGCATATGTGTCCATATTTTAACAAATCTATTTTGAGGTTTATGAAATGTGACAACATTTCTCACAGCATATTCAATTGTGAGTATACGCCTTTGGACACAATACTATCCCTGCACATATATGTACTGTAGCCTAAATGTGTTCTTAAATCAATCCAACAGTATCGGGGGTTGGTATACATTTTACAACAATAGTGGCAAATAGGTTGTGATTTATGTTAACTACCCTAGTGTACTGTCCTGCATGCTGCTGAAAGCTATGAGAGTGGGATGGATAGCTGGGCAGGAGCCAAAAGCAGGAGATGAGAAGATGAAATGCTTACTACTTTTGTAAGAGTACTATGTATGATGCATCTTAAATTTTAACAGTAAGTAAGAAGATAGTGTCTAGTTTGTAAAAGCATCATGCATCCGGCTCATTTGCATTATGATGATCAACACAAGACCACATAGGTCCAATAACTGGAGGGGAAAAGAAACATTACAAACCACCTCTTTCCTATTATGTACATATTTAATTTCACTTTATTAATTAATGTGTACTGACAACAGATCCACAGTAATAAAATATATAGTATTTTAAAAGCAGAGGTCTCTTCCGTGATTACTATACAAACTAATACATTTGGTTTAGTCTCTTTTAAAATTGTAATAATATCCATTCTCTCTAAAAAGACACTGTGGAATAAACACTATCAACCCAGAGCTGCAAGATTTCCCCGGAGGTATTATTTGAACACAGTTGTTAAGTATAAGAAATGAACAAAAAATTGAATTTAAATTCAAATTTAGAAATGAGAAAATACTCCAATGTGGGTGTTGACTCAGCACAGTCCGTTATATATCAACATTCGCTTCTGTTTTCACTCTTAAGGCTTTTTTGTTCAGGATAAATACTATCCTAGCAGTAAGGTACTATATTTGTCTTTTTAAGAATTTACTATTTATAATAGAGACACCTTTAAAGCATGAATGGTTTAACCTCACAATCTGGCTTTCAAAAATGTATATAGTTAAAATCAGAAAATAGAAGAGTTTTGCAGATTATGTTTGTTATACATTAGAATTGCTACAACAAAACAGACTCATGCCTATCATGGAACCTAAAACACATATTGAGTGCTTTAAATAGCATTTGACACATACATAGGAAAATTCCACCCCCCACCCCCAATTTTATACATTATGCATAAATTAATCATATTATTTATACAAATATGCTTTTGCTATATGGTATTAGATAACAGTGCTTTCAATACCAGTAACGTTATCAGGTAGAGTACTAGTATCAATATTATTTTGTGGACACCAGTATTAGATTTTGAAGGTACCTGAAATGATTGGAGAGCTGCTTTTATAATGTTTCTTTAATACTGAATTGATAGATCTATGTTTCTTGCATGTTTTAAATGCTTTGTTATGTTTTGGATGTATATTATTGTATTCTCCAAATACAATATCAGGATGCTGCCCTCTGCTGCTAAAGATCTTGTCATTGTGTATCTGTTCAATCTGTTCTGCTGCAAATTAGTTAATGTGCCACACACACACATATGCATACATGCACGCACGCACACACGCACACAACTCTGGAAAAAATTAAGAGACCACTTAACATTGATTTCTGAACCTGGAGTGGTCTCTTAATTTTTTCCAGAGCTGTATATACAGACATACATACATTGAATAGTCTACTATATTTTTTAAGAGGAGAGTGGTTAAACAAAATGTTCACTTATGTCTTTTATGCAAATGTTTGCAGTGCAAGATGTAAACACACTCATAAGATTCATTTTCATTTTCAAATGTCTTTCAAAAATGATGTAGTGCCCAGTTCAGCTGTGCATTCTGGTGCAGATCCAATTCACACGGAAGGTCCATTAATAAAGGCAGTTTGCCTTTGTTTTAACAAAGCCTGACTCATTTCAGGTTGTTTGATTCTCCCCTGTGTCTGACCCCCTTCTCCCCTCGCCCATAGCTGACCTCCCTAAAACAGTTCTGGCCATGTTGACCCTTCACGAAATCTAAAGAAACATGGACTTTCACTAACATACATTGATATTGCCATGACTGTTATTGCAGGACACAGAAGCAATTAGCTTAGATGTTAATTAAACAGGAAACATAGTAATAATTGTAACACACACTATACTGTTTGCTCTAATTAGTTATCAACCATAGACCTAATTTCTCATACTGTACAAATAATATAGTCCTAGTTGATTGTAGTCTCTCAGTATTATAGTCACGTACTCTTGTGGTTTTTCCCTAGAGAACATATACAGGGAATTGCAGATGGATGCAGAAGAAAGACATCATCTGTAATAAATCATATTACTGGCAGAATATACCAGCTTAGCGATATTTCTCTGTAACCAATAATGCATCAAAACAAGTTGGGTTTTCCTTTTTTCATTGTTGCATGTTAGGTTTATTTTTCTTGTTTAAATATAACATCCAGGAACTTAACAAAATTGTACCTTTAATTACACACAATGTAAAACAAATAAGAAAAAGATTAGTTAAAAAAACAACAATAATGTGAACTGTGAAGGAGTAGGGGAGTACATTACGATTGTCAGTTTATATTGTTAGACACTAATGCTTTAAAAGTTGGTTGCAGCTTATACAATATGCCCTTCCATATTTTTCAGCTAAGATTAATGTCAAGATACAGCAATAAAACTGAAGAAATGGGAATATGTTTGCCCTGTATATCAACGGGTTGCACTTTGCCTGCAACAATGACTTTATCATGAGCCCATGAGTGAAAATACAGCCAGGACCTGCAGTATTTAAATCATAAAATAGTGACGGGAAGCTGGGATATATAAAACAAAAGATTAGGCTACTTGTTTATGAAACTGTCCATCAAGGCACAGGTGAAAAAAATGCAACAATCTATAGTTGAGGCCATCAGTTATTTTTATTTTGTTGGAAGACAACTGATGTATAACAGTAACTTTAAATAATCAAGAGAGAATCCTCACACGTATCTCTCTTCTTTTATAAGTTATACATCCCCCATGACAGGGACTATTCTTAAACTGGGATCTGGAGAGCATCTGAGTCACTTTAATTTATTTGTACCAATCAATCAATCAATTAATTAATCAATCGAAAGGCGTACACCCAAATGACCCTGCCTTTTAATTTTTTATTTCTATACATGTTCATGTCCTGACCTTTTTTCCTCCCATATAGATCTGTAGCCTAAGAAGGGTAACATGGATTTACAGTATTATACATATATGACAATCTGAACTCTGATATAAAATACAACTAAATGTGTGTGTGTACATGTGCATGGGAAAATTGTTTGTTCATTTTGGGTTTGAATGTTTAGCAATTCTCCCTTTTATTCCCAGATGTGAAAGTCTAATGCACAGTTTGCTATTTCTGGCAACATTTCTGTGCTCCGTGCCTCAAATTAAAATTTTATTTAAATGAGAGGCAAATGGCCTAGATTGTTCAAAGAATCAGCAGCAGCATTGACTTAAAAAGGGAGGCAGTGTCTGTACAACAAAGGATGGGAGCTTGTGTTCCTGTCCCTAAGTGAAAATGACTTATTCTGCAATGTTTTGCAAGTTTATAATTTGAACTCCTTTCCTTAGTTACACCTGATGTATTTGACAATGACCCTGTGCAGTTAAAAATATAATACATAATCACCAATCAGGCCACAGTTTTAGTATGAATAATTGTGTGGTGTTAGAACTGTATGTTTTTTTTTTTCTGAAAGGGTAACAGACTAACCAATTGCAACATCTAATATTAAAATGAGTGTTATATCAAAATTTTCTGCGGATCAGCAGTTGTCCATTAACCTGCCGAGCAGCTGCTCTACAAAGGAAGGAAGATAAGTTGTCAAGTGTATTAACATTCACAGTATTGAGTCATTCCCGTTGTGATTACAATTTGACCTATAAGTTGCAATGCATAGGAGGGAGAAAATACTAACTCAATCCCTGCTTATTAGCCCACTGGGAAAAAAATAAAAAAACACTACTAAAAACTTATAGGGGTCCATTAGTTGAGTGAATCTCCACGAAGGAGGTTTGTGAAAGTATAGGTCTCTCTATAGGAGAGCTTCTTTCTGCAAAGTATGCATTGCTTCGAGTAGCTGGTACAGCTGAAATCAATCTTCTCACACTCAGTGGGAGGTTTGTGAAGGAGGAGAAAATGGGCAGTGGCTGCAAAGTATTAGTTTATCTTAAATTACCTACCATTTGCTTGACTTGACTTAACCTCTGAGCAGAATAGTTAATAACTTTTTGCTTTCACTTTTGAATCCAAACTGGTAATTATTTGAAAACCTGCATTGTCTCCAACATGGAGGTTATGTGAGTGCTTGAAATACCAGCATGGTTTCAGAGAGCGGCTTGTGTTTGGAAAGCATGAAGAAGAGATTCAATTGGCTGCTGGCAGAAAAAAAAACCTGGATAGCTGGGAATAATAAGTACCCACGGGAAGAAGACAGATGGACATTTACTGAAAGCCATGCTGAAAAGTAAAAGCTGTCAGACATCTTGCCAGTATATATCTGCAGGGCGTATTTTTAGGCTAAAGAATATGCAATACAAAAAGGGGAATCTTATTTATTTACACTCTCAATATTGCATTCACACTCAGACAAATTTAAGATTACAGCATATATTCTGTGCTTCAATGCATTCATTTTGAAAAGATTTGTTTCTGTCTAGGCAGGCGTAGCTGAATTGCTGAGTTCTTCCTCTGATGAAAAAAGAAAAAAGTTTGTGCAAATGGACTTTGTTTAGGATATCCCAATTTTTGACACCCATCCCTTTCCAACCATGCAAATGATCAGCAGCACATTAGAGGCAATCTTCACTTCAACCTAAGATTGCTTGGCTTTTATTACCCAACCTTAGCTACAGTGGTTACTATTATATTGTCTTGGTGCGATCCAGGAAGTGAAGAAAAAGATCTCTGAACCTTCCATTATCTGTGTCACTCCAGCTTTTGCAGACCTTGGTAACCAATCGTAGCCCCTTTTCTTCACAAGTATTTTTGAACTGACCTAGAACAATACAAATGTGGTTCAATCTTAGTAGTATATGAATTGACGGAATAGAGACAAAAGCTATCACTTCTGTAATAATACCAAGATAATATTTGTTTCTGTAAATACGTAACTAACTAAGTAAATAAATATATAAACCCACTTTGCTTCTTGAGAGGAACTTTGTGACATTTATATTGTTCACAATCTCATTCAATTCCTGTGAGGTTCCTTGCAGGAATGATAAGCACTATCTCTGCTTCAGTATAAACGAAAAGTAATCATCCAAGGCTCTGATAAGCAAACATTATTATAACAGATTATAAGTGCTGGACAGGAGAGGAACTCCATTATTACAAACTTATGTATTTCACATCAGTATGGCAAGTAATCACTGAGTACACATTCCCACACTGATTCTATTCAATTAGAAGAAAGTGTTTGCCCCCTTTTTTACCTTTAGATACAGATGAATGTTATTCTTATGTTAAATGAACCTGAAGGTGTGTCTTGAGCAGATGCTGGGAGGTGGTCAGGAAGTGTGCAGACCTGACCTTGGTGGGTAGGTTTTTCAACCACTTAAGGGCGTGGGTGGAGAAGGAGTGGACTCTGGAGGACGATGAGTGTAGAGGAGGTACAGGAAGTCTTCTGGCACAGGAAGACTGGAGTGGTCT
This sequence comes from Amia ocellicauda, assembly GCF_036373705.1. Taxonomy (NCBI): domain Eukaryota; kingdom Metazoa; phylum Chordata; class Actinopteri; order Amiiformes; family Amiidae; genus Amia; species Amia ocellicauda. Next base: position 26,581,849 of record NC_089862.1, on the reverse strand, counting down.
GGAGGGAGTGTAAGGAGAGATGAGATTCTGGAGTTGGCTACATGCAGTCTGTCTATGGTAGGTGAGGACCAAGGTCTAGACCTGGATGTGAGCTGAGATGGGGAGCCAGTGGAGAGACGAGTAGCAGAGTAGCGTGGGCGAACCGAGGCAGAGAGGACACCACACAAGCAGCTGAGTTCTGGATAAGCTGGAGCCAATGGGTTGCTGATGCAGGCAGGCCAATGGAAGTTGCAGTATCCCAGGTGGAAAAGAAGAAACAGGGTCTGCATGAGTGAACTTTAACTTTATGTTAAAATAAAAACTATTTTTAGGGATTCAAAAAATCTTTGAACAACTATTTTTTTAGGTATAATGTTTATATATTACAATATGGATCAGTAGGATTTTAATATGGCAAGATCTACCCACCAGGCTAAATTAAAGGGTTCAACATGGGGACTGAAAATAATACAATGATGCAAATATGTTCCCTACCAAAGCTCTAACTCTCAGCAGAGTTAGATAAATTTGCAGGATTAATTTTAAAACTGATAAATTCACTTTCACAAAAGAAAAAATATATGCAATATGATAAAGCATAACACTTTGGCATTTGATGGTAAATCATTGTATATGGCATCCTGTATATAGTTGTATTTTACAGTATCTATGTTGACTTAATAGAAGTATATTGAAAGTAACAGAGAACTTGATTTAAACATTAAAAACAATGCAACAACATGTCCCCCAAAGACTGTAAATACAATTTACAGTGGTGTACCAGTATAGAGCTTTTCTTAATGCCTCTCCGCAAGTATCGGTCAATACAAATTCAAGCAGCTGTTCTCCATGTGAAGAACTAGGAACCCACAACCTGCATCTATTAACTCCTCCCAGACAGCTCTGTCTGAATAGTTGTGTTAATTGGTTTATTTATCAATAATTGGCAAATGATTGTCATACTTTTTCTGCACTTAAATTGCTGCTTGAGCCAGCAAAACAAAACTATTGAACGCATTCACATTTAGTATTCTTAAAAACATCCATAAGTGCTTATCTTTTTCTTTCCTGTGGAGCATAGCCGTGTTTGTAGTTTAATGCAGTTTATATCCAGTCAGAAGCTTCCTGAGGGAATTTTTCAGTCCACATTCCTGCATCTGATAACCACAATATGTGCTAATTAAGGCAAGGATGTTCTGTAATTATTTTTCTTATAATTACGTTATTATTATGTTTAACCACCTTGAACTCGGACTGAGCAAAATTCCTCCACAAAGGAGGAAGCATCTCCCCCTCTCTCACTCCCTGATTCCCTCCCATATCTGTCTGTCAGCTATTTCCTCTTGGATGCACTCACATCATCTCAAACTAAAGCTTTCTAAATCTGACCTCCTTTTCTTCCACTCATCTTCCTCCTTTCCCTCCTTTGATCTCATATCTCCATTCCTCCAGAATCTACCAGTCTCCTTCCCTCAGCTTCAGCTAAGCATCCTGGAATCACCCTAGACCTCCCCATTGACATGTACTTGCTGATCATTCCTGAGCAACATTTAAAAGCATCTGACCTGACCCTTCCTAGCTGAATGCTCCCCACACTTCCTTTTCCAGACCTAAGCCACTGCAACTCCCACCTGGTTTGGCATTGGCCACCTGGCTGCTTCAGCTCATCAAAAACTCTGCTACTTACCTGGAGTTCTCTTTTTATACTCTTTACAGTGTCCTCAGAGCACCAACATATGCATATCCTTAAAAAAAAAAGGATATCTAATACGTGTGTACTACATGCATTACTTTTTGTTTATCTCTTGAATTGGGTCATGATGTGATTTAATTGGGAATATTTCTGTTTTGTAGAAAGGACATTTTTATTTAATCGAGCAACATGTCTTCAGTGTATGAAAGTAAATTAGCACAGCTTTCTCTCAACAATATTTCTGCCATGTTTTTAATTATCCTGTCTTAAGTCAACCCTATAAGTATTAATTCATTCTTAATCACCAAGTCTTCCTCTGTAAAACGTTTAAGTAGTTAGTGAGTGGGTTAGCAACGTGAATGTGAAAGTGGGAAACAACTGCCCCAATACAACAGTATTTGTGCACGTTTGTGCAGAACATTGTTATGGTATTGTGAAGGGCGTGATTACTTTCAGTTGCAACAACATGTGCTTGTGTTTGTGTGTGCGTGTTTGTGTAAAACGGAATGATAGAAACAATAGTTAGGAGGTGTGAAAGATCTGCATTTGTTGTTGGACCATGCGATTTAGAGGAGATGCTGAAAGGTTGTGTGAGAGAGAGCAGTCCAGATGTTCATGGGTATTTGGTTTCTCCATGGGGAACATTGGAGACAAAATTGAGGCATGACTAGTTGGCAAGTGAGAAGTAGTTGATAAGTAGGCCTATATAAAGAATGAATCGTTTTTTTATTCTATTTTACACATTACTTATGTCTAAACATCCAACCATGAAGTCTCCAGTGTGAGATGAACAATTCTAGGATCTGAGTCTCCTGGAATACCAACATCCAAATAATAAATATGTTTAAATATGTTACAACAAAGGCTTTATTCATGGAGATGCGTGTCAGTTTCCCAGTTAAATGAGTTAAGTGGTTCACTAAGGATGAATGACTGTGTAAGACAAGGGAGTTGACTTATAATGCTAATAATACATATCAATATTTTGGTTTAAAGTATTGACTTCAATGTGCTTTCCAGTTTTATCTTGGATACATTTACAAAGTTTATCTTACCATTTTCACATTAAATCCATGCAATGCATTAAATGGTATATTATGATATTCGACAGACCTAAAATATTTAACAAGCTGGCACAAACTCAAAAACAGCAGCCAAACCCTTGCATGTGGGAAAGAAAAAAAAACACTTTGGGGCACCGTGGCATTGTAGCTGATTCTCAGCATGCTAAAGGTTAATTGGTCATGCCTCCAGAACAGGAAACTTATTTTTCAGTAGTTATTTTTTTTTTCTACAGTGAAATATGCTAAGCTTGGCAACTTGTTTCCAGTGAATAAGTCAAACTTGCCCATGGCCATCTAATCTATCCTTTGAATGATGTAGACAGTACTGCAAGAGATGTGACACATGTGAAGGAGTTTATGATTAGTAACAGGGTAAAAGTTGAACTTGACAACTAGATCATATCTCAATTTTTCAGCTATTTGCTTCTGGGTCAGCTAAGCCTTTTGGTGGCCTATTAGTGACTGCCTCATGCTGTCTAATTTATGGCTCTCATTTTTACCTAGGGGTGACAGCAGATGCTCACAGAAGAAAGTCATTGTATTTCGGAGCGAAAGCCGAAACCAGCGAGCTGAATGACACTTACAAGCACGGGAAATGCTAGGCACAGTTTATAGTTATTTGTCTCAGTTCAAAAAAGTCTGCATGCTGGTGCCATTTCTACTAACAGGTTTGGTGAGAGTTCTGGTGGAATACATAGCATGGATTTTGTTTCCTAACTATGCATTGATTTTCAAAAAACAGGAAATATATGTAGGACCTTCAATGGATGGAAAAAGAATGTTGGTAATCTCAAACAATAGGTGTAGGGAAATGTAACCCCATGAATTTCTAGAAGAACATTATACAATATTGTGTAGTTCCTCAAATGAAAAATATTGATTTTGATTAAAGTCTGGGGGTAGTATAAATTAATAATGTACATGAATGAATGATCAAGAATATAAATTGCATAAAAGGTAAATACATTGAATTAAGTCTTCTTCATCCCAAACCTATTCTGGCTTCACTTTGTAATAACCACGATGTATATACTTTCTGGCATTATCAAGGGAAATGATCCCTGGAAAAGATATCAGCTCTTACTTTTGCTTTGTTTGTTCATAAGATTTACTTTTCCTCGGCTTAATAATGATTTCAAACTGACATTTTGAATACTGTGACAATGAATGGTAGTACATCTTAATCTTCCTTCAAGACACTGTAGTTCAATAAACATTCTAATCAGTACTGCTAAACATTAAAAGCCTGTACAGAATTATTGGCTAATTAGCACAGTTTCACATTTTAACTCTATATGTTCGAATAAATGGCTCTCGTCTGTCATAGAGCAAGCTGACCTGACTTAATCTGTGTTAACTGGATAGGGGATATGCTGATACATTCTTTCTAGGGAACTCTTAATATATATTTTAAGGAAAACATTCATAATACAATCCAGGCAATGCTCTTAAAGATTAAATAATACATTTTAAATCTCAGTTCTTGACGAACACAAAAACAGCACCAGCAAAACATACAGTAATTGGTCCTCGGTGGCTTTCATGAAGAGAGGTGGATGGGTTTGTGGGCTAAGCAAGTCGATTCAAGTCAAGTTAGGGAGAAGGCAAGCTAAATTCCTGATTGTCCCAAGGTGCGGATTAGGACCAGGAGTTGAAAGGAGAACCTGCATTGACCCTGACCCCTGACCAGACAGGTAGATCAGAATAGGGTTTATTTCCCTCAATGTGCCACAGGAACAGGTTCACAGAGAGGGCAGGTAAAGATCACCAAGTTATACTACATCCTCTTGGGTTCAGTAATGTAACAGTTTAAGCTGTCTAGACAATGGGCAACAATTGATCAATACTCCTCCTCATTAACTTGAGGTCAATAAACTGACATTTTCATTGGACATTTCAAGTTGGGAATTAAGATGGAGATACATTTAGCACGTACACATCCACCCCAACAAATAATTCTCAAGATATGGAATCATCAAAAGATAGTCATTTGAGTTTTAAGTTCTAAGGTGTTTATAGACGGCTGTTGCGTTGCTATAAATTATGAAGTCCTCGTGTGTTGGTTGGAATGTAGTCTATATGTAAAGCATCTGTGATTGTTCTGTTTTCTGTAACTCTTAACACTTAAAATCTTAAAATTCTTGCAAAGCCGTGAGGTGCCAAAATACAAAAGGAAAGCCATTTTGAGATCCAGGGTTCACTTGATGGCAATCCTTGGTGGATTTGGTGGGAAGGCTTACTTGAGTATGGATACTAAGACAGAAGTATGGATTTTGTAGTGTACATACAATATGAGTGGACTCATAAAGAAGTCATTTTATTGAGATAAAAGGTGCCAGAGCATGTAGAAGATAACAACATGTATGCATTTGGTTTTGACGTATTCTTTCATTTGAATCTTGCCCTTTCCTAACATATATATATATATATATATATATATATATATATATATATATATACACACACATATATAATGTTTAAATATCTGAAACATATGTCAGCTGTGACAGTGGCCATTTCCTGCTTCCTTGCTCTTTTGTCCAGTTGTGTTTGGTAATCCGACGGTCTCTCTCTTTCTGGGCAGCTGATGAAACTCCCTGCCTTCTATCAGTTTCTCTGTTTGATGGTATTTTAAACCTTTATCCATCTGCTGAACCTAGCAATTTCTAGGATTTAAAAAAAAAAAAAAAAAGAAATGTCTCAACAATTAAGATTCTATTCAGTGTTAGCCACTCAAAACACATTGGTCATATACTTACTGTTGGAAGAACAAGATGTGTATTAAAATTAAGTACAATTAAACACATAATCAAAGTATGGACACAACAGACACATTCAAATTATAATAAATATATCCTATTACAAATCAACATAGATTACATTAGACAATGATATAAAAAATAAAATATATATGGGATAATTAAAAAAATGTTTAAATGTTAGTAATGCCATAAAGTTTTGTGAAATACAGCAATGGCAAATATGGAATCACCGTATGAGGACAAATTAAGGCAATTGAGTAATATGGAAGTGCATGGTGTATTACAGTTTCAATTTGAAAAATGTCAATGCATTTTTTTTTCCATAAGTCGTGAGACGGTAAGTTGTATTTTATCTTCCCACGGGAACAGAAACTCTATAACGTCTACACTCTGCTGTAGATAATCAACTTCAGCTTGCCATTAGTATCATTAAATCACCTGGAGATGTAGTCCATGAGAGCAAATAACTTTCAAAGCAGCTGATCTGATCTTGGTGAAGTATGGTATAGTACAGTCGACGTGTTATTAGGATTTGAGAAATAAGAGTCCTAGCCTTCTTTCATGTGAAATCATTGTTCGCTTGGGGTGTAGGTTAAACATGTCAGGATCCACTAATCCGCTTTGATTTCCTGGTGACAGTCCTAAAGAAAAGGCACCTGCAAAATGTATCTGTGAGAGCAGATTGGAATTGGATTAAGATTTGAGTTTTAAAAGAGGTGTGATCTGCCCAGACCCCTTTGAAAAGACATTTATTGTGAACCTGATAGTATTTTTTTTTTCCATGGCCATAAGAGACCTTTTAAAATGACAGTGGATTTAAGGCTTGACAGGTGCACTATCAATCAATCAATCACTCTTTCTCTGTATTGGCAGGTCTCATTCATTTACAAATTGGTCAACTCACTCTAGTTGAATACAAGTATGATTCCATGTTTGGTGTTATTTAATTTTATTGAAAATAAATTGTATTAAAGATACATAAAGTAAATAAATAGAGGTTATGATTATGGGATATTTAGTAATATTTAGTAGTGTATATACATTTGTTTGTATTAATATTTTAGAAAATATCCGTCACAGTATTGTAACTCTCTGTATCAGTGGAAGTTAAGAATTAGCTTGAGAGGAAGAAGTAAAGTCATAAACTATGTTATAGATTGCATGAACTGGTCGATCTGTTTCTGTGTTCTTGGAGTCCAATTTCCCCAAAATGATTTACTTTGCCATTGCCCTTACAACTTTATCTATTATAAAAAATAAAAAATAAATGGTATCTTTTCATACTTAATAAGACAGTTGATATTTAAGTTAAAAAGCATGCATGTGACCTCACATTATCTTTTGATGTAGTGAAACTAGTACCAGGAATATGCTAGGAAGATCTCAGATGAGCTTAGGTGTGTTGCCCCAATTAAGTCGGTTGTACTGATAAACCATCTCCTTCCACCATTTATACTAATTCCGGTGAAATATGTCTGATTTGGTAATCACCTGACCCAAGGGATGAGGAGAGTAACGCAGAGAGTGCAAAAAATATGTGGCTGATGCTGCACAATGTATTCACTTGGGATGACGTTCAGGTGCATTAGTGAGACATTGAACAATTTTCTTTCTGCACTGTACCCCTCCCTTAAGGTTGTACTGAACCTAATTTTATACCAGTATTAGAATAATATAGAGCATTATACTAGCTTGTGATCATAACTAATTTAAATAGGTGCATCAACATTAATTGCCTTTCGCAGTTATCATTTTGTAATTCTCTATTTTATTGGGTAAGGTATTTTTGGAACAAAAGTCTAGTTTTAAATGAATTATTTTTGCGAGATTACATATCTCTACAATTTATTATTCTTCTGTGCCGTTTGCCTTCTCTTTCCTGTCTGCTTGTTGTTGTCGCTAAACCTTTAGGGATTTGACTTCAGCATTTTCCTGAATCATTGCTTAAAGTGCAGCTTGTGTGACCTGCAAAATAATAACCTCTGGTTCCCCAGCACAGGGTTTGCTATTTGTGTTAATCTAATTAGTGTTTTTCGTAACATGTATTTTAAAAATGTGTAGGGTCTAAATCTCTTAATAAACCAGCAGATAATCACAGTTAATTAAATGTTCTAGTCAAGGTAAAGCAAATCTATCTACCTAATGCTAATAATCTAATAATCAGTAGCATCCTAACTTACAGTACAGATATGAAATTAATTGAATTTTATTGCCAGTTAAGAACATATTATGAGATGCAGAGTTTGCATGCTATTTCTTTAAAGCACTTACACACACATATGTATTACAATTTCAAAGTAACAAAGACAGCCACAGAACAAAAAGTATATCAGTGCTTTGCTTAAGATATGTATCAAGCTGCACCTAATAATACATTTTATCAATCTGTTTCATAGGCATCGCCTAATAAAAGACAGATCAGAATAATGCCTTCATTTAGTGTACGTTTTTAATCATAGCATGGGAACAGGTATTTTGAAGCATTTAGGGAGGGATGGAGGGAGCTTATGAAATATAATTAGATTACTCTAATCTGGTGTTGTAAATTAGAATAGCAATAATATTAAGGATGCTTTACTTTGACTCACTGACTTTAATTCCTTTCACATCCTTGGTACTTAACTGTAATGAGTAATAAGAAACCACTCACAAAGGCTGGTTTCAGAGACTGGAATGCTATGATAGCTAAGGGGAGGTTACGTCTCTGACACAGATACCAGATTATTAGGGAACTGAAGAGATAATAAGACCCAACCATATAAAATTAATGACATTTACTGAAAGTGCACCATCGATCCAAAAAACGTGGACTCTGGTATCCGACATGCTGTATAAAGACACTGTGAGCATGGTTAGGATAAAAATAAATGAAAGAAGAAAGAAAGAGAAACTTGTGCATTAGACATCAAAGAGTGGTTTGCTTAGGAAAAATCCTCTCTCGCCTTGATGAGTTGAACACATTGAAGGCTGACTGCCAGCTCCCAAGAGGCAGTGCTCTCTGAATGCATCAATAAGGCGAAGTTGCCTTAATTACATTTCATGATAATAGTAATGTGTGTTTGTGTTTGTTTGTATATGTATATGTATATGTATATGTATATGTATATGTATATATATATATATATATATATATATATATATATATATAGATATATAGATAGATAGATATCTAGTTGTAATCATTTTATTATAATAATTTTTATACTACCCTTTTCTTCAAATGGATGTTAAAATATAACTGTAATTTACAGTATTTACTGGTGGTATTATAGCTCATGTTCAGGAAGAAGACATCATTTATATACAATACACTGTACATGTGAAATGTGAAACCTGAGAAAATGTTGGAATGAGAATTTGTTTTGTTGGCACGTATATTCAACTTATAATACCATATTTTTAGATCTTGATTTTTTCACACTGCAATGCGCAGCAGCGGAAAAACCCATGTCCACTATCTTCTTGCATAGGAAAGTGAAAAATATAGGAATGCTTTTTTGTATAATTTTTGTATTTATAGTGAGGCCGACAAGAAATAATTCAACTATGTGAATAACATCTCTCTGCTTGCTTGCTTCTATAATGAGGAGTAGTTTTAGAAACAGCAAATGGGTGCAAAGGACACTAAGCATAAACTGAAGCTCATAAATGAAAATAATGTTAGGTCAAATATATCTATTCCTAAACCCAGACAGGTAAAGCACCTCACAGTGTGAATTCACATTTTATGTAGATATGCAATTGTTTTACCAATTGATCTGTTGGTAGAAATGTGACAATCAATGGATATTGTTTATATAATAATTTTCAAATACAGTAATCCAATTAATTAAATTGGCATTCATAACTGTGATAACAGATTAAATACAAATAAAAAGTGTCATAGGTTAGTCAATCAAGGACTTGATAGTAGTTGTGTACTATACCTGCAAATATATGTTGTAAAAAAACATGTGGTTGCTTGTTTTGATGCAATCCTCTTCCAGATATTTTATTTTGTTTATTAGCAAGTTACAAGGCAGTTTCAACATCTTATTTGAAGTAGAGATGTTAAATAGGCATTAAGCAAGAATCCTCTGTATATGGATGATAACAAAAGACATTTAATTGAGTCCATTGTCCACATTTAAGAACAGAGAAAATTGAAATATCTGACATGTCTGTGTTGCACGTAAAATCTGAATAATTTGTCCTTTGTATTAGATCCTCTTTTAACAAGAATTCAAGGGTTGTGAGGTTGAGTTTTTGAAGGCTGGTATTTTCTTCTCACTCTCCGTTTCCTTAGAATGGTGTCCTTAATCATTGTTGAAGAGGATGACAGCTCTGTAGAAACATAACACAGGGGGATCTAGTTTGACTGCAGCAGTTTCTTGCAATAAAATATTCTCTTCAGTTGTTCTTGTTCTATCCAATGACCGTAGTATCTGATTTATACATCTTTCTAAAGCACGTACACATGAATAATCTTTCAGGTGTTATGCAGGGAGATTGGTTTCCTTTTGTTGGTTTGTTAAATGATGATTTTTTGTGGTCAAATTCAAGACAAGACAAGATACTGTATTACCATAATCCAAAGTAAAAAACTAAACAAAAACATTGGTGGTAACACCAATTATGAATTACATAAAATGGTGGATCAATTTGATAACTGAAATCAGGTTTAAACTTCACACTGAATACAATAGCATTTTAGTACCATTAAGCTCCTCACTATTGTTGTTGTAATTATATAAACAATTAGTAGTTGTAGCATTATTTTTATATATTATTCTTTAAATTGATTAGTATTGTTAAACACTACATGTGTCATTCCCCATTGAGTTCAGAATGGGCTAAGAGGTCTACTGATTGCTGTACAGCTTCAAGAGCCACTGTGTGGGATGGTAATTGTAAACTTTAAATAGACTAAATAAAAGGAATAAATACCAAGTGACAAATCTGACTAATAATATCTGTAGAATCTGGAACAAAAAGGTAATTAGCTACCATATGTTTTAATAAATGAAAGCGTGTTATTTGTTGAAAAACAATATTTAATTTTTGTTTTCCCAATATGTTTTTAAATTGTGATAATACACAGTCAACCTTGGCCTACAGAAAAAAGTGCTGAGTTGGAGGACAATGTTTCTCGAGAAGACCAAATTATTTGGTTTAATATGATGTATATGATTTCTAATGAAGCATTTTCAGTGGCTATTTGAAGTTTTGTGTTTTTTCAGCACTTTTTGCAGTGGCTCCAATAATATTATATACACTCTGAACAAGATCTGCAGCAGTCTTATTAAATATGGTATTTAGATAACAGCCTGATTAGGAGTGTACTTAACTTACGGTGTAACGATAATATTTATCATCTAGTTGTCCAGAAGAAGTGTTATTACCCTGGACGAACTAACCATTTTGAGTCAATATTCATGCAATGTGCAATGTCTCACAAATGCCTTTCTATTACATTTTATATACTTCTATTGAAGTTTCACTGAATTTGGCCTAGTTGGCCACTTTAATGTTATGCTTTAAAATTATAAATAATGCAATGTTTAGCTAAGGTGACATTCGATGACCAGACATGCATGTGTGGAATTGATCTTATTACTTAAATCTTTGATTTTAGGCAAACAATAATACATAGAGTAGTTCTACTGAGAATCTGTAATAAAACAGTTTAGATACAAATCTCTTTGATATCATTTTAGGCATGAACCCAGAGCAGTTGCTTCAACAGACAACACCTGTTAAGTGATAACATGGATTTAGCAGACCAGCATACTTAATTTATGGAAAAAGAGTTGCAAACTGTCCTGTTACCTCTGATTGAGTGTTGCTATGCTTGCCAAATAAGTAACTGCAGAGTAGAGCAACATCTGTGTGTCTTAAATCTTTAACTTTCATATTCTTGGTTATTGATTAACTGATACTCAAGAATTGTGCTATAGGATGATTATTCTTGTTTTTCCGTTTTCTACATCTACAACCAGATGTATTTCACATACTGGTTTCCATATTTTATTTTAGAAATCCTTAATTTTGGGGTATTTTGATCCTGGCAAACAAATTATATTCGCTCTTATGCTAAAATGTACAACATAGCACAACAGCAGACCTGATGACACATTCATCTGAAAAAGCAGACTTTTGTAACATATTTTGTATTTCTCCTGTGAATTCACATAACAGACTATTCCAAAAACACCAGGTAACAAAGGAATAAAAAAGACATGCCAGACGCAGAGGTGGCAGGTGTGCATCTGTTGATTTCTCATTGCACAGATCTTGAACAGTGTGAGTTCTGAGATGCCTCTGCTTGATGGAATTGTTCCTGATCTGTAGAAAGAAGAACAAGTTAGCTGGTGCTTGCTTTCAGACATGGACAGATTAGTCCGACAGTGAACATGTCCCATGGTTCAGGAGGTGGTGTGCTGCAGGGATGTGAGTGGGCTTTCACCTATGAATTCAGCACTTGATGATGTTTGAGATTTCAGTGGCGGTCCCAACAAGTCGTGCCTCCAGCAAAATATAGGTCTGTGCTTAGAGCAGATTTTGCTTTAGGCATTTCAAATATATCTTCCTTGCCGGTTTTTCTTACTCTGTTGTTTCTGCATCTTACTTGTTGTATGTATCTTTAACTCTTCGCCATCATTGTTTAGCAAAGCAACAATGAGCACCGCATAGAGTTACATTTTTCACGTATTATGTATTATAATCACCTATATTTTACATTAGTTGATCAATATTTTTAAACTTTGTAAAGAAAACAAAAAAGGTAATTGGAGTGTCTCAGCCAGCTGCAACCACAGTTCAAAGGTGTGGGTTTGAAGCTGTCCAGTGATAGGTCCCTGAGAACCTGCAGTGTTAAAAGTGGAAGGCATATAGTGAGTCCATGCTGTACGATTTGTTCAGGGGGCTTGCAGTTTGAAGGGAAACAGATGATCTGACAGTGCACATTTTGGAAGATGCATATGTTGTCTTCATCTCTCCCATGCTGATATGAGGGTTGTAATGTTTACATAAGTAGAGTAACATTTCTTGATATTGAAATTGAGGGTTTAAACCAAAAAACAGAATTCCTATTTAAAGAAAGTAAGTTAAGGGACAGATAATATTCTTTTTTGGTTTACTTTTTTTGCAAACAATTCTAATATTCCCGTAAAATGTTATTATGTATATGTGAGTCTTTACAAGGTTGAATTGGGGAAAGAACGTAAGAATCTGAAGGCTACACCAAATCAAAATTGTGACCTATCCACGAATCACTAGTTCTACTAGGGCTGGGATTAAATCAAAACTTTGACCCACCCGCTAATAGAAAACTACAGAACTGTACTCAGTTGTGGCTTCATTTTTAGTTAGATGCCACTTTCTTCTATTCAGAAATGTAAGCACTATTATGTACAGGTTTGTAGTTTGCTATTAGCAGGTAGGTCAAAGTTTTGATTTAATTCAGCCCTAGTTATAAATCAAAAGGAGAAAGTGTTCTAAATTTGTGAATTGGGGGGTAGGTCAAATTTTGTGTCTGTTTGCTTATGATAAATCTCCTTTATATGCTCTTTTGATCTTTATATTTCAGTTATAAATTATTATTATTATTTTAGAGCACTCAGCAGTACTCTGCATAATTTGGATACTCCCAATGCAAACTAACAATTGTCCAAAATCTGTGCATGATAAAGTAAAAGGACATTTCAAAAAGGAACGTCTGTCTCATCCAATTGTAAACACACAGATAAACGTTTAAATTGCATGAGGCCACATTATCATGCAAATATCATGATAAAAGTTCTCTGCACATTAACATGATTTACTGATGCAGATATTCCGACAATTAGCACTAAAAGTAAAATTAGAACTTGCTTGGATGCATTTAGGTGATTGCACAAAGCGTAAGGAACACTAATTTACAACTTCTTCAATCTGAGTGTTTAGCAGTCTCACTCCTTTTCTCACTTCTTCTTCCCCTGCTGCTTTGGTGTGGAAAGCTTAAGAGAGACTTGTTTAAATGAGTCCCCTAAGGTGTTGATTTTCTTTACTTACTGTACTATAAATTGTATATACACCCATCATTTCATCCTACATAGCACTTTTTTCAAAGTCATCCCCCACTATATTTCAACCTGTAATCTGCAATTCCTATAAATAGTGTACTCCTACAAAGTAACTTGTGAATTATATGTCAATATCTGAAGGAAAGTTTTGGGTCCTGGTGTTTTATTTTTAAATCCATTTCAGTAGTTGTGTTCTTTCTAAACCGCCTTCTAAAACAAGTATGCTGTTTTGAAAGCTACACGAGTTACACAAGGAGTATACCCTGATATTGAACATATGCTCCATTTTAAGAAATTAATGGATTGCTCAAATATTTAAGATGCAGTAAAAAGTCGCAATCAAAGTTACACACTCAGCTCTGAATAGATACATAATTAAAACAGAGAGCAAAAAAAAAACGTTGTTCATTAAACCTGAGGGAGCATTTTAATTAAACTGTGGTACTCTTAATTAAAGGCCTTTAAGATTCTTGCTGTTTCTCGGAAAATCTCTCTTTCCACAAACTGGAAATTCAGGCAAAGAGACAGCAAAATAGAGGTCAGATAGGTTACCAACTCCAAATTTAACAACCTCTGTAATATGATATACTTCCACCATTTTATAGTTGCTGTATATGTATATATAAATTAATAACATGTTCTGCAGCTGGGACTCATGACCCAAAAGTCTCATGAATGTTTAAAACAATGGCAAAATGGAAGTAATATTGTTTTTCTGAAAATGTGCTGCATTTCAACTGACATTTAAATGCATCCATTTGAAATATTCTTGATCATCTGTGTGGTTTTCATATGAAATATTAATGTAAAAAGTTGGGTTTCATAAATGAGAATTTAAATTCTTTCGGGTTAGAGAGTAAGCTGCTGATTGACATTGATCATAAATATCCCAACGCTGAATTTATTTGTAAGGCATTACTGCTTTTTTTTTTGTAAATCTCACTCATTAGCATTCACCCAATGTTTCATTATCACAAAGACTGTGTTTATGAGTAATATATACAAAAATAATTATTCTAATTATCTACGAACTGATCACGGACAGCACAATTATATCATATTTGAAATTAACATTTTTGTATTATGAGAAAAAAATATTTATTGATAGATTAAATGCATCTGATTTTATTGTAGCAAAAATAATAGGTCTAGAAAGATAAGATCAACAGAAACCATAGTAAATCCATTCCACTTTCCTTTTTCCTTGCAAGGTATTTTAACATACTGAATACGTTTTACCGTGTGCTTAGTTAGGTTGTAAACCAAATCACTATTCCAGTGAAATGACATTAGAAAGCAAAATTCATCAGCATGGCATAAAGTCTTTCTCTAAATACTGACCCGATGTTCTGCAATAATCCATCCCACTGATCCATCAGGTAAAAGCAAGCTGATTTACCAATCTGCATCAAACAAAATCCAAGTAATGCTGCTTGTGGACACCTAATGGAAATACATCTGTATTCATGTAGGTATATAAGGAGTACTTTTCACACTTATTCGAATAATAACGAATAATCAACAGTAGATTTCTTGGCCTAACCATTTCTAAAAGAAAAAGGTAAACTTTGCAAATTCTCCTTCTTTGGGGAGAATACTGGATTTTGTATTTGTTGCCCAATGTGAAATCCTTAAATTACCTGGTGGCAAGTATTGTATTTAAACTATTTCTGCAATAGCCATTAATTAAACTGTACTAAGTGTTGTAAATGTGTTCATCAGAGGGTAGACAGTTCATTAGAAGAGCCAAGAAAGATGATTAAAAGGACAGACATTTCATCCTTGGTGTGATTTTAAAGTTTCAGGACATCATTTCATATGGACACGGACCTTAATTAACCAACATTTGGAAAATATATATTTTTAGCAGTTGGCAGATTTGAGTAAAAAGGGTAAGCGTAAGGTAGAAGAGCTTGACTATTGTTTTTTTAATAACTGACACACATAAAGACAAGTAGGACAGGTGCATTTCATTTTTTTGGTGGTACCAACATGTAAAGTCCAAGTTAATCTCTACATTACCCTGGCAAGTCACATGTGTGTAAAAGATTATTAAGGCAGATGAGTTTGTTCTGATCCCTCCACCTACAAATTCCTCCTTTCACACAGGCAATTTGCTATGCTCATTAACTATGGAGGACTCAGCTCAACCTTAATCTTATCCATATATGAAACCTGTGCTGCTGCTCATTAAGTGAATTTGAAGCAAGTTGAGGTGAAGAAATCTCCATTATTATTTTTTTTGCTTCCTGAAGTACTGAATTCTCTATTTACTTTGCGCTAAATTCACAATCTGTGTGACTGTTACTTGAATCAGCCCTGTTGCAAAGGCATGACTAATTTAACACATGGTTATCTGGTGTGGCAATTGAGTTTAGTGGTATGCTGTGCATTTTTCTTCTTAATTTCTACTCGTGTATCTCTTTGAATTTGTAATCCTAGAACATAGTACAGATGACGGCAATAATTATTCAGGTTATTTGTCAACATTTTTTTATAAGAAAGCAATCTCTACATTTTCCGTTTGTATATTTTGAGTGATGTATTTTTATGAAGTTTTGTTTGCTGTCAGCTTTATTCATGATTATTATTCCACCCTCTTGCAATATTGGTTACAAATGTAAAAAAAAAAAAAAAAAGGGGGGGGGAATTTCATTCAGCTACAGGCATGGTAATAAGATTCACACAGCACATTTTACAAGCTGTATACTCGTGTAGAGTAGCCAACACCAGTTGCTGAATATTTCATGGTTGTTATCTTATTTTGAGTAAATGTTCCCCATAGTAAATGTTCACACATAGAGTTAAAACAATATTAACTGATTTGTTTGTCTGCTTCATCAGTATAATTTGCACACATATCCCAGGTCATAAATCCTGCAATTCAATGTGAAATTAAATGTAATCTCTGTTCAACTGGTCCCACAGGTGTCCTGTAAAATAAAGTGTTAACACAAAGGCCAAAACCTGTCTTAGAACTCTGTCAAAGTAAATATAGATAGAAAATGAATTAAATAAACACCAAAACAACTTTGAAATGCTAGGCTTTCTCTGTGTGTTTGTGTTTGTACTGGTTCTTTATTTCAAGGCCCCAAAGGAGCTATGAGAACAATATATATATATATATATATATATATATATGTATGTATTTTTTTTTTCTCCTAACATAAAAGTATTGAAAGAACTATATATACTATTAGTCTCACTCTACCCTACTAATTCCTGTTAAGCTGTGGAGGCAGAGAATAAGACAGTTACTCAAATAAAAATACATCTTAAGTTTACATTTAGAGAAGTTAATCAAATTTTCACAGCTTGTCCCCATTTATTTATACATTTACTGAAATTGTATATATTTTTTAAATTGTTTATTTGTTTTCCAAAATTGTGAAAAGGCATGCTATTGTTAACTGCTGGGCACTTTCACACCTAGTTCACTTGCAAATAAACTATTTTATTTCAGATTAGGTTCAGATTGTTTCACCCCAGGAAAATGTAATCAAACTTTCTTTGAAAGTGAATTAAAGTTTGTTTGTGTAATACATTTGCAGCTTCATGCAGATCAGAATTATACTGGTTTCACATTGCGCTTTTCCAAACATGCCCAGTTCCCTTGTAGTTTACTTGAGAGAAAGTTCTGTCCAAATTATTTTTGTTGTTGTTTTTTTATGAGAATATTTGACATGGTATAATCTTGCTCTGACTTTCATAAATGTGGTGCTTGTATTGTATAACTGCAGAAGAAAATGGAACATAAAGTAAGATTATTGTGATTCAGCTGAAAATACTTTCCTTTGGGGGGAGATTCGTCAGTGACATCTAAAGAATATTACAGTTTGAAGTATGGCAGGCAGCTATTACAGAGGCGTGCCTATTCCCATACCTTATATTTCAACATCAGACAATAATTTTTGTGGTAATTTTTCAACAAAGCTACAAGACTGGGCAGTTTATTTGCGTTTCAGAGTTTGGTTGGGTGTTTTTGAGTGGTTTGTTTCCAAGTGAACCAGAATGCATTTGCTTTCACATTGCAAAACAATTGGCAGAGCAATGTCACAAATGTACTGAGTTCGCTTTCAAACATACCAAATACACCCTTTTCTAGTGATCTCAGCCCATTTGGTTTGATCCGCATCCTGGTGCAATTCATCACTATCAGAGCGTTCACACATAGCTCAAAACTAATTGAACCACACTTCAATCCGCATCAAACCGTAAGTGTGAAAAGCC
The DNA here is from genome assembly GCF_036373705.1 of Amia ocellicauda. NCBI lineage: Eukaryota > Metazoa > Chordata > Actinopteri > Amiiformes > Amiidae > Amia > Amia ocellicauda. The sequence goes on along the minus strand of NC_089862.1, from coordinate 26,564,079 downwards.
CCTAAACTACCTACTTTTTCTGCAGCTACACAGTTTTGCTTTTTTACATCTAAACAGCTGCCTTACTGCTGTAAAAAGATGGGCTGATAGACAGGTGAATAATGATGTTCTTTTGTTTTTATTTTAATTTTTAAAATAAAATAGTCATAGAGATAATGTGTATATATATGGTCGGAGCCCCCCTCAGGATTCAAACTGTGCAGACACAGGGAGTATACACTCACCTAAAGGATTATTAGGAACACCATACTAATACTGTGTTTGACCCCCTTTCGCCTTCAGAACTGCGTTAATTCTACGTGGCATTGATTCAACAAGGTGCTGAAAGCATTCTTTAGAAATGTTGGCCCATATTGATAGGATAGCATCTTGCAGTTGATGGAGATTTGTGGGATGCACATCCAGGGCACGAAGCTCCCGTTCCACCACATCCCAAAGATGCTCTATTAGGTTGAGATCTGGTGACTGTGGGGGCCAGTTTAGTACAGTGAACTCATTGTCATGTTCAAGAAACCAATTTGAAATGATTCCACCTTTGTGACATGGTGCATTATCCTGCTGGAAGTAGCCATCAGAGGATGGGTACATGGTGGTCATAAAGGGATGGACATGGTCAGAAACAATGCTCAGGTAGGCCGTGGCATTTAAACGATGCCCAATTGGCACTAAGGGGCCTAAAGTGTGCCAAGAAAACATCCCCCACACCATTACACCACCACCACCAGCCTGCACAGTGGTAACAAGGCATGATGGATCCATATTCTCATTCTGTTTACGCCAAATTCTGACTCTACCATCTGAATGTCTCAACAGAAATCGAGACTCATCAGACCAGGCAACATTTTTCCAGTCTTCAACTGTCCAATTTTGGTGAGCTTGTGCAAATTGTAGCCTCTTTTTCCTATTTGTAGTGGAGATGAGTGGTACCCGGTGGGGTCTTCTGCTGTTGTAGCCCATCCGCCTCAAGGTTGTACGTGTTGTGGCTTCACAAATGCTTTGCTGCATACCTCGGTTGTAACGAGTGGTTATTTCAGTCAAAGTTGCTCTTCTATCAGCTTGAATCAGTTGGCCCATTCTCCTCTGACCTCTAGCATCAACAAGGCATTTTCACCCACAGGACTGCCGCATACTGGATGTTTTTCCCTTTTCACACCATTCTTTGTAAACCCTAGAAATGGGTGTACGTGAAAATCCCAGTAACTGAGCAGATTGTGAAATACTCAGACCGGCCCGTCTGGCACCAACAACCATGCCATGCTCAAAATTGCTTAAATCACCTTTCTTTCCCATTCAGACATTCAGTTTGGAGTTCAGGAGATTGTCTTGACCCGGACCACACCCCTAAATGCATTGAAGCAACTGCCATGTGATTGGTTGGTTAGATCATTGCATTAATGAGAAATTGAACAGATGTTCCTAATAATCCTTTAGGTGAGTGTATATATATATAGTACGCTGCAAAAATTTTAGGCAGGTGTGAAAAACTGCTGTAAAGTAAGGATGCTTTCAAAAATAGACATGTTAATACATTATATTTACCAATTAACTAAATGCAAAGTGAGTGAACAGAAGAAAAATCTACATCAAATCCATATTTGGCATATTTGGTGACCACCCTTCAAAACAGCATCAATTCTTCTAGTTACACTTGCACAAAGTCAAAAGAAGGATTTTGTAGGCATATAGTCAGTGTATGATTAAACAATTATACTAGACAGGTGCTAATGATCATCAATTCAATATGTTGGTTGAAACACAATCATTAACTGAAACAGAAACAGCTGTGTAGGAGGAATAAAACTGGGTGAGGAACAGCCAAACTCAGCTAACAAGGTGAGGTTGCTGAAGACAGTTTAATGTCAAAAGTCATACAACAAGGCAAGACTGAGCACAGCAACAAGACACAAGGTAGTTATACTGCATCAGCAAGGTCTCTCCCAGGCAGACATTTCAAGGCAGACAGAGGTTTCCAGATGTGCTTTCCAAGCTCTTTTGAAGAAGCACAAAGAAACTGACAACGTTGAGGACCGTAGACGCAGTGGTCGGCCAAGGAAACTTACTGCAGCAGATGAAAGACACATCATGCTTACTTCCCTTCGCAATCGGAAGATGTCCAGCAGTGCCACCAGCTCAGAACTGGCAGAAAACAGTGGGACCCTGGTACACCTATCTACTGTCCGGAGAAGCCTGGTCAGAAGTGGCCTTCATGGAATACTTGTGGCCAAAAAGCCATACCTCCGATGTGGCAACAAGGCCAAGCGACTCAACTATGTATGAAAACACAGGAACTGGGGTGCAGAAAAATGGCAGCAGGTGCTCTGGACCGATGAGGCAACAGTGAAGCATGGTGGAGGTTCCTTGCAAGTTTGGGGATTTGGTCAGAATTAATGATCTCCTCAATGCTGAGAAGTACAGGCAGATACTTATCCATCATGCAATACCATCAGGGAGGCATCTGATTGGGCCCAAATTGATTCTGCCGTATGACAACGACCCCAAACATACAGCAAAAGTCATTACGAACTATCTTCAGCATGAAGAAGAACAAGGAATCCTGGAAGTGATGGTTTGGCCCCCACAGAGCCCTGATCTCAACATCATCGAGTGTGTCAGGGATTACATGAAGAGAGAGAAGCAGCTGAGGCTACCTAAATCCACAGAAGAACTGTGGTTAGTTCTCCAAGATGTTTGGGCCAACCTATCTGCCGAGTTCCTTCAAAAACTGCAAAGGGTGGTCACACCAAATATGGATTTGATGTAGATTTTTCTTCTGTTCACTCACTTTGCACTTAGTTAATTGATAAATATAATCTATTAACATGTCTATTTTTGAAAGTATTCTTACTGTACAGCATTTTTTCACACCTGCCTAAAACTTTTGCACAGTACTGTATATATATTGTGGCACTGTGGGATGGTTTTTGTGGGATGGACCTTTTTGATTTCTATGGTGTGGCAGTCACAAGTTTACACACACCTGACTTAACTCTGTTAAGAGGTTTCTCTAAGCTGAATCACTATTCAACAATCTCTTAAAATATGTAATTGATAAAAAGGTATAGGTTAATGGAATATGATTAATCTAAATGTATGAGGAAACAACTTTGTTTCAACATTGTTCAAGGTTGTGAATTCACCACCAAATATGTATTTTATTTTTCTTCCTCAAGCATACTTTCATTTTCTAGCCTTGAATTTAACATTGCAAAAAAGGGGTCAGGAGTCTTCCTTTCTAAGCTGGGCCATTAAGTGCCCGAGCCTGAGTCTTTTTATATAGATGAGACTGCAGTGCTTAAATTCACCGTGGATTCCCAGGAGATTATGCTTTAAAGAAGTCCACTATCCAAGGCCTTGTCACTGCTGCAAGATAATTATTCCTATGATTTATATCACTGCATGGAAACCTTTGTTCAGCCTGAACTTTTACTGATCGTTTATATACACTTGCTAGAGCAATGTCTTACACTCTTATTCCTGACAGATATTGTTACTAATTTACTTACCTTTTTTGAAATGGATTGGAACTGCTGCTGATTATACACATACTAGCACAGTTATTGATCTCTCACTTGACTCAGGGCAACTTTAATGGAAATTCGCTGTTATTTAGCTTGTGGCCTATTCATACCCACAACAGCAGTTAAAGGGCAAGTGGTAAGCTATGTTGCTGAACATGCTCTGTTTGGAAGCAATAATCCACCTTGCACTGGGGAGGGCTTGTAGTGATTGCTGTTTAAGTTAAGGAACTGGAGAGCTTATGATGTGGAGGTTCAGAAAAAATGCTGTTTTTACTATAGGATTAAGGTTGTCAATGGCAGGTATCTTCAGAGGAAATGCAATCATTCCTGTAGTCTGAGTTGTGTATGAGAGTCATGTATTGGCTGATTTTCCTCCTTGTTTATTTGTGTTGTCTTCAGACTTCAGTGCTTATTATTTAATTCGGTTCACTTTTTATTTAAATAGTGGTCTGTCATTGTGTAAAATAAGCTTGAGCTTCTATGTTTAAATTATTCTATAGTGAATATACAAAGTAACCCTTCCTGTTAATGTTTAATATTCAAATATATTACGTTATGGTTTGAAAATCCCAGATGATCACAGGATAAATAAGGAATACATTCCTGCAAGTGGGCCCAGGTAATTCCTGCAGTAGGGGGTTCTGCTTTTGTAGCTTTAAAGCTGGGTAGGATGAATGTTGCTGGGTTGACAGTATGGAAAAGGTATGCAGTAATGGTTAACAATACTACCAGAAAATCCTAGGAAGTCTCGTGACTCAGCAGTTTGGCTAATGTTTACTGCTCTGAAAAATAAAATAGCAAAAATCCTGTGAAGCTATGAGGAGCAGCTTCCTTCTGCACCTGCCAGATGTCATTACTGTGTTCCATGCTTTGTGTTGCATTCACTTCAGCCCTTTTCCTTTACCTGGCCTCATCCATCTGTGACTTGGGAATTGTAAAAGCAATTTCATAGATCCTTCTATGTTTATTCACAATGAGGTACTGAGAACACGTGGCACTCTTGAGCATTGTGTTCTGTCTGCCTTTTTCCCCCTGATTTGGTGTCCCTGGCTCATTTTAATACACATTACTATTGAGGACAACAAACTTGCAATGCTATTAATATTTAATGCAAGTTAATCCGCCTTTGATTTCTATAGCCTTTTTGTTCTTGAGGCTGAGGTAAACCTGCTGTAAGCTTCTATGGAGAATTGTATTTTTTCTATTCTTGTATAGCCTTTCAGAATTGTTTTGTTATTTTTATCCACAGTCAACACGGTGTGGAAGGAGAGCAATTTAGATTTCTCCCAGGTGGCTTAAATTTGATTTGAACTTGCAGTGGAGTTTAAGCTGATGAATAGCTTTTTATTGAACATGAATAAATTTAGGAATTCTGATTAGTCAGCCACTTTTCCTTAATAATGTAAATACAAGAACAGATGTGTTTAGTAAAAAGTAGACAAAGTCACACAATATGCAGAGGAATTTCATGTTTCCCATTATTATTTTCACTAATGCCAATTTTAATGATTACTCTTTTTGGTATAACATTTATTTTTGTGCTTGAAAACAACATTTCTTTGTTCTGCATTTGTAGTTGTAATACTGCTAGTTTTATTTAGTAAAATGCAAATTAGTTGTTTTTCTTTCGAAAATCAGTCCACAAAATGCCTGATTAATATTTAATTAAATTAAATGATTGCAAATTTAGCAGCATTTCAGTGATTTTTGATTGCATTTAGCATTCCCATGACCTTTAAAACTTGTCTGATAGCACTAAGGCCTTCTAATATTTAGAGATACAGTTACTAAGGAGCTGTACAACTTTTCACTGCAAATGTCTGCAATGATAATCAATTCAATGTGTACATGAACAAATTACATTATTTATTCCCTGAAAATTATAGTGACTGACTTGAAATCTAAAACGTGAGTCCCATCACTTCCACTGACCTTCCCATTTCTCACAAGTTCCCATGTTTTATTGATCTGAGCCACACACTAATCTTAGACAGGCTGAGAGAAGGTAACGGTATTTCACATTCAATCTGGTGTTATTACCCTTAAAATGAATAGGTTTTGAGAGCATCTGTCCTTCATTCAGTGTACAACATGCATTATATTTTTATTTAGAAGTCCCTGTGCACACACACACCAAACAAAATAATAATAATAATACACAAAAAAGACAGTTATACTGTTTTTCCAATTGTAAGTACCCTACTGTATGTTCTAAATAGGATTTTCCATTTACGCCCCCCCCAAAAAAAAAAAAAAATATATATATATATATATATATATATATATTTATATAGGATTTAGAATAGGATTTTCCATTTACCAAAAAAAATGAAATAATAATAATTATATATATATATATACACTCACCTAAAGGATTATTAGGAACACCTGTTCAATTTCTCATTAATGCAATTATCTAACCAACCAATCACATGGCAGTTGCTTCAATGCATTTAGGGGTGTGGTCCTGGTCAAGACAATCTCCTGAACTCCAAACTGAATGTCTGAATGGGAAAGAAAGGTGATTTAAGCAATTTTGAGCGTGGCATGGTTGTTGGTGCCAGACGGGCCGGTCTGAGTATTTCACAATGTGCTCAGTTACTGGGATTTTCACGCACAACCATTTCTAGGGTTTACAAAGAATGGTGTGAAAAGGGAAAAACATCCAGTGTGCGGCAGTCCTGTGGGCGAAAATGCCTTGTTGATGCTAGAGGTCAGAGGAGAATGGGCCGACTGATTCAAGCTGATAGAAGAGCAACTTTGACTGAAATAACCACTCGTTACAACCGAGGTATGCAGCAAAGCATTTGTGAAGCCACAACACGTACAACCTTGAGGCGGATGGGCTACAACAGCAGAAGACCCCACCGGGTACCACTCATCTCCACTACAAATAGGAAAAAGAGGCTACAATTTGCACAAGCTCACCAAAATTGGACAGTTGAAGACTGGAAAAATGTTGCCTGGTCTGATGAGTCTCGATTTCTGTTGAGACATTCAGATGGTAGAGTCAGAATTTGGCGTAAACAGAATGAGAACATGGATCCATCATGCCTTGTTACCACTGTGCAGGCTGGTGGTGGTGGTGTAATGGTGTGGGGGATGTTTTCTTGGCACACTTTAGGCCCCTTAGTGCCGATTGGGCATCGTTTAAATGCCACGGCCTACCTGAGCATTGTTTCTGACCATGTCCATCCCTTTATGACCACCATGTACCCATCCTCTGATGGCTACTTCCAGCAGGATAATGCACCAGGTCACAAAGGTCGAATCATTTCAAATTGGTTTCTTGAACATGACAATGAGTTCACTGTACTAAACTGGCCCCCACAGTCACCAGATCTCAACCCAATAGAGCATCTTTGGGATGTGGTGGAACGGGAGCTTCGTGCCCTGGATGTGCATCCCACAAATGTCCATCAACTGCAAGATGCTATCCTATCAATATGGGCCAACATTTCTAAAGAATGCTTTCAGCACCTTGTTGAATCAATGCCACATAGAATTAAGGCAGTTCTGAAGGCGAAAGGGGGTCAAACACAGTATTAGTGTGGTGTTCCTAATAATCCTTTAGGTATATATATATATATATATATTTTTATTATTTTTTTTTGGGGGGGGGGTAAATGGAAAATCCTATTTAGAACATACAGTAGGGTACTTACAATTGGAAAAACAGTATAACTGTCTTCACCATACATTAATTTGTTTAGGATAAACAGACAATATTTTAAGATAATTAAACTATATAGCAAATGCATTATGAAAGTAAAAGTTATCAATATATATATCCAAGTTTATCATTTTAAAAGGCTGATTGATCATTAGAAAACCCTTTTGCAATTATGTTAGCACAGCTGAAAACAGTTGTGCTGATTAAAGAAGCAATAAAACTGGCCTTCTTTAGTCTAGTTGAGTATCTGGAGTCATCAGCAATTGTTGGTTCGATTACAGGATCAAAATGGCCAGAAACAAAGAACTTTCTTCTGAAACTCATCAGTCTATTCTTGTTCTGAGAAATGAAGGCTATTCTATGCGAGTAATTGCCAAGAAACTGAAGATCTCGTACAACGCTGTGTACTACTCAGCACAAACTGGCTCTAACCAGAAAAGAAAGAGGAGTGGGAGGCCCCGGTGCACAAGTGAGCAAGAGGACAAATACATTAGAGTGTCTAGTTTGAGAAACAGACGCCTCACAGGTCCTCAACTGGCAGCTTCATTAAATAGTACCCGCAAAACACCAGTCTCAACGTCAACAGTGAAGAGGCGACTCCGGGATGCTGGCCTTCTAGGCAGAGTTACAAAGAAAAAGCCATATCTCAGACTGGCCAATAAAAAGAAAAGATTAAGATGGGCAAAAGAACACAGACACTGGACAGAGGAAGACTGGAAAAAAGTGTTATGGACAGACTAATCAAAATTTGAGGTGTTCAGAACAAAAAGAAGAACATTCGTGAGACTCAGACAAAATTAAAAGATGCTAGAGGAGTGCTTGACGCCATTTGTCAAGCATGTTGGAGGCAATTTGATTGTCTGGGGGTGCACTGGTGGTGGTGAAGTGGGAGATTTGTACAGGGTAAAAGGGATCTTGAAGAAGGAAGGCTATCACTCCATTTTGCAACGCTATGCCACACCCTGTGGACGGCGCTTGATTGGAGCCAGTTTCCTCCTACAACAGGACAATGACCCAAAGCACAGCTCCAAACTATGCAAGAACTATTTAGGGAAGAAGCAGTCAGCTGGTATTCTGTCTATAATGGAGTAGACAGCACAGTCACCAGATCTCAACCCTATTGAGCTGTTGTGGGAGCAGCTTGGCCATATGGTACGTAAGAAGTGTCCATCAAGCCAATCCAACTTGTGGGAGGTGCTTCAGGAAGCATGGGGTGAAATCTCTTCAGATTACCTCAACAAATTGACAACTAGAATGCCAAAGGTCTGCAAGGCTGTAATTGCTGCAAATGGAGGATTCTTTGACGAAAGCAAAGTATGAAGGACAAAATTATTTCAATTGAAAATCATTATTTCTAACCTTGTCAAGGACTATATTTCCTATTAATTTTGCTATATGTCCTATTCAAACTAATGTCATGTATGTTTTCATGGAAAACAAGGACATTTCTAAGTGACCCCAAACTTTTGAATGGTAGTGTGTGTATGTATGTGTGTGTGTATATATATATATATATATATATATATATATATACACTCACCTAAAGGAACACCTGTTCAATTTCTCATTAATGCAATTATGTAACCAACCAATCACATGGCAGTTGCTTCAATGCATTTAGGGGTGTGGTCCTGGTCAAGACAATCTCCTGAACTCCAAACTGAATGTCTGAATGGGAAAGAAAGGTGATTTAAGCAATTTTGAGCGTGGCATGGTTGTTGGTGCCAGACGGGCCGGTCTGAGTATTTCACAATGTGCTCAGTTACTGGGATTTTCACGCACAACCATTTCTAGGGTTTACAAAGAATGGTGTGAAAAGGGAAAAACATCCAGTATGCGGCAGTCCTGTGGGCGAAAATGCCTTGTTGATGCTAGAGGTCAGAGGAGAATGGGCCGACTGACTCAAGCTGATAGAACAGCAACTTTGACTGAAATAACCACTCGTTACAACCGAGGTATGCAGCAAAGCATTTGTGAAGCCACAACACGTACAACCTTGAGGCGGATGGGCTACAACAGCAGAAGACCCCACCGGGTACCACTCATCTCCACTACAAATAGGAAAAAGGCTACAATTTGCACAAGCTCACCAAAATTGGACGGTTGAAGACTGGAAAAATGTTGCCTGGTCTGATGAGTCTCGATTTCTGTTGAGACATTCAGATGGTAGAGTCAGCATTTGGCGTAAACAGAATGAGAACATGGATCCATCATGCCTTGTTACCACTGTGCAGGCTGGTGGTGGTGGTGTAATGGTGTGGGGGATGTTTTCTTGGCACACTTTAGGCCCCTTAGTGCCAATTGGGCATCGTTTAAATGCCACGGCGTACCTGAGCATTGTTTCTGACCATGTCCATCCCTTTATGACCACCATGTACCCATCCTCTGATGGCTACTTCCAGCAGGATAATGCACCATGTCACAAAGGTCGAATCATTTCAAATTGGTTTCTTGAACATGACAATGAGTTCACTGTACTAAACTGGCCCCCACAGTCACCAGATCTCAACCCAATAGAGCATCTTTGGGATGTGGTGGAACGGGAGCTTCGTGCCCGGGATGTGCATCCCAATAATCTCCATCAACTGCAAGATGCTATCCTATCAATATGGTCCAACATTTCTAAAGAATGCTTTCAGCACCTTGTTGAATCAATGCCACGTAGAATTAAGGCAGTTCTGAAGGCGAAAGGGGGTCAAACACAGTATTAGTATGGTGTTCCTAATAATCCTTTAGGTAAGTGTATATATATATATATATACTCTACAAAAGCCTGGTCAAATAATTGCAGTATTCAGAGCCTCAAGGCCACCTCATCAAGGTTGTTTCGCATGGCATCTTCTGTACAATACCTGGGTGTTATCAAGTATCCACCTATTAATCGTCTGGATTTTTTAAATATAGTAAAGATGAAAGACGTTTCAACCTAGGCAGCTGAACTGAGAAAATCTGGTCTTTTGTCCAAAATAAAATTGCTTGTTCAGTGTACCTCAAAAGTTTAAATTTGATCCATTTCTTTCCAGCAAATTTAATGATCTGTCTTTTTTGGATCATAATAATTAGGTACTTAAATTGACTTTTCTTTTTCATTTTCATTATATACAAGGTTAGTAGGGCCATGGAGTTGTCTCACTCTCTTGTTAAGATATATCTGGATTCCTATCTGTTCTGCATTCCTTATACATCAACAGTTTCGATTTATAGGAATAGTTTTATGGATATTGTAGTGCAAATTATATTGTCTATGAAGCTCTAACTAGTAGTTTTCAGCAGCATGGCCAACTGCATTGTCATTTTGGTAAATGTCATGGCCTTCATTATAGTGATCCATGAAAATATGGCTCATACTATGCATCTGTACACTGTTGGTGACACATTCTTATCTGAAGGGTTTATTGGATGACCACCATAGGGATGGTCCTATTCAAAAAGTGCATACCAAGATCCATGTTCATTCCTTGATTTATTATACAAATGTCTTACCTTTCTTGGTGTTGTTAGTGATGCTAGCTTTAAGTTTTCTCTTAATTACAAGCCTTACTTTTATTTTAACTGGCCTGATCTGTTTCTTATTGTCTTCAACCACAATACTCACTTGTCTTGTGTTTGGCTGGACCATTAGAAATGTACCATAATTTAGCCGAAACCCAGTGGCCATCCATGATTGAAGACCAAAAAGCTCTTCATACTTTGTGGCATCTGAAGAGTTTCTGCATTTCACGCAGAGCTTTAAAACCAACATTAACATTTAAGATGGATTGAAATTTGGGAATATCACTGACAAGTAATATTATGTCATTCAGTTTTTGTTGAAGATAAAGCATATTCATCCATATATATCCAGCAAGACAATGTACAACCTAAAAGGTGAATTTGTGGCAGAAGAACATTAATTAAATACTATGCTGATTAAATGTATTTTTAAAAGTCTGTTTTTCGATAAAAATTTGCAGATGATCTGTGCCAGCAATTGCATATTTCAGCCAAATAGTTTATCTTTTGAGTTGTTATGTAATTTGCCCTTGAAAATAATGGATTTTTACAGTGGATATAGCAAAACAAGAATAAATGATCACATACATTAAATTGAATAATGAAATAACTATAATAGCTATGGTATTAGGTTGTGTTAATTAGTGTAGTTTTTATAACCATCAGGCACTAATATTGATAGCAGAGAGTATGACCTAGGCTTTGTCCTTGCCATAGGCCAAAACATAGTGGCAGTGAATGATTATAGTTTTAGCTATTGAAGCATAGACCTAGTCAGATAGTGCAGATAGTTTATTTTTTTACTGAGTAGTAATTTTGATAGTGTTTCACATTAATGTTGTTGACAATAATATAATAATATTTAAAAAAATATATATACTGTGAACTAAGATGGAACATAATAAGCATGGAGCTATGAGAAAGCATGGGGTTATTCATTATATATAGTGAGCTCCCCACTGCCACGTGAACTTGCTGTACCAATCTGGGAGGCTTTATTGACTGATCGGCCAGCATGAGAATGTAGAACATATATGGTTGGCCGATTAGTCAATTATCACGTATTTATTACACCACACCAGCCCCACACCCTTTAGATGAGACTGAAGGAGACAATGCAAGGGAATTGACAAAGACTGTGAGAGACACAGAGACTGAGGAGCATTTGTTTTTGTGGTTATTTAAATACAAGTATTTTTATTTAATTTGCTTCTGTTTTCACCTCCTGCCTCCTGGCTGCCTGCTCACATATAGTTCCAGGAGTGGGCTCATTCCTTTTGTGTAGCCGGGCCCAGGAGTGCATCCACACAGGAGTGTTTTTTGTGATTGAGACTTCACCCGACCCCTGCTGAGTAGGCTGGAAGCATGGCTCTCCCTGACCCTGAGCAAATTTGTGTGGGGGGCGGGGCAAAGCTGTTAGGCTTAGCACCAGTCAGAATGCACCAGGGAGGGGTCTGAACATGAGGCGAAGTGGGGCAGAGAGGGAGGAGGTGCAATGGCATTCCCCAGGCCTAGAGAGGGAGGAGTGGCTACCAACCTAGTCCGAGAAATGCCCCTATGCAAGGAACAATTCCCATTCCCATTCCTTCTCGCAGATTTACAAAGGCAGCAATGTTTGCACGTGTTCTGGAAATGTATTCACATGTATAAAACATTAAAACAGCATAAAGCTTGTGTGTAGTATAAGTATCTCTGTCACTGCAACCCCTCCCCCCCAAAAAAAATAAAACATGTATGTCTGTTCCCAACTGAGGCTATAGCAGAGATGTAAACCTAGTTCATGAATAATATTGCAAATAAAAAGTAAAACAACCATTCACTGGAACTTTGTCCAGGACAGTTGAAGGCCCTGAAGTGAATTGTTTTTATTTGCAAATTAAATAAATAAAACCGGCACAGTCCCATTGCTATTCATTATTCATGCTTAGTCTAGTTACATTAAGTGACACTCAAAATATTCAAACCAGCCTCTGTCTGCAGCTCAGACTAAAATACCTTTGAATGCCCAGCAATTCTTCCTTTGTATTAAGATTGATTTGATTTAGTTAAATCAGTAATGTTACAGTAATCATCTGTATCCATATAGCACAGTACTTCAGGTTGGGTTGGAAACTCGAAATGTAACTGGAACTGGAGAGTTATAAAGAATCTCTACTCCGATTCCAAAGACATATGAAAGAGAGGCAACATATAGAAGAACTTGTTGTGTTCTTTGACTTTCAAAAACACTTTTTTTTTGCTGCCTCACACGGCATGACTTACCTCTGGCATTGTTACACAGGTCAGGTTTTATATCATATTATGGTGCAACTTTGTTCTTTCAGTCTTGCCTGACAGGACTTCTGTGTATCAGTTTGCAGTAATATCTCTTCACTGCCCTTCAAGTCATTCAACTTCTAACAAGCAACCCCCAAAACAATGTATTATTATGCTTGATCTTGCAATTTGCAGGTAGTTCATGAGATCTGCAACCTATTTATTTTGCAGTCAGTTCATTATTTTATAAGTCTTGAGATATAAAACAGAATAGGCAGATATAAAAACACAAGCACATTAACTCTATCAGCATTGTTGTTCAAAACAAGATCTGTGAGAAGCTTGTTTGGCTCTGCAGATCTTTTTCAATTTGATACTTCGAACGGTTAGCATCACTAGATCCATTTGCAATAATGCTGCTAATGCTTCTGCGAGTGATTTGGAGCTCCAACGATTTTTATTTCATCCGGCCCCTAAATGCTGTAATTTATTTGTGTGCATCAAAACTTTACGGTTTACTGCTTTAAGGAGTTAGTCACTATTGATTTTGTACAAACTGTGACTTCTCGTATTCATTAAATGTAGCTCCCATATGTTTAGTGTAGGGCTCTCACAAACGATTGTGAGCTCAAGGGAAATGAAACCCTTTATTGTTTAGAGTGAAATTTCTTTCAAACAATACTTATTTTGCATTTACAGCTCTGGAAAAAATTAAGAGACAACTGCAATTATTTCTTAAATCAGCATCTCTACATGTATGGCAGCCATTCCATTTCCATTCATATTTTTATTTGGAATTTGGCAGAAATGTTGTCAGTAGTTTATAGAATAAAACAAACATGTACATTTTATCCAAACACATACCTATAAATAGTAAAACAAGAGAAACTGGTCTCTTAATTTTTTCCAGAGCTGTATGTGCTCTGCTTTATCTGCAGAACTGTCTGTAATCCTAGGAGTTCTCTTCAATTAGTATATTTTAGACTAAAATAAATGAAACAGCCTTGAAAATCTGAACATAAATGATGATATTTATATTATTTATTTATTTGGCAACACACCGGTTGATACTTGTACCCAGTAGAGAAACTGTATTCTTCAGCTATGCACTGAATACAAACTTTTGTGTTAGGAAGTCTTGAAAGTTTTTTGTGTTGTGTTTTTTTCACAGCAGAATGTCAGGTTACCCAGACAGCTTTTCACCATATGATTTTTCATTTTGTTACAGAAAGTTTAGGGTAGTTTCATTTTTATTTGCGTCATTCTGAACTTCCATTCTTAATGTTATATTAGGATATTAATCAACAAAAATGTCCCTCTCTGTTTATTATGTTTAGTTCTAGTGAAAATAATTAAAAATAACACTAAAATAACTAAAATAACACTAATAACACTAAAATACTTGGTGGATCATTGCGTCTGCCGTTTTTTCCTTCTCCTCCCCCCTTCTTCCTTTGTTCTGTGAAGTGTAGGCATACATGCCTTTTGATTAGCTTATAAATAGCAACACAAAGGAGGATCGTCTCTATTTTAGACAGTTTTCTAAGCCAATATCAAGTGGTAGAAAATACTTGTCTTTTGCTTGTTCCACAACATAAATACTTTATATTAAACAATCTACACTACAGGATAGTTTTAACCCTGTATGTACAAAAGGGCACTGCTATAGTGTGGTGTTCTAGTCCTTGTGGTTATGTGCACAACAGTGGCATGTGGTGACATACACAACATTTAAATATATATATATATATAGTATGTATATAAACAGCGATGTGCTTTAAAAGTAAATGTGGCCAATATGAATATTAGTTATACATAATTAATACAACTTCTTACATAATTGACCATGTGGTTTGCAGACCTATTCACTTCTTATCATAGATGCAGTACTTTGCTGACTTAATGTATACAAATTTGCATTGCCTATAACTTTAGATTTCTTCTTTGATGTGACACATTTAGATTACCCTTTAATAGTGTGGGTCACTTATCCAAATTAGATTCAACTACACAAAAATACAGTTGTTTTTAGATCATGTATTGTTTGTATAAATTATGAAAACTTAACTGGTAGGCTTTTAAAATGATATATTTTAGTATGTCATTGTTAATAAATAACATTACTGTCAGATATGTCATGTTTTGCGGTCATAACTTAAGTTTACTAGACAGAATTTACGTTAAAAAGGGGTGCTATAAACTGATCTTTTTGACAGCTCAGCAGGAGCGGGATCTGTCAGATAGCCAGAACACATCACTCTAGTAAATGCTATTTGAAGGGAAGATTTATGTGCAACATATTCCTCAAGTCCTTCCTTTTGTGTAAAACAAGTCAAATTATCCATTTTGCCAACAAACGGCTCATTTTCAGCAGTAGTTCCTCTTCTCTTAGACACATCTATGCTGGATTCTGTTAGCTTTCTTTGTTTGTCAGACTATGGGAAATGTATGCTTTGTCTTCTTCATATTCTGACTCATCACTCACATCACTCATTTTAATTTTGGTTAGTTTTCTTTATACAGTTCAACAATCATTCACAAATGAAAGGGGTCAGCAGGCTATTGACATACAATCTTACAAGCTTTGTGTATCCCAGGAAACATTCTGCTCTTCTTTGAATTTATTTTATTTTAATATATACATTACTTTCACCTAGTATATGTAACTTAACAATACAATACAATACAGATTTTTAAGCATCAATTTGTAATATCCATCCATTTTCGAAACCGCTTACCCTGCTGAGGGTCATGGGGAAGCCGGAGCCGATCCCGGCAGGCATAGGGCGCTAGGCAGAGATACTATATTTTATTATAAAACACCAAAATAAAAAATTAAAATTAAAAAAATATAAACAATGGACACGACTAGATAATTGAACATCTGATATGCATCAGTTTAACCTGACTCAATACAATCTCTTTGATTTTATAAATTAGTCTTCAAGGATCATACAGGTTTTACAGATCTCTTTAATTACCTCCTGCCTAAAAATGTGGGATTAAAATGGCTTGGTTGAGAAAAGATTACTTGAGGTAGGTTTTCAAGTGCTCTGGTGAAGGGAAGACTTGGAGACCCTGCTGCTGACTGGACTAGAGCTGGAGACCTCTATACCTTTTATAGTCAAGTGTTATTTATTTTTAAATGTGGCTATCAACAAAAGATCTTAAAATAGCTTATAAATATAAACGTTGCTCCAGTAGAAACATTAAAAGGGCATGTTTTAAGTGTCACTGAAGACCATTTCTTTCCATTCCAAAACAGTTCCCCAAGGGAGTATGGGTAGTCACCTTTGACACAGAAATACATGAAAGGCATTCTAGCAAAGCTGCCAGTAGGCCCCAGTGTGCAGTGACCCACTTGGCCCGCCCCCTATTACAGCCCAAGTAAACCGCACGCAGGCAAAACTACCTTTTTTTTTTGCCTTTTCACGCAAGGCAGCACTTCTGTGTATCTTGCATCTTTTAAGTGCCAGCCAAGACCAGTTATACCCAGTTATTCTCAAAGTAAAGTATATTGAATCAATCATTGTGATATTTTGTTTGTTTGTTTGTTTGTTTTTTTTCTTCAGTGTTACGAAAAGTAACTACATTTGGCTTTTGCATCTTGTGTGTGCATATTCTTCTGAAGGGTGCATATTTTGATTTAGAGAATACTATAACCATCTTTAATGCATTACAGATCTCATATGAGCAATGAACAGTGCACAGAGCATTTCCTAAATATATTGCATATCTTATATTGCTACCTTACAATGATACAAATATAGAGTAGCTATCCATATATGATAAGCAATGTGAGAATCTATATCAATTGTATCTTTGATCCAGCATGGCTCACTGTGTATATGACCATGTTCTGATTAGTTATTCAAGTAGTCTTTGTAGGGTTTATCAAATGACAGACCTTTTACAGACTATATATACCATTTCAAGGCACCAGAGAAAGAAGGTTAACCATACTTAAAAACATAAACATTATTTTCACATATCTGAGTTATTAAAATGTTATTACTATGTTACCTGAAGGATCAATTTACCTTCCTCATGCTCAAACTGCACAAGATGATAACATATCAGAAACTTATAGAAAAAACACTGCCTACAACAATAAATTGACTCTGTTCTTTCATTCCAGTTATTCTATATAGAGAACGTAATAGTAAAACACGAGAAATGCTATATTTTGCAAAATACTTCATCATGGAGTTCACTGTATTTGTATTTGTTTTTTAAAACAACAAACAAACCTGCTTCTCAAATCACTTATCCTAATAAAATCAAAACAGCACAGGAGTTAGCCAGAATTGTTGATACAGTTTTAAACAGGTTAATCTCAAGGCCCCTCTTTATATGCTGAAAGTTAACACATCCAGAGTAGCTACCTTGCGCTGTCTGTTCATTATTCATACTCCGGCTCCCTGCAAAGGCCTCTGTGATCCTGGTCTACTAGAGAATTTATCATTGTCAGTGGTGGGGGATTGTTTCATGATTCCAAAGTTTCCTACATGTTATATTTTTAGGCTTGTTTAGTATGTAGGGATTTTTTGTTCTTACTTGAACTTAAATTGCAGATCTGCAGTATTAAAATGTGGAAATCTGTACAGAAGTTCTCACAACTAATTGGATACACTGTAAAAAAAAGAAAACAATAATATATATCAGGACAAAGAAAATGCTTCAGTTTGAAGAAGGAAAAACAAATCTTGGCAAAGGACATTTTTGAAAATGTAGAAAGCCAGACGAGCAAATAAATAAATGCCAAAAAGTTAGAATTAACTATTAAGAAATAAACAATAAAGTTGAGCTGCACAAAGCAGGTACAGTTTATGGGTTGTTTGAAGAAGTTAAAAGAAACCCATATGCCAGTTATAATATGACAGTGATTTGAGCTTACAGCAAAATAGAAGAAAACACCAAAGGCTTGTATTGTTGCAACTATTTGTAATCAGTCAACACTGAGTATACGTAAAGTCTTCCAAAATACAGAGGATATTTTTCTAATTCTCAACATGACCTTTTCAAATAATTGGTTACAAAGATACTATTGTTTTGAACAACTAAATATTTTGAAATAAACATTCAGTTCTGCAATAGTGAATAATTATCTTCTACATCTCTGAAATTGTGTAGGACCTCAGGCAATACGAGATCCTGATGGATGGCGACAGAAAGTACTGCGTACACCGGTTATTGATAGAAACTGTCAGAACTGACTTGGTAAAAGCTGGCTTTGCTCGTATAGTATGTATAGTGACTGTGATTGCATACAGGTAAATAAGAAAAAATACATTAAAGAAGTTAAAGTTTATAATGATACTGTTTTTTTTTCAGAACATACTGAATTTATAAAATTAAAACAAATGTATGCATGTATAATTTGACAGATTGTCGGTACAGGCAGATTTCTCTGCATCATTTATGGACAATTCTACTTTAGTGCAGTAGGATACAGTTTGTAATGGCATGGTCCTGCTCCACTTTGCCAAAGCCAGGATTTGATCACAAATCTCCAGAGCACAAGACACACACTACCGATACACCAAAACAGTCAGCTCTCTCGTTGGGCTGTAGCTACGTAGGTTTACTTATTACCGCTTTTTACCATCAACTTATTTTTATGCTTGAAGTCCTCAAAATATTCAACAGGAAACAGAAAAGTGTGAGGTACCCATATGATACAGGGGACAGTTAAATAGCGTGTTCAGATAACAGCATGAACATTAAAAAATAGATGGAAAGAGAAGGGATTCTAAAAGAAGCCCTT
Source organism: Amia ocellicauda (assembly GCF_036373705.1). NCBI lineage: Eukaryota > Metazoa > Chordata > Actinopteri > Amiiformes > Amiidae > Amia > Amia ocellicauda. The sequence continues at coordinate 26,545,373 of NC_089862.1, read as the reverse complement.
CATCGGTACAGTCACTCAGTGAAAAAGGTTAGCATTTGCCAAAAAGTACCTCCAGCATCCAGCAGCTTTTTGTGTCCAAATGTATTTTTCACTTGGCTCAGATGTGAGAATGATGGTTTTAAGACAGCCATGGGAAAATTTTACAGAGGAGTGTCTGCACCTCATCACAACACAAGAAATATATTAATATCAAAACACACAAAAAAAATTGCTTATCAAAGCCAAAATGAAGAGAGATACATACAGAGGTATCTGAAGAAGGCGACAGAGAATGTAAATGTTGTGAAGTCTCTGATGCTGCCTATATACATTTTTTTAAGTAATAATGCTCAATGTCTGAGATGGGTCTGCAGGACTTAAATTCCCATGCAAACTAACTAGCACTAAAGGGCCGGATTAAATCAAAACTTTGACCCACCTGCTAATAGAAAACTACAAACCTGTATATCGTAGCGGTTACATTTATGATTAGAACAAAGTGGCATCTTACTAAAAATGAAGCCACAACTGAGTACGTTTCTGTAGTTTTCTATTAGTAGGTGGGTCAAAGTTTTGATTTAATCTGCTCAGTTACTGGGATTTTCACGCACAACCATTTCTAGGGTTTACAAAGAATGGTGTGAAAAGGGAAAAACATCCAGTATGCGGCAGTCCTGTGGGCGAAAATGCCTTGTTGATGCTAGAGGTCAGAGGAGAATGGGCCGACTGATTCAAGCTGATAGAAGAGCAACTTTGACTGAAATAACCACTCGTTACAACCGAGGTATGCAGCAAAGCATTTGTGAAGCCACAACACGTACAACCTTGAGGTGGATGGGCTACAACAGCAGAAGACCCCACCGGGTACCACTCATCTCCACTACAAATAGGAAAAAGAGGCTACAATTTGCACAAGCTCACCAAAATTGGACGGTTGAAGACTGGAAAAATGTTGCCTGGTCTGATGAGTCTCGATTTCTGTTGAGACATTCAGATGGTAGAGTCAGAATTTGGCGTAAACAGAATGAGAACATGGATCCATCATGCCTTGTTACCACTGTGCAGGCTGGTGGTGGTGGTGTAATGGTGTGGTGGATGTTTTCTTGGCACACTTTAGGCCCCTTAGTGCCAATTGGGCATCGTTTAAATGCCACGGCGTACCTGAGCATTGTTTCTGACCATGTCCATCCCTTTATGACCACCATGTACCCATCCTCTGATGGCTACTTCCAGCAGGATAATGCACCATGTCACAAAGGTCGAATCATTTCAAATTGGTTTCTTGAACATGACAATGAGTTCACTGTACTAAACTGGCCCCCACAGTCACCAGATCTCAACCCAATAGAGCATCTTTGGGATGTGGTGGAACGGGAGCTTCGTGCCCGGGATGTGCATCCCACAAATCTCCATCAACTGCAAGATGCTATCCTATCAATATGGGCCAACATTTCTAAAGAATGCTTTCAGCACCTTGTTGAATCAATGCCATGTAGAATTAAGGCAGTTCTGAAGGCGAAAGGGGGTCAAACACAGTATTAATATGGTGTTCCTAATAAACCTTTAGGTGAGTGTATATATATATATATTTTTTTTTTTTTTTTGTAATTGTCATTGCTATTGTTGCATAAGCAATCTTAGCATTAGTACATTACTGGATTAGTTCCTCATAACCTACTAATAGTATGAGATTTTCAAGTCTGTCTAAAGTTTTGACAGTGTACATTCTGTTTCCCAAAGATAATATATCGGGCTGTTGGTGACTTTTGCACTGTTCTACTGTTTACTTCAATGAAACCTCATTGAATCCCATATGTTAATCAGAGAATGAGGCCTGCATTATACATGTGCAATGTATTAGATCACAATTGTGAGTTGGTAGGGTACATTTTGCAAACTCAAGTCTGTTGAATTTTGTGAACCTCAGTACTTCAGTGTGCATATTAAATTCCATGCAATATCTGAGAGTGTTATAAACCTTTCCAGTTTTGGAAATATTAACAGTAATTTATTTCTGTCCTACTGCGAGGGGATATTGAATATTGGCCTCCGAGACATCCTGGATATCTTTGGCTAACTTTCAAAAATACAGCCGACCCGTATTAGAATGAGGGTTGGTCGATTGGCATAATCAACTGAAATCTTTTTGTTGCTTGTGTCATTATAGTGTTTTTATTTATATCCTCAGCATAAACCAGAGGCCCTTATTGTGCTGACTGCTTGCCTGCCTCCTGTAGGTAACCACTAGGGATAATGGAAATGTCAGCATTGTTTACAAACAAAATGTGCATTCCACTGAAGATATTTAACATGCTTGAATGGACAAGCCATGAGTCATATTGCACTTAGAATGTTTTCCTATTGATTGATAGAAAGGTAATAGAAGCTAATAATAGAGGAAGGGGTTAAGAGTCTCTTCAGTATATAAAGCACCATTGATGAATGGGATCGTGTTTCATAACTTCAGGGACATGATTTTCACATTGTTGATTTGTCTCAGACGATTTACATATCCCTCATTAAACTGTAGGGAAGAAGCAGAATGTGCATGCAAGTTTCCACATGCTCTTAGATGCTGCTGGTATTTAAGTTTTGTTGTAAATGAAACATAAGTAGCAATTATGTTTTTATCATGGACATTATTTATTTCAGATAAAGAACATATACACTTTCATTAATACTGTAAAGTCAAGCTATCAGCAGTATGAAACAATTACTTTAAAGGCATATGCTTGAGTTCCATAAAATGCTCTCTTGTTGACAAAGAATAGGGTTGCCAGTGAACTGTAAGAATCTGCCAGTCACATTCTGTCATTAGACAGCAGGAAGAAGAAAGAGAAGGTTTTTTTGAGGGAAAAAAAAATAATATCCCACAGACTGGGGACCAAGGGCCAGATTACATTCCCCAGGCACCTGCTATTAGCTCCTGATGGCCCTTATGATAAAACAGGCACTTGGATTTTGTATGAATGCTTGGCTGTTTGAATGGCAGATGCTCTTTAGTTTCAGCTCTGGGAATAGCACTATCTTTTTAAAAGGGTACTTTATTTTGATTTGTTTTGTGAGGGAGAATAATTGCTGGGGGGAGGGGGCAGTTTGGTCTCATCTTCCCCGCTCTGTATTGTAACATGGGCCTCTAGCATATTGAAAATATGTGCAGCACCACTGTTATATATCTCAGTAATTATAAGCTAAGCATGGGTAAAATGCTGTTAAACTCACATTCTGGGATTACACCAGTGCTTCCGAGATTAATAGAACATAACGCATGTTATGTTCTAAAAAACACATCTTTACATCATCTTTAAATCAAAATTTTGACCCACCCTCAAATAGAAAACTACAGAATTGTACTCAGTTGCGGATTCATTTTTAGGAAGATGACACTTTCTTTTAATCATAAATGTAACCGCTATGATGAACAGGTTTGTAGTTTGCTGTTAGCGGGTGGGTCAAAATTTTGATTTAAAGATGATGTAAAGATGTGTTTTTTAAAACATAACATGCGTTATGTTCTATTAATCTCGGAAGCACTGGTGTAATCCGGCCCTAGATCAAGCGCAACTTAACATAAGCATAGCATAAGATCACAGCAAAAAATTATTATGATACGGTATTCTGAAGATTATTTCTCGTGAAAGAAGAAAACCCTGACATTGGATATCAACAAGGCTGCAGTACAAAGCAAGTTTTATTAAATTGAACCTCATGAAAGGTCCCATAAGAGATGTGCCACTACTGGGCATCCTAAGGGAATTAAAATTATCTTTAGAATGAGCGAATGGGGAGTTTCTTTTTTAAACATGAAAGGATTATCAACAAACTTATTTAATATATACACAGAGATAGGGAGCTTTGTTGATATTGGAAGTGGTAATGCCCTGTCTAAATTATGAATGTAAACTGTACTAGTTGACTTTAGGCCAGTTCAAAAATATGAATTGCTGTTAGAGTCCACATGACTGAACAATACCCACTGTGTGGTATTTGCTCAATACATAGTATTTTTTTAAAGTAATGCCAGCTATAAAAAAGAGAATGTGGCATTAGTAAATAGCCTTATCCCTGTACCAAGAGCTGGGTTTCAGAACCACATTCACTAAGCTAAGCTGTTTCATTGACCGGGTGTCGGGAATGTAACTAGTTTCATTATCGTGAGTCTGATACAGTATAATTTCCACATCTGTACGTCTGATTCAATGAATACCTACTAAGAGTTGTTGAGTTAAATTAAGGGCTCAATGAATATAAATAAAACCAGAAGATACAGTTGGTCACCAGGACCTGGATTGGAGAAATAAAGAGTTCAAATTGAAATGCAAACAATGCATGCAAGAGGCAGGCTTTCTAAGGCTGAACTGAAACAACTCAAAGGAAGATGATGCATTGGAGGGGCTCTAATCATAAACATGCAAGAGCATGATGGGGTACTATTATATTAAACCCTAATGTCCATTGTGATGGACATTTATTGGTGTTTGTGTGCATTAGGCCTGATTTAATATGATATCACATTATATGGATTCACTACACACCTTTGATTTTGGTTCTTGGGACCGATCTTAAAATGACTTTACTACATGGTTAATATATTCAGCTGATATGACTGAAAGAAAATTACCTCTGTAAGTGCAGCTGAAATCAAGTCAGAATTAATCCTTTTTTAATAGTGATCAGCATCATCGTCATCACTGTAGTAAAACCTGTGATAAGGTTGTCGTGGTTGCAGTCTTTCCATTTTTCTGCTACTACATGATCATAATCTTTGTGATTCCTTTCTAGTGGATGAAATAATGAAGACAAAAACAATTAGTCTGTGAAGGTACTGTACAGTAAAACATAATAAGGGGGCTACATATAATGTATGTGCTGAAAACAAAAAAACTATAAAGCCAGTCAGTTTACATTGATAATTTGGCATACTGAAAAGTAGATTTTATGTGATTGTTTAGCATTTAAATAGCTTTTTTTTTTTTTTTTTATAAACCCAATGCTTTAGGGTGAATAAAACAAAACTCCATTTTGAAAAGAATAATTGCATTCAATGTAATTTGTACATTGTGCAACTGTCTTTGAAAGATTGTTGTTGCTGTTAATAGGATATGCTAAGCAGTAAAAAAAATGCATTGAAGTAAAGTATGATAAATATTAATATGTGTTGGTCCGATTCCTCTATACAGCAGTTAAACCTGTTTTGGGGGACTTGCTAAATTAAAGAGAACACTTCTGTTGTTAAATTAATGTATTTTACGAGTATATAGACATTTGTGGAGAGAAGGACACTATTAATTTACATTAATGATAACCCCATTCCTTTGCATTACTTTGTAAAACAAATCACGTATATATGTGAAATCAAGTTATTACAAGAAGGTCAGGTTTTTTTTCCAGTATAAAAGAAACCAACAAGAAACTGGCATTTAACCATTTATATAAAAATCAGTTTAAAAATCCATAAAGTTCAATCAGATCAGATGCCATGTTCAAAACTTTTAAAAATCAGGTCTCACATGGCAAACACGAAAAGGGAAACAATTGAACTCCAGCTTTTAATCACATTTTTATCAGGCAACAATTGTGCGGATACTTGTGCAAAAGTATTTTACAGTTTTTCCACTTGGCAATCACACTTCAGTTGACATTAAATGCATTAGAGTCATGTGGTTTGTGAAAAGGCCTTATCAGCCACTCGTTCAAAAATAAAAAAATAAAAAGAATTGAAAAAATAAAAAAAGGTTTGGAAACGGGCCCTCTATTTCAATAATTTAAAACGTTTTTTTTAATGAGATGTATTTTTTTCTTTTTGCAGGAGAAATCAGGGCAGCACTCTATAGTTCATAGAATAAAAATGGGCCACACTGAATCACTGAAGTGCTTCATTAAAATTTACAGGACTAGAAAGAAGTGTAAGGTGCCGTTTCAGAGGCCTAATCAAAGACAGAGAGATTATGCAAGGCAAGCCTTCTCTATACACTACACTATATACTGTACTACTAGCAATAGCAATGCATTTTTATTATGTATCAATTAATAATCTGCAGTTGCTGTCACTACTATATTATAGAACTATTAATTACAATAATGATAAAAATAGGTTACCATTAAATATTATATAATTGCATGCTTTGTCAATCAGATTTTTTTTGTATTCACTTTTTTATTCATTAATTTATATTTATTTTATTAAAATGTGTGGTTTGATTTTTAATTAGTGTTTGTGCCTTGTTACTGTGAAGGCAATTATGCAATGCTACTTTTATTTGGCTGTTAAATGGACTACCTTTTACCATTCTGTCAGTTATTAGTAGGAGGTAATGCCTTCCACTCCACCACAGGTTTTAGATCGTAAAGGCAGAGCTACAGTGCATGAGGCTACAGGGTTGCCCTTGACCTTACCTGGCAATGCTTCTGTGTAATTGGGCAATGAAGCAGAATGTGGATTCATCAGTCTCTCTCTCTGAAATGGGAACCTGTCACTGTAAAGCAGGGTTTGTCACTGTGCAGTCTGAGCGAGACAAGAAATTCAAAGTTTCTTTATCTGCAGTCATTCATTTCCACTGTACAATCTTGGCGCACTATTCCCTGCAATGTATTTCTGTATCATTATTATTAAAACAAAACGTGCAGTAGGCTGAGGCAGGCATAATACTTCCCCATGTGATTTCAAAATGTGCCATCTTCATAGAAGATTAGCAATAAATGCCTGTTTCCCTTGGATAAGTAGGAATAATCAGAAAAGGATGGTCATCTGCTCTAACTCAATATCGAACTTGTTCTACATTCCCATGACACAATCTTTGAGCCACACGGTACCAGAAATATCACAATAAGGATTAATTGTGTCGATATATTTTTAAATATTGAAATATTCTAATGCCATGGATTGGATTTGATCATCTATTCAGAATAAGTAAAACACTAAAGTTCTCCTTTGGTTTGTTGTGTTTCTCCTAATTATGTGAATATGCCTATGGATTTCGGAGAAATACATGAAAATCATAAAAGTTGTTTGAGAAACAGTGCTGACAGTGTGTGAGTCTGCTATGATGACATCATTCCCAGTGAACTGTGAAGAGCTTGAATCGCCCTGTATCGGTGCATTTATCTTCTTGCTAAAGGCTAGATTTGAGCATATCGGAAAACAATAGCCCCTCTTTTCATATGTGTACTTACTGATTTACTTAGTTAATGAAGTTCATTGAAAGTTCAATATTCTGTAGTTTCTGTTAATTACCCTAAAGATATCTTTCAAAAGTTAATTAAGACTAGCATTATATTGTATTAAAATAGTGTTGAGTATTGTATGTGTATTACATTGCTTTTTTAATTCATGAACTTAACTGCGATTTTGTGTCATTTGCTGTGTTACTGACGGTCGAGGGCAGTGCTGTATACGCCTGTGCGTTTATTGTATCCAACCCAAGGGATTGTGGTTCCATATTGATGCACCTTTCATACGGCCACTGAAGGAGTGCATTTGTTTCCATTTGTTTCAAAGTATGTCCAGCTTGATCAGAAAGTGTGAAATATATCTTGCAGTCTTGTTTCTCAAAGGTAAAGCAATATTTGTCTGGCCTTGTTTCAGAAACTGGGCCAAGAACTTGATATACACAATGTAATGGTGATAGATTGTATATAATCTTGTATTCCTCTAAATAATAGTTTAGGATTATACATTCCAATTTCTGTTGAAGCTCTGGACAATTCAACACATATGCTACAACTCACATACTACTTATAGTAGAATATAGAGTGTGTGTGTGTGTGTGTGAATATATATATATGTATATATATATATATATATATATATATATATATATATATATATATATATATATATATATATGTACACACATTTTGTTTTTCCATCAGTGAAAACAATTCTGTGAAAAGCTTCAGGGAGGTCACAAGGCGGACTTCTACAACTACAACTGACAGCTAAGGTCAAGTGGTGTTATTTATCCATTTACAGCAGTGTAGCAAGTGGCTTCTCTATCCTATTTTTTTTTTTTTAAGTGATTCTTCAACCTTTTCACTTAATCCTACATTATACATCGGATATGAGCTACACCTTACCTTGTATTTAACAGAGGACTTCTGCTCATTCCTTAGTACTCACAGTTGCAAGATAAACTCTGCCTTATTGATTCAAATATACATGTCCACACTGTTAGTGGGGTTAGGCCTAATCCTAGGTTCTGATTCGTCACTTCGAAATGAAAGAAAGGAAGAGTTCAGATATTAACAGCCCCACAGATTTCAGGAATGATTAATGCAGTCTTGAGTCAAGATGTTCCTGTAAACTAAAGTAGAACATTCTCTGTAGTTAGAGGAAGTAGCGACTGGGACTTTTAGGTTGTTTTTTTTATGACCAAAACAAACAAGTCACTTCTAATTGCAGGATCAAAGTAAACAGAGTCCCTCCCTTGTGTCTAATCTATGTGTCACCTACAGATTAAAAAGGAAAGAAATACATTCGATTGTTTAATTTCTCTACATTTCAAACTACGTTGGAAGATTTCTTTGCAAATGCATTAAATGTATGCATGTGTTGTCGTTTGAATGAAACTGATGCTGTTACAGTGATTAAGAAGCAGTACTATGGATATGCAGTCATATTTCATCTAATGTAATAAAGTGGGTCAGCAGCAAACAGTGATTTCTGGTTTAACAGCACAGACTAGTGGTTGCTCTCTAGATAGGTTCTCTGTGAGACGAACACTTATTGAATGTAAATTTAACAGAATTCTATCATGTTTTTTTTGTGTTGTTTTTTTTTTTTTTGGCTTATAGAGATCCAGTCATTTGTAATAGAAATCAAGCCACCGATGAATTCAGCATAGAAAAACTCTCAATGCCTAGAATATGCATGACCTAAAAATGCCCCTTCTTTTCTAGAGCCCCATTAATCAAATGGATACATAGTGTCCCTAGATATTATCCCCTTTGTTCACAAAAGTGATAAATTGATCCCAAAACAGTTCATAAAAAATGACAAGGGGCGCAGAATAAAGATTTACACAGCAAAGAAAGAGAGGATTTATATAGGAAATCTGAAAGGGGCTTTTTTTTTTTTTAACTGGTACAAACTAAGATTCTCTACATCTCTAGAGATGCGAAGGCAAACTTTGAATACTTTTAGGATGGGGAAAAGATACAAAAAGGAGAAAAATGGCAGTAGAAATTTAAAATCATATCCTTTTTGAAAAGTTATTGGAATAATAGTATGCATGGCCCACATTTTATTTCATAATGCAGCAATGGAAAGGATGTTTTGATAAAAATGGTTATATAATAATACATGTGTACTTTATTCTTGGATTTATTATGTATAGGTTTTATTGTCCCCTTGCTGAATTATGAAAAAATAAAACAAATGGAATACATGTATTATTGAGATGATGATTATGATGATAATTATTATCAAAACACTATTTGATTTATTTTAGGCTCTGATACGAACAGGTACTGTACTTTTCAATTTTAGAATGGAATCAATAATGTAATGAAACACTGATTGTAAGAGTAGATTTTAAGGAGTGTTTCGTTTCTTGAGAGCCAGAAGCCCGACAGTTTGCTCACTTTATTTAATTCTTCCTCAAGAGCTTAATGTGTCTTCTACTCTCCTACCAGGGCTGACGACAGCCTTATCCAGTATTGCAATGTGACATTTAAATGATTAAGATCACGTTGCTGAGTAGATTAGGATATCTCTTGGGAAGCAGGTTAGCACTGATGGAGAACTGTGGATCTTTGATTGAAGAAGGGATAGCTCCAGTTTCCCTTCTTTTATCTTGCTTGAACATCTGTTAGTAAAGCAGAGAAGGTTACACTTATGCTGCTAAATGTGAGCTCTTTGGAAGAATCTTTTTTGTGCTGCTTAAATGTCAGGAAGTGATGCAAGCTGTCATCATAGTGACCAACTGTCTTTCAAGTTGAATGTCGTCAGAGGTAAAAAAAAAAAAATGCAAGTTCTCTATAATGCTTGTATTAAGAAATATATTGAGATGGTAGGTGACTTTCTCAGCACCTCTGAAACGTAATGAAGATATATATGTTTTCATAACAATAAGTGAAATCATGTTTATATCAGTAAGGTATTTCAATTTGTATAAATTATGTATTACTTAGCAGATGCCCATATATAATAAGTATTACAAAAGTGCAGTAATACAATCAATACAAAAAACAATAAGCAAACATAATTGTTCAATGAGGTAACAAATGCAGACATAATACAGTTATATCCTAGGTTTGTGCTAAAGGGTTGGGAGGAATAAGAGAAATCACATTAAAACAATAAGAGTTCCAACAATACATAAGTAAGCAGGAGCAAACGGAAGCTTAGTTACATAAAGTGCATAATAGCACGAGTGCTGAACAGCTACAGGAGAATAAGCTGCTGTATTACAGGTACAGTCTGAACAGATGTGTCTTGAGTGATTGCTGGAAGGTGGTCAGGGACTCTGCTTTCTGCCCTCAGGATAATAATAATAATACTAATACTACTAATAGTACAACTACTAATTATAATAATAATAATATGAAAATCATCAGATAACTCAATATGTTAAAAAGAAAAATGCAAAGAAGCATATTACATACTGCCTACAATGACAAACTGGTTTACCATTTAGTGTGTGATTCAGAGCATGAAACTGAACTTACAAAACAGGCACTAGATTGCTTTTTTCTTTTAATTAACTATACCCTTTAATCTTTGATGTAGCTGAATATGTTTAAGTATTCCATTCTGGAATAGAGTGCTAATGTCAATTTAATCCAAACCCATGGAACTCATGGAAAATATGTCTTAAAACTGAGTCATGGGACAATGTTTATAATCTGACCTATTACACTATATCTGATACCATCGCTTCAGTATAATTGCAAATCAGTTTTTGCTTGAGTATTTTCAGCTATGGGGGATAACAAGAATACTTTCTCTGATGATAGCAAGTGTGTTTCATTACAAATGAAACCTTTAGTACAAACTTTGACGTAGTTAGGTAATGTAATTTGTTAAAGTGCATTAAAGTACCTAATCATATTTTTAAATTGAGCATGTCATAAAAGTCACAGATTTCTATAAAACAAATTGAATTTCAAATGACCTTTCGCAAGAAAAAGTAAATGTCTATGTTTTATCCTTTTGGTTATAATTAATTCAGCTGATAAGTAGAGTGAGAAATGGATAAATGTTAAGAGTGACACAATTACCAAACCTTCCTATGATAGCACAAGTAACTGACACCATACCAGCTGTTGAAAAAGAGAAGCAAAGAAACAAATTATACTTCTCACTTTAACAGGCTTGTTTTAGCAACGTGGAAAGGTTCTGTGACAAGCTAGCTTGAGTTTTTGACAGAATGGTGTCAACTAAAGATGATATATTCAGTATTGATGTAGATGGCAGGAATAAAGTGAAAACCTGTTTGGATAATTTTAGTTCTTCCATCCCCAAAACATTTTATATCTTTGTTTTCCCCAACTGAAGTGTCTCACATTCTTGCCTTTAATTTATTGAATGTTTCAGAATAAATATTCTCTATATTTGTTATACTTTACATTGAGCTAAATTTCTAAGAAAGATATTGCTCACTTAAGGTTTATTATTAAATTATATCAGTTGGTCTAATTGATTCTCTAAATAACAGACACATGTTGTGTACAATTAGGAATGTGTGTATTTTGCATTGCAGTGTTCAAAAGTAAAATGGGCATTTTCACATGGAAAGTGCTATTGCTGGTAGCCATTAGTTTATTGCCTTGATTAAATCAAATTGGTGCCACACCACCCAATTACAAATTGTCCTTAATGGCAGCCTTATTTTCCAGCAGTCTCTTACTTGCACCAAATGGAAGCTTGCCATGAAGTACTAAGATCATAATTATAATTTGGCAGGTGGGTCAAAGTTTTATCTGGGTCTATATCCCTTGCCAGGATTAATTGTTTCTACAGGCAAGATCTGTCTCACAACTAACATCAATTACTGCAGTAATGTAAAAAGCACTAGTGTTTGCATGAAGTGATTTTCTAAAAGATGGTTTAATCTCCCCATTGTTAGGCTTCTTAGTTTCAAGCTTTAAATGTGCAGTTCTTCACATCTAACTTGTACAAAACCAGCTAGTACAAATGATTGTACAATTGGTCTTCAACATGTATTTTGGCTTAGTGTGCACATCTTTATCATCCAGGAAATAGTTTTCTTATTGTTGTACAGTACCGTCTTTATGCATAACAACCTTCACCAATGACAGACCCTTTGAATATGAAAACTGTTACAGTGTTTTTCTGTAGCAGTAGGCTAAACTGAAGACATCTTTCTTGCCTCTGGCCCTTTTTAGTTTTGTAAAGTGCAATTATTTTTCCTCTTGACCCTCTTGACTTTTTTAAAAAATAGCCCTTTTCTGCCAAGAAAATTAAACTCTCATGTGTTGGGACTCATTAATCTCTACTGTGTCTCAAGCAGAAGCACTTCTTGTCATGCAAAAGCTTTCAGCACTTTGACAATTGGGCCTATATTAAGATGCAGTAAGTAGGTTCTGTATGTGGTTCTGTAATCAGGGGTTTTGTCATAAATGCAGAGGTGCACTTTCCAAGTTAAGAAAATGTATTTCTTTGACTTCCTAAGGACTTAAATGAAGATTGAAACTATGGTGCAGATTTGACTGGTCTTTTATAGGTTCATTATTACCCTACCTGGTGCCGTTTTCCATCAAGATTAACTAACCTCAAATCCCATTTCATGCAAAATGTGGTGCTTGACAGCTACATGATTTGCAAGCACAGAGAGTTGCGGCAGACATCTTTTCATAGTAAATTCTAAGAATTTATGGCAGGGAATCCTCCAGCATTTCAGCCAGGCCAATCAAAACAAGGAGCTTTAACCTTGCTTGTTGATGTGTTCATTGCAGCATGACTTGTTCTTCTCCCAGAGGTTTTACTACCCAGCCAAAGCCACCATTACTTACAGCACAGGCAAAGTCCCAATACACACTGGAAATTTATGATTTATATTTAGATAAGCTTGAGATGGCTGATGTCTTCATCATTCATTGCCTATGAGGAAAAGAAATAAAGGCTGCCAGCAATATGACTATAACAGCAATACCTGCTTTTAAATGAATATCACGACCTTTGAATGTCAACAGGAAGAAAAAAATACACAGGTTAAAAAAATAAAAATAACAAAATGAATTAAGGGGAAACCCTGTTATCAGCATGAGGCACAATGTCCAATACAGCAGTTTCAAAATACAATAAAATATGATACCAATATGGGTCAGTTGTACCTGAATATTAAAGTAATTAATTAATTAAACACCTAATGTTATGCAAAATTAGGTATTCATATTTTATGTGATGTAAGTACTAGTTCACATTTCTTTAAATACATATTAAATAACGTAATTGTACAAAAAGAAACACACACACATATATATTTAAACATTCAGTCTTTTCTATTTTCTATTTTCTTTTCTTTCTATTCAGCTATTTCTAGCTTTATCTTAAGGGAGGTTTTAAAGTGTAGTTATGCCACATGAAAATGTAGCTGCAAAGTGGGTCATGCACGCTACTCACAGTCTTTATTCTGAAATGGCTGGAGAAGAAAAAAGAAACATGAGATTCTGTTTTGTGTGTCTTTTTTTACTTTACTAATGTTGTGAAGGGCATTACAAAGCATTAAACAGAAAATGTCTCCTTCATTTACAATTACATGCTTCCTGTGTATATATTGAACATTCCAAACTGAAGAGATCAGAGAAGGACTAAGGGAGTTATGGGATGGATCCCAAGAGATGAGAATGCCACTTAGACAATGGAAGGAGGAGATCAGAATCTTTGCTGAAGAAAGAACCAGTGTAAATTGACGCATGTGGGGAGGCATTCACATAGCAGTGGGCTGACAAAGTCTGATGATATTAATACATACATACATACACATATATCTATATATCACCATCAGCCTATATTGATCCACTGCTGGATGAAGGCCTCCCCAAGATGTTTCCACTCGCTTCGATCTACAGCTTCTCTTTTCCATGTCACCCTGCAAAGTGTATAATTTCATCTTCCCATCTTCTACGTCATCTTCTAGGTCTTTTTTCATCTCATCTCTTTCAAATTCCTTTGTCCATCTTTGATCTGTTCTTCTTGCAATATATATATATATATATATATATATATATATATATATACAGTGAGGGAAAAAAGTATTTGATCCCCTGCTGATTTTGTATGTTTGCCCACTGACAAAGAAATGATCAGTCTATAATTTTAATGGTAGGTGTATTTTAACAGTGAGAGACAGAATAACAACAAAAAAATCCAGAAAAACGCATTTCAAAACAGTTATAAATTGATTTGCATGTTAATGAGGGAAATAAGTATTTGATCCCCTATCAATCAGCAAGATTTCTGGCTCCCAGGTGTCTTTTATACAGGTAACGAGCTGAGATTAGGAGCACTCTCTTAAAGGGAGTGCTCCTAATCTCAGCTCGTTACCTGTATAAAAGACACCTGTCCACAGAAGCAATCAATCAATCAGATTCCAAACTCTCCACCATGGCCAAGACCAAAGAGCTGTCCAAGGATGTCAGGGACAAGATTGTAGACCTACACAAGGCTGGAATGGGCTACAAGACCATCGCCAAGCAGCTTGGTGAGAAGGTGACAACAGTTGGTGCGATTATTCGCAAATGGAAGAAACACAAAATAACTGTCAGTCTCCCTCGGTCTGGGGCTCCAAGCAAGGTCTCACCTCGTGGAGTTTCAATGATCATGAGAACGGTGAGGAATCAGCCCAGAACTACACGGGAGGATCTTGTTAATGATCTCAAGGCAGCTGGGACCATAGTCACCAAGAAAACAATTGGTAACACACTACGCCGTGAAGGACTGAAATCCTGCAGCGCCTGCAAGGTCCCCCTGCTCAAGAAAGCACATGTACAGGCCCATTTGAAGTTTGCCAATGAACATCTGAATGATTCAGAGGAGAACTGGGTGAAAGTGTTGGTCAGATGAGACCAAAATCAAGCTCTTTGGCATCAACTCAACTCGCTGTGTTTGGAGGAGGAGGAATGACCCCAAGAACACCATCCCCACCGTCAAACATGGAGGTGGAAACATTATGCTTTGGGGGTGTTTTTCTGCTAAGGGGACAGGACAACTGCACCGCATCAAAGGGACGATGGACGGGGCCATGTACCGTCAAATCTTGGGTGAGAACCTCCTTCCCTCAGCCAGGGCATTGAAAATGGGTCGTGGATGGGTATTCCAGCATGACAATGACCCAAAACACACGGCCAAGGCAACAAAGGAGTGGCTCAAGAAGAAGCACATTAAGGTCCTGGAGTGGCCTAGCCAGTCTCCAGACCTTAATCCCATAGAAAATCTGTGGATGGAGCTGAAGGTTTGAGTTGCAAACGTCAGCCTCGAAACCTTAATGACTTGGAAAGGATCTGCAAAGAGGAGTGGGACAAAATCCCTCCTGAGATGTGTGCAAACCTGGTGGCCAACTACAAGAAACGTCTGACCTCTGTGATGGCCAACAAGGGTTTTGCCACCAAGTACTAAGTCGAAGGGGTCAAATACTTATTTCCCTCATTAACATGCAAATCAATTAATAACTTTTTTGAAATGTGTTTTTCTGGATTTTTTTGTTGTTATTCTGTCTCTCACTGTTAAAATACACCTACCATTAAAATTATAGACTGATAATTTCTTTATCAGTGGGAATCAAATACTTTTTTTCCCTCACTGTGTATATATATATATATATATAACAAGACTTTGGCTTGTGAATCTTGAAACGGGATGGCATTTGTTATATATTTGTTTAAGTGAATTCAATTCAATACTGGTTTATAGAAGGCATGTACAATCTGTTTAATAGTCACTGAGCCAAAGAGCACAGGGTAAATTGCTGCAGCCTTTTGCAGATCGATAGGACAGGGCTCCTTACTCCATACATGTAAGACTAACCTTGGCACATTCATAGCACAGACTGTTGTGCTTAGCTCTCAAATGACTGTATTGATTAAACATCTCCGAGGTGTATATGCATAGGTGTTGTTTTTCCCAGGCAGCCAAGGCAGACAGTAGTGTCTTCTCTTTCTAAATGAGGATGCAGTTCATTCAGGAGGAAAATACAATTATCTTTGCAGGTCATTTCTAAAATATGAGATATTTTGTAGTGCCTTTATGCATTCTTGGCTCTGGTGATTAGAGTGGGTTTATGTACATTTTAATTGATCTAGACAGAGGTCCATGAACATTACTTCTTGGGTGGCTAGAGCTGTGTTTCTTGAAGTGATTAAACTAATTAAACAAGATAATTAATCAGAATGCTTTAAGCAGGTTTTTTTATTGGTTTTAATTCTTTCTTTTTTATCTGTTGTACAATGTTGGCATTTCTAGTAAACAGTAACTACAATAGCTTGGTGGTTATAATTTGGTGTAGTTACTATATTGAGCACATAGTATTCTATATTATAGTAAACATATTTTACTTCTGTCAATTCAATGGGATAGGATTTTTCATGTTTGACAGACAGAATATGAGATGTGCTTGTGCATATATTGCAATATGAATTATGGTCACACCTGGAGCTTAGTAAAATCCAAATTGGATAAGACCCAATCAAAGCTTTGACTCACCCACTAAACTTGTCATTTCCAATTCCAATTTTGTCTTCATTGTTTGACAGATGATTCTAACTTATATTTAGTAGGAGCCTCAGTAATCCAGCTACTGCTGTACTTTGAAATAAGTGAGTGGGGCAACGTTTCTATTTGCTCTGCACTGAAGAAATTCAGAATTAGCATAAGTGGTTGTTTTCTTTGTTGTAGCTGTTACATTTCATGAATGTAGCATCAGTGTATGCTGTTTGTTTAACACCACTCCGTGTAATTATTTGATTTAAAATTCCTATGGTTTGGCTCAGGTTAGATTAGGCTGATTTTGTCTTGCTAAACCAGGGGCAGGATTAAATAAAAAATGTTGGCGAAGTGCGAGCGCGAAAAGTGGCGGGAGAGTCGCAGCGGGATCGCGCAGCTCAGCGCCTTGAATTAAATCCACACCGTGCGGAGCTGCGAGGGGGAGGAGCCGGATCTTCTGGAGAGACAGTGCAGCCAATCACAGGGTCTGAAACTGGAGAGACAGCGGAGCCAATCACAGTGTCTGAAACTGGAGAGACAGCGGAGCCAATCACAGTGTCTGAAACTGGAGAGACAGCGGAGTCAATCACAGGGTCTGAAACTGGAGAGACAGCGGAGCCAATCACAGAGTCTGAAACTGAAGAGACAGCGGAGCCAATCACAGTGTCTGAAACTGGAGAGACAGCGGAGCCAATCACAGTGTCTGAAACTGGAGAGACAGCGGAGCCAATCACAGTGTCTGAAACTGAAGAGACAGCGGAGCCAATCACAGAGTCTGAAACTGGAGAGGCAGCGAGGGCGCGAGAGCAGGACGGGCTGCGAGAAGAGCGACGCGTCAATAAAGCAGAGAAACAGCGGATTAAATGAAAACTGTGACGCCCGCGAATAGCAAACTACACAACTGTACTCAGCTGCGGCTGCATTTTCAGTAAGATGACACTGTCTTCTAATCATAAATGTAACCGCTGTGATGTACAGGTGTGTAGTTTGCTATTCGCGGGTGGGTCAGTTTTGATTGTATCCGGCCCCACGGTGGCGCAGAAGGTACAGAAATCTACCGCTGCGCGCTGTAAATCAAAAGCATGAATCTACCGGCTGAAACACAATTACACACCTGTACTGTGTAGCGGCTACAAATATGAGTAGAAGAAAATAATACAATAAAATCAAAAGCCGCCCTTGATGACACCTGTGTATTTTCATTTGTGTATGTCTTCGCAGACAACCTTATCCAGGCGTTATCTATAGCCGGTGGATCAATGCTGGTGTCTTCGGGTAGATGTGAACCAGAACAATGCAAGTCTCTTATTCAGGGCCGCTTTACATCAGCGTTTACTTGTCATGTGCACTTTGCACTTTGTATTACTGTATTGCAAGACTGCCAATCAATAAATAAACATATACAAAAAATATGTGTAGATGAACATGTTCAATAAAAACTGACCCACTGGCTAATACAGAACTACTAAATGAACATCATAGTGGTTACATTAATTATTAGAAGAAACGATCAACTGAAGAATGAAGCCGCACTGAGTCCAGTTCTGCAGTTTTGTATTAACGGGGGTCAAAGATTTGATTCAATGCGGCCCCTAGTTTGCCTGATAATGTCGGTTGATGTGTGATTGTTCACTGGATGTGTCCCATTGTGATATGTGGCTGTGAAGCAAATATATATTTCATGGAGATACTGATATAAGTAGTTCGATTCCGAAATGACTCAGAATCGCTCATTTCAGGTGTTTAATTTTCTACATGTTGTGGTGGAGGACCCCCAGACCCCCGCCGTGAATCCCTCATTATGCCTCGCCCTCATTTTGCTGACTGATCCATACATAGATACTCTTTACAGTACACGTTGTGATACGACAGTGTAATATAATTGTGTGTATGTCAGTTGTATATATGTCATCTACATCACTGATTTCCACAGTGCCAGCTGTGACAGCGGTGCTGACAGTGGCTTGGCGCTCCCACAACGTCCCTCCTGTAGTTTGAAAGGCGCCGGTAGCATAAAGGCCAACGCGGCACGTAATTGTCTCCACAGTGAGAGGATGGTTGCGTGCAAATCTATTATTCAATGTATCTTTCAGCAGCTGACACAATAACGCTGTGCTGTGTCTATCAACCCGATAACGTCTTATTAAAAGGTGATCGGAAGGTCTAGAAAGTTCCGATGGATCTGGAAGTGTAGGGCTGGCGTCGTCTTCCGTCTGCCATTATAACTTTCATTGTCATAATAGTCCACTTTCTCTTGTATAGATGGCGATATGGTGCGCAATCAATCCAATTGCGTCATGCGTGTGTGATCTGTGATTAGTAATGAATGATTGACTGATTACAGGTTTCGTTATGCTGTTGCGTAAATGTGTGTATGTGTGTGTATATATATATATGACTTATTTATATATGAAATTGGCTATATCTCCCCTTCGAAAACCTACGAAACATGGCATTGAATAGTTTTACGGGTTCGTGTGGCATTTAAATCGACCAATTAGCGGCAATTTCTATTAACATTGCAACCTTCTTTGAGTGTCAATGTGGCCACCTGCTACTAGATAATTGATTGTTCAGATTATTCCATATTTTTCTAGATTAAAAAAAAAATATTATTATTATTTTTCTGTGGGTTTTTGTACCCAACGTGCAGCGCACAAACGTCATACACTTGTATGTGTACTGGCTTGCAATTTATACAACCATATGTGCCTGTAACAATATTATATAAATGTCACCCAGACGTCTCCAGATGCTTTACCTTTTTTGTGCACATCTTCATAAGAGCAATTATACAGCTGCTGATGTAGTGTTCGTGTCTTAAAAGCCGCCTTCATTCCCAAATATACCAGTAGCCCCCGGGCGTCGCTGGACCCTATTCAGTGGGGCTTCAGCCCCCCTACATTTTCTGTCAGCCCCCCTAAAAATATTACGATCAAAGACGTACGAAGCGACGGAAACAGCGTCCAAAGCCCCGCATTGCGCGTCTGCAGAAACACCGAGTCCAGCCGCTGTGAGAGTCCGTGAGAAGCGCCGAGCGGCCAGAGAGACGAGCTGCAGAAACACCGTCCACAGCGGCCGCACCACGATCCGGCAAAACGCACATTCACAAACTGACACATTGCTGAACAAAACACAATATAAAATGACATTCAATATCAACATATTTTCTCTCTGTGCACGAATAATAAGTAACATTTATGTAATTGTGTGGATGTTGGGCGCAACATGTAATGTATGATCATCGCGCTGTGCAGTTGTTTCGCTGACGCCGAGCTGCGCTTTCTCTCCCTGCGCGCAAGCGCAGAGGCTTCAATCCGCCGTGAGACGCTGAGCAGCTGAGCGCACTGTCAGCCGGTTTTCTCCACATACTGTCTAGAGTTAATGCAGCGAAAATGTAACCAGTCCCGCTGTATTGTTGGGCTGATTAACAACAACTTTAACCAGCCGCTAATAGCAAACTACACAACTGTACATCATGGGATTTATTTTAAAAATTAGAAGGGAGTAGCATCTAACTAAACATGAAAGCGCTGAGTACAGTGTGTAGTGTTGTAGTAGCGGCTGTGAAAGCTGCGAGAAGGTCGCTTTGCGGCGCAGATCGGGTCAGATTTAATATCGCGATAGTTCAGCAGCGCGATTTGCACTCGCAGACGTGCGCTAATGCTTCTGCGAGCGACTCGCAGCGCCGACGTTTTTGATTTAATCCTGCCCCAGGTGTGTCAAATCGGTATGGCTGTAACTACTGTAGTCGTCTGAAAGCAAATCAGTGGTGTCCTTACATGGAGAGATGTGACGAAGAGTTGAAATTGGTAGCAAGCTTGGTGCTTTGGAAAATATTTAGTTTTTTAATAGTTTTGTGACTGTGACTTGTTGATTGTGATTTACACTCCATGTGCAAGAGCCTTGACTTCCCCTGTCTCTCATTTAACGTCAGTGACTAGAATGTTCAGTAGTTCGTATGGGTAATAATAGGTTGTGTCACTTGGAGATTTTTACTTTATCTGTTCATTCTTTACTTACAATGAATAGATAGATAGAAATATAGATGTGTTTAACTGCAGATATTGAATTAGTTCCATTGATGTGTTTTGCTATACAACTGATACTTATGCTTGCATTAACAAAGTGATTTCTGCCTTGAGCAAAGATTTGTACCGAATTATAACACAAATACAGAATTCAGACAAAACAATATCTTTGTCAGTTGCTTAAGACCGAATAGTGAAATAGGTGAATTGATGACACAGACCCTCACGGTGTCAGCTCAGCTATTTTTATTTTAGATAAATCAGTCAATTCAATCAAGCAGGCATTCAATCCATTAAAGGCCTTAAGAATCAAGTGAGACTTGGGACAAGTAGGAAAAAGTA
The DNA here is from genome assembly GCF_036373705.1 of Amia ocellicauda. Taxonomy (NCBI): domain Eukaryota; kingdom Metazoa; phylum Chordata; class Actinopteri; order Amiiformes; family Amiidae; genus Amia; species Amia ocellicauda. The sequence goes on along the minus strand of NC_089862.1, from coordinate 26,524,358 downwards.
ATTACTTTCACACAGCCAAAGCAGAAACATTGCTGTTTCATTACAACTGGGATGATACTGAAAATGTCACTGTGGATGGAAATGTATTTATGTACATTTGATCAAGAAAATAAAGAAATAAAATGTAAACATTTTAAATATACATTGAAGAAAAACAGCAATTTAGTGATTTAATATATTTTTTAATGACAAATATATAGTTTACCCTCTAGGGAAGAGAACATTAAATTATATTATGCACCTGTTTTACAAGGACAGCTTAATTTTTAATGAACAAATGCACTTTAAATTGCTCAGAAATTGGACTTGAAGACAAGAAAAATCTTGATAACCAAATTCCATAACCTCATTGTGGTTTACATCCGCTTTCAAACAAAACCCCAGATTTAATTATTATTAATCAGATGGTTGTAACAAATAGGATGATATTTAGTAAATATGAATGTGTATATGATGGATATGTCACTGCATTTATGACAAAAGTAGTTTGCTATTTAACATAAATTAAAGAAGCCTATTTCCTTCAAATATTCGTTCCTAATTTGCATGAGAGGTATACATAATTTCATTTCAATACATTCAGTTTCATTTTCAAAATGTAATGATTCTGTTTGATTTAAATAATATGGTGTAATCTTAATTTCACGGAGTGTGAATATGCATCTTCCTGGACTGCCTCATAATTGTTTTGTTTATTTCGTTTATCTGGTTTTTGTTTTATCAGAAAACACTAGCAGTATAATGATAGTAATCAAAAATATAACCTGCAAATCAATGTTGAATTGTATAGTGATCTCTGTATTTTTGTTTATTTTTACTGACTTTTGTTCTTCTTCTTTCTAGGGGGATCTTGAGGAGTTTTAAGCTTTTATTCCTCCAGTCTGAGACAGCCCTGTTGTCAGTTTTCTTATACCGGTAAGATGATGGTGATGATTAGATATCCTTTGTGTTGCTTGGAGAAATGTCTTATCATTTTGTCACACACACCATTAGCAAATGTCAGAAAAAGCCATGAAGTAAAAATAATTGAATACGTCACTTATAGCTATAGGTATTGCTCCATATACAATTATGTAATTGATAAATAGAGAGTACAAATCAGCTTCATTCATAGAAAATTGTATTTTGTCAGTATTATGAGGTTCTTAACTGGTGGAGTATCTAAGTTGCTCATATTCATTCTAAATATGCCAGTGCTGAAGACTTTAACGTAGGGTTTGTGTTTTCATTAGGCTTGGATGCTTTTCTTTTTTCAATTGTGTTTCTTAAATGTCATTTAAGAATTCAGTCCATCGTTTAAAATTCACAAATAGTTTGTAAGGGTTATTCCGTTGAGGTTAGATCTCTTATCACTTTTGGATACTACTTAAGACAGATGTATACTCTTATAGAGAATGCAAGGTTGTGCAGTATAAGGACAATTGTTTCTTTGGCAACTGTTTCTATGGTTGATGTGTAAAGAGTCATTAATTTTGTTTTGAGTTCAGGCCCTTAGATTTGTATGTCATAAAAACATGTATATAAATGGCAGTGGGTTGGGGGTTGGCCATCAACTGAAATGTAGACTCAGAATGCCCAGATAAAGCTGCTTTTCATGTCGTTATTGGTACATAACATCATCCTACAAATAGCGAATGTGTAGAAGTTGTACTTCTAGAATTTTAATTATAATTCCATTGTCAAATGAAGACCGGACTGCTGAAGTGAATTTACAATGAAGAGAAAACAGAGAAGAACTTGCTAAGGTCACAGTTTTTCTACTCATGAATGCAAATTGAAACTTTTTCCCCCCTCTAAGTCAATAAATTAGCTAATAGCTCTAAGAAAAGGTTATCCCATAGTTGTTTTCCATAATAATTTCTTAGGTCATTAAGCATGTTGAATTCGATTGAAACTAAAACCCATTATAAACAAATAAATAAATAAATGCATATGGCTGAGGTCCCTAGGAAAACACTGTCTAGATTCCATAGATAGTAAGGGAAAGCACTATGTCTTGTAACTGACACTCACTAATGGCTTGTAATGGCATGCATATAATTGAGAATGTTACTGTGATATCCCAGATTCTCAGTTTTGCAGGTGTGATATTATTTTAAGCTTCTTATTAAAAATGCATCACATTGTTGATTGTTCACCCTTAAAAGGCAGGTTTTAGTTATCTATATTGAGAGATCAAACTACAGAATATTTGAGGTATTTGTGTTTCTTTTATAAGACAGGATCTTAGAGTATTTACTTCTACACTATAAAGGAAGACTGTACTACCACTGTTATCTGTTCTATTAGATTTAAAGTTGTTGCTACTCTGTATATTATCTTATATGAATTCAGGTACTTCCCAGACTGATAAGAGTTGGCAGAAGTCACGTTATTGCATGTCAAACTTAATGATATTTTAAGGGGCTTTGTGGTATATTGTGGTATGTATTTGAATCCAGGTTACAGTTTTTCCTTTTAAAGTGGAATATTGTATTTAAACCAGATACATAGAGAGTTAAGATGTGTGTGCGTGCGTGCGTGTGTGTGTGGGCCCGTGTACATTTTAAACTTTAACACTGTATTTTATAGCATATCTCCATATTTGATAATCACCATATAATTCTTATTATACATACTATTTAGTTTTAGTGATTGTAACTATAATGTCTTATTTTCAGTTTTGGCGCCAATGTATGATTATACATGAAACATCCCCCTCTAGTGGCAAATCTTAATTACGTATGAATCAATACCTCCCAGGAACAATCAACTTGACCAGATTTTTTGTGTTGATTACATTTTAAAGCTAATATTTTAAATGCTCATTATAAATGTAACAACATACACATTACTGGAAATATATTGGTTTCCTTTCACTCTGTTACACCAAAGCAGCTGTTGTTTTTTAATTCTATGTACAGCACTTAAAAATAGAGGTTATACATATTCCTTTCTAAAGATGGTCAAAAGAACATTCCTGGATTGGAAAGAAAGAGGCACAAATTAAATCATACCTCTCATTAGTTATTCACATTTCAACGTATTGTTAAAAACTCAATTTAAGTTAAATGTTTACAGCTGTTTATGAAGTACGGGCATTTTTCAAACACACAAACCTGTTTCAGTTTATAGATGGAATAAAGAATTACAGCAATATTGAGTGTCACGCAAACTTCCGCTACTAAATTCTAGAAATTAAAGCAAACATCAAACTTCAGGAAAACAAAAATATTAAGTAACGGGATTCAGGGACATATACAACAAGGGATAACAGTAGAACAAAACAATTTTGTCTATGTGATCCAATACACAAAATTAAGATTTTATACATAGCAGAAGCAGGTAATAACATTAGAATGAGATTAGCTGAACAACAGTACAATATAAGACAGCATAACACTCTTAGTGGCACATTTTATATTGCATGATCTTTCTTCACTTGAAATTATGGGACTAGAAAGTAATGGACAGTGGACAGCATCTGATAGGAAAAGACATGAGAGAGATTGGATACATAGACTCACAACAAGCTTTCCATGGGGTCTAAATACAGGATAACCATAGAAACACAATTATGTCTTTAGGCCTATATCATCCAGGTTGTAGTGAAATTGTGTGTGCATCTTTCCTTCCCTTGGGACCCTATAGCTGGCTTTTGGGGGGGTCCCCAAAGGAAAATAAAACCTAACCAGCCAGAGCCTCGCACTACATGGTGTAGGTCTAACTAAAAATATAGTAATTATACAATTTTAACAGAACCTTATCACCCAAAATACACTGGCATAAGGGAAATAATAAAACAAAGTTTTTTGACACAATTTGAAAACAAATATTTTCAGCAATAAAGGGCCATATGCAGAATAGGATCTAAAGAATAACAATAACAATAAGAAATTAAAGAATGTATAAAGTTAAAATACAGACATACACTCACCTAAAGGATTATTAGGAACACTGTGTTTGACCCCCTTTCGCCTTCAGAACTGCCTTAATTCTACGTGGCATTGATTCAACAAGGTGCTGAAAGCATTCTTTAGAAATGTTGGCCCATATTGATAGGATAGCATCTTGCAGTTGATGGAGATTTGTGGGATGCACATCCAGGGCACGAAGCTCCCGTTCCACCACATCCCAAAGATGCTCTATTGGGTTGAGATCTGGTGACTGTGGGGGCCAGTTTAGTGCAGTGAACTCATTGTCATGTTCAAGAAACCAATTTGAAATGATTCGACCTTTGTGACATGGTGCATTATCCTGCTGGAAGTAGCCATCAGAGGATGGGTACATGGTGGTCATAAAGGGATGGACATGGTCAGAAACAATGCGCAGGTAGGCCGTGGCATTTAAACGATGCCCAATTGGCACTAAGGGGCCTAAAGTGTGCCAAGAAAACACCCCCCACACCATTACACCACCACCACCAGCCTGCACAGTGGTAACAAGGCATGATGGATCCATGTTCTCATTCTGTTTACGCCAAATTCTGACTCTACCATCTGAATGTCTCAACAGAAATCGAGACTCATCAGACCAGGCAACATTTTTCCAGTCTTCAACTGTCCAATTTTGGTGAGCTTGTGCAAATTGTAGCCTCTTTTTCCTATTTGTAGTGGAGATGAGTGGTACCCGGTGGGGTCTTCTGCTGTTGTAGCCCATCCGCCTCAAGGTTGTACGTGTTGTGGCTTCACAAATGCTTTGCTGCATACCTCGGTTGTAACGAGTGGTTATTTCAGTCAAAGTTGCTCTTCTATCAGCTTGAATCAGTCGGCCCATTCTCCTCTGACCTCTAGCATCAACAAGGCATTTTCGCCCACAGGACTGCCGCATACTGGATGTTTTTCCCTTTTCACACCATTCTTGGTAAACCCTAGAAATGGTTGTGCGTGAAAATCCCAGTAACTGAGCAGATTGTGAAATACTCAGACCGGCCCGTCTGGCACCAACAACCATGCCACGCTCAAAATTGCTTAAATCACCTTTCTTTCCCATTCAGACATTCAGTTTGGAGTTCAGGAGATAGGCAACATTTTGTTTGTATGGATGTTGGGCACAACAATTTGTACACCTGTATTGCAGTTACTGTAACAATAAACAAGTTATCTCCACTGGACACACAGAGGAGGCTGTGAATGAACCCGGAGCTGCGCCTGCGCACACCTGCGCCGGGCGGTCTTTCTCTCCACTGTGCCTCAACCGCGAGAGGCTTTAGACAATCCGCAGTGTGTAAAACTAGAGCAGCTGAGAGCATTGTCAGGGAGTTTTCTCACAGATATTTTCTTGATTTAATACAGCGAAAATGGGACCACTCCCACTGTATTGTTGAGCGGGATTAACTACAACTTTAACCAGCCGCTAGTAGCAAACTACAGAACTGTTTACATTACAAATTAGAAGAGAGTAGCATCTAACTAAACATGAAAGCGCGACTGAGTACAGTTGTTGTTTTGTAGTAGCTGCTGTGTGAAAGCTGTTTTATTTCCTTGCATTGTGCAAGAAAGTAGCTGCGAGAAGATTTAATACCACGATAGTTTAGCAGCGCGATATCCATTCATAGACATGCTGCTAATGCTTCTGCGAGCGACTCGCAGCGCAATTTTTTTGATTTTAATCCTGCCCTTAGACAGTACCATATGAGATCCCCACAGGGAGGCCAATTGTTTAGGATTGTGGAAGTAAAAGCTATGGGATAGCTACATACATCCACTCTCTCCAAAGCATTCAACATACATAAGACAGATGATGAAAAAGTTAAAGGAATTAAAATACCCCTTTTAACCCTTGGCATAGTAAAGCTGTAGTTTTTGTCGTCTTCTGGGAAATTTGGCATTGGTCATTATTTGTCTTACATTATTTGGTCTTAACACATAACGCATAAATACGCATACAACTGTGATTTTAGAACTAGTAGGACATTTCCTTTAAAAGGTCACCATGAATATAAATGTAATTTTCATTAGTTATATCAACATTGTTGACATTGTCATGTTGAAAATGCTAGGATTTTCAATGCATTCTAAATGTCACACAAAATCGACAGGCCTCATTGATTTTTAACGGTATAGAAATATACATTTGATGACTGATTATATTTTGAGAGCGGTTTAATTCTAAAATCATCAAGAAACTTATTAAAATGTCTAATTTTATCTTGAGTTCTTTATTAGTATTTCACAGTGGATCATACAAGAAAGTACTTTTCGGCACCAATTTTGGTCATGTAGCACTCTTACCAGGAGAAGGATGTGAATTGAGATCAAAGCAGCACGCTATGTGTGTTCTCATAAACACTGATAGAGATGTAAACAGTGATTTTAAAACTGTTTGACTTTAGTAAGAATCACTTAGAAACTATATTTTTGTGTACAGTGTACATGCAATAAATGTAATCTCCATGTGAATGTCTATAATTATATTATTAGAACAACAGTGAAATACCTGTTGACAATGTATTTAATAATGGATCTGCCACAGGTTTGGTACCATGCTCTAAGGAATGGAGTGGTGGATTCGAGCCCCACCTTAGGCTGGTTGATATTTTAAAAGACAAAACATTAAATTAATTAAACTAAAGTAAATTCAGAACAGTATTTAATGTTACAATAGGGGTTTATAGTATACTGTAGCTTGCCAGGACCAGACTGTTGCAATACTGTGCTGAGAGATGTGGTTTTACAGTGTGAACAGTGCTGCTTTTAATTATGACTGTTTTACTTACCTACATTGTTATGTTGGTACATCAAAAACAAGTTGATATTTAATGTGAATACATATTTTAATTTGTAATTAAAAGGAGCTAATTCAGGACAATGACTAGCTTTTCCTCTGAGACATTTGTTTCTATGGACATTTCTATGAAGAGGCTTTAATTTAGTTGATTTACCGAAAACACTTGCTACAGGTACTGGTCAGGTAAAACAATGTTTTATGGTTTCATTAAGTAGCTGATGTTTACAGCATAGTTATAAAGTACCCCACATTTAAATCAAAGTTCATATGCAAATAAGGCTCCTTAATACAGAAATAGAGAAAATTGTAAACCCTGAAGAATAGCCAAACATGAAGATAAAAAGGCTCTGTTGGTAAATTATGCAAATCTATGCATAAGAATAATTTATAAATAAGAGAAAAAATAGATAGTAAGAAATGTAGGATGCATCTAAAAACCATACACTGCTTTTGATGATGGAACTTCTATTGCTGTGCCTACATTATAAGTGAAAACCAAATGTTATTTCCATGTAATGTTTTGGGAAAAAATATTCCTTTCCTGCTCATTAATATTTGTGTTGTTATTTATTAATTTTGAGCATATGTTAAGATGTTTATCTTTCATGAAATAATGCATACAGGTTAAACTAAAAACTAATTTAGTATTTATTAATTTCTCTTTTCTATAAGTCACACATACATACATCCTACATTGTGGGTGTCTGACCCATCATAAATCATGAGAGCGATGCTCCAGTGTATAGGCACAGAGTGAAATATTTTCTGGTAAATCAAAGGTTCATAAGTTCATTTTTATACATATTTAGAACTTTAAGAAATCAAATCTTTCTACTCCCAACAGATACAATGTTCATGCTTTTTCCAAACAATGTAGTACAATGTAATGATAGGATCATAGAGAGAAGATTTTCAGAAAACCAAAGCTCTCTTCCTGTTTACAGAAAATAGGTCAATGTATAAAGCACAGTAACTGGTGCAAAACAAATGGACTATAACATGAATAACATTTGTTTCAGCTTAAGCATGTGTTGGTTGAGAATAAAGGTAAAGAGCACATTTGAGATATAAATAAATATGTTTTTGTCAAAATTTTGAAAAGATTTAAAAATATGAATACCTAGTTACCTTTATTAGGATTAAGATCACGTTCCATGTATTTGTTCTCTGGCATTCTGGGGCTTACATTTAAAGATTTAAAAAAGATAAGAAACCATTGGATGCTTAGAGTCTCCTGGGTCAGCGTTTTAGTTGTGTGACATCACTCACTCTCTGCAAGCACTGAAGGCTGCGGTCCTTTTTAGCTCCCCTCCACTTTTCATTTTTTCTGCCCGGTATTCCTAAATAGGAACATCCACTAAATGCATATACATAATATTATATTAAAATAGGCATGATCCCAATCCTAATAATGAAAATATTTGATCCACTAATCAGTTTATCTTTGTGTCTCCATGGTACCCAGAGTTTATAGCTGTTACACACTCATTGTATTACTTTAATGTGATCTTTCAGTAAATTGATCGCCCCATTACTTCAGTATTAGCGTAATAATTAACATTCTGACATATTATGGCTTACTGGTATTTGCATATTTTTTTTGAGTGAACTGATTGGAGACTGGTGCTAATGCAATTCTTCTGCAGACACACAACGGCAGTTGCTACTTGAATTTCAGACATATCTTAACACACTTAACTTGGCCTCCATTTGTGATTGACAGTGGGGAAAAAAGGAAAGTGTGGTTGTTTTAAAATATGATTAATCCATCCCTGTATAATAAAAATTGCAGACGTTTCTTGCTGGAGACAGCTTAAATATTGATAATTGAAGCAAATAAGTCACAGAGCTGAGAGAGGTGTTAATTGATTTTGATGCTAAGCTGTGCCCAGTGAAGTGTCCACTTTCCAGATGTGTTGTTTTATGCTATTGAAAGTTAGCTTCTATTGATTAGCTCTTACCTGAGACTGTACCACGGTAACTTTATTTACACAATAGCAAACACTTATTAAGTCATTGACTAGAGCAGGGGTGGGGAACCTCCTTCCTATCAAGGGCCATTCGAGAGTTCACAAATGTATTCACGGGCCACAACCTTAATTAATACACCTACATCAAAACATTAATATAGATGAAACTTACATTCTAATGCAAGAACAAATCACTTTTTTCTAAACGCACACACTGCAGTCAATACATAAATAACTATATAGCCTACAATAAGCAAAAAGTTCAAAAACGGCATGCAATAAGAAGAATGAAACAAGTGTAAACTTAAATATTGGAATAATGCTCAAAAGCAATATTTTATAGGCAAAAATAACTATTTATCAAAACAATTGTACACTAAAGTAAACATTTTCAACACCGTGTAAACTTTGTTTTCAACATACAAAGCTACAGTGAATAAAATCAGTGTATTTCAATAAACTATTTACTATATATTTAGCCTGCATACCTGACAGCTCGGGACAGTCCGCACCGGACATGTTTCTGCACTTTCCCTGTATGAGCTCGTACCTCACACTGCATTTTGACAGCCTCTCCAGGTGAACACTTTTACTTCAGGTACTCTAGGTAAATGTGTTTATAACTTATTTATTTTTGTGTTTATGCAGTTAAAATGCAGTAGAGGTGTTTATTACATAAGTTCGGCGCTTCTAGTGTTAATTGTATGTCACAAATTATTTTTTTCAAATGTTCTCTAGGGCCGGAGTAAACAGCCTCAGGGGCCGTATACGTATTACTCCTGCACTAGAGGGTATACAAATTGAATGCTTGTTTTGTTAGAATTGACAATTCGGAACTAGTTAGTTGGTGGACTTTAATTTAATTAAAGAGAATGAGTTAAACATGGAATTTGTTTAATGGGACAGTACAATAAATTCCTGCCTTGTGCCCCATGCCTGCTCGGATTGGTTTCGGCTTCCCCGCGACCCTCACCAGGATAAGTGGTTTCGAAATGGATGGATGGATGGACAGTACAATACAATTTGAGTGATTTGTTTGCATGTCTACCTTACCTCATCGGTAGAGTTTCCATGTGTGGTTTTATTCTAATCAAGGCATTTTTGCTCAAGCTAAGGTGAAACGTGATCTGTTTCTAAATTCAGATGGGTTGCTGAGAGAGCGCTCTTACCAGATCTTCTTTTGTAAGATGTTACTTGATTTTTTAGTTACACAAAAAGGCAAATTTCAAGATATGCATTTGATAATGTGTATAGTTTGAACTATCTGTACTAGTTCAAATGTGGCCTTCCTCTGTGTTATTAAATATTTATTTATTTTGTAACAGAGTTCATAATTACCATGCTGTTGTGCAAAACCAATGAAGCAAGGAAATCTGTTTACAAATGAGATCATCTTTAACAATGATCTTAATAAACAGCCTTCCTTTGGGATTAGCAAGTGTAGAACCCGTCTCTGAAATAACTGGAAACTGAAATAACTGTTTACCACACCATTGTTAGCTGCTCTTCTTAGGACCCCTGTTCCTAATTTATGAGATCATTTGAAAATAATGTTTAATCCTGTTTCTCATGAATTCAACTATGCATTCATGGTCATTTTTTGTACTGGCCAGTGTAACAGTTTTACAGAAATGTCAGTGGTATGAGTCAGTTATGTATGAATGCAAATTATTATAATAGGTTCAGTTTCCTTCACTAGTATCAATCCAGATAGTTTGGAGCATACATGAAACACAGATCACTAAAAAGTGAGCAGTGATGTGGTGAAATAAATTAACCAAAACGTTATATTTCATAATAACAAATTCCTCCAATATTACATTTCACAAACAATTTGGGCAACACACATAATCTGTTCAATATCCATTATACTTTTGCCATGGAAACACAAAGAGACCAATTATATACTTTATTTGTCTGAATTAATAATAGAACAGAAAAGTTACCTTTTTATTTAATGAAAACGATTTAGCCTACACATAAATCAGAGCAAACAGAAGCCAGAAACAAATACTTAAATTAAGTTTTGTGAAGTCCTCAGAAATACTCTTCATGTATTCAAGTATGAATATGTAGATGAACGTTAGATAAGTCAATCATTAATTCCGTGATTAGATAACCATTAGCTTTTGATAAACTCATGTTACAATTCTTTACTTGTGTCCTTAAGCTCACAGATCCTTAAGTACACATACTGTTAAGATAATTAAGATTCAAGACATAGTTCTGGCGTGTGAAAGAGCTGGCTGACTCAAATGATTTATTGTTCAGTTTCAAGGGAAGCTTTGTGGTGGTATACATGACACTTACTGCAGAGGCAGTTACAAAAATCACTATATAATTTGTAGAACATCAAACACTGTTTGAGGTCTGCTTTTGTCCAAATGTTAGATTTAACAGCTATTTTAAACTGTCAGTAGATATTACATTTACTTTGCACATAGACATGTACCAATTCATAACCTTTACCCACCCACCGATCTCATAGTAAAAACACAGTACTTAATGGAAGGTCTGAATAATGTTAAAAGCCATTAAGTATTAAAATATAAATTTGCTATTGCCAGTTTGATCAAAGTTTCAGTTTGGGAAAGGGCATCGGTACAAAGCTATACAAACCCATTTAATGAGTAATAACCATGACAATGAAATAAATCCAATTAATTTAAGACAACCACAAAAATCACTATAATGGACTGAACTTCATGGCCATTGAAGAGACAGACAGAAAGTGTAATGCTTTCATCCAAGTAACATTCAGCCATGAACCCAGCACATAAACATGCCCTACATCAACTGCACAGAAACAACTTCCCAGATTACAGATTCCCCACAATATTCTCACTGTGTCCCCAAAACCTACATGCCATAATTCTATCTGGCAAACTGGAGAATCTCTAGGATTTTGAAGGTTGAGTCAAGAGATTGATATTAAGGTATGGATTTTCCAGAGGTTCTTTTCACTTCTTCCTGATAGTTCGAGTATCCTATAGATCATATTTACTACTCCGACATTAATTGTGATTGACCTAAACATGCTTTTGACTTTCTAACACCTTCCAATTGATATTTATGAACAACCTCATGCACCGTTAGTCTTGGATAATATGTATTACAATGAGTGACCTTCTGCACAAGCTACTTGTTTCCCCTCAAGTTGAACAGGGTATTAGTAATGTGTAGAGGATATTCAAAAGGTCAGAGGCTTATTGGCATAAATAGAAACTTTGTGGTTTTGTTCACCTAGAGAATTAAGAAGAAAAAACACACAATTACTTGCTGCTTTGTATCAGTAAATATAGACCCATGAAAGGTGTGGTGTTGAGTGTAATTGTAAGAGGATGTGGTGTGGACTCAGCATGTGTCTGTGGTGAGGGATATCTACAAAGTGTATATATACATACACCGATCAGCCATAACATTATGACCACTGACCGGTGAAGTGAATAACACTGATAATCTTGTGGCACCTGTCAGTGGGTGGGATATATTAGGCAGCAAGTGAACATTTTGTTCTCAAAGTTGATGTGTTAGAAGCAGGAAAAATGGGCAAGTGTAAGGATCTGAGTGACTTTGACAAGGGCCAAATTGTGATGGCTAGACAACTGGGCCAGAGCATCTCCAAAACTGCAGCTCTTGTGGGGTATTCCCAGTCTGCAGTGGTCAGTACCTATCAAAAGTGGTCCAAGGAAGGAAAAGCGTTGAACCGACGACAGGGTCATGAGCGGCCAAGGCTCATTGATGCACGTGGGGAGCGAAGGCTGGCCTGTGTGGTCCGATCCAACAGACGAGCTACTGTAGCTCAAATTGCTGAAAAAGTGAATGCTGTTTCTGATAGAAAGGTGTCAGAACACACAGTGCATCACAGTTTGTTGCGTATGGGGCTGTGTAGCCGCAGACCAGTCAGGGTGCCCATGCTGACCCCTGTCCATTGCTGAAAGCGCCTACAATGGGCATGTGAGCATCAGAACTGGACCATGGAGCAATGGAAGACGGTGGCCTGGTCTGATGAATCACGAGTACAAGGTGTTGACTTGGCCTCCAAATTCCCCAGATCTCAATCCAATCGAGCATCTGTGGGATGTGCTGGACAAACAAGTCAGATCCATGGAGGTCCCACCTCGCAACTTACAGGACTTAAAGGATCTGCTGGTAACGTCTTGGTGCCAGATACCTCAGCACACTTTCAGAGGTCTAGTGTAGTCCATGCCACGACGGGTCAGGGCTGTTTTGGCGGCAAAAGGGGGACCTACACAATAATAGGCAGGTGGTCATAATGTTATGGCTGATCGGTGTATATATATAACCATGTACCAGGTTTTTGGTTGGTTTAAGCAGTTAAAAATCACTGAATGGAGTCTTCTTGTGTTCTACATTAATGTCTGGAATAGACTGTGAAGTGAGGAGTAAAAAACAGTGAACACATTTACCTCAGGAAAGATTCTTATTGAACCACTAAGTTCGTCTTGAGTTCATCTGCTGAATTTGACTTCTCTTGTTACTTTCGTAGCAGATCCAGCTGTAGAATGCCGGGTCAAACAATTTTTTCCCCTTCTAGCTTTGGAAGTTGCAAATGTGTCAATACTACAAATTAGACTGTGCACTACTAATTTCTTGGTGTCTCTTCCTTTCATCCACTCTTCCAATGGTTGTTTAACCCGTAAATTAACACAAAGTACTACATGAAAGACTTTGCAATATAAAGTGAGAGAAATATGCAGTTTAAACAGATATATACCAAAATGTTGACAGCAGTGATTCATACTATATTTGTGTTGAGGTTCCAGTATGTTTTAGTTTGCTTTAAAAAAATAAAGATTCTGAACCTTGACCTAAAGAAGTGTCAAACGATTATATAAAGTAATTGACCAGTTTCATTGTATCTGTTACAGTATATTGCCTTGCACAAAGCACTCATTTAGTTAAACCATGACCTATAATCTTAGTAAACAATAACCATTTTAAAAGTGTCGTACTGGAGTTTGGTTAAATGCCAGTCCTTAGGATTTATTTTTACATGCCTATCTCCTGTGAATTAAATCCAGTTTTTGTAATGCAGTTTTCGTCTATGAATTTAATATTACAAAATAGAGCTCATGTACCCTAAATGCTGTATCACTGGGAGATTTCCCTTTTATAAATATATTCAATGAATAAACTGCATAAACAGTGCAGATGCTGCTGTAGGATACCAATGTCTTTTTATGTATTCATTGGCGGCCCACTAACAAGAAGAACAACCCTGGAGCTGTTTATATCTGAACACAGAGATAATCTTTTGGGATACTGAACAAATAATGTGATTAATCTTATATTCCAATGACTTAGCCTACACTTAACTCAACATGACGATATATTTTTAAATGTGTAAATTGTTAACCTAAGAAGCAATAAAATATTAGATTACTTTTGCATAGAACCTGTGTTATTAATAATCAGTCCATTGTAACCGATGGTTTCTCAACTAAAACAACTAGTTATGTATTTGAAAATGATAGAAAATAAATACACATTCTGCAATATCACACTGTGGTGATACAATAGATTGTTAACATTTTGTGCAAATGCAATTATGTAACGTGTATTCATGTAACATTCCTAAACAAGTTATGTCTCAGCATATTGTAGAATATCTCCATCCAGCTTCTGTTGCTCACAGTTTTCTATTTTTACATGTCTCCAAACAACACAGCAATACCCCTTAACATTAAAGTGCTGCATAAATGACAGTTTCACTGACACAACAGGAGGATCTGTTGACTGGACAATGCACCTTGTTCTATGCAACAGTTCAATTATCTAAGAACGTGTTCTTCAATAAGGGTGACTGCTTTACCAACAGGGCATGTAAAACAGAACCTTTTCACACTTCAGCAGGGTTGAATTTCCTGGCATGCTACACTATAACTTTGGGCAGCCTTGAATACTAAACCCTGTTTAACAATCTGATAGCAAAGCACAATTCTGTTGGTTGCACATTTGTTTTCCCTTAGTTTTTGCAATTCAAAAATGAGTGTTAAAATAAGAACAAACCAGATGGCACGGTAAAGACCTTTCAATTGCACTCACAGCTTCTTCTTTAAAGATGAATCATAGGCACTAACTGTGTCCTTTTCCTTTGTCTGTTTCACTCACTTTAAAACAACTAATTTATCTCAAGCACAGATGATAATGTCGCCTTGTCTCCACGGCTCAACACCATGCACATTAATATTGGATGCATTTTGATGAGAATAAATAAATACATGAATTAATAAATTAATAATAATTTCACGGTTCCGCATCTGACACAAGCAAAAGTACATTTTGTTCTTCATAATCAAGCTGTGAGCGAAACACGATGAACTTTATCAAGCAATATGAGCACTGTGATTTTTTTATATTTGTGATTAGCTGTACAATAAATATTACTTACATAAAAATCAGCATACATGCAACATTTAACAAGAATGGCTCCTGGCAGCAGTTTTTGAATTCTAATTTAATCATTACTCATTTTGTCACTTAAATTAAAAAAATAAAATAAAATCATTAGTCAGCTTTTAGCTGGCAGCATGTTTTGCTACAGACCATTTAAATGTTTCTTTCTTAGTAAAAGTATTCTTATTCTTAAGTTTCTCTGCACTACTTATTTTCCTTATGTCTTCATTATCATTGTTATAAGCTTCAAATGCATTTGAACTAATATTAATATTGTAGTCATGAGAGAGATTTCCACTTGTTTCAATATACAATATACAGCATCTCTTTTTGAGGTGTCACACCAGCACATCTTATTTAATCTTCTATGGCTTTTTATATCTCTTGGGATCCTTTCTATAGCTTCCTTTGTCCATCTTTGATCATGTTCTTTCAGTGTGTCCGGCCCATTGCCATTTTAAAACCATCACTCTTTCAATGATGTCAAATACTTTTGTTTGTTCTCCAATCCATTTATTTTTCTCTGCCTCTTCTTGGTATTCCAAGCATACATCTTTCCATGCTTCTTGGTGTTATTTCCAGTTTCTTTGTATAGTGACTACATTTCAGAGCTATAAGTTAGCACTGATAGTATGCATTGATATATATCTATGTGGGCAGCAGTGTGAAGTAGTGCTTAAGGCTCTGGACTCCTGAGTGGAGGGTTGTGGGTTAAGTCCCAGCTTGGAGACAGTGCTGTTGTACCCTTGAGCAAGGTACTTTACCTAGATTATGCCAGTACACACCCAGCTGTATAAATGCCTGATAGACTAGACAAGATAACAGATTTACTTGATTATATGCATTATTATATTTCTTAGCAGACATCCTTATCCAGAATGACTTACAATTGATTACATTTTTCTTTTACATACAATTACCAGAAATATGTGATGTAAACATAATTGTTTCAAATTGATTAGAAGCCAGTCCCATCCTATCAAAACCAGTGGGATCCTTTGATTCCCATGGAGAGGAATGAAGGTTATTTCCACACTTTGAGGGGGGATAATGGTCCACAAATAACAAACTAGTACATATTTTGCCATCAAATGTGTCTTGTAATTCACATAACAAAAACCTTTGTACTGGTCAATGTCATACTTTCATATTGTGCTTAAACTTTAGGGAGATGTTATAGATCCAGCTACAGTTAATAACTATAATATATTATTACTTTATGGTAAAATTGTTATATCAACACCTTAAACCCTGACCTTTTTGTTAGGTAGAACAATCTAAATAGCGTTTATATGTTGGTGTGTCCTACATATCAAGAACAGATAAGAGAGATTTTATTGTAATGTTAATATTTTTGCAATTATCATATTTGTTTATGTATATCATTCATTTGTATTACTATAGAATTAGGTCTGATTTGCATAAGGGTAATTGGCACTGTTAACATCTGTTATTAATTTTTGTCCATGTATAATTATACATTTCTTTAATGAAGAATTGCATAAATGTCTAAATCTGAACTTTTTTTTTTTTTTTTTTGGTAGGTGGGAATATAAGTGTACTGCTCTCCTGGCCTTTGAAATGTGTACATCTGGCAGGATGTTGGCACCAGCATAAACTGTTTCTGAAGCCTCAACTCTGGGTAGGCCATACCTATTTACAAATTAGTTTAGACTGCCTGACTGTTGTTCTATATCTGACATGCAATAAATTCTAATGGTTGGTCAACAATAAAAGTTGAGCAAAATCATGTTACCAGTGTAAATAAATGACAGTTGTAAACTATGTTGTAGTGTTTCCATCTGAGCAACGTAAGTACATGACATTCCATTTTCCACAATGTGTTGTTTCCAGATGTTGCTATTTTGCAGGATTTGCTATAGATGTTTTAGAATCTGTATTTTTAGATATGTTACAAAATTAAATAATATAACTTTAAGTGACTAATATTGTGTACAGATGTGTAATATCTTCATTTGCATTTAGAACAAATTTCAAATATAAGAAATGTAATGGTTAAAGCTACTGATGAGAGAGCATATGCAAAATTAAATTATGTATGAATGCTGCCTGAAGTTTTAAAATATTGAATAATATATACTTTTATTTAAAAACATGTTTTATATTAGATGTATGTGTATACAAAGAAAGAAACTTTAAAAAGTTAGTTATTATTCCGTTTTACCATTTCTACTAAATTCTAAAGAGAAACACTTTCATCTCTATCCTTATAATAAAGTTTGATCTTTTTTTCTTTTATCTCTCCAGCCTTCCAATCCCTGTACAATTTGCTTAATCAGTTATTTATTCAGGCCATCATGTTAGAAGAAATTAATTTTCCGAAAAAGTCTAAACTTAGGGGAAAAGCTTTTAGCCAACCTTATATTTTAGGATGTGTGAAGGGTAAAAATAAATGTCAGTACTTTTAGGTAACTTAACAGCATACATTTGACCGGCAAACTCAAGTTTGAATTGAATATGAAATATGGTTAGGATTTAACTGTGTGTGTGAGCCTCTGGTGAATATGCAGAGGTTGAGGTGTTTCTTTTTCCTCATGATCTTGGCTAATTAGTAAGATCTTACACCTCCAATGCCCAGCAGCTCAGCAGACATTTGCAATTTTATGTTTTTTAATAAGCAAATTTTTGAAGAAACCCCATTGTAATGTCTTGCATATCAGTGAGATTCTGAAGGAGTTTATTTGTAGTCAAACCACCTAAGCTTGTTTTTTATTTTTTGGCAAATGCCCTTATCCAGAGTGACTTACAGTTTACACAAGTATTACAAAAGTGCATTAATACAATTCAATACAAAATTCAGTTTAAGTATTAATAGAAAGTACAATTTAAGAATTACAAAAATGCAGAAGTACAGTTAATATAAAATACAAAGCATATATCCTAGTTCAAAGAGGAAGCAAGTGCAGAAATTATGCAGTGAAGTCCTAGGTTTAGTTACGATATTACAAGTACAGTCTGAACAGAGGTGTCTCGAGTGGTCTCTGAAAGGAGGTCAGGGACTCTGCCGTTTTGACTTCAGTGGGAAGGTCATTCCACCACTTAGGGCCCAGGGATGAAAAGGAGCGTCTCTGAAGGAAGGGGAGTGCAGAGGAGGCAAAGTTAGTCTTCTGGTACAGCAGGACCGGAGAGGTCTGGAGGGAGTATAAGGAGAGATGAGGTTCTGAAGGGAGCTCGGTGCAGTCTGGTCGAGTCCATGGTAGTTAAGAGTGACAGTCTTGAACTGGATGCAATCCAAGATCGGGATCCAGTGAAGGGAGCGGAGTAGTTGAATAGCATGTGTGAATCGGGGCAGAGAGACACCAGACGAGCCGCAGAGTTCTGGATGAGCTGGAGCGTGTGGGTAATAGTTGCAGGCAAGGCCAGCCAGCAGGGAGTTGTGGTAATCCAGCCGGGAGAGAACCAGGGTCTGGATGAGCAGCTGAGTTGAGTAGTCAGTGAGGAAGGGGCAGATTCGGCGTATGTTGCTCAGGAAGAATTGGCAGGTGTGTGGAGATGTGCTGAAAGGAGGATAGAGTGGGGTCAAGGGTGACTCCTAGATTCTTAGCAGAAGAAGAGAGGGAGAGAGTGGTATATTCCAGGGGGACTGAAATGGAGAGATCAGTAGAAGGTGAAGAGGAGGAAGGAAAGAAGAGCAGATCAGATTTAGAGAGGTTGAGCTTGAAATTATGCAACTGCATCCAGAAGGAAATAGCAGACAGACAGGAAGAGATGCGAGAGGGGAAGAGGGGGTAAGAAGAGGGAAATGACAGGAAGATCTGGGCATCATCATGACATGTTTTATATATTGTGCAGTGTGTGTATATATATATAAATATATACACATACAATTGTAACATGCTTGGCCTTGCAGTGGATTGAAGGAGCAGTAATCTACATTTAATTATGGTTCTGAGCCTATTGGCAAAGTAACAGCAAGCAAGTATTGGATGGGGAGATTTTTAGTTGTTGTTGTTTTAGTTTTAGTTGTTGTTATATACTTTCATCATAAATATAGTTTGTTTTCATACATATGTGAACCATAGTCATGATAAACTATGGATTCTATACACATGCAGGTGTTACAGACAGTATTATCCTGATTGAAATGTTCATGCAGCACAGCATGAAAAGCCCAAGCCATTCATATTTCTGAAACTCAGTATGCCTGCCTACTGTTACATTTGTACTCGGTCAGTGGGAAATAAAATCACAATATAGAATGTCTCTTGATTTACCTTTGTTAAAAATATTAGCCTCAGATTAGATATGTCCAAATGAAAGACAACATTTTGAGAACACGGATATCGTATTGTGTTGACTTGCCCAGTATGACTCCGCTTCAGATGACAGATTGATCATAAGGGCATCATTCACTTAGATTCATATGCAATCTAGATACATATTATGCAAGAATATGATGCGCATGCTATGAAATACCATATTCACCAACCATGATAAGAGGTGTCTTTCAGCATGATGCATATTAAAACACATGTCTAATGCATGCATTAGCATCTGCTGAATATGCAAAATGTATGATAATGTATGCAAATGATGTGGAAAGATAGCACTAAGGAGAGTAATATGCACTTGGTATTGACTAAACTGCGGTAACCAGAAGGCATGCCTTAAATTGCATGCAATGTAGAACTGATGGAAAAGAGGTTTTATTAACTGAATTCCTTATTACAAAAGGCTGTCTGGCTTTAGAATGGAAAATATAGTGTTGTATTTGTATTTTGAAGTAATGGTTTGCTATTTTTTACACCCCTGGCTGACTCACACTGCCTGCACTCACTGTATCCCCATAAACTCAACTGATGAATGCTAGTTTATCATGCTGCTAATGTATTTGAAAGGGCTAAGTTTACAAATGAATGACAAAATCAAACAATCAGACGTACTGAAGTATAATTGTAAAGCAATTGTAGCCAACTCCAAGGTACTAGTCATTTACCTATGTACAGCGCTTTGTTAACCTCAGCAGAAGTGACTGGTCTTGTGTTTATGATGAAATTACCGATTGAAAGAACTCGGATAAGAGTTATCCTGGTGATTCAGTATCCTTGCCAGGGTTCTGCAATGTGTTCAGCATACTCAGTATTCTTTGTCTAAGTAAGTACCTCATATTTTAAGCCTAATACAAATTTGACCAATATTGACGTTCTTAGGCTGCACTTCATTCCTCCAACTGCAAGGTGGTCATGTAGTCTGCTTAATTAAACCACTCATTGATTAATAATCTCCCGATTCCTATAATCATCTCAATTAGTCATTCTGTTAACGGTGCATTGGCGCGTTGATTAAGCGGCAGCAGCTATGGACATTTATTTAAAGGGACATGCATCCCATTATTACTAATATGTCTTATTCAATATTATTTCTTATAATGTGTAAATAAATCATTTAAATATGTCAGTTTGCTAGTAGGAACACATCATTTGTCAAAAATTTAGTAAAAAGCAACAACAAAATCTGATTCCCAGAGCAATCGATATAAAACACTGAAATCATAACATCAGTGCTGTAACATATACATTACAAAGACAGCAATAATAATACTAGTAATATAAGGTTGTTTGCAGGCAGCACATTAGCTGTTACTCCCACATTTATTACATAGTTTGGGAATATCATTTTTATCAGGGAAATATTAGCACTTACAAATGCCTCTGTCATAACAAAAATAGCATATTTTGAGCGTTCATAACTTCCTTTTTCTTAGATTTATTTACTGGAGGAGGCCATCTTATAGCTATCAATCTCAGCCTTTTGTTTTCTGTGTTTATCTGATGATAAAAGCATATTGTTAACTTGTGTGGTTCCAAAGATACATTGCGAGTTGTGCAAAATAAATTATACAAAGTGTACAGCACACCAGGTGGATATTGTTTATTTTGTGTTTGCTCAATTAAATGCTTTTTGATTTCATGTACAGGTCTCTCAATGTTTAACTCATAATGTATTCCATTTACCTTTTATACTCATTCTAATTAGTTGTTATTTTTTAATTAGTGAAAACATAGTGTTTATTTTTTTTTTTTTTAATTGATTACTGTAACTGGAGTGGCTGCAAGTACATCTAGGACATAGCAGTTAGTATTAAAAAACACGTCACATAATGGCCCTACAGATAACATATTAATGGAGATAACTGAATTTTAGTCCCAGCTGTCATCATAGAATAACTTAAAGTTCATCATATTGTTTTCTCTGATACAATGCAATTACTTTTGTGGGTTATGATCTTTAAAATGATATATACAGCTTGCAAGCTAAATTAATGAACAGACTCCTGACGCCAAAATCCTGACTCCAGAGATTTAAGTTTCCAGACATTTAAGTTTCCTTTTCTTCTACTAAGAATGTTAATCATTGAATATTTGAGCTTGTTAGCTTTGTAAAGAGATATATGCCCGTCGAACAAAGTCAGTAGATAACCATGGAAACTCTTCAGCTCTGAATTAAAAGAAAGAAATACCAACAAAATGTAATGATTTATATTTTAAAAACTCTAGGGAGATAAAACACATAACAGGACAAGCCAAAAAGCTGAATAATACAAGGAAAGGAAGAACTCATTCGACTGGAACACAATACAATGACAGCTCACAACATTTATTTGCTTCAGAATTCCCCAATGGGGAAAAAGAAGAGGAATAACATTTTTAAAATATTTGTATCCTCTTATTTATTTTTTTAATTCTTAATCCTTGATTTCAAATACAAAACTGTATAATAACAATAATACTTATAATAACTTTGTTGGAATAATAATATTAGTGGTAGTAGTACTGATAATTTGTAGAAAAACAAATAACAAGTAAGGTATCCTGGACTGAGTTAAAATGGCTTAGTAGTGACATATTGGTCTTTCTGAAAGGAAAGGGTGGATGTACAGCTTTTTTTTTTTTTTCTTTGTTTGGATAGACTGCCCAGGGAAAAACCTGTGTCAAATGCTAAAAGAGACTGATGAAAAGCACTTAAACTGATGGAAAAATGTGTCTGCCTTAATTTCCATCCTTGTACAAATAGTAGGAACTCCATCTACACAGGGAATCGGTGATTCACTTTTCCCTTTAAAGCTTCATGACATGTACAAAGTACATCCATTTTTTTGTCATATTCTTTATTGATGTATTTTCCAACACTTGTGATCTTAATATTCATCATTTTTAAAATTTGTTTTACTTTTTTGTTTCTGCTGCAATGAAGAATTAAAGGCGGGTTGGGATGAGTTATTCAGATGTCCCAGAAAACCATATCAATCAAATTGTTTATTAACTTTATTAATCTGATTTACACTGAAAACAACTGTATTCAATACATATACATATTATTGCCAGTTTATTTGTGAATTCTTGTGGAAAACATAATCCAGTCTCCATCCAAAATGTTTGCCTGTTATATTATGGAATCTATAATGGATTAATATGTATACAGCACAAGTACGGAATGCTAAAATTGGGCAATATTTGTTACTAATAACACATTGCCACTAAGGGAGCTGTTATCATTACACCAAAGTGCTGCGCAACTTCAATAAACTTCCTCAGCACTGCAGCAGAGCATCAGATTTAATTAAAAGCAGTCAGAAGTAAACTGAAAAATTGTACCATAAAGTATCTTGTCCTGTGACAGGGGCTGATGGTAACAGCCTTGAAACCAATAATGAATTGATAAGAAGTACAGCCTGCAACTTGTAATCTGCTCTGTCAGATTTTAGCATTAGTTAAACTAGATTGATAGACCAATCACAGATTCACTGTCTCTAATCCCTCGATTGCTTCCTTCATCATGAAATCCAATGATGAGTCTTACAAGAGCCGGGATCTCAGTTCATTTATGCACTGCTTCACGTTTTCACACTGAGTCGTCAGGCCCAGGAAGTCACTCATTCCTTTACTGCTGAAGAGTTACTGTTTTTATTGACAGACAAGTGGCCTTCCCGGGTGTGGGAATGTCTGCGCTCAGCAGTGGAGTCCTTTCACAGCTTGTGAGTTATTGAAACCTTTGCTGCTGGAGGCTTTGTGAATAATGGTCAGATTTATTTGCAATGGGGTGAGGGCAGCATATATACTGCCACACTAGAATCACATATTTATGTCATTAAGTATGGCCCTTAGCCACAAACCATCCCACTAAGGCGATTACCATTCCTGTTAAAGTAGGCAGTTGTATAGTGCAAAAAAATCTAAAGTCTATCATACATATGACCATAGTATATCACTGACCATTCATCAAGGAAACATCTTGACATCTTACAGGCAGGGTGCAATCTCAGCCTGGAAGGCATACAGATTTTACAGGAAAGAGGTAACACAGTTAAAATTGTAGTTTCAAAAGAATGTAATACCCAAGTAAGTCTCCATTAATGTGAAAGAGTGTTTTCTCTTTTTGATCACTGATTAAACAAGCAAACAAACAAACAAAAAAACTGCAATTAAAACAATACCAATACTTCCATTATGGGCAGTATATCTCAAGCATTCCTTCATGAAGTACTGCCAAAAGCTACTGTTTTTTTTTTTTAATGTATATTTTTTTTAATTAGTTGAACATTTCATATAAATACATTTGATTGCAGCATTAATGGCATGGGTTGACATTTTAAACTGTATTGCTTTGGCTATTACATATACTACCCACGCAACATTCAAGGCCTACTTATATTCTTATTGAAAATTATAATTAAGGTTATAAGTAAGTATTGACTCAGGGGGGCTAGTAATGCTGCTTTATAAAGTTGATTTAAATTGTTCATGATGGTCCACAGTTTCACTCCTCATGTAAGCTATCACTTTATATCAGCATGATCATGAAGCTTTATTTTTTTTAAATCCAAAGAATTACAACCCCCATCAGTTAGAACTGTTTAAATATTATCCATGTTAAGAGAAATGCATCTGAGACAAGGTATGTTATATTCTCATGCACATTCATCTAGTGGATTTATAAAGATCTAATCACAATGCCAGGTGATCAACTCTCTGGGATACATTTGAGTACTCTACATCACCAGACAACTCCACTGTGTTGAATTGAGTATCTATATTTAATAGAAATCTCAAGCAAACAAAATAGTGCTTGAATCCTTCCAGAACGACTCTTAAGTCCTCTGAAATACTCTAGCATTTACCTTGCCAAGTGGGTATTAAGGTATTACATTTTGACTCCAAAGTCAAACATTCGAGTTTGAAGATAAATGACAGCCACAAGCTAAAAGGTAATTTAAAATAAAACAAACTAATAAATGCATACAAAGAGTGGACATTTGGTATATCCTTAACTAGTCTGACATGCACCTCTTAAGAGTACTGAGGTTTATCTAATATTAATACAGAAAAAAGATAAATCAATGAAGTAAGATAAATGCTAAAAGTGGTTGAAAACTGAAACAATAAAATGCTCTGAGAGGAAAATAATAATCAATACAAATAAGTCCCTCTTCTGCCATAAAGTAGTTACCATTGAGACATTTCCACAATTGTAATTCAAAGATGACTAAATTATATTCTCATTGTATAACTGTCACTAGAGGGCAATAAAGTTCATTAAAGCAGGTGTAATAATGAAATTAATTATAGTAGTAAATGTATTATATGCAACTGTCAAAAATGTTTCAAACATAAAATAAATAAATGCGAAGACAAAATGTGGTCAGTATCCCAACTACACAATTGTATCATAGTAGACATAGTAGAGTATAGCAGTATGCTGCTCTGATAAAGGGACATCAAAATCCAAGAAAAACATAGTAATTAAACTCAGTCAATTAGGTGATTGAGTCTCAAATGTATATAGTGCCTTTCATTACATACAGGTGTGCTTCACATCAACTACACTCACATGCATAGGTGGTTGGTTCTACCCATTATTGTGTTGGGTTCTGTTGTTTTCTTTCACCCTATATAGATTATGATTCAATTAAAATTCTTCTTATTACTTTCAAGGCTGTTCTTGGTTGCTTGAACCTTGCCTTATTATGCATGTATTAATGTCAGAGTTTGGTTGATTGATGAAGTCATATTCACTGTAAATAACTTTAATAAATGTGTTGCACAGGAAATCACAGAACTGCACATCAGCAGTGATGTCATCTGTGAGTTGCATTTTCTTATTGTAATGCTGTTTAAAAACCTCCTAAGGAGAAAAAGTCACGTGCAGCATAAGGTCAGTTCTTACTTTACACCTTGCAAATCTTTGTCTTTGATGCTTTTCATTTAATGCTGTCATTGTGAGGGAAGCATTAAACAGATTGATATTTCATCATTACCTATATTTCTATAGTAAAAGATGGCATTTATTTCAGAACTCCGCTGGAGCTTTATTTCTTTTCATTTTTCTCAAGTCATAAAACACCATGCAGCATTTTGGGTAACTGAGCACAGTGAGAGAAGTGGGAAGAGTGTCATTTAAATCCAAATTGGACTTTATAAAAAATACAGTAGCTCGATGTTTTATAAAATGAAGTAGTAGTTTTCTTCTGCTCTTTTTGAAATCTGATAAAAGAATGACTCTTGTGATTCACTGGCCACCTTTTACACAGTTTACCAGTTTATAAACTGTCTCTATGCACATGTAGTAACTAGTTTATAAGCTATCTGTCACTATTTATAAGCCAATGTGACAAACCCTCTCACTGTGGGAGCTGCCAGGAAAGCGTGGGTCAGCAGGCCAACAGATTTACACCATGGGTCCACAACTGTCAAGGACTTCTGAAGCAGGCTGGCAGAGAAATCAGTTGTACAAAGCAATTACATTTGTATTTATAATTCTTCAAATTTAATTCTATGGAAAAGGAAGATATTGGTAATTAACATTTATTTTATTTTGCATGATCAAATTGTGATTCAGAATAAAATAAATAACTTGTTTAGACCCATAAAATCTTATTAAAATCAAAGTAGTGGATTGTGAACTGTACTTAATTTATTGCTACACTAATCATCGGTACTTATTTAGTTCTAGAATAACTTCCAAATGAAATATGCACGCAGTCCCGCATAAATTCCACGTCAGTTATATTCACCTGCCAAAAACTTACTCTTTGTAAAACATGAACTTGTCTTTTTTTTAAATCTATTTATCAGATTATTACCCATCCGTATAAAAGCTTTATGAAAAACATCACATTAAAATCATATTTGATAGACATATCATGTGAAGCAGAAACCTTCCTGCCTGCTGTAATTTATGAAAACCAGAGCCCATGGCATGAGAAATCAGAACCCATAAGAGATTTAAAAAGGCAGTCATTTAATAGCCTTACCTTTGTAATGACATATGTTTAATATACTATTTTTGAAATATGACTTTGTGGTAATGTGCTTTAAAACAGTGGATGAGGTTATATATGGAAACATGTATACCTTTTAATCATTTTAAGTGTATTTTTGAGTCATGTTCACTTCGTGCATTGTTTGTAGGTCTCCGTTTCATTTTCTGTAAATACAAAGCAATTTTTTCACAAATATGACCTTAATGTAATATTCTACTATTTTCTCCATTCACAAAACTACTTGCAACATGTTTGCTTGTACACATGAATGTAACACATGCACCGTCCCAAATTAAAATAAAACACATAAGGTGAATAGTTTTAAATCTTGAGTATTTTCTCCCATGAATACATGACTGCTTCAAACACCACCAGAGCTGATGTGGTTTATAAAATTATTGCAGAGTGAATGCATTTCTGAAAAGCCACAGACTACCAAAAACAGGAAGGTATATAAAAACTACAGTACATCTTTCCCTGTTAATAATCTGTGGTGAAGAACCCTTCGGTTCCCTTATTGTGTTTAACAAGTTCTTGTTGAAGGACTTCTTCAGGGATTTTAAAGATTTTAAAGGAAATGTAAAACTCCCCATGCTTTAACATGATGTCACCACCAAGAGAAAATGTGCTCCAGTAGCTTTGCTCTTTATTTAATAAGGTCTTTGGTTTCTGTGCCATGTTTCGCCTTCCAACATTTCACAGAGAACATAACAATGCATTATTAAAGACACTTTTAGTCATGCATCATTGAATCATCTTTTTAGTTAACATTTTAGTCCCATATAACGTAATGGCCTAAAAATAAAAACCTAGTTCATCTTTTTTTTTTTGTTCTTTGTATTAAATTATTTATTTTCAGATTCAGATATTTAACCATTTAAGTTGACCTGCTGGGAACATGTCAGATCTGTTCTATACCGATCAAAATCTGAACAGATGTTTGTTAAAAGATGACATTAACTTATCAGGAATTAATAGCAGAGGTGTAAAAAGTAGTTGGAAGTCATACTTAAGTAAAAGTTAAAATTGTCTCAAAAACTTACTCCAGTAAAAGTAAAATGTCTCCCATTCAAAAAGTACTTGAGTAAAAAAAAAAAAAAAAAAAAAAAAGCTACTTTCAAGAGTACTCCATTACCAAAAGTAAAAGTAAATTGTGATTTTAGTACTAAAGTGAATGTGCATGTGTTTGTGTGTGAGCCTTATGAAGAGGGCACACAAGAGATTCATTTAATGTTTTAATCCAACATTTTATTTTCCATACATTATCAAGGTATTTTATATTTATGGTTCCTCAATTTTATCTTGAAGAAAACCACATCCAACAAAAATAAATGTTATTTAGGTACATATCTGGAAATTACATTAATTTGTATTCAATATTAACAAAGGATAACATTGGGGGATTTATATAATAGCCTATTTTGAGTTTTCTTAGCAAACTCACTGTTCACACACACACACACAAACACACCCAAAAGAGTTGTATAATAAAACACAAAACAAAATAAACAATATAAAATATGTACCCCTGTAGTGTTATAATTTGTTATATTTGTTCTAATGTAATGTATCACTGGGGTGCAGGAGACTGGGTTTGAATCTCAAAACTCCCCCGGATGTTACTAAATATATAGATAGATATAGATATAGATGAATATAACTTGTATAACTGCACTGCAGCATCTTCACTCCCATGAGGTGCTGGCCCAAATAAGGCAAAAATATATAATTAAAAATTGATTCTGTAGCCGCACTCTCACTTATTAGGTATTTAGACAGGACTCTTGTATTACAAAAGTTTCATTTTATTGAATAACAACGCCTTTCGTCACTACTGTGTCTTCATCTGGGCTATAAATACCTAGTAAGTGAGAGTGTGGCTACAAAATCAATTTTTCATTAAATATATAATTATAAAATGTGATGTTGTCCTTACGCATGCCATCTTAAAAACCTTTGTTTTATATAAAGTGTAAACATCACCATGGACATGATTTTGGAACCTTTTCTCATACACAATTGTACTATTTATATCATAAAGTGAATAATAAAGTTAATATGTAAAAATAGCTGCTGTGATGTTCACCCACACATTGTCTTTTTAATGGATTTGTTTGTCTTTTAATGTACAATGATACAATAATGGATATTGCAGTGCCTCATTAATTAACTTCTCGTCGTCCACGCAGTTTGTTATGGGGGGCATGCATATACTGTGCGTGTTTCCTCGTGGGTTTACATCACTTCTGATTGGTCAGATTCTTTCCAGTCGTCGCAAAATAATCTAGAAAGAAGACCGTTTAAATCTTAGCGATCCTATTGTAACTCCTATTGAAATACAGGCAGTTATATGATTTCAGTGTGAAAAAATGTTTGGGGCAATGCGTGAGACTTGAGAGCTATACCTGCCACAAGAATACAGGTCACTGCACCGCTTTACAACATGGACTATTCATAACCATCTCGAAAACAAAACGATATGCTACACAACTACATGCACAATACCCATCGTTCTAATGCAACACAAAACAGCTGCTAATGACCAAAATAACACTTCCCCATGCCAATACAATGCATTTCCATTTGCGGGAGGCAAACAATACTGTACACTGCACTACACGACTTATCGGTGCACTGCAGTATTTGCTTAGGTCACCTTTACTGTTCTCTAATTAATAGTGTTACTTATAATTTTGTGACTGTCCTTCTTGAGTTGCCTGTTTGGTTATGAGAATTTGATGTGTCTATGATAGACAGTATTGATTGGTAATCAACTTTCACAACATAGCAAGCTGCACTATAAATAAACCAAGAAGCAGGGAACTCCTTTTTTCCCTTGCCACCGAAAGCATGACGAATCATTAACACCCTTTAATGTAGTACATATAGGTCACTGTGTTAGGTCAAGGACATGTGTTTGAAGTCTGCATTGACTCATCAAATGGAAGCAGTGCCATGAGAAGCTTGCGACGACTGAAGGAGGATCATATATAAATAAATGGTTGTGCCTTGCCTGCAGGTGAAACATTTTGTGTTTGATTAAAACCATTGAGCTTAAGCTGACAGGCTGGTGGTAGAGGACAAAATTCCCAGCCTCCTTTCCACCATAGACTGAGAAAGTGTCTGGATCTTTGTATCAAATGCTTTAAAATGATGGATTTTAATATTACAGATTCAATTTGAAAAATTCTGTTTTGCACTTCATTGCGCTTCATTGTCATTGCGCTTCAAAAACAGAAACTGTTTTTTTTTTTATTCTCTAGGCACAAATAGGATTACCACAGTTTATGTGAAAAATGTACTGTGAAAGAGAACAGTGGGCAGTTAAAACATTGCTAATTAATACCCCTGGTACAAGAGAACCTTTGATTATTCTAAGGTATTTTTAGCAGTTTTCCAGAATGTGGTGTTCCAGTTTTCTGTAGAAGAATAAGGCATTTGAAATCACTTCTATCTTGTCTTCAAAAGCATGCTAAAACTTTACAGCACAAAACACAGAGCCATTAGAGAGGACCTTTAGGGATCACGATCAGTCTTTCCAGGAAGTTGTCATTAAAGAAAAGATCCAGATATATTTGATGTAGAAACAGCAGGACTTGAATTCTGTCAGAAACAGAACAATTTGCTTTTCTAGTGCATTGTCCATTCGATGTGCACATTGCTCTGCATGTGTGGGAGAATAACCCATGCTTTTTGGGTGGTTGGGCTTACATATTTAGGAAATAAAAATATTTGATACAAATAAATAAAATGTACCTGTCATAATACTTAATACTTAATTACTTAATTTTAAAAAAAAAAGGTTCAATAGCAAAACAGATTTCCATCCATGCTTCATAGTGGACATAATGAGCATTCCTCTTGACATGGTTTCATATTTTATTTTTGACTTACATTTTTTCATTCACATATTATGTAGTGAATTTCTGGTTTGTGTGGTTGCGTTACTAAGTGTTCAAATGTATTGTCTTAGGCTTTATTGTATACACACACAATTCACAGATGCTATTCCATTCCTTCATTGCTCTTTTATGCTTTAATTGGGTGTAAATGTAATATAATGAAGACAATAGAATACTTGTGCAAATTTAGCAAGGTTGCCATGGAAACCTAAATATGAGTTTGGGGGAATCCAGAAGGGATTAAAAAAGCTTAAGCTCCTTACTAGATAGTCAGATTTTATAAACTCAGAATCTGTGCTAGACACTATTGTCTATGATTCCTAAAGTATGTCCATTGCAGGGTTGTTTTACTAATTACCTCTAACTGCTAAGGATAATCTTTAGATACAATTTAGCCTCGGAATAGAAGGACCTCACATTGACCACCTTAACATTAAGCAATAGCATTACTCCTTATCTAAATATGTCTTACTTAAGATAAGTGATCACAATTTGTTAAGCAACCAACTATGAATATTTAAGCAATATAATGCCACACAAAAAATAAAATAAAGAAATACATAATGTATGCTGCATATCCATTGCTTAGAGGTCAAATGGATAGGTTTACATAAAGCAAGTCAAGAGGAGATGGATAATGCCACATTGCATCATTTATTTATTATTATTATTATTATTATTATTATTATTATTATTATTTCTTGGCAGATGCCCTGATCCTGGGCAACTTACAACATAAGTGCAAAACAAAGTGCAAAAATACAGTTAAGTAAAAGTCTTGAGTAAGTGCCGGAATGAGGTCAAGGACTCTGCTGTTTTGACTTCAGTGGGAAGGTTGTTCCACCATTTAGGGACCAGGGATGAGAAGGAGTGGCTCTGGAGGAAGGAGAGTGGAAAGGAGGCAGAGTTAGTCTTCTGGCGCTGGAGGAGCGCAGTGGTCTGGAGAGGATGTATGGAGAGACGAGTGTTTGAATGTAACATGGTGCAGTGTACCTTCAGACACTCGTTTAGTTTTTACATATGGACTATGGAAAATGTAAAGTCTTTGCTAGTAGATTTCCCAGGTGAGACATTGTTTTGCACTGTAACAGATGTATTGTAACATACAGTTACGTCCATAAATATTTGGACAGTGACACAATTGTCATCATTCTGGCTCTGTACACAACCACAATGGATTTGAAAGGAAACAATCAAGATGTGTTTTAAGTGTAGACTTTCATCTTTAAGTTGAGGGTAGTTACATCCAAATTGGGTTAATGGTGTAGGAATTACATCAATTTTTATATGTGGTCCCCCAATTTTAGGGGCTCAGAAGTATTTGGACATACTAACAATCATTAATTAAATTGTGAGTTTCAATACTTGGTTGCGGATCATTTGCAGTCAATGACTGCCTGATATCTGGAACCCATAGACATCACAATGGGTCGAATGGCCTCCTCTCGTTTGTAAACTTTGTTTGTAAACTTACTCTTAGAAAAGTTTTTAAGATCTATTTTGTATGGATTAATAGCCAGTTTATATTTTATATAGGAGTTATGTAACCATGCTTACTATTCTGACTTCCTGCAAGTGTATATATATATATATCAATTATATAATGGAACTGTGGAGCTGATCTTTTCTTTATCTGTATTCAACTGGGAACTATTAAATTTGAAGATGTAAACCTCTGAAATATTCATACAAGATTTATACAATATATATGAATTTTACATTGGAAAAGTTTGCACATGCAACAAAAGTCTTCTTGTGATGTCTTTCTCTTTGCAAAAACCAAGAAAACAAAGCTGGATTAAATTCTCAAACTACTTTTTTTTATCTCTACAGAGGGTGTGAGCCTACAAATTGAAGATCTTGGTATACTGTGGATTTTGTTTTAACTGTTGGTGATCTACCAATACTTAATTAATGTGTTTTTGACAAGAAACACCAAGTTCCCACTCATTCAAGCTGCTAAAGCACCCTCTTCCTTTGACCACAAGGAATATTTTTCCATTCTGACTGTATGAATGGAATATTAAGGCCTGACATTAAAACTACAGCTGAGGTATACTTTCCGTTTATGATAGTAATTTGCATGTTAAGGCTATTGATAATTTATGTAAATATAATTTTGTCACCCTTTTTCAGTAAATTAAAAAATGCATCCATTTAATTATTAAAAATTGAATATCTCAATAACAAACAAATAGCCATAAGATTAACACCATGGCTTTCACGTGATAAACATGAGAGAGAGCAGAATCTTTCAGGAAGTTAAGGCTATAAGTCACACATTTAATTGTCATTTGTATTCCTTTTTTAATTTCCTCAGAAATATTTTTTCTGTATCAGTAAACACTGTATTTTTCGTGTTTAATTTTCTTCTATTAATATGATATGAATCATGAAGCTAGCATAAAAATGTTTTATCTGATAACATGACTGATTAAGCAGCACTTCAACTATGCAAAATTATGACTACTCACCCTTAGGGAATTAATTTGCTACACTTAAAATTAAAAATAAAAAGCATACCGAGAACAATGCCACATATACTGTAATGTTTTTGTCTAAAAATGGGCTTTTGTACTTTCTGTGGATATAGTTAATCTCCAGACAGCTGTGAGAAAAATAAAGTTCATGAATCTAACTTGCAGAATAATTTCATTTTCCATTTTAAGAGATATGAAAAGGTTGATCTTGTCACTCACCTACCCATGGTTATTCCTTCAAGAAAGTTAATTTAATTCCTATTTTCGAAATTGCTTTGGTTTTCAATTCATCATGAAATATTTCCATTTGGGTGATAACTATTGCTTTTTAAATGGAAATGCATTTTTATCAATCTATCCTATAGCTGCTTAGATTCATGTGGTTGGGAAAAAAAAACTGTTTAAGGCCATCAGATCAAGCACCTCTTTGGAGCACTTGGGATGGAGAATACAAAGTTTGCCTTTCTGTCAGACAACATTAAAAAAGCAAGCTGTTGGTTTGTTTTTCACACAGAGGACATGTTAGAAATTCTAGAAATTCACTTAGAAATAGAAATAGCTTAACTCTTCCATTGCTTAGAGGTCAAATGGATAGGTTTACATAAAGCAAGTCAAGAGGAGATGGATAATGCCACATTGCATGATTTATTTATTTTTTACATATGGACTATGGAAAATGTAGTCTTTGATAGTAGATTTCCCAGGTGAAACATTGTTTTGCACTGTAACAGATGTATTTTAACAAATAGTCAGGTCCACAAATATTTGGACAGTGACACAATTGTCATCATTTTGGCTCTGTACGCCCCTACAATGGATTTGAAAGGAAACAATCAATATGTGTTCTAAGTGTAGACTTTCATCTTTCATTTGAGGGTAGTTACATCCAAAACCCCCCAATTTTAGAGGCTCAAAAGTAATTGGACAAACTAACATAATCATTAATTAAATTGTGAGTTTCAATACTTGGTTGCAAATCCTTTGCAGTCAATGAAGTCTGGAACCCATAGACATCAATGGTGTGTTAAGTTTATTTGCATTTCAATTAATGTTTTGTAGATTTTCTAACTATTGTGAATATATAGTTTTTTTTTAATTAGTTCAAATAAATTGAATTGGCACTACTACTACAACCACTTCTGCTACTGCTGCTGTTATTGATACAACTACATATCATGACACAATTTGTGATTTCTACACATACATTTGAATTTTGGAATACATTTTCAGGTTGAAATGACGTGTGTCCCCTTCATTAAACCTGCTTTCTGTTGCTTCATCTTCTGTTTCATGGGATCCAGTTGAAGGAATTATGACTCATTTTTTTAAAACGGCAAATACACTTTCATCACCTGTGTTTAACAATCATAAAGCTGGAATGATACTGATTATAATAATGAAATAACAGTGAACAGTGAAATTAGTTACTCTGTGTGCAGAACAAATAACATTACATTTATTTTAAGTGAATTAATGCCAAATAATCATTCCACACCTTCAAGAAACCCCCATATGTTAAGGTGGGACAAAACAGTGTCATACATAATATTATTATTCATTTTAGAAAATGTGTTTGAAAGTTTACAATGACTCTGAAATTTAAATAAATTAAATCCTAGTTACATTACTTCCAGGACTGCGGTTATTATAGTTCTTAAGTCTATGGTTTGAATATTGCATATATTTATGTGCCTTCCACCAGCTGGTAGTGGCAATTAATTGCAGCAACCCCAGCCCGACTGACCAATTAAAGTGCAGTACTGGATCAGCTGATCCCCAGAGCCGACTTATCACAGCAATAATACAATACAGTGCAGTGCTCCACTCAGAGATGTACTGATTATTGTACTATTCAGATGTGCTGTTACAGTGTGGTGCCTGTTGTATGTAATAGTATATGTTACAGTGTGACCCCTGTGTATGTAATACTGGGCACACAACACTGCTTTGGCGTGGGGGGTCAGTACTAGTCCATATGTTATGTAAGTACATGCAAGACAAGCTGTGTGCTGCTTGTTTGACTGCTCCAATGCACTGGTTTGTTGGAATGGTATTGTAGCATTATTAAGATGTTTCCCATCATCCTGTTATATAATGAATGAATAAATCAGAGCAGCAAGGTAGAAGCTTGTTTATTTTATTGAAGTCCTGATTTACCCTTTAAATCTTTCTTTGATGACCGATTTCAATCCCAATACTTGCTGAATTCTTCTTTCTACTGAATTCTAGTCCAGTCTTGATTAATATATTTTTAATAAAGCATCGAAGAATGGGTTAACATTTTGATTGGGTCTGGTCCTAATTCCTGTCTTTTTGAGATTTTTTATACTAGTATTTACTTAGTGCTATCATGCAAGAGGGGACCTAGGTTTAGATCAAATGATACACATGTTATAAAAAAAAAATAACATTTGACATGAATCAATTACAGACAAGCATGACTTGTGTGTGTATGTGAGAGAATATGTATTTTTGTAGGTGATTAAATGTAAAATGTCAAATGTTTACATTTTAAAGAGGTGAAACAACGGTGATTACCACCACCGTTGTTTCCAAGTGAGACATAATAATGAGCAAAGGTCTCCGGGAGAGGTAATACATCTTCCCTTAGGCTTTTTCCATTTTCTCCCTCTTAGATGAGCAGTTGGAATAAATGGGCCTTTTAAATTCCTATCAATCACCACAGGTGTTCTGCATGGAGCCCTATTGCATTAAGGCCCTTGTATTCAACCATGAATACCCTTTTCACCTTTTCTTTTCTTATGTATATTACACCTACACAATGAAATCCACAACATAAAAATTGATTATTTATCAAAAACAAAAACCCACCCTTCAATCATGTTCAACAAGTTATAAATATTCTATCACACAACAGTCTTCTGTCAGTCTCTCAGAAACCTTAATATCACAAGCATTTCCATCCGATCCAAACTGCAGGGAGCGGGCTCTGAAGTCTCCATGACAGCAAAGCACTGCTCAGTGAACCAGGCGAAATCTGCACACTTATTAGTAGGGCTGCATATTTATTATTCAAGCACCCTACATAAACAAGCCCCACAGCAGGCACACATGCATCGCCATTTTTGTCTTCAGCAGTGGAATACAAAAAAGAATGAATAACATTTCATCCAGTCTTTCCTGATAGAACTATGTATACATTTGAAGTTTAACCAAAAGATGAGTTTACCTGGGAACTGTACGTATCTTTCTTTTCTGATCAATTATAACAGTCAAAACACATTTCCTCAGTGGGTTGAATGCCAGCCACCTAAAAGAAATCTAAAAGTCACTTTAAGGTTTTTTTTAACATTTGATGCTTTACAAACCACACCACGAAGGGTTGCGATAATCAGTTGCAATAGATTACATCATTTAGAATAAAATCCAATGTCTAATGCGGAGGATATAATTTTACAGAGATAAGATGATGTTTCATTTTTAATTTCAGCTTCAGCAATATGTATATTTCGTTAAATGAACTACACATCGTATGCAACTGTGCTTAAAATTAAGTTCTGATGATGACAATGTAATGATGAGAAAAGCAGTGAACAATAAGAAACAAAAGCTCCTGTCCCAGCAAGGGTATTTACCTTTTAGTAAGGCCTCTCCATTGACAACCCAGGAGGTGCTAATAACAATATGGACAATCAAAGTGAAGAATGATCTCAAACTCGACATGTATTAGTGAGAAATTATATTTCATATGAATGGTAGTATCTATCAGCTTAAATTCAAGAGACAGCTGTGCTTCCAAAAGGTTCCTGTACAGATTGTAAAGCAATGTTTTACATCGCCTAGGGTATTCATAGGTCTGATTTCCACGCTGGAAGCTATACTTTAGCTTATAGACCACTACAATCCTGACACAAGAAACACCTTACAAAATCTCCTACCTGTTTAATCCAAAAAAGATGATATCTAAAATGATTGATGTAGAAGACTTGAAGTAGAAAACATTTGTCATTTGAAAAACTTAACTAAAATGACATAATGTCTTTAATCAAACTCTTTCACCTTGGAAATGTGTAATTAGTTTAAATGGTTGCACATCCAAAGCATGTGACTAAGCTTACACGGTTTAAACAGGCATAATACCAATAAATACAACCCCCCCTCCATTATCAGTGCTTAAAGGAGATAAGTACAAGCAGATGTGATTATTGCCAAATATTCTTCCATTTCTGGCACATTTCTCTGTTTTTATCTACCCTGTTGCTGAAGTTATACAATGCTTGTCTTACAAGTTTCTGCATGTTGCTTCACATTTTCCAAATCAGGCGAGAGTTGTTTACAATGAACTCCAGCACTGTCCAGCCTTTATTAATTAAGAAAATTGTATATACCTGTCTCATTTATTTTATAATCATTATGTGTCTGTAGATTTCAGTGTACAGCCAAGAGAAAAAGGTGTTAATTAAGACTTAATTGAATAGTTCAGTAAACAGAACTTGATTTTCAAGCATCTGGTTAAGTACTTTATATTTAGAACACCTGCTTAAAATTCAGTATTGTTGTGTTGTTAATAGCTTACCGTAAAAGAATGAAAGGATACAGAAAAATAGTAGACCAATGCATATATTCATAAAACCTGACATTTCATCGGCCTGTATATAAAATTGTCAGACAAATAGGAAAATCCCATTGCAGTCTATTTAGACAATGTGTGTAAATTGTACATTTTGCAATACATGTATTCAATGTTTATAATTTGAGCCTGTTAAATATTTTTGGCAGGTGAACGTAACTTACAAATCCTCTTTAATTAGCAATTATTATGAAATGTTGGAAATGCCTAAAGTCCTAATGCAGCTTGGAGCATGCTTTACACTGCTGTATAGAAAGCTGACATGATGTGCTGACAATGAGAGAACTTGAGAGATCTCTGCACACAGACTAATGAAACTAGCCTTGCTAACATCTGAAATCTGTGTTATCTAAGTGCTCTAAGTAACACAAGGAGAATCTGTGCTCCTAGCAATGCTCATTAGCTGTAGGCTGAATTTCAGCTGGTTTTTAGGTTCTAATCCTGAGGACCCATTGCAGCTGCAGGAAAATGTCAATGTCTTAGAGAGGGAGGAAATGGCAGCTGAGAATACCTGAGGAGGTTCCATGTTTAGTAATGTAAAATACCTAAAAAGAAACTTACATGGTTAAAGTACAGGGCAATGATAAAAAGAAGGCCACTCCTATTACAGTACAGCTGGAGTACAGGAACACTCAACACTTACTCACTTAAGGTAACAGCTGAGTCCAAAGTGGTTTCTTGTTGTGAACAGTATTGTGCGGTGGATTGATACCGTAATTGGTTAATCTCCTGATGTTATGCTTACGTTCTTTAAACAGTTTTCAAACTGTGTGAGGGCAGACTGCAGAAGTATGTGGAGGAGAAAAAATGTATTTTAACTCCCAAGAGTGGAAGAGCAGACAAGGAACTTGAAAGCTGACAAAGTACATATCTTCATGCTTGAGATCTAGATGAGTCATCGGCAGTGCAATGCTTGACTTCAGTTGATCAAACAAACCACAGAATCACCTGGTGCTTTAAGTGGAGATCAACTACATATTTATTATTTTGAAAAATAGGTCAACAATTCCTTTGAAATCTAAAATTACAGATTAAGATATGGTTTCATTTCAGCCTGAAATGGGAACAGATAATTGTCATTAATTGCTCTACATTAAAATAATTTAAAAATGAAGAATTATGTAAAATTATTAAATATATAAAGGCAGGAATCCTTCTGAGCATACCTGGGACATCACACGGGTAACAGAGGCCCATTCATGCAGGCTAGTACTCTACTGGAGATGCTAAAGAACCTTATTTATGTACATACCAGCATCCATGTCAATTGACACAGATGTACTGTGATTAGTGGGATGCACATGTCTTGTCAGATTATTTTACTGATGTATTATTACAGATTATTGATTTATGCTATGTTTCTTTTGTTCTGAAGAATTTCCCACAGAAAAAAATGCCATATGGACATCTTTCCCCAAAACTGTAATGCGTTACTAACTTGTCTATCTTAAATGATTTCGTATTCTACTCCAACCAAGTATTTTATTAAGTGCGGTACAGCTGGTGCAATACTGAGTTAAAAATATTCCCCAAAATAAAGTCGCATTGATAAAGTCTGATGAAATTCAACCACAAAGCAGCAGTTCAGCAGACACTTTTCAACCTTCAGTGAATATGTTTGCAGCAGAGTAGAGGTTAAAGAGATTAATGTGATAAGACAGTTACAGAAGTCATTACAAATGTATAATAAAAAAGCTACAAAATATGGAATCGTGCCTGACATTATCTACTGTGTATCTTCAGCTCAAGATGGCTTCCGAACATGGCTGAGATGTCATGTGAAACAGGGGAAGCGATCTGCTAATAACTGTAACAGGATGTTCATTTCCATCCCTGAATTAATAATTTGGATTAGAAAAGTGCTGTACATGACTGAAGTATTGAGTCTTGGGTGTGATGTGAATTTGAATTTTTGTGGTCATGAGCAGTAAAGTGACATGACTTCCAGAGAAGCTTAGCATGGGTCTGACCCGTAGCAAGGTCTGCAGAAAGATATTTTGCGGTGTTGCATAATATTACCAAATTTAACTGTAAGTGCTTTTGTTATTTAACGTATACAAAAATAAAAAAAGGGAACACACATACTAATAAATACACAAATAATCAATTAATTACTCCTCAGTACGATTTGTGTTCATTCCTAAAGGGCTGTTATGTATGAAACAAGCCAATAAGTACAACACCGGTAGACTTTACAAATGTGTTCTAATTGTACTCAGGATATTTTGCTAGAGTCAAAGACAAAATGACAAAATGACCCCCTCCTCCTCAGGATTTACGTTGCCTGTGTTAATTTTACACAGGAGGAGCAGCCATTAACCTAATGTCATGCTAATGAAGGGGGAAGGACAGAAATCATATGCAAATAAGCTTTCCGTACAGTTTTCATGTCACAGGCGAATGTCAGAAAGGGTGAATTTTTGTGTAATGTATGAATAATTATGTCAGCGTCACAATGATCAATTTGCTTGCATAGTGTCTGTTTTGTGTATTTCAAAGGTTGACCAAACTTTGAATCATTGATCAATGAAATACAGTTCCTCTCTGAACTGTTTATCTGTTTATTTTCAAAACATCCTGCTCTCCAGGTTGCCTTTTTTAAACTGAAGCTGCTTTTCTGTCAAATTAAATTTCTCTGCATCTGTGCTTCACAGACGTTGTAGCAGGTCTTTCAGAAGCAACTTTATAACATTGTAGACAGATCAAGGAAACGTTTAATATGGTTACATGATGCTGTCGCGACCATTTCATTGACTCATCGAATGTATGGTAGGTTATGCCCTATCATAAACAATACTGTGTGCCTTGGATTGCCTGCCATGTTTGCCTGGGATTTGAACTTTCAAAAGTCAGCTTCAGTATAATAAGGGCATTTGGAAAAACAGTTGTGTTTCTACTTGAATTACTGAGTATTTGCTGTGCAGGGATTGTCCACTTCATTTAACGGTCAATAAAAGCACAGAAACCTCTGCCTCAGATACCACTGCTTTTTGAATACTACAGTTGTGGATTACATTCAGTCTGTGCTTTTGATATTTGAACTGTCCTTCTGAAAGCTCAGTGAGGTATAATAATGGCCAGTGATGCTTATTCATGCCACAGAACTCAATACTATAGACCTCTGGAGACCATTTACCAGAGTTTAAATGGAAAGGATATAAATAAACTCATAATTTAATTATATCTAGGAAAATATACGTATTTATGTAAAAGTTCAGAATGTTTTTTTTAATTTCTTCATTTTTTCATTACATTTCCGACAGCAACTGCTTCACTGCATAATTGTTCAACTATACAAAATCAGACCTCAAGGTTTCATCTCTTACGTTAAAATATAATTATTAATCATGAAGTATTATCAAACAAGATATATATTGACAAAATGTAGTAATGCTGCCGACAATTGTGACACTTAAAATGTAATGTTTTTTTATAGAAATTAGGAGGGCAATTTTAAATGTTGTAAAAGGCAGTAGGAAAACAACTTTCCATGCCATGGTGATTATAACAAGGAGGCATTGTTCATACAAACTAGTTGATACAAAAATACATGTATAAACAATTATGCAGGCACTCACACATACACACAATCAGATTGCATTATTATTGAGATGCTGCCATAGTTATCTAGAGATAACCCGGGTTCTGTCACCCAGAGAAGGCATGCAATCCCTGATGTTCTCAAATTATTGTCTGCCCTGCATTATCTCTGTCACTTTGTTTGATGATGGATGTAGGCTAACCTTTAAGCATCCAATCTTGCAGGAGAGGACAACCCACCTCACTTATTGGAAACACATCTTCATGAATCTCAATGAAAAATTATGTATGAATGCCAGGATTGCTAGGGATATTGCTACTGTGTTACCACAACATATTTAAATGAGTTTCCACTTACTTTATTAACATATACATCAGAAATGTATACTATGTGAATTGTCACAATGAAAATGCTAACTGCATTGTACAATTTTAGTATATGTGCCCATAAGTCTTTTTCCTTCTCATGAAAATACAGAATATCTCTTAATTGTTTCTATTCCCTATTAGTGTGTATTTAAAAAAAAAAAAAATATCATACTGACATCAGTCAAATTCATATACTTCATTGTTGGATGTTAATATGTGCAAAAGTGATCCAGGCCATGTTTCTGTTTAGCTAGG
The DNA here is from genome assembly GCF_036373705.1 of Amia ocellicauda. Classification (NCBI taxonomy): domain Eukaryota; kingdom Metazoa; phylum Chordata; class Actinopteri; order Amiiformes; family Amiidae; genus Amia; species Amia ocellicauda. The sequence goes on along the minus strand of NC_089862.1, from coordinate 26,482,842 downwards.
AAAGAATGCTTGCTCAGACACATTAAATATATATGAATAATTGAGAATTTAAATAGAATGTGAAAATGTGCACAGGTGACAAGAGGTATGAACATAAAAAAACACTGCTGAGGTGAGAAATAACTCAATTTAACATTTAAGTGAGAATCTTAAAAATATCTTACTGTAATTCAGCAGCCATAACGTATAATAAATTGTGTATAATGAAAGGATAAATGGGCCAACAAACTCATAAATCTTGTAATTCACACATATTCAAGTCCTATGTGACAGACTGACTCCAGATTTCTGAGTTCCTGTTTTTTCCACACACATTTTAGAAAGAAATAATCAGTTCATTTATTGGTCATAAAGCTGATAAAATATAAGTGAAGGGTGATTGAATCACAAGCAACCCGTGATCAATTGTGAATATGAACCAGGAATGAAAAGCCATGAGAAATTGTATCTAAACATTTGTTAGTCTTTCTGGAAGATGATTAATCAAAAGCAGAAGACAAAATGTATTTAAAGACGCTATTGATAGAACATATCCTTATTTGCATTTGATAGATACTATCATTTATAAAAAAGAAAATGCATTAATCTTACAGACGAATCTATGTTGTAGAAGGCTATAAACCAACAAATATATAAATAAAATACGTTTTATATATCGGCAAACAAACCCAGGCAAACCAAGCTTTCGGGAAAATAAGTAATCAATGTGCAATGGTTGCCTTTTGTGCTACAAGAAGTCATTTGTCAGCAGTGAAAAGTAAATTATGAAAAAGGGAAATAAAAACCTTTAAGGCATAAATGGGTTTTCACACGGAAGAAGAGTTACAGATGGCTCCAAAGAAAGATAAATAGAAGGGTCATTTTATCATATTTGTCACATTCCCAACATCTGTTTGCCAAAGAACACAATATAACACATCAAATAAAAAGCATAGTGATGGTTTCTTGAAGCTTCAGAGATTCTTAAACTTAAATTTACCTCAGTGTGAGATTTCTACTATTCCATTTAATTGAATACTGCACCATGTAACTCTTCATCTTTTTGTAATCTTTGTCTTCATCCTCTTTCTCCTCACAGCAACAACACAATAATAATAATACAGAAAACTATGTGATTGGACAGATAAAGGTCTCCTGTGAGATTTCTAGCAGATCTAGGCATTGTGAATTTGCATAATTTCCCACTGTTCTTCATTATAAGTGATTTGTCATTATTATTATTATTATTATTATTATTATTATTATTATTATTATTATTATATATATTTTACGAGTTGTACAAAAACCATTAAAGCTTAGATTTTGATAACAGGGCAAGACACTAATGGTAGGGCAAAAGTGCTAGTATGTGCCGTATCTTTGGCAAATCAAAGTATGATTTTGAAATAATAGGGTTTTAGCAACTCATTATCCATTTTCAGTATAAGACAAAACGTGATTCTTAATCGTATAACTTATGTCTTATTGATGTTTTCAGTACTATACCAATATAGAGGTTATATTTAGGTTCTCTTCTGAACATGTGTTTGAGCTTGAAATGACATCATTGTGCATGTCCTCAAAGCAACGATTTTAAGTAATATAGTTTGAAGAACATTCTGTGGGGCAGTTTGACTTGATGGATTTTGACCCTTAAAAAGGTAACACAATACTACAACGTAATCTGTCTGTTTCTTTAACATCGACTTTGCAAAATCATAAAAGGTTTGACAAACACTCAAGAGGAACGACAAACCTCAAGAGCTCCATAGAAAGAAACGCTGTGGCATTCAGAGGATGCTGTAATATGAAGCTTGCTCTTAAAACAAATTGCCAGGACAACCTCCAGTATTAAGGGAAGCCATCAAATTATCTATGGCCATAACAATATGTAGAAATATCTGAGAAGTTCATTGTGAAGGGGAAATTTCCCGAAAGCATTTTTCTTAAAAGTGCATGATACAATATTATGTGATGCAATATTTATGTGAAATTCTATACTGGATAATTTGCTTTAATGAGGTTCAGCCACCTACGAAGAGTTGAGTCTGAGACATACAATATCTATTACAGAATGCCTAAGGCAGTAAAAAGGGCTGCTCCTGTTTAATATCTTTTTGATTTGTTTGTTTTTTTGTTTTGTTTTGTGTGCAAGTGTGTAGATGTCTGATGCTATTGAAAATCAAAATATTTACCATTTTGGTGAATACAAATATGATTCTCAACTTGCTTATGCAACTCAAATAATTTCAAATGTAAATAAACAAGAAAAACAAATTAACAAATAAATAAAATGCTTGAAGGAAACTTGCAGAAGAGTAATATTATTTTATGAGTTTAATAAAATGGTTTAGTTTGTCTTGGGGCCATAGTGGTGCCCACATTTAAGTCTGATACATTTTTTATGAAATATAACAGTAGGGTAGTATATAGTGTTCTCATTAGCAGACAGCTGCAGGGTGAATGATTTCAATATATCTATGAGAAAATACTCATGATTTTTCTAATTGAGCAGTTCAAACATGCAAACTCTATTAAAAATAAATATCATATCCCCTGGGAAGGACCTGCTAAACTCCATTTGAACTGCAATAAGGTTTCATTAACTGTCTGGCTGTAACAAACCAAAGCTGGGTGTAAACCGTGGCTTGAGTTGTTGCTGTGATAAGGAAAAAGTGTAAACGCTGAATAATCATATCAGTCTTCTATAGGTAAGAGTGTGTTTATTCTCTCCCAGACTGTTAATGTTTCTATATTATCATTGATGCAAGAGTCTTAGCAAATATTTTAAGTTGTTTCATCTAGATCCTTACCAAATCCTTTCCACAGCCTTACCTTTTTTTTGTTTCATTAAATCATGTCCCACAGTGAAATCATGTACTTTTTTTTAGTTTTGTTTCACATTGTACTTCTAAATTACATTGACAGGCCCGACATAAAACAGTAGGAGAAGAACAATTTCACTTCAATTGTTTCACTTAAAAGAAGTATCATTTTCTGAGTTTCTTCTCAATAAAGACTTAGGGGCCAATATAATACAATACAATACCTTATAAAGTGTTTGATCATATCAAATGGATAGAAATGGTATAAAATGTGTCAATTGAAACTTGACATTATTGGCCTTATCCTGCAGTGGATTCAAAAAGACTGACAGATGCACACATATATACATTATACATACATATATAGAAGGAACAAAATCAGCAGAACATGTAGCTAATAATGCATAACACAAATGTACAATAAAAGTATAGAAATGTAATACAAATGTTGTTGTTTTTTGGAATGTAATGCACATAGACACGAACAAAATCGAATCATAGACCCACTCACCCACTGCATCCTCTGTCAGAAAGAAACACTGTTGTGTATTGGAAGTGTCTTGACCATCATATTTTATAAACTTTATAAATCCATGAACACATTTTCACTCATATATCCACTAGATGGTGCTGTGCTTCAGTGGATAATCTTTAAGGATCTTGGCTTTTTCTTATCATGTAGATAATGATTCTCGCCCTTCAAATATTGCTTGTCTGTACTGCCAGACTTCATTGTCTCTCTCTGGTTTGTATAGTGGTGTATAGACATGTTTCTGTTTCCTGTTTTATAGTTCCCATTTGTTCAGTAAGTTCATAATGCAGCTGTCATCTTATATTCCCTTCTTTCATATCTTATGGTTGGAAATTAATATGCGTGCTTGGTTCACTTTATTTTCCCAAATATAGACTCTAATGTTATGATTAGGGTACAAAATAAACATAATAGTTTATTAATCTAAGGCCTAGACCAAATCAAAATTTTGACCTACCTGCAAATGGTTTGTCAATACCATTTTTAATGTGATGAAAATTATATATATATATATATATATATATATATTACTTATCACATTTATTTCACAAATCATACCAATATAATGCTAACAAGCTGCAACTCTGCAAATGATGACATCTATTTTAATTTAGGTAGGTTTAAGATAGTGAAACGCCATAGGTTTCATTGATCAAGATGAAGATTCTCTTTATTATTTTACATTATACCTATTTTTGATGATATGCAGTAGGAGGTCAGAATGCAAACACATTCTTAAGTAGAACCTACTTAAGAATGTGTTTGCATTCTGACCTCCTATAAACTGCTTCCTGGATGCAGTGGATTAGTACTTTCTTGAGAATCTAAGGGAGTGAAAACCACTCAAATAAACAATGAAAACCCATATATTAAACCCCACTATTGACAGGGAGGGGAACTGGGAGGTGGTAAACAACTGTCAAGTAATATTTTGTCTATTATTTTGAAAAATGTATCCATGCATTGAAGCTCTCTAAGGACAAGTATCACAAAACATATCTTACCAGTCAATATGTATTGACAATTCTATTCTGAGTTCAGGTGACACTAATGTAATACTTAGCTGACCTTCAGATGTTTTACTAGAAACCCTATAACCAATACCAGTAATACACTGTCTGTAGTTTAACTAGCATTCTTTCCCTTTCCCTAAATAATAGTCCTTCAGTCTTTTATGTGTGTGTGTGTGTGTGTGTGTGTGTGTATATATATATATATATATATATGTATGTATGTATGTCTTTACTATGTGTATGTTTGTGACAGAAGGTAAAGGCATAGTGATAAATCAGAAATATTTAAATGTTTTTAATCAAGCACAAATTAATGTTTGCCTTACTTTCCACAAATTTGAATGTCTAACTCCATTTCAAATCAAAAGCTGGCCTTGATTAATAAAAGGCAATCTTTCCATTGTATTTATCTATTTTTGGATACGAAGTGCATTAACACTGTAGAAACCGATTATTCTCAATGAGAGGCATTTAACATTTTTTGTTTGTAAATCTCTATGGGCTTTAGTTAATCACATTCACAAGCCTCTAATGGACATGCAATACAGTTTTTCAAGATGGTAAATGGCAGCCAAGTCAGATGCATGTATAGGCTAACAGACTTGTAGCCCTTTTTTCATTAAGCAACTGTATTTTAGATCCCACATGACAAGTAGGCATCAGAACTGCTCACTGGGGTGTGTCCTTATTAATATGCAACTGTAAGGATGTAGCAAACCATCAGCATCTGCTAGTGTTTGCATTGGAAAACCAAGACTAAAAAGTGCGCAAATGACATGGTTGACTATAAATAAAACCTATGTTATTGGGGAAGAATGCTGACCTGGAAAGAGATGTGCAGAGTATACGGTTTCAGTTTTGCCTTCGGCTTCATCCAGTGAACTCTGCTGTATGCAGGGATGAGATATTTGACTATTATTTGGAGTACAAGCCTGGAGAATTAATCCATTTATGTATCACTCACAAATTGCAACAATATATGATTAATGGATTTATGGAGCTCTGGATATTACTGGTAGCAGCCACCAATTGTGCACCAACCATGCACCTCTACAGAAGTGCTAGTGCTACATAGCCACTGTATCACAAGTGTGTGTGCAGACACCCCCGAGTCCACTCACAGCATGCTTTATCCTTGTTGATTCACCGTACCTTTAAATGTGCTCATGCTGTAACTGAAAGAACATTTGGAGTTGTCAACATATGATTCCTGATGCTTGGATGACTGTGGAGCAACACATTTACAGTACACGCAGGCGAATTATCCTGGCTAGTTGTGTTTTATATAACCTAACCCAGCGTAATGCACATGATGATGTAATTGAAATCCAAATGTTGTAAATGGCACATGCTTTTGGACAAAGCTGTATGCAAAAATAACAAATAATAATAATTTAATTTCGGGAGGGTATTGTAGGTGTTGATTTAAAATCTGAAAAATGTGTTGCTTTCATTACATATTCACTCTCTACTATCCCCTTCATTAACTGCTTTGGATACATGTATCTGTTAAACAAATAAATAATAATACTAATTTTAACAAGACGCTTTTGATTATGATTATTATTTTTGCTAAATAGAGCCTTATATATTAATGGAATATTGCTTCTTCTGTGCAACATGAAAGAACTTTTGTCTGTATTTAAAAATAATCATTGATATGCATCTTATCTATTTTTTTGTCTTTCTTAATCAAGGTGCTGTTAATAAAAAAAAAAAAAAATCCTTTTGTGTTTCTTTGTATTTGACCTATTATACACAAATGTGCCAAACACAGTTTTTAATGATTTTCCTGACTAAAGGCTGGATTTAATTAAAACTTTGACCCACCTGTCAGTCAAAACCCCCTAACATGTGACTTTATTGTAGCTTTCTGCTTGCCAGAGGTGTCTTACCCGATAGAAGACTGTCATTGAGTTATAGATTTGGACAAGTAATAATGTATATTATACAAAAATGAGATTATAAATCATGATAATATTGTCTTTATTTATATTAATAAGAATTTCAGTTAATTAAACAATATTGTTCAGAGAGACTGCCTGACCGACTGTAGAAAGATGTCTGGTTTTGTTGGTTCGAGCCAATGTGCTGGTGATTTGGTTGTGCCTTTGGCTGAATAAATATCCCTTTTTATTATTTATTTATTATTATTTCTCTTTCTGTAATGCACCGCATGTTACCCTAAGCTTAAACCAATTGACCATGTCAAACTCTTCAATTAAAAATATTTCTTAATGTCAGTGGGAATTGCAGGTTAGATTATGTTTAAATAAAAACATCAAATAACTCTTTAATAATGGAGAAAAGGCAGAATTTTGCACTTGACTTGACTAAATGTATTATTATTGTAAATTATATTACATATATTTACATAAATATATACAGACATATTCTCATAATGTTCAACTGGCTTTCAAAATGTATTTTCTGTATAAAAATTAAACACACACACACATATATATATATATATATATATATATATACAGTGTGTGTGTGTGTGTGTGTGTATATATTTGGAAATCACCAGCAGGTGGCAATATGACAGTAAAAAACAGATTTTAGTGTGGTATCCAATGTGCTCTGCTTAAATTAAAGAGATGTTTTTCTTGCATGCATGTATTTATTTATTTATTTAGGATACTGCCACACTAAAGAATTGAGTAGTGTTTTATTTGAGATGTCTTCTTCCCCTAGCTGGGGAATTACAAGTGATTGAAAGAATTAACTTTTATTTACAACATTAATGAAGTAAGAGGCCTATTTGTAAATGCATACAGAGCTCATGCAAGATTAATGCTTTCCTCAGGAAGTTTTTACATTGTATGTAGACTTCTTTAAATTCTAACTCTTGTTGAACAGCATTGCTCTCACCATCTGTCTGCTCATCCGGCGAAGCATTTGCCAGTCTATTGGCATTTCAGGTTAAAGTCATTTCAAATCCTATTTTTTCCATTGTCCTCCTTGGTCTATTTTTTTATTTTATTTTTTCATTGACTGGAACTGAGTTTTCAGTCTGTAACTCTCTTGATTCCGTGAAAGTGACAATATCTTTGGCTTAGGTTTTTTCTCCCTTTCTGGCTAAAAGCTAGGGTTCACCTACTGTCAATTATTTATGCAGCTGTTCTTTAACTTGTGTTATTATTTAGTAAAAAGTAAAAGCATGTCCAGTATTCAGCAGTGGTAATGATGTCAATGAATCTAAAGCACTTCATAAAAACATTTCTTCCTAGTAAATTGTCAAAAATTGTGCAAGATATTTCCCTTTCTAGCTGACTTACTTTTGGGAAAGTCAAAAACAGCTTGCATTAACCAAAAGCAGGGATACCATTAGGGAATGTGTTATGGATCTTAAAAAAAAAAACTAAAAAACAATAGGAAATCATTATAAAAATAATAATATATTTCTTAAACTATAAAATATTCAGGAATTATATGAAAAATATGCAAGAAAAGTAATGTAATAGGTTTCATATCACATCTTTGAGTGTTAAGAATGGCATAAACAATATAATACTAAAACAACAGAATTAGTTTGGAATAATAACAACACTACAAATAATGAATAGATATCAGCATTCCCACACACGATTGGTAGTCTTTTGAGAGAGATACATTTGTTGATGGCATCTGCTCTTTGAGATTTATTTTGCCATGCTGTGATGCAGGTTATGGTGATATCATTGAGATTGGTGGGATTCCTGATAGTCACAGTTTCCTCCAGATAAAAACATATTTGATTTGGATTCAGGGTATGTGGTTTAAATGGCAAGTCCAGCACTTTGATCATATTTTTCTTTAGAAATGAAGCTGACTTGGCTTCATGCTTCAGATTGTTGTCATTTTTAACATAAAACTACATCTGATGAGCCTATGACCATGAGCTGTAGTTCTGGTCCATTGTATGTCTTTGAAAGTGGGTGCATTTATGTTGCCTTCAATCATACAGTTGTACAGGCCCTGAACACATATAACTATGTCCAATCAATATTAGAATTGCCACCAAATGTACAGCAAATGTTTCAATAAGCCTTTGTTAATGTAACTTAAAATGTTTTTTTTTCTTCCCCAGACTGTATAGTCTTAATCTTTTCCCATTCATTATCTATCTTTTAGCTATTCACACATCTCATTGCAAATCGATCTAATACTATGATGATGATTATTATTATAAGTATATCATACACTATTTTCCTTTTGAAATTCTACTGTAACTTTAAATCTTCAGAATGCCTAATTGTAAACATAATCCATCTACCTGTTAAAAGCACTACAGTGTACCTGTATCTTAACCAATACAGCTCCACTCTGCTGTTGACAATTGTATGCCCTCAGTACCGTAACTCATAAATAAACTGTAACACTTTACAATAGGTCTCTTTAATTACAGTGTTTTAACATAGCAGTAACTCAGTAATTACATCTTAATTACTCATAATAACAGTATAATTATCCATTTGTTTACATGTACTTAATGTGTAAAAAGTGGGCCATGCCTGCCAGGGGCATAGGTTTTGTTTCAGAACGGGGCGTGGTGGGGGGGGGCACAGTCAATCAATATTGGGGGAAGCTGTCAATATTGGGGGGAGGGGGGTGTCCCCTACGCCTATGGAGCCGGACATACAATGTTGGGGGGGACAATGGTTCTCTCAACATTGAGGGGAACTTGTCCCTTCTGTCCCCTCCTAAACCAATGCCTATGATACCCGGTATAGCTCCAAAGGCATCCTTACCAGACAAATGTGTACTTACATATACCATTAATAATTTGTACACGTTAAGTACATGTTAACAAATGCTTAATTACACTGTTCTTATGATTAACTAACATGTAGTTACTGAGTACCTAATATGTTAATACTTTACAATAGGTCTCCCTTGTTAGTGTGTTACCAATAAATCCTATGAGAGTTTTTCAGTATTTGTTTGCACACAAGACAAATATTAAATTAGAAACAAGAACATACAGTACACAAAGTACAATAGCTTACAGATCTTTACATGTACAATGGAATGTGAATTGTAAAGTGAAACTTTGGCTCACATTTGAACTGCCTATGCATACGATTGTTTGTTTGTTTGTTTGTTTTTTGGTAAACTGTATTTTTGTTTAAGCAAATTTAATTAAAATCTCATTTGACAGACTTTTAGTTTTTGTTCTTCTTGGGCTGACTGAAATTGACTGGTTGTCTGTAAAAGTATATTACTGATGTTGTTAAAAGATGTATAGAGAAATCCAGCACTTGGCACAGCTGATAAGAGCAGATGTTTACAAAAGCAAGGATATATACAGAATTATGTTTGTATTGAATCATTACCTTAGTGGTGATGTATTTTCTACACAATCTTTGTGACTGTTAATATTAAGAATCCTCCTCTCCCAATTGCTGCTGGTGGAGCTGCGCAGATACGCGCAGACCAGCAAAAAGCTGCACTTCACAAATGATATGTTAATGTTATGATGACTGTTTATGCTGCTGTGCGGCACTCTGGGAGCAGGAGGAAGATGACACAAACTGTAAGTCTGTCCTGTTGTGATTAATTGTGGTCAACAATGGACGTGTCTGTTGAACACACAGGGAAGAAGCATTTTGTTTACTGTTATCTCCTGTATCAAATGGAGAAATGGCCACAATCTTTCATATTTAACACTCTGACAATTAAATAACTTCATAAGGTTGGCAAAAGAAAGCTGTAAATTCTCAAAAATAGTTAAATTATGCCATTGATCTGTAGAGTACATTTGTGCACACTCATACTCATACGGTAGATTGATACTACTGTATTTTTTTTGTGCCACACAATGTATATTAATCTACCCGTTTTAGTTATTTTACAAAATGTAAAAGCAGTAGATACTACGTAAATATACGTTAAAAAAAAACAAAGGTACATTGGTAATGATTTAGTGCAAGTGCAAGCAAAACACAAAACAATATGGAAGGGTTACTAATGCAGCCAAATTAACAAACTTCTACTTGTATGTAACGGCAGGGCAATGGGAGAATCTGTGGGACTTTTTTGGGGGGGGTAGACTGTGATTTTAAGGGGGTTTTTAAATTAACTTTAGCATTATAATCCTCAAACTTAATGCATGATGAAATGTGATTCATGCATTTGACTGCACTGTAGCAATACTGCAACATATACATTATGTATTAATTGTATGATGCACTTATTCTTTATTCTTTAATGTTTAATTCACAATAATCTGTGAGCAAAAATGGAACCTGCGTATTTATAATATTTTTTAGAAAGAATATGTGCCTTGTTTCATTCAGCTTAATATTTTGCAGCAGACTCCCATTAGCAGACTGGAGCTGCACTTGCTCTCCAGACTACAGAGGGATATTGGGGGAGGTTCCAAGGTGGTGAGGGGGTTGTTCTATATGTCCATGGTTTTTAGAATTTTCTGTATTGTGTTTTGTTGGCATGTTTGCTTAATAACTTAATTACAACAAAGAAATACATATAAATACTGGTTAAGAAATTGCTGTTTATATACTTTTAAATCCCTAATTTATCATTGAAACCCTTTGGCACTTAGCAAAGTATACAAACCAGACTTTGGGCACTCCAGCCAAAAAAGGTTTGCCATCCCTGGTCTATGGGGTTAAATCTCAATATATTGATGAATGCATAATGACTTTTACTCTAATGTGGATTTAAAAGCTACAACACTACATGAATAGTTCATAACAGAGTTTTAGATTAATATTCTTGATTTACTCAAGATGGACCAAAGCATTTGATGTATTGTTTTTTTGCTGTTGGTCAGTAATGCTCGATGTAGTTTGATTGTGGGCAGCTAGTGTGTGGTATGAATGTTGTGCGAATGCTTGTGCTTGTTGAAAGTGGAGTGTGTGATCTCTTGTGACCCCTGCTACACACATACCCACACACACAATAGGAGGAGAACGGAGTCTGATTAGGATGATATGTGTTTGAATGTGAGTAGGGAACCTAAGAGCTGGCAGCTTCATAGGGGAGGTTCAGAGTTCATTAAAGGACTGGCAGGTCAAGTCTCTGTGAAATTGCAGTTGTGACTTCAGTATGATTGCTCTGACTGACTGCCACTAAGACAGAGACTGTTGTAAGTTGAGTTCACCTACAGTGCATTGCTCACTGGATTCTTGTATGACATTTGGGCAGAATTGCTGCTTACCTCTCTTTTTTTTTTCAATCCCTTAGAATAGTTCAACATTTTTAAAGAAACCAAATAAAATGTACATTTATCCACAAAAGAATGAAGAGCTAAGTAAATGCATTGGTAAATTCCTTATGGTCTGGTTTCTAGTCAATATTTAGTAATAAACAATTAACTGTATTACTTAAATTTGCATTAGGCTAATGTGCACAATACCTGAAATATTTAAGTGATTTATCACTTAAGTATTAAATAGACCTTCAGCAAAGAACATCTTACTGTCATTGGTATGATTTCATAACAGTTTTTTTTCATTTGCTGTTTTGTGGAAGTAATAATACAAACAAGAAAACAATTGATACAGATTGCATCCAGGGAGTTTCAAAACATGAAAGCTGTAAGATTTTGAGACTGATCTCATTCTTAATTCCTTTTTCATTACTTAAAGAATTTATGTTTTCCGCATATGAAAAAGAACATCCTGATGTTATATCATTGAAAAGACTGTGTTTATAGTTATTTTTCTTCAAGGAAATTATTGAACAGGCATTCGTGCAATGTTGCCTATCAACACTAATTGTCTGTGTTATTATGAAAGTCTGTCACAGTAAGTGAAAAATACAATACAATTCCGAAAATTAAGTTATTCCCAGGCACCACATTTAATTAGCCTTAATAACACAACACTAATTAAAGTCTATATCAGTTGTTCCTCTGGCCTGACCCCATAACTGTGAATGTGACCCAGTATGTTATGGTAAAGTCTATATTTTCAAAGTATATTGAAGGTGTCTGCAGCTGTTTATCATTTCGAAATATTCTTGTGTTTCTTCATAGAAAGGTGGAATTTGCATTCAGATTTAAACCTCTTGATTGTCACTATCATTATGCATTTAATGTGTCATATTCAGTTTAGAAATAAAATTGAAGCCTTTTTGGTATAAAGCCAGTCATGTTTTATTATTTTTCGTTCTCTCATACGTTGATTTGGGCACAATCACATTAAAATCATTAAAACAAATATTCAACTTTGAAATCATACTGAAGCATTGCATTTAAAAGGGAAATGTTTGTTCCTACACTATTCTTTAAGTCAGTCAAAGCTATAATTGAATATTAATAAAGCGCAACACCACAAAATAGTCTAATTTAATTTATCATTAATCATAAGCTTTCATGTTCTACTTCACTGGACTGATATCTCTCCATAACCTACAGCTTTTCAGTTCAATATATTTTATTGTATTATGAAAAAGGAAAATACATAGTCTTAAAGCATTATAGGAACCCATTTAAAAAAAAAAAATCCATATGTTCTTAGCAAAATACACAATCAAACAAAATCAAATTAAACTATGGATATGACAATTCCCGTAACTTATAGAACATATTACATGTAGTCTGGGCAATATTGGCAGGTTTTCTGTTTTTTAATGGACTGTCATTGAAATATCAAACAGCCCTGAAGAGAATTGTTTTACATATTGCTTTACATGAACAGTTTATACCATTTGTGGATCAACAAAGAAACCTGCGGAGCCTGGCACCAGGCATGACTCATCTTCCTTAGAGAGGCTCCTGTATTGTACAGCAGCTTCACACTGTCTGCAGCATGCAGATGGATTTGCAAAGACACGATAAGCAAAGGCAGACAAAAGTAAGACATGTATTTTAATAAAGGGAACCAAATTGTTCTTGTAATAGCAAACCAGGGCCTTTCAGTTACTTCTACAGCTTTACATTTGACAACTAACATTTAAATATTCTTAGATTTAAAATCTCAAAACTTCAAACATGTTTGCAGCACAGGCCAGATTACCAATTGTTAGCCTTCTGACTCCCATAAATCCAAAGTTTCCATGTGAGCAGCATATTAATAATTTTTTATGTTATATAAAAAACATATATATGTGTAATACTCCACTGAAAGTTGTACTTTCAGAAATACTTATTTTTATGCTGCAGGAAATCTCTGAATACATTTCTCTACACAAAACATTAGGAATACTTACAATCTCTCATGCCTCAGCCAGGCGTGCTACCCCTTATCCACCAGGAACACACTCATTGGCAAGGCAGTATTTGTGGGCCACGTGCTGCCTGGACCTGCTTCAAGGCCGAGGACATTATACTGCTGCCCTCTGATTCACAGTGGGTCCCTGTGCAGTACCACACTGCCAGCACAGCCAGGAGAAACTTCATTATACTGCTCGCTGCGATGTAACGATGCGATGTGTAGTGGGCATGGGAGATCAGGGTTCGATTCTTGGCGCCGAATGCCAGTCTCCTCCAGCGATACAATGCAGTTAGTTCAGCTAGCATTTTATCAAATACAAAAATAAGATGTTGGTAATATCTGTATGAACATTTCATTTTAATTTTGTCTAAGACTGACAAGGTTAATAAGATTGCAAAGTGAAGAGGAATATGTGGGGGGGTGGAGATTTGAAGATTCAGATCATTGCATTGGGAATGGTGTATAAACCTTCACCTTGTTGGCTGACCTTTAATAAATTTGTCACATCCAATATGAATGCAAATAACAATGCTTTTTTTTGTGACATTTTTATGGTTATCACTCTATCCAAGCCTAAATGTGCTGATGTTACAGTGCTAATGGATTCAAAGGTAACCTATGGCTCCAGTCTTGGTCAGCTGCCTTCAGAGTCACTTGTGTATGCATTGAGCTGATAAGTACTGCGGTTCATTTTCCTCTTGGCCGAGCACAGTAAAAAACTCCAGAGTAATAATTGCTTTAGCCTGAGACGAGGATGGCTAAATATGCTTGATTGCTTTCTAAGCTTCAGTGCTGTGTAATGAAATATGGCTGCTCAAGGAAGGAACTATGTGATAGCTTTCTTGTCTTTTTTTCCTGATGTTGTTGCACAGAATCCCTTAAAGCATTTTTTATTTGGCATTATCTTTGTAATAATGTTATAATTAAAGGGCAAATTCTGGTCTAATTATGGATTCCTCACCACATCAAAAAGATTGTCCCTAATATTCAAAGTGTCACATTCAGCTTTTTACAATTTAATTTGTACATTCATTAGTATGGACAGGATATATCAGTAGACAAATAATAAGCAGTCCTCCTTACATGTTACAATCTGTATTCAAGGGCAGAATTTGACTTGCCTTATAACTCCCTCCCACCTTCTTTTTCCTTTATTAGTTAAAATTACCTAAATAATTGCAATTGTATGAGTTATTTATGTATTTGCGAGTGCAGCATTCTTCTAAATTACTTAGAAATGGTCCTAAAGAATTAAATGCAAAAACAGATTTGTTTTTTGCCCCCTGAGTGCCTCATCCACTAAAGGCTTCTGGTCCGAGTTCCAAGTTATGGACTTGAGGGTGCTGATTATACAGACACGCTCAGTGACACAGCATTTCGTATTGAGCAACAGTTGGGTTACATCATATAGAATCAGATATGGAATCCTTGGCTTCTCACATACACCCAGATTCTTGTATTCTTCAACTATTATATTCAGTTCAAACATTACAATGACTTAAAGCAGCTACACCTCTACCCTGATATTACATGGTCTTCAGGAGCCCCCAAATACATTACTGTATTATAGGTGAAACCGTCATATATCAAACTTGCTTTGGTCTTGAGCAATTTTGGATTTAATAGTCAGCAAATTATTTGTTAGATCTACCAGGGTGTATGGAATAAATACATCTCTACAATGGTTACATTGTATCTCCTTTCTTTAATTTCAATTATTGTATAAGCTTACTTAATAGATAGTGTTTTAACAACACGTAATAAACACTGCTAAATGCAACCATGTGGGCTCGGTTTCATCATACATCAATTGTTTCGTCTGTGTGTAATACTTAGGAAAATGCAAAATTCACATAAAATATCAGAATCGACTATATTATACCTAGATTGTTAAGTAATATGAACTGTTAACTATTAAATAGTCTGAAAACACTTTGGAGATGGGAGTTTCTACTTACAGAAAAAAGTTAAAAAGTTAATGTAATCAACTGATTTAAAATGTCAACATTATAATTGTAATAATTTCTGAATTTCATGATACTGTAACGACCCACAAAATAAAGTAACAGAGACTTACGTACCGTTTGCGAATACACGGTTTATTCTTTGCACGTGCAAATAACACAGACTACTGTTGGCCGTAGTCTACGCCTGGACAGCAAGTAGGAACAGCGAACACACTCTTCTTTGAGAAAAGAAGCAAACAGGTCTCCACACCGCATCAAACCCGCAGACCTCTCGGTTCCCAGTTCTGCCCTTCCCAGCAACACACCTGTATTTATCACCTCCTTTTACAGTCCGCCCTGTCCCCCCCAGCACCAACCACCTTTGGCAGGCGCCCGGGGGACAGACAGGCAGCTCTTTCGCGCCCACAGGGGTCATAACCTGCACAGACAGAACAAAGCATACGCAACAGAACTATATACACCACTACCCCCCTCGCAGTACGGTTTGCAGGGTCGCTGCAATACATTTTTAAATAATTGGTTACATTGAATACAAATTAGAAGTAGCAGCAGTTTATCTTAAAAAAACTGTGAAACTGTTCTGTTCATCCTAAAAACATGGCTTTTCAGTTTAGAATGTGTCTGACAAAAGGGGATAAGAGAATTGTTACATTCAAACTATGGACTGAAACACAGTGCAAGTGTGTTTTCAGAACCATGTCTAGGTTACACAGGAGCTGATTTACAGGCATCTATCTGGAGCATGAGTCATTCTGTTATGCCAGCCATATATCCTGAATCCAACTTGATGTGCACTGAAAAGCCGGAAATGAAAATCCATCTGTGCCATCAACAAGTGAGAAAAGTACATTACCATATCAAATAATTGTTTAATACAAAATTGCAGTTGACAGGTTTACTGATGATTTCGGACATCTCTCACAGTCTTATTAAATTACAACACAGTTAAAAACACATTATTGCTTATGTTGCCAGTTACCTAAATTAGGTTAGGATTGAAATATTTAAAGCTATGACCCAGATTAGTGACAGAAAATAAATCTTTGATTGTAGACAAAAAAAGAAAAATAATAACTTACGTGCAGATAAAATGAAAGCATTTTGCATACATATATTTATCAGTAACCTGGTTTTGCTAATCTGCAGATATTGTTATATTTGTAAAGTTGAGAAACAAGTATAAATAATGTAGGGTTTGACAAACTTTACTCAGACAGGGTTCCATTAACTATCTTTTTGTGTGGAAGTATCGATTTCTATTGAATGGCAGTCAAATATTTTCACATCCCTTGCTTTAACTCTTGAACATTTTCTCAGCGTCAATAAACTCAAATTATTAATATTGTTTACGTTGTTATGTTTGTTTGGTGGTTTTTAATCAGTGCCAGCATTAAGGAAGTTGTGATTCAGAAGAACACCATTCACACAAGAGCATTAAATGAGAGAACCTCAGGATTTATAAAGTGGAGAGAACGTTCCCCCACCAAACCCTCTTTACAGCCATATAGTTGTTGCTTTGCTTATATAGTTCTAGTTGAAAAGACATAAAAGGTGTCCAAGTGCCTCCTGACCTTCCTTGCACTGTAATGGACTCCATATACTCATAAATCCTTTGCAGAATTCCATGAGCCATTGTTTATATGTTTTACTGGGTGACAAACACTGTTGGTACACAGATTAATAAATAAGGTCTTCCAGTTTTGTTTCTAATTGTGTGTTACATAAATTGTATCTTTATCTCCACTGTGTTCCTACTGTATGATGAAAATAGAAATTGTACATATAGGAGGTAAAGTAAAGTTATATTTGTGTGTTTTGTTTGGCCCTGCTATTTTTACAACGTGCAGGTCAAAGGGAACCCTATTACTGGTTTGATAGCAGAATATAGACATTATGTTGCTGTCTGTCACATTTTTGCAAAGCAGTTGTATGCTTAAGACCAATAAACAAATATCAATGTAAAACATTCCTTCATGGACTGAAGAACTAAAAGACACATCTCACAAATATTAGTTTGAATTGCCATTAAACTAGCAGTTAGGATTGGAATGTGTTACAATATTTCCCTGTCAAACATGTAACCAACCACTTCTGGTTTGAAAATAATATTAATACCCCTACTTCCTGCACATAATAAATTGCAGTGGTGACTGAAAATAATTGCACTGTAAATTTTGAAAAGTTCAAATGGAATCCACATATCTGCAAATGGGTACTACAGGTTCCACAAATAATACATTTTCAGTTTTTTCTACATCTTTTTATATAGTTATAAGCATGTATCCAATTTAGCAAAATGTTTATCACTCATTTTGAAGTAACAACCCTCAGCACATTTCTCGTAGTTGGTTCAATAAGTGCCTAATCATTTACACTAATATTAGTCTACAAGCTTGTGTGGGCATAGCAGCATCTGGTAATGTATTTAGCAGGAAATAGCCTGAGAAAAATCTTCCAACACACTGTAAACACTAATTCTTGAATAACACATATCTCTAATTTGTTTTTCTGCTTTAAGGAGAATATGATGTTTTCTGCTGTCATTAATTCCCATAATCGAAAAGACTATTTAGCAAATAATGCGTTTCCTTTAAAATTTTGTTTTTGGCACGTGAATACTTTGCGTGGTCTCATATTAAAGGCTTTCCCATGCTAGTCATGCTGACATGCATAATCTGTTCTTATTTTGTTCATAGACATATCAATATTTAACATGTAGTCTGCTCAGCTGTATTGAAAAGGGGTACACAAATATTATAATAATGAATATTGTTTGCTATGACATTGAGCTGCACAAGGAGGTTTTGTTACAGTATAATATTATGTACTGAAAATCTCTGAGCTCCTGTACTAACTTGAGAGACTAAATCAATTTTAAGTGATTGAACATTTCATTTCCATTATATCACCAGCACACTTCATCATCATGTAATCAATTTGGCGGAAAAAAAAAGTAATTTGCTTTCTGAATGAGAAAAATGTTGTCAGACTTAGAAGTAGAAAGTTCTTCAATAATATCAATACTTGAAAGAATTCAAGAATATTTATGTTTACATTCCAAGCTATAAAGCCAAGAGTAGCAAATGATTGTTGTCATGACTACTACAGCTTGAACCTGAACGCTTATTTCTACATTATATATTTTTTCCAATTAATTTGAAATTTGTTAAGCTAAAATTGAAAGTAATAACACATATTGTAATACATGTAACACAAGATATGAAAACAGGTAGATATCATTTTAAATGACACATGACTATGAAAAAAATCTAGTTTTTTTTTTTGTTTTGTCACCAAATGAAGCACAGTTCACTAAGGGTGTTTCTGCCATTCATCGCTTTAATTAACTTTAATTAACAATTAAATTCCATTGACCTCAATAATATGAGCCCCAGGACCAGTAAATAATCCAAAGATCAACCACCATATTTCACCGTCGTAGCTATGATGTTTTTTTTCAACTTAAGCATCCTTCTTCTGATACCAAACCCAATGCTGGTGTGCTTGACCAAAAAGCTCAATTTTGGTCTCATCTGACCATAACACCCTTTTCCATTTTAAGTTCCAGTGCAGTTAAGCAAGCTCCAGACACTTTGTTTTGGTCTTTTAAAAGCTCTTTGGTGCTCATGGTTGAGTCTTAGCTTTGAAATGCACCACCCAGCAGAGGGAACCCACAGAAACTGCTGCATTTGTCCTGAAATCATGTGAATCAATACAATTTAACACAGGTGGAGGCCACTTAACTTGTTTTTTGATTTTGAAGGCAATTGCTTACAACTGAGCTAATTTAGGATTATTATTATTATAAGGGGAGTGAACCTTATCCAACCAAGCAATTTTTAGTTTTCATTTTTAATACATTTTCTACTAATTTCTAGTTGTGGGGTAGGATGTGTATGTAAATTAATAGATTTTACTGCATTTAAGTTCCAGACTATAAAGCAAAAAAAATGTGAAAAGGGGGTTTATATGTCTCTTATTTTTTTATTGTTGACCAACCTTAAAACAAATGATGTTTTGACAAGGATGAGGGAATCCTAAACAAATGCTAGATGCGTGTTCAGGGAACAGCTGTCACAGCTATTTGGAATCTTTATTGAGAAAAGAGTTAATGAGGAGGAATCACTAGAGTTGCGGGTGGTAAGCTAGAAAATGAATGGGATATTCATAAGCATATGGTTTAGATAAATACACACGCTCATCAAAAGTTGGGCAGATATTGCCATATGTCTTAGACCAATCTGTGTCATTAATCTATTTTGCAGGAAGCTTGCCGTTTGAAGTTCAAATGATCTTGATTAAAAAAATGATAGACGATTTAAAATAATTCATAAAAAGTGCTATATTCTCTCTCAAGGGAATTTAATCTTATGTTGCTATTTGATATATTTTCCCTGTGTTGCAGTCCTAATTCCATATTGAAACCCTCTAGTTGAACCCTGTGCTTTAAAAGGCCATTATGTTTTTTATGAGTCCTACAGACTTGTTGAGACTGCTGTTTTTCAGCTGCTCACAGTTATCTGCAGCCAGGTGTTTAGTGTTGCTTATGACCTCTTTTATTTGTCACTGGTGGCGATTTAAAACAATTTCCTGCACTTTATGAGTGTAGTGGAAATGCAATGACGATTAATTTGATAAAGTTCATTATGTAGGTATCCTGGTGTGACATTAAATGGTGACAACTGCTGCTTCTGATTTTTTTTTTCTTTTCTGTAATTATATTACTTACCTGCTCAATGTTTTGTTCCTTATTTATTTATGTATTTATTTTCAGTTCTCTTTCCTGAGATGACAACAACAGGATGAACCTTGGAAGAAGGTAAGCATTTAAGACGTTTAAAACATTGTTTTAAAATTGTACAGGGTGCAGTCAATTAATTTGGAAAATATTTGCTCCAAAAATCTGTTTTCTGTGCAGGAAGTGTGTGGCAAAAATAAACGATACATAATGAAATCAATTAGCTATGGAATTCCACAGTGTTTCAAGCTTGAAAATATTTAGTATTTTGTTTTGGTTTGATGTCTGACATTAAAATAAAACTAAGAAACAGCCGTACCATGCCTGTGCCACTGAGTGCATGATAGGTGAAAGCTGGAATGACCTAAAAACATAAACATATTGATACAATTTGATGCACACCTACTGTCAGCTCAAATTGAAACATGTATTTTTAAAGAACCAATAGAAAAGTACAGTGTACATGTGTCATTCCAGTCAAATATCTGTCAAAAACAAGAACATACACAGAAGCATGGTGAATGACCATTTATATATATATATATATATATATATATATATATATATATATATATATATATATATATATGTATCTTTAATCTATAGTAGTATGATACTTTGTGATATTTTATCAGGAATGATTTTTCTGTATTAATTTTCAGTTTATAATCTATAGTGTTAACAAAATTAAGCACCTTTTCCATTAAGAACTCTCAAAAGAGTCTGGGAGTTTCTGTACTTTCATTATGTGAAGAGTGAACTTTTTGTAATTTTATATTTCTTCATTTGGCAAACACATTCTGCCAATGATAAAGTTGAATTCGTTTTATTACAACTTCTAATTAATAACATAGGGGCCTAATTTTCCAGTTTGGTAAACGATTTACTCATGAGTAAGGCCAGCAGTTTATAAAATTTTTCAATTGAAGATAATTATGAGTGCTTTTTACAACTCTTTTGAAAGTAATGTAAGCTATATTTTATAGTAACTCCAATTAACATACTGCATTTACTCATTAGTAAATTCTTTACCAATTTTGGAAACCCAGGCCCATAATTCATGATACTGCCTTCTGATTTGCAGCGATGACTTGGCTAAGAGATAATTTCCCTATGCACCAGATGACATACATAAATTACAGTAAAGTACTCAATTTAAGGCATGTGTATCACTTGAATGTTATAAAATGTACACATTAGATAATAAATACTATTAATTAATATTAAGCTCTGTCCACACAGCTGTATTGTGACATTCTAGGCTATTTACATTTCCTTCACAGGCACAAAGCCAATGGATTTAGATCAGTCTCTGAACTAACTCACAAGATATTTCAGAGATAGCATAAACCCATCTTTACAGCCTGTCTGAAGAGCTGTCAAGGTATTGAAGGGCTTTTGAGGGTGGGGATTAAAAAGAAGCATACTAAGTGACTAAGTGAAGCTAATGAAGTACACTTCATTCAATCAGATGTCAAATTACCGCAAAGTGTAATGTTAATGAAAAAACACCGTTTCATAATTTGTCTGTATTTTTTCCTTTTCAAGACTTTATGATTTATTTGAAAATATATACAGATCAACTTGCTTATGTCTGCACGTTTAGGCATTTGTAATTGTAATCAGCATTTCTATAAAAATAATGTGTGGTGAGGGTCAGAAAAGTGATTATAATCGCTCTTAAAATGCTCAGTTTATTGTTTGAGATAAAGTTCTTCTCTGGTATTTAAGTGAACTCAGAATTTTAAGTTCAGGTGGTAAAAGCAAATTATTTTTTATTTCTTATTATTTATTTCTTATTATTTTCATTATTATTAAGTTTTGCTTACGACGTGAATAATTTAAATTCAATGTGCAAACTTGTATCCGCATCAATCACAGTTGCCTAATATTAGCAAACTTTAACAGCATTGTGTGCAGAACATCTTACGAAGTTGTATTTTGAAATACACCAGAAAACCCAATTTTACAGCTGAAGAGGTATAAGTACTCGTTCATGCTTTTCTGCGTTTATTTAGAACAGCTCCACAAGCAAAAAGCTTGACAGATTCTGGAGACCTTCAAGCGTAAGTACATGCGGTGTCACAAGTTAAGATGAGTGAAAGAGAACAACAGGTGAAGGTCCCCTTGTTAAGGTGGTTCGGAAACTAACCTGCATTATATAATCTTAGTGCAGTGGTTATTTTCAGTTCTTCGATGTGCAAAGAGGAACTCTTCAAATCATCGGATAACTCCTCACGTAACACTTATTTTTTCAGTAATCTGTTGGTCATCTGTGAGGTCACAAAACCAATTTGGGGTTTGCAGGGATGCTCAACTCCAGTCTACAGGCCACCCCAATGGAAATAAGTTTTTAATAATGTTTTTTTCAAATCTATTTCTGTATGTATTGTTCTGTATCACCTGATTGCAATTTACAATCTGTCCTTCTCATGGAATAAAAGTATGATTGAACATAAAATCTCTGTAATTAAACTGAGAAATGGACACAGATTAACAATGTTAATTACAGCCTTAAAGGCAGGCAGGTACATCCAAAATATTCATTGAAAGTAAGCAAATCTAACTTTAACAAGTCCAACAGCCTTTGTCTATCTCTTTTAAAATAATTACAAGATGGCTTAATTTACTTAAATCAGTGATTAACTTTGTGCAGCTCCCAGTAATGTAACATTCATTTGCAATACGTAACAAAAACCTCTGTTTCAAAATTACCCTTTAATTAAAATAATTTGTTTACTAAAATGTTTTTTTCCATTACCCTGTAGTTTTGAAAAGAAGATCTGTAGACCTGTTTTCCAAAAGTGTCTTCCCAGCAGCGTAATGGCACTCTACCAAGCATCATCCATCCTGGTTTCATTTATATTGTTTCTTTTGACACTCTCTCTAAACATCCGCACACTGTAGCCTGTTCTTTGTGTGGATGAAAGGAGAGAACTGGCACAGAACAATGCGACTAGAAGAAAAAACATCTCCAAGGAGTAATTTCGTTTAAAAAAAATCACATTTTAAATCTTTTCTGCATGCAGCACTGTTATAATGTTATTCATGTGCAATTTGTAAGTTCATTTAAATGCTTCATGAGTTAAGAAAAACATTACACAAAATACATTCAAAATAATAATAAATACCATTTATATTTTCCAGCTGCACTTTAAATTTTCAACTAGTAAAATCTAAAAGAAATACTGATGTTCCAAAGCACCATATGTTAGAGATTGGTTTAAGTTATCAATAGGGTTATTTATGTATTTATTTTAGCCTCTTAAGATACTAGGGCCAGTATGAAATCAAAGTCTGACCCACCTTTGAATCATAAACATGTCACAAGATGGAGACTGAATGAGACTCCTTGGGTCTACCCAGTCAAAAGTCACCATTAAGTACCAGGTTTAAAATGTGTGATTAGTGGCAGGGTCTCATTTTTATTCAATCTTGCCTTCGTTTTTATCCAGTCATAGCACTCGTGTCCTCAGCACTAAGCCTAGCACAGGTCTGCATCACAAATACTGCAAGAGAGCAAGCAAACCACATTTAAGCCAGTATTGAAATCTCAATTAAAATCTAGTCTAGCCTGAAGAATACATTACTGTTCCATCCATGATTGGTCTCTTCAGGGCCACAGTACTGCCAAGCCTTTTGGTTTTACTTCAGAGATTAATTAATTTAATTGTAAACTGCTATTCATTCACAATTGTTTAATTACAACAAATAAAATTGTATGTTTGTTTTATTAAATTAAGACAGTATGAATGGTCATCTAATTTAAACTTACATAAAACTATTTATTTTCATCTACACTTTTATGGTAGAAATGAAAGGATAACTCACAAGAACATACACATTAGACAAAAGGTTTCTACCTTGCTGCTGTTATTGTATTTCATGTGTTGTAAGTTGCCCTGGATAAGGTTGTCTGCCAATAAATAAATGATAATAATAATAATAATAATAATAATAATAATAATAATGATTAGTGCTTTGTTCCAAAAGAGCTTCATAATGTCACAATGCCATTTCCAAGTTGATCATTTCATTTATGCAGAAACATTAATGAAGTTGAGGTTAAATAATCAATGCCATCATGAAAGAGGAGCAAAACACGTACTCAACTGCATTTCCAATAATAATGTATGAATTAATCCATTCATCGATTTTCAATAATCTCTTCTCATGGTGAGCTGGAGCCAAGCCCATCAGGCACAGAGTGCAGAGCAGGGTAAACACTGAATGGGACACTAATCAATCTAAGCAGCATGTCTTTGGGATGTGGGAGTAAACAGTAAACAGCGCTAAGCACTGTGCCACCATGCCACCCTGTATATAAACATATGTATATATCTATATGTGTGTGTCTCTCTCTCTCTCTTTCTCTATGAGTAAATATGGGATGTAGTGCATTTGGAAGAAACAGCATGCTATTGAAAGGAGATCTACCCACTTGCCTGAAGAGAAACGTATTTGATCAATGCATATCAGTGTTCACTTATGGCTGTGAAACCTGGTCACTTAAAGCAAACATTATACAGAAACTGCAAACAATGCAAAGCAGCTTGGAAATATGTATGCTTGGAATAAAAAGAAGAGATACTAAAATAAATGAATGGACCAGAGAATAAACCAAAATATAATTGAAAGAGTGAAAATGTTCAAATGGCAATGGGTTGAAAGAAGAACAGATCAAATATGGATACGGGAAGCTATTGAATGGATACCAGAAGATGGCTACATAAAAGATGGGAAGATAAAATCATAAACTTTGAGTAGGTGTAATATGGAAAAGAGAAGCTGTAGATCGAAGCAAGTGGAAACCTTGGGGGCTTTCATCCAACATTGGATCAATGTAGGCTTATGGTGATGTTGATATGTGTGCGTGTGTGTGTGTGTGTGTGTGTGTTAAAGGTATGTAGTCAAGTGCAGTAGCATTTAATTGTTTGTTAAAAACAAAACATTTTAATTAAACATTTCTGTTCTGTTCCACTTTCATGTCGCTCATCCAGAATTAACATAGCTTGCTAAATGTCACTGAGTGCATTATTGTCCTGGGTGGAGGTAGTCAGACTAGCGGGAATTATGATGGTAACTACTTCTGATGTAAATATACTTACATATTATCATGGACACTAACATACCTGCTTTTAAACTACTGCTACTAATCAACTTAGTGCCATATACTATTACTTATGCATAATACTCCCAAATTATTACATTAGACAATCTATTCTATACAATATAGACACTAGACACTAACATACCTGCTTTTAAACTACTGCTACTAATCAACTTAGTGCCATATACTATTACTTATGCATAATACTCCCAAATTATTACATTAGACAATCTATTCTTAATTTTGTAGATAACTTTTAAAATATAGATGTTGTACTGAAATCAGAATGATCAACAATTACAATGTTATCATTTAAAGCATTTGTTAACAGTATCTCAATATTGCTGCCTTTGCCATCTCTTTAATTCATACAGTGAAAGGACAGGTTAATTAATATATTTAGGGTACGTATGAATATGTTGTCCATTTTCCATTGAATTGCTAAATGTAGCTGGCACCCTCTATACCAGATGGAAAGCATTACCTTAATACCCAGGTGTGGATTAAACTAGTACACTAATAGTGATCAACTGATCTCCCACCTTAAAGTTTGTTGCAGTTTTAACAGGTTTAAACTGCTGCTGGGGGTGGTCCTCAGGAAATAACTGCATTAACAGTCCTCAAGTTAGCCTGCTAAGTGCATACATAATCAGAGAGTCCATTGCAATTGACCCAGCATGTTTATTAGGCCACAGATCTTAGGTTTACTACATGATCCATGCACACTACAATCAATGCAACTTTTTTTTGCGTCACACTTGATTTTATTTTCATTCGAACAATATACTCTTATTTTCTTCCCTCGCTATCACAACCACAGCATTTGACTTTACCAAACGAGAAAGTTGTTTTAGGCTGCGTAAACGTCCGAACGTCACATCAGTGAGCGTTCTCAGTACACCCAAGACAAGTTATTTTGTTCTTCCATACTGTACCCGCTGATTCAACTTCGTGAGTTGGTATTGTGACATTATGAAGATGTGTTATAATTATTATGTAATCATTAAACACAATCATGGCAGCAAGGTAGAAACATTTCAGTTATATTTTTAGTAGTCATAAGTTATCTTTTAAGTAGAGATTGGGGATTCAAAATTTCCTCTTATCCGTCTTATAAGTTGAATTAGTTGAAAACACCAGTATTTTATAACAAGGCTTCTGTTTATTGGTTTATTCATTACAAACATAAAAATGCCTTTTTAAGTTAGACACAGAATATCAGTAAGAAAACACTGAACTGCAGTAGAAGAATGGGTTGTCCCACAACCCATTGTTTCAAATTCAATCAATTATATATATATATATATATATATAATTTCCTCCCTCTGTGACTTCGGGTTTTACTAAGCCTGTATGCATAGCTTTTACTAGTCCAAGTGAATGCAGGAGGTAAAGGAGTAAAAGCATTGGGAACAAGGAGACCAGGAGAGAATCTTATCTTCCAAGCACAAGTCTTGCCCGGAGCCTGTGCACAAGCTTAGATTTCACTGAACAGAAGGCCAGGTGAAACGCACAATTCCAATTCAGCACCAGAAAGCCTCTGAGATTCAATACAGAATGCAGTTCATTTTGGCAGGGCAGTGCATTCCCCTCTATATTGGCTCAGACTGATAGCTGGCAAAGAGTATTTGCAGAGCAGTTAATGATATTTGCAGTAGACTCTTTGGAGGACACTGTTTAAAGAAAATCCAGTGTTCAGCAGGTGTTGTATAATCTCAAAAGGATTAGTTTTATCATTTTATTGTGTCCTTGGTAAAAAATGTATTGTTACAAGACTTGCATAGATTAAAAGGTTGTACAGCATTAAACCTCTCATTTCCGAGTCCAAAATAAATTACTCATTTGATCTTAAAAAAATAAATAATCTTATGTTCTTGTTAATTAGTTTTTCTCTTTCGTTCTTTAGTTTTTCTTTTACCTCATGCAGGTTTATGGAGCATTTTCATTATATGTAATTGTTAGCATTTTGATGGCGATTGTTCTTCTCAGTGAGGGCCAATAAGCTTCATAATAATACCCTACATAATGTACATCACATTGATTTGGGCAACTAGTACTAGTCGGCATCTAATTATAATTATTATGGTTTCTACTCAATTATGCCACAAAAAGTAATTGTTTAATAAGTTAATGTTTTCAGAGGAACAGATATATGCAAATGCTACATTCAGTTAAAACCAAAGATCTCAATACACCCCATGAGAATCTCAGAACTGAACTGTGTATGGTTTGATCATTTTGTCTTTATGGTTGAATTGGAAACCATTCTGCTTCAAAACATCAAATCAAAGAATCACCATGGTAACAGGTTTAACTCTTAAATTGTAAAGGGGGTCTATTTTGACCTCAGCTGTATTTTTACTATGTAATTGAGCCTATTTTCCATTTATTATATAGTGAACAGTTAACTACTTAATAGTTTCACGAGTGCCTATTTGTAAGATGAAATTCATGTATGAATTTATATTTTTTCCCTCTTCTTTTCTAAGTGTAGGTGAACATTTCATACTTTTGAAATGTGGAACTGCCTTCCTCCCACAGAGCCAGTTTTCATCATGTTTAAATTGGACTACATAATCCACTCAAATTATGTTAATTACATTATAGACTGCAGACTTGAAAACCCCCAATAAATGCGTTCTTTTTATAATGGTGCACTACCATTATTGGATGTTTATTTTCATTATTATTTTTTTAAATTTCTCTCTGAATTACACCAATGTTTTACTTTCCTTCACAGCTAGGTACACTACCGTTCAGAAGTTTGTGGTCACTTACAAATGTCCTTGTTTTCGAAAGAAAAGCAATTTTTTTGTCTATTAAAATAAAATAAAATATATCAGAAATACAGTGTAGACATTGTTAATGTTGTAAATGACTATTGTAGCTGTAAACTGCTGATTTGTAATGGAATATCTGCATAGGCGTACAGAGGCCCATTATCAGCAACCATCAGTCCTGTGTTCTAATGGCACGTTGTGTTTGCTAATCCAAGTTTATCAGGCTAATTGATCATTAGAAAACCCTTTTGCAATTATGTTAGCACAGTTAAAAGCTGGCCTTCTTTAGACTAGTTGAGTATCTGGAGTATCGTCAGTCTATTCTTGTTCTGAGACATGAAGGCTATTCCATGCGAGAAATTGCCAAGAAACTGAAGATCTCGTACAACGCTGTGTACTACTCCCTTCACAGAACAGCGCAAACTGGCTCTAACCAGAATAGAAAGAGGAGTGGGAGGCCCCGGTGCACAAGTGAGCAAGAGGACAAATACATTAGAGTGTCTAGTTTGAGAAACAGACGCCTCACAGGTCCTCAACTGGCAGCTTTATTAAATAGTACCCGCAAAACACCAGTCTCAACGTCAACAGTGAAGAGGCGACTCCGGGATGATTTCTTTCTAGTTGCAAAGAAAAAGCCATATCTCAGACTGGCCAATACAAAGAAAAGATTAACATGGGCAAAAGAACACAGACACTGGAAAGAGGAAGATTGGAAAAATGTGTTATGGACAGATTAATCTAAGTTTGAGGTGTTTGCATCACAAGGATCGGATCTCAAGCCTATTGAGCTGTTGTGGGAGCAGCTTGATCGTATGGTATGTAAGAAGTGCCCATGAAGCCAATCCAACTTGTGGGAGGTGCTTCAGGAAGCAGGGGGTGAAATCTCTTCAGATTACCTCAACAAATTGACAACTAGAATGCCAAAGGTCTGCAAGGCTGTAATTGCTGCAAATTGAGGATTCTTTGACGAAAGTTTGAAGGACACAATTATTATTTCAATTAAAAATCATTATTTTTAACCTTGTCAATGACTAGATTTCCTATTCACTTTGCTATATTTCCTTTTTATATATTTTTTTTTTCCATGGAAAAGAAGTAAATTTCAAAGTGACCCCAAACTTTTGAATGGTAGAGTATGTTTGTGTGTTTATGTTGTTTTTGAATGAGATAATCTTTACCTTAAAAGTGGAACCTCAGGGGGTAAACATTATTAACATAGAATGCGTTCTACAGAAACCTGTCACTAATTATTGTCAATGTTAGATGAACCATGGTGTTCATCTTAACTAATTTCTTGGTTTGAGTTACATGCTTGCAATTATGATTAAATACAGTCGATACCATTTTCCACTACCCACACATTTAAGGAAGAACATAGAGAACTAATGCTTCTGTATCGAGGTTATTTCCATTCATTCCTCTAGCTTCTGGTACATGCATTCTTTAATTTCTCTAAATCTGCAGTGCTGTTCCAGTTGTAAACAAGAGGAATGTAACCAGAAAGTGAAGAGCTGCACAAAAGCTATGAAATGACGCGTATCATTTACAGGTATAAGAAATATGAAGAATATTGACATTCAGTGTGTCCTGTAGCTTGTGTTTCCTGTTGTATTTGGAATCACCCTGAGGTAAAGATACAATTTAGTTTGTTGTTGAGTACAGTACTAATAACCTGTTGGAGCAACATGATTATGAGGAATGGTACCGGGTGCATGTGGAGCAGGTTACACAGTAGCAAGGACAGGCATACAAATAAGATGCTCCAGGGCAGTTGGAAATTAGAGGAAAAAATCAGACACTAAAAGAGGCATTCCTTCTTCTGAATCTTAATATATAAAAGTAGATCAAAAAGGCTATTCAAGTTCGGGGTTTTAGTACTTGTGTCATGTTTGTTTTCTTTTAACAAAAGAAAAAAGTATAGAATAGAAAAATCCACATATCTTCAGCCTTAGAAAATGAATAACAGTAGTACTTTCACTGGGCAGATATAAAACAGTAAAATACCCTACAAGCAATTTCAAACTGCTACTGGAATCATAATACCATGGCAACGTGAGATTAAGTTTGTCCATATTACTGGAAATTATCACGTTGCCTCCTACCTAGATGGCAAGAGTTGGGATCACATGTAATGTTTGGATGTAATTACTGTACTTCATGTGGAAAATATATTTAATAGAAGTGTCTGCAGCTTTAATATTTATAGTTGAAAACATTTTTCAATTTTTGCACAAGTGAAAGTATGTAGCGTTACAAGAATTGTTTTCTTCTAATGTGTTTGAATTAAAGTACAAAGACATGAGGATTGTAAGTAGTGCTGAAATGGGAGCTTCTTATTGACCTATCCTGAATATACTAGGCATGTTAAATATGGACCACATCACTACTTAATACTTAAAGTTGGGCTTTGTTAAAAGACATTGTGTTGTTTGTTTGTTCTTCCTAATTCTGGAAAGGCTAAAAATGTATGTTGATTTGTGTTAATCTTACTAATCATTAGAGTCTCTGAATGTATTATGTTCTGCTTAAAGGAAGAACTGTATAGGGAAATAATCAAAATCCCTTCCCCCATTGCAAACACCGAGTACAAAAATATATATATACTAAATTAAACGGCAACACATTCAAAATCTAATTACAATCTTTGATTCTCATGAGAACAAAATTGTGTATTTGCGAAAGGTGTACACACTTTTTTTCTTGGTAGTAGATAGATGCAATTGTTGGTATAATCAATTAATTGCAACTGAGAGCTTTCCTACTGGTGCTGAATCAAAGTCAGGTTCAGGTGCATTGGCTCAAACAGCAATAAATCAAAAGTCTCAAAAGAGTCTACTCTCCTGTGAAAGATTTACACAGTCCTTTAAAACAAACGGCTGTTATTTTATTTCCCCAACAATATGGCTATTGTGAAAAATGTCTATTTACCAATATGTACTCCTGAGTATAAAAAATGTCCTTGGCTATTCGTTAAGCAGTGTAATTTTCTTCAGTTGTATTAAGTCATGTGTAACCATTTTTTTTTTTTTTTCATCAAAAAATAAGAACCAAACATTAGACGTGACTTCTCAAGAAAACGGAAAGGACCCAAATTGTTAAGTATGTTTTACAGATTGTAGCTGTTCACTTTATCAAGGAAATCCAAAACTTTGGGAATAATCCTATTAAATGTGTTAAAATCAAAGAGGCAATTTGTTATGATTAATAAATGAGGTTAAATTTTAAAATATTGATGACAAAATCTTAACAAAAACGAAACAAAAACTTAAGAATATAGTTTATGATTAGAATGGTGCATAAAGCTTGAATCTGTGGAAGCCCTAGACAAACCAGTGTTAATAGTGATCCATGTTCCACTTCCTTTGTACCTAATAATAAGGTAATAAAGTACAGTTTTCATTTTAATTCCCACTAGGGCAAAATTTTAACAAGCAATTGTGGATTTTGTAACGTGCATGGCGCCTAGCACAGTAACATTCCCATGGTTAAAACATGCACACAATTGCTTGGCAAATTGCTGTCTGAAAGTCTTGTGAGCATGCTACAAAACTACAGGATTCACTTCAACTCCAACATATATGCATATATTTAAATTATATTTTATTCTCTTTTCATTAGGTCACAGATTTTTTTGTAATGTATAAATGTAAAATTGTATTTCATAACAATAAATGTAGAGCTCTGTGTACATTGTTATCCAGGTAGACATCGTTAAGACTTATTTAAAATATGTCTTATTGATTGAAATAAATGTAGTCTCTCCTGTATTTTGTTACACTTAATGGATACACCTTAAGTAAACCAGCTAATGCATGGTTTAATTTTGCTCCATTGATTATTATAATGCAGCTTTGTTTAAATGGTTTCTTGTTAAATCGAATTAAACATCAATTCGAAATCCCCAGAGGCAATGTCCCCAAAAAAAGAAAGTAAAAGATGACCTTTTGTAATCCTTTTGTAATTTTCAAAAGGTTTGTGTAAAGTATACATCACATTCTTCGAGAGAACTGCTATATTTCATGCTAATAAGGTGCCCAGGGAGCATAACTGCTTGACCAATAGGTTTTGAAACATAAACCATAAGGGACAGAATGAAATATAACATCCAGCATATTACTGTCAGAGTTGTTGTTTTATATTTCTTTTTCAATTAAACTTTACCATCGTAGCAAAAGCAGGCCTCACCTCAAGAGGTACTGCATGGTAGGTAAACCTTTGAAAACCTTGACAGAATAATTATAATTAGTTCTCATGAGCTCATAAACTACGGGTCATAAACTTTGTGTCCGTAAACCTGTAACACAGTTTGATATAATACCATGTGTTTCGTTTTTTCCCCCAAAGCTCACTTATTAGAAGTCCTTTAGTGATTTTTGTAAGTTTAAAGTACACATTGTCTTGTTTTTAGTATCAGTGCTATTTTCAATTTTCAATATGTTCTAATGTAACCTCCATCGTTATCAAGCTAGTGATGATAACGCAATTTTTATACTGAAGTGTAATATTAAGTATATTGCATGAGCCTTCAACATAGCATTTTACAGTATTCTAAATTCTACATTCTGAACTGTGAAATATGGTACACACATATGCATAATAGGTAAATGGCTGTATAATAATAGTGTAATGTCCCATAGTACTAGTGATAAAAGTAAATAAACATATTTATATTTGCAGTTTCATACTCTCAAGGTTCATATATAGAATAAAGCAATCCCTTGCCAACTGCGGGGGTTAGGTTCCTGAAAAAACCCACTCTTGCCAAAACCGCTGTTGGCAAGACTGAAAGCCTATGGGGAAAATGGGGTTAGGTTCCACAGCTGTGATTTACACTAATTTGTTAGCGTAATTATGCATCATATACATTTATAAACATGGGAAATATGTAACTGAAGTCCAGATAATGACCCTGGCTTGAAAACTAGCACTGCACCCCCCTTCCATTGTCTCAGTGAGGTATATGTACATACACTTTGCCTTGTTGCGTATGATTTGGCTACCCAACGGCACATTTTTCTGCAACTGGTCCTCAATCCATATACCAAGTGGCTTTTCCAGTTTTTCAAGGTATGTGTCACAGGGCACATAGGTCACAATTGTAGATGAACTACTAGAAGCACTAGCCCTAATTACCACTTCACTTTTTTATTATTCTCACCGTGGATTCATGCACACCAAAATACCTTTCAATCAACGTTGCACTTTCACCACTAGCAAGACGATCAAGCAACTCCACTTATCTTTCAAGTCAGAAGCACTGCCCAAAGGGGAGGGGTTTTCAGCGTGCATTACTGGAACGTATAGAAGACATTTGTCTATCAAAGCTGCCATTGGCCCTTGTGCCCGTCACTCAAACAGGACCCTTCCACTTCTTGTTTGTATAAAAGATGATGTCTGCACAAAAACTTCCTCTTCTTGCCCTTCGCCTTGGTTCGTCAAGACGCGTAAGAGAGCCTCTGTGTTTGTCCAAACCAGAAATCTGTGTTTTTCAGCTGACTGGCAGTACATACTGTGCTTTCCTTCCACCGATTTGCTACAGTTGTGTGTTGATGTGCTATTTTAATGTTAAAGTCCGTCGGTGCCTTGGTTCATCTCGGCTTTCACACGACTACTAGTCGTTTAATATTATTATTATTATTATTATTATTATTATTATTATTATTATTCAGATTAGTTCTCTGTGTTGGTTTTTGTCCACAGGACTTTTTCCACCACAGCGAGAGTGCATGCAGCAGTAGTAATAGCCAAGGCCGGCCACATGGCCTAAGCCTTGGTCTGTTGTAAGAGACTTAGCCCTCGAGAGGGGATCCTCCGCCGGCTTGCACCTGCACTATAGTCCGCAGCTGCGGCTGTAGGAGGTCTCACTCTTCCAGTTTACTGATGTGCCTCGGTACTCACACTGACCGGAGCACTTCCTGCGCGCGCGCATGTGTGGTACTGACGGGATGCAGAGACCCCATTCCTCCTTTTCCCAACCCCGCCACTGTGCTGCGTGTGGCCACCGCATGTTACTGGCTTGGAGCAGTGAGCGGTGACGTGGGCTGCCCAAGTTCTGGGCAGTCGCTCAGCGGGCTGTGGAGTCCCCCCAGATCCCCTGGCCAGTGGACCCCGCCCTCCAGGTTTGAGATAGGGGAGTGGTCGCAACGGCCTACATGGGCCCTCCCGCTACTGCCTGAACTCCTGGCGGAGCTGCACTCCATCTGGGATCATTCGGTGATGGTCCCCACCCAAGCACGGGCAGGCAAGGTCTACGCCAGGACCCAGGGTGCGCAGGAAGCTGGGCTGGTGGATTTCCCCAGGGTGAAATCCACCATCTCGGCACTGGTGTCCTTGCCCCCCCTCTCTGTGATGCCAAGGGACCTGTCCTGTCCTGGGCCTGATCCTTGACCGCCTCTCCGAGTTGGGCCTTCGGGTCAGAGAGAAGAGCTCTCTTGTACCAACTCAGCAGGCGCAGTTCCTCGGACTGTGCCTTGATTCCTTCTCCATGCTGTCCATGCTGGTGCCAAAGAGAATTGCCTCCATAAACACACGTCTCTCCCTTTTCCAGTTGAGAGCCCACATCAGGGTGTCCCTTTGCCAGAGGCTGCTGGGCCTTCTAGCGGCTGCATCCCAAACCCTCACCCTCGGCCTTCTTCATCTAAGGCCTCTGCAGTGGTGGTTCGTGTCCCATGGGATGCATCCTTGCCGCAACAGAGCACGTCGAGTGACAATCACTCAAGTGTGCTGGCAGGTGCTCCATTGGTGGCGGAGCCTTTCGAATTTAAGGGAGGTCTCTGGTCGCACACACTATATCGGCTATGTCGGAATGGTGTCTCCACCCGCTGGACATTCAGCAGCTTTTTAGCTGCTATGGCAGGGCAGAGGTGGACCTCTTCGCTTCAACAGAGTCCACACATGGTCCCCTATGGTTTTCTGTTCGGGATTAGTCAGGGACCCTGGGGATTGACGCACTAGCCCACACGTAGCCATGCTGTCTCCTCTATGCATTCCCACTGTTCCCTATTCTCCTAGTGGTTCTGGAGAAGATCAGGCAGGAACGAGTGACAGTTCTGCTGGTAGCGCCTCGTTGGCTCAGCAGACTGTGGTTTGCAGACCTGGTTTCCCTCTTGGTTGGAGAGCCTTGGAAACCTCCCCTGCGGGCAGACTAGCTGTCTCAGGTGCAGGGCACACTGTGGCATCCAAACCCAGGCCTGCTCCAGCTCTGGGCTTGGCCCCTGAGTGGGATCACCTGACGGTTTCAGGTCTGTCTGACGCGGTAGTGGCTACTATTCAGTCAGTGAGAGCTCCCTCTACGAGGTCACAGTACTCCTACCGCTGGTGGACATTTCAAACTTGGTGTCAGGAGAAGTCTCTGCAGGAGCTGTTGGACCAGGGCAAGTCCCTGTCCACGCTCAAGGTTTATTTGGCCGGCATCTCCTCATGTCATGTCAGGATTGATGGTGAACCTCCGGGCTCTCATTTTTTGGCGGCACAGTTTCTGAAAGGTGCGCGCAGGCTGAGGCCTTCCCGTGCTCTTTCCCTGCCCATGTGACACCTTGATGTAGTGCTGAATGCACTTTCCAAGGCCCTGTTTGAGCCCTTGCTGTCAGCTGACTTCAGATTAGTCACTGATGATGCCATTTTTGTTGGCAATCATGTCGACAAAACAAGTGAGCGAGTTAAACAGCCTGTCTGTTCACCCCATGTGTGTCCCTTTTGTGGGAGATGGTTCCAGGGTTATGCTTTGGCCTAATCCTGCATTCCTCACGAAAGTGCTGTCTTCTTTCCATATCAACAGGCCTATTGAGTTGATGGCTTTCCATCCTCCTCCCTTCTCTTCGGAGGAGGAGAGTAGGCTACACCTGTTGTGGCCAGTGCGGGCTCTCAGGTACTA
This sequence comes from Amia ocellicauda, assembly GCF_036373705.1. Lineage (NCBI taxonomy): Eukaryota > Metazoa > Chordata > Actinopteri > Amiiformes > Amiidae > Amia > Amia ocellicauda. Next base: position 26,446,861 of record NC_089862.1, on the reverse strand, counting down.
TTTGGAGCACACTAAGGACATTCGGTGCTCGGACCAGTTGTTTGTGTCCTACGGAGCACGGATGCAGGACCAGGTGCTTTCAAAGCAGCGCCTTTCACACTGGACTGTGGACACCATTACAATGGACTATGAGTCGCCTGAAGCCCTGGTGCCTGAACACCTGGTGGCGCACTTGACTCGAGGTGTAGCCACGTCGTGGGCCCTTTTTCAAGGTGCCACACTGGCAGACATCTGTGCGGCTGCGAGTTGGATCTCGCCGCACACCTTTGTTTGGTTCTGCAGGCCCGGTTCCTTCTATTGGGAATCCGGTGTTTATCTCAGTAGCCTATCAGACACTGGCTCCTGGCTTTGCTATCCCTGTCTGCCCCTGTTGAGCATGCTTGGGAATAGCAACGCAGAACCATTTTCCCTTCCTACCGGACTATGACTTGTATATAGTTAATTCTGTAGGTGGGAGTGTATGTGTTTTTTACACCTGTACCCCGCCATTGTACATAGTTCTTTGTCGGCAGGCCTGTGGCCCCGCCCTTGCTAGCTGTGCTGAGGGCCGCTGCTGCTGTATTCAGCGGGAGGCTTTGAGTTTACTCTTGTACCCCACCGTGTATGTAGTTCATTTGTTATTGACATCAGTAGAGCATCTGTTGCTGCTAGCTGCTGGTTAGCAGTGTGTAACTTGCTCCTGTGTATTGCGTGTGGTGCATGAGCTGGCTCCTGCATCCCGCAGTGTATATAGTTCACTGGAATAGACAGTTGAGCTTGTCCGCTCCTTATTAAGTTGAGCGTGGACGACTGTTCCTGTTCTTAGAGAGGGCATGTTGTGCCTCGCTATGTATATAGTTCCTTTGCCAGCAGTCTGTGTCCCGCCCTAGCTATGTTCCCCCGCTGTATATGTAGTTCCATTATTTAATTGAAGTCTGGTTAGCCCACTGTATGTTGAGCACAGGGTGCAAGACTGTACCCTGTGCTTATATGGTGTGGTCTTGGTATTGGCCCGGCGGTCAGCCCTGCTTGTATAGCAGGAGCCCGCTATTACTAGGCTTCACTGTAGGCACAAGGTTCTTTTTGCCCGTGGATACACCATTCGTTATTTCTTCCCAGTTCAGTGTGACTGCGGCCTTCGTGTCTGGGCAGCCTGGATGTGGCCCCAAGGGGCCCCTGTGGCTTCTATCATAGAGTTGGTACAGCTCCTAGTAAGTCGCCTCAGGGCAAGCTCTCTTACTAGCTCGCTGCCCTCCCTTGCGACGGTTTGGTTATATTGTAACACCTTCTCCTCCTTGTGGAAAAGAAGCACTGTCCAAGGATTGCAAGGTCGCGCGGGAATTCTAGCTCACAGCAAAAAAAGGAAGTCTTTGTGCAGACGTCACCTTTTATAAAACAGGAAGTGGAAGGGTCATGTTTGAGTGACGGGCACAAGGGCCAATGGCAGCTTTGATAGACAAATGTCTTCGATATGTTCCAGCGATGCGTGCTGAAAACCCCTTCCCCTTGGGCAGTGCTTCTTTTCTCAGATAACCACGGTTGCATACGCAACCTATCATTTTATTGCTAAGGACAACACTTTCCTTGCCCTTTTTAGCTTCACATCATCTTCAACATCAGCTCAACACTAAGAGGTCATGATTTATGGCAAAAATGTATTAATTATATAATAACTTTCACAATCACTGTGCAACTTCACAATTCCACAATGTGTTAATTAATTAATTAATTAAAAAACAATGAATAGTTCAAAAATCTTGTGGGAACACAAAACTATGAATAACGTGAAATTGTACACCGTAGTAGCCAAAATTGTCTATACATTTTTTTGCATGGACACTCGAAACCATGTTAGGGAATCCCATGGTTGGAAAGAGATTACTGCATAAGACCTAAGGCTTCCAGAATGTCATTAGCGGTTAACATGGACCTAAATTTCTAAGTCACTGAAAGTGTATTTAGGCCTTCCATCTATTTCTGCTCACTGATTCCGGTGGCTAAACTCTTTGCAGAAAGGGTTTCTCAGCTTGACACATGAGACTGGATTGCCCAATTCACCTCCTTCCCTATTATCACAGCCTTAAGTCAAAGCTCCCCACAGTCTGTAAGGGGATTTTGACAGTGTTAAGTTGTATAGATTTGAGTTATCTCCAGAGCCCCTTCTCTCCTCTAATGCAGTCTTTGTTGATTACAGGCTTACTTGCTGGTGGTGAATAGTACTTGATTAAAGAGCCAAAAATCTAATTTAAAGATTTATTGAGAAAGCAGCTATGGTGCCAGCTTTTGAGTGTTTGGGCAAATTGATTATGGAGGTGAAGATGAAGCATATTCAGATAAACAATTTCCTATGTGTGTCTTTCCATGTCTGTGTGTGTACTACAGGTGCATACTCTGGCCTTGCAGTATGGACTAGCCTTGCATACTAATATGGAAATCTTTTTTCTTGGAAGGATGGCAACTGATTTTATAATACCAGATATATTGTAACACAGCATCCGCTTATCTAGGCATTTCAAAGCTGACTTTTTTTTTTCTTTTCTTGTCTTTTTTTTTGCAATATATTTGGCAGCCTTTGCTCTGTAACTGGGATGAAATAACTACATTGATCTTTGGCACAAAGAAAGCTCATCTCTAGGCTAATCATTGTGTCATCCAATAATTATTTACACATTTAAATGGAGAATTATTGCAATCCACTGAGCAGGGATATCTTGCTGCATGCAAATAAGGACAGCATTATGAAATATTAGCTGTCATAAAGAATTCTTTGTATGTTTACTGGAAATCACTTGACCTAAAATGCAGTTGAGTGTGTAAGATGGATTTGAGCCTATATAAAAAGTGATTTTGGTAGCACAGGATATAAAGGGATTCGTCCATTGAGCATTCTCTGATCAGTTACACTACCTGCCTAATGGAAATTCTGGTATTTAATCTTCAGTGCAAAGTGTGCAGAATGGTTACAGCTTTCTTCAAAATGCAATTGCTATCAGGCATTTTAAAAAGAAAAAATGGTTGAATGACAACAATAAACACATCTGATTCAATGTTTACATCCTTTGTAGTTTTCAGAATACATTATATTGACTTTCACAGTTTATTCATTGTACTTTACATTCAGTTTCATATTACCAATTGTGTTACTGATACTGATGTGTAAATGGGACATTGCCACCTTGCAAACACATTTTCTGTTTGCACTGTGGTTAACATAAATAAATAAATACAGTGAGGGAAAAAAGTATTTGATCCTCTGCTGATTTTGTATGTTTGCCCACTGACAAAGAAATGATCAGTCTATAATTTTAATGGTAGGTGTATTTTAACAGTGAGAGACAGAATAACAACACAAAAATCCAGAAAAATGCATTTCAAAAAAGTTATCAATTGATTTGCATGTTAATGAGGGAAATAAGTATTTGACCCCTTCGACTTAGTACTTGGTGGCAAAACCCTTGTTGGCAATCACAGAGGTCAGACGTTTCTTGTAGTTGGCCACCAGGTTTGCACACATCTCAGGAGGGATTTTGTCCCACTCCTCTTTGCAGATCCTCTCCAAGTCATTAAGGTTTCGAGGCTGACGTTTGGTAACTCGAACCTTCAGCTCCCTCCACAGATTTTTTATGGGATTAAGGTCTGGAGACTGGCTAGGCCACTCCAGGACCTTAATGTGCTTCTTCTTGAGCCACTCCTTTGTTGCCTTGGCTGTGTGTTTTGGGTCATTGTCATGCTGGAATACCCATCCACGATCCATTTTCAATGCCCTGGCTGAGGGAAGGAGGTTCTCACCCAAGATTTGATGGTACATGGCCCCGTCCATCGTCCCTTTGATGCGGTGCAGTTGTCCTGTCCCCTTAGCAGAAAAACACCCCCAAAGCATAATGTTTCCACCTCCATGTTTGACGGTGGGGATGGTGTTCTTGGGGTCATAGGCAGCATTCCTCCTCCTCCAAACACGGCGAGCTGAGTTGATGCCAAAGAGCTCGATTTTGGTCTCATCTGACCACAACACTTTCACCCAGTTCTCCTCTGAATTATTCAGATGTTCATCGGCAAACTTCAGACGGGCCTGTACATGTGCTTTCTTGAGCAGGGGGACCTTGCGGGCGCTGCAGAATTTCAGTCCTTCACGGCGTAGTGTGTTACCAATTGTTTTCTTGATGACTATGGTCCCAGCTGCCTTGAGATCATTAACAAGATCCTCCCATGTAGTTCTGGGCTGATTCCTCACTGTTCTCCTGATCATTGAAACTCCACGAGGTGAGATCTTGCATGGAGCCCCAGACCGAGGGAGACTGACAGTTATTTTGTGTTTCTTTCATTTGCGAATAATCGCACCAACTGTTGTCACCTTCTCACCAAGCTGCTTGGCGATGGTCTTGTAGCCCATTCCAGCCTTGTGTAGGTCTACAGTCTTGTCCCTGACATCCTTGGACAGCTCTTTGGTCTTGGCCATGGTGGAGAGTTTGGAATCTGATTGATTGATTGCTTCTGTGGACAGGTGTCTTTTATACAGGTAACGAGCTGAGATTAGGAGCACTCCCTTTAAGAGAGTGCTCCTAATCTCAGCTCGTTACCTGTATAAAATACACCTGGGAGCCAGAAATCTTGCTGATTGATAGGGGATCAAATACTTATTTCCCTCATTAACATGCAAATCAATTTATAACTTTTTTGAAATGCCTTTTTCTGGATTTTTTTGTTGTTATTCTGTCTCTCACTGTTAAAATACACCTACCATTAAAATTATAGACTGATCATTTCTTTGTCAGTGGGCAAACATACAAAATCAGCAGGGGATCAAATACTTTTTTCCCTCACTGTAAATACTATTGGATGGCTTTGTACTTTGTTGTCTGTTTGTCATTGAAAAGCAAATATTTGCTAAGTGTGATTCAACACACAATTTATTGTCTGTGCATTCTGCATAATATCTTGCCACACAAGTAGATGCAAGATCCTTTTCAGTGTATGTAGTAGTATACTCATAATACAACAATGATCCTGCTCATCTCAGGAAGCTGCCAAGTATAAACACAACTTATTTTAAATTTGATACGATGATATTCTCTCTCAGATATTTCTCTATGTACTGCTACTTGGAAAGATGTATTTCATGACATCATCACATGATTATAGGAGTCAGAATAAATGTCTGAATGAGCTACTTCTCTTTCCTATTTTAAATTAGTGTAGCACTTTCTCAGTGTCAGATATTCAAAAGCAAAGAGCTCCTGGGTAAAACCGCTAGAATCTGCTCCAGGAATGGCCCTTCAGAGGTATCAGACAGGAATGATAAGCTTATTAGGGAGCCATCACTAAAGATTGAAAGAGCATCAGCCCCACATTGGATGAGCAGCTGGCGGAAAGATTTTGATTTAATCATGGCGCGTTTCTCGACAGACTAATTGTTCTGATTTATGGTTATCACCTGCATTTCATAGGTGCTCACAAGCAGCACTAATTAAAGGATTATTTTCAACTACACAGACTTTAAATACCCCACTGATTTCTCGAGCTTAGGATGCTGCATGACTGTTTTCAGTAAATTGGGGTCCTGCTGTTATGACCTTTTCATGTATTTTTGCCTACCCAAATCTTTATCTAGATTTTATTCATATTTATTTAAACTGTATTTTTTGAAATGGAAAAAAAATATATTGGAAATGAGTTTTAAATTTGAATCTCCTTAAGACAGATACTATCTTACCATCAGTTATTCTAGATGGTACAATTTATGAAGTACATTACACCCATTTTGTTATTGGGTTAAATAGTCAGTGCAGCTTAGTATTTATTTATTTGTAAAACTTGAAATGCAAAACATGTTTAATGTACTTAGTTGTTACTGTTCCTGTAACTTATTGAAACATTCACAGTCACTGTTTGAACAAAATAAAACTAAAATATATTCAATAACTAATTTGTATTTGTTTAAAAAAACAAATACATATATATATATATATATATATATATATATATATATATATATATATATATGGACATTGAGTTTGAAAATGTACAGGAAATTACAGTACTATAAATGCCTCTGTTGGCATAAACCGTTTCCTATTCCCCAATTATATTAATACATACTTGCTGCGCTGACCATGGTGAATTGCTGAGCATTGATTTCGAGAAATGGCACAGCTGGAGATTAATTGCTCCTAAAGCTGGTGAACATTTCAAGATAAACAGTGTTGATTTAATGTAAACACATCTCATTGAATAGATATATGCTTACTGATACACTACTAACAACACCTTTTTCTAGTTTGTTGTACATCAGATTCAATTAATTAAATTTTCTCTAATGCCGTATCTTTGATATTTATGGGGCGTCTGTCTATTTCTGACCAAGAACATGGTTTGTGTTGCCAGACTTATACCATGCATTCAGTAGCACAATATACCCCTAGTTTACTGGCTTGCCAATCAAGTTAGTCTGCAGTACATCTTTATAACAGACAAAAACTGCAAGATGATTTGCCTAGGTTTGCTTGTAATAAGATTTTGATTATGTAGTGCTGTACACTGTCGTGATTTATTTAAAATGTACAAGAAAAACATTGTGCTATTATGGGAAACATGTATAATTTAGTGCAGTTGGATACTAACATGAATAAATGAGCAGAATTGACCGTCTTGCTTAAAAAAAAAAAAACAATTTTAAAACGTGCTTTAGTTTATTTTTAAAGACTATTAAAACAGAAACTACAAAGTCATTGTTCTCCATCATAATAAATGCTGAACACACTTAAAAAATACAATTTTCACATTAAAGTAAAGTTTCCATCTGGATTTCTCATCTAATTAATTTAACCACACCCTAGTCATTCACAGCTTGACTACAGACGTTAATTTCATGATCTGATGAACAAACAAAGCACTAAAAAAGGCAGGGATTTTCACTTACACTGCAGTTGGAAAAAGAGAATACTTTATGTTGATCAGATGTTGATGTGTTTACAAAGAGAATAATTACTGGCCACCATGAGTATGGGCAACCCAAACACTGAGGATATCAGGACAGTTTTCAATCAACCATCAAAGAGAAAACTATGACATCACACAATTTTAATAATGAGGCCATTGTAGTAATGAAGTGAACCATTTATATCATAAAATTGAAAGCAGTAAGCAAATCTTGAGCTTGTTGGTTATTACAAATATTGTCTCAATACAGCTGGACCCACTATTGCAGTGCCTAGTCATGCTATACCATAGCCAGAGGATAAACCTAAATCCAAATGTGGTACATAAAGCCACCATTAATGGCTGTAAGTGAATGGCTTCTATTAATTAATCAATCATTGTTAGATTTTCAAAAACGCTGATAAGGGTGACCTATTAATTCTAATTTGTGAGGCATTTGTAAATTTAAACACACATGCATATATATATATATATATATATATATATATATATATATATATATATATAACATCTTAAAGTAAAGCTGTTAAGAAGCTACATGTGCACTTGCATACATGTAATTCATAAGTAATATGCAGGGCCAGACGAAACGAAAAAGCGCGGAATCCACTCAAGCCCGTGGAAATTTTATAAAAATAAAACTTAAAACATGATGAGCGAAATTAAAGTATTACTTACTGTAACATAACAACATCCCCCAAGTAATTGCATATTATGCAACACATGTGCTGTAGTCTCTCATCTGCGTTCTGACCGGTGCACTCTGGGGCAGCATGTAATCTGACACCTCAGTTCCAGGGTTTTCAGAGGGTCTTTGGATAGGCTAGATATTTGTAGAGTCACGGTCTGTGATTATGTAAAAAAAATATAAGATCTCTAGGCTGATGACATAAACATAGTAACGTCCTTTCCATTGGTCAATACTATGCCTATGTTCTGCAGTTGCGCAAACGCCAGGAAAGACGCAATGTAAACAAACCGCACATGGTTCTTTTCAGCAGAATCTCAACTAAGCAGCTGAAAACGCATGTCTCTATCACAGATCGTTTCAACATAAGTTAATACTTTGTAACTGATTAATATGTATCTAACACAACAACTTTGTTAAATAAATATTAGTTTGGGTAAACATACCTTCCTATTAGAAGATGTGTGGAAATAATAACTGCAGCAAAAAAGCAGACCTGTCAACTCTCACGCATCTTGTGTCAGACACTCGTATTATTATTGTTTCCCGATATTATCAACAATGATATTATACAACTTTTTATTGTCACAATTTCAAATTAACTATAACGGTTGTGATTATTTATTTCTGAAGGAATATTTTGCAATTACAGCTGTAACTGACCGACCAATATGTTTTTATTTTTCAAATTGTATTAATACAATTTTAATTCAATTTCCTAATAGTTTAGCAATGTGAGCGGCAACGAAAACGTATCTGTGAGGAAGCCATTGGCTGCGTTCTTATAGCGTAGATTTACACAAATCTGCAGAATTCCACCGATTGTGCGTATAGACTTTGTCAATGCATCTGTTATAATTTGAATTGCCCAATCATATTAGCAAAATGTTGGAGCCCAAAAAACCTTCCCATCAGGTCATAAAAATACTACATCTTTTTTCAAACCTAAAATGATAAAAATAAGATGACCATAATAGGAACAAAACTTCCCTAATGGATTGGATTTAGCATCCCTGCTGTAAAGGGGATACTGGATGAGTTTTTGCGTACATCTGTTTAGATCAAATAGCTCTGTTTTTTATTATGTAAATATTTGAGTGTTACCTTATAGCTGGTAAAATATTGTCATTGTTTAAACACATATAGTTGGCTTGTATTGTAATTTAAGGCTTGAATCTAATGGATGCACTTATTGGTTATGTTACTTAGGTGTAAAAAAGTAAAAATAATAATTCAAGTATTTATTTTGTGTTGTTGTTGCATAAAACAATATACAATTAATTAATGCAGATTTTTTCACAGAATTTACAGAAAAAGTTCCGCAGAATTTAGTCTAATCTTCTGCAGATTCCGTCTGGGCCTAGTAATATGTTTACAATATATGTATACTAATTATGCCACCTCTTTTCAAGCAGTGACGTAATACCATTTATTTATTTATTTATTTACTTGGGGGTGGGCGGACACCAATAGGACATAAGTGGAAGTAAATATACAGCATTAGGTACCTAATCAAAAAGCTTTTGATAAGGTTCCACACCAAAGACTGATCCTCAAATTGGAAGCTGTAGGCATTTAGGGTAATGTAAGTAGATGGATTATGAACTCGTTGATGTATAGGAAACAGAGGGTGTCGATAAGAGGAGTCGCTTCTAACTGGAGTGAGGTTGTTAGTGGAGTTCCACAGGGATCAGTACAAGGGCCTTTGCTTTTTCTAATCTATATTAATGATCTGGACTCTGGGATAGTTAGCAAACTTGTCACATTTGCAGAAGATACTAAAATAGGTGGCTCAACAGCACAGGTTATTCAAAGGGACTTTGATAATATTCAGTTGTGGGCCGACACCTGGCAGATGAAATTCAATGTGGACAAGTGCAAGGTATTACATGCAGGTAACAAAAATGTCCACTATAATTACACTATGGGAGGAATAGAAGTAGATGAAGTAACGCATGAGAAAGACCTAGGAGTCTATGTGGACGCCTCACTTTCTCCATCCAAGCAATGTGGGGAAGCAATAAAAAAGGCAAACAGGATGTTAGGGTATATTGTCAAAAGTGTGGAATTTATAACAAGGGCAGTAATGTTCAGACTGTACAATGCACTAGTTAGAGCTCATCTGGATACTGTGTACAGTTCTGGGCTCCACACTTCAAGAAGGATATTGCTGCTCTAGAGGCAGTTCAGAGGAGAGCAACTAGACTTATTCCAGGTCTGAAGGGAATGTCCTACTGAGAGACTGAGGGACCTGAACCTTCTCATCCTGGAACAGAGGAGACTACATGGGGACTTGATTCAAGTCTTCAAAGTCTTGAAAGGCATCGACCACATCAAACCAGAGGAGCTTTTCCAGATCAGCAGGGACACACGCACCCCGGGACACAAATGGAAATTGGGCTTCAAGGCATTCAAGACGAAAAACAGGAGACACTTCTTCATACAGAGAGTTGTCACAATCTGGAACAAATGTGGTTGAAGCTGAAAATTTGGGAACATTTAAAAATAGACTGGAAAGTATCCTTGGATCACTTAATTACAGTTATTAATTTACACCAAATGAGCATGATGGGCCGAATGGCCTCCTCTCGTTTGTAAACTTTCTTATGTTCTAATTTAGCTAATTTATCTAACAACCTTACTCCCTATTTTAGTATAGCTAATGATTGATTCTAGTGCATCTAAAATATACAATGTCATAAAAAAAAATTAACTAATATTTTGCTTACATTTGACTTTTTAAATTGTGTAACTTATAAAAAGTTGTTTCCTTAATAAGATAATAAGTTCCCTATAAAATGTTATTAAACCCACACTGTTTAAAATAATTAAATGGCTCTGATTTAGGCACTTATTAGTTCAATTAAGGGTTCAATTAAGTAATTGATATCTCAGTTGGAAAAAAAAACAGCAGGGTTCGGGGTCCTCTAGGACCAAGATTGAGAACCACTGATCTAGGATGCCTGATTTACACTTTTCTGAAGTCGTTGAGAAAAGAGTGTCAAAAAGTATTGAAAGTAAGTGTGTAGCGTGAATTGTAAATGCACAGCAAGAATCTCAAGCATGCAGTGAGTTCTGTGTGTTCGCAGACAAAATTTTAAATGTGAGAAGGATATTGAACAAGCATAGAATGGAATTGTAAGCGTAAAATGAAAAACAGCAGTTCAGAAAATTCAGTTTTACAACTACAATTTGTATTTTAGCGATTTCTAATATTGACATTGAATTCGTTCCAAGATTAGGGAGACTGCGATTATTTAGTTGTGATGCTACGAAGTCTATCAATATCCATAGTGAACCTTAAAAGCTTTGTCTAACCTAAGTGAAAAGCAAATAAGTCCTATTTTCCACAAATGTAAAATGAATTGCACTGGTTGCTGCAAAGTATAAAGCATCCATTGTCCTTTAGCAGATTAAGCTTGCCACTTAACAGCTTATTTAGCAAAGTTAGAGGCCAATTACTACTAAAGCAATCAATATTTACTAGGCAGTATTCAAAGGGAGGATAGGTGCACTGCGATCACAGAAAGTACAATAGACTTTCAACCTCTTATAGTATTGGAAATGTAATTTGTTAAACTTTGGGATTGTGTACCACATTCTGTTTCTGTTCAGGACAGAATACTTCTTTATGTATGAAAATAGCATGAACATGCTGTGATATTAATTTAATGAATCCTGTGTGTCAGCATAAAAATGACTGTAACAAAACATAATTAACTAAAGAGTTTTAAAATGTAATCAAGGCCAACTTAATTTTATTAAACTGTATTCACTATTTGATGGACTGCTGTATAGGATCACCTTATATAATTAATAGGTCTACATTCAGCATTGCAGTATGCTATTTTTGATGTACTACAATGAAAGGATGGTATGGGTATCATAGTTTGTAATCTAGAGTAGTGTAAGTTGGGTTCACATGATTTATGATAGTATTAACAGTCTTATACTATGAATGTTTCAATTGAATGATTGAATATTGTTTGTAGCTTGAGTAACACATGGCTTCCCTCGGAAGTTCTTGGCAGGAGTGAATAATTGTGTAGCTCAAAATCAGTTTTAAAAAATAGAAAGCGTTTTGAGCTCAAGCTGTACAAAAACAACAAGCAGATGCAATAAAAATTACACACATACTGGTTGGTGTGTTGTTTTATTATATATTTTTTATTTTCCCTTATGTTTTTAATTTAGTGGTTTTCAAGAACTTGTTTATTAGTAACTTGCTGTTAGCCAAGTTAATTCAAAACCCAGAAACCCAGAAACCTGTGAAATAGGTGCAATGGTGAACAAATATGTTGATGAGATTTATAAATTCAGATATTGTTAAAGAGGGTTAAAGAGAGATGTTAACTTTAGTTACCAGAAATTATTGTTCAGGTTTATTCAGATGTTCCTTGTTATTCTGATAATTAATATAGGTTCCATCTCAGCTGCTATGGATAATTAAAAGCTACAGTTGTTCACAAACCAGTGGAAGATTTTGTGGAAAATAATTATTTAAGTTGTAATTTAATTTTCAAATTAAATACTTAATGCTTTTCCTGGTAAATTCTCTCAAACCTCTAGTTCACTTGCATACACTATTTGATTTATAAACATACACCTCCCAGGGATTGGAGGATATCTAGAATTGGCCCTTAACAGGGTTTTAATAACAACAACAGCAGTAACCTATGACAATACATGTGTGAGATAGCTGTATCCCAAGAGCCATAGATTCTATACTTGTGCAGAACACCGAAATACACATCTTACATGAACTGTAAGAGTACCTACTGTGTCAATCTGCAAGCAGTTTGTGTTTTATGATCTCACATTTTAGCAAACATTTCTGACTACATGTCCTTGCTAATCCCCAATCTGCAACTGCTGTACAACTGAATGAGTCAATGTCTTGTTGAGAAAAGTATTTAATGAAGCCCTGGCTAATGCCACTGCTGCTGACCCCTAAATCTGCTCTACTGGTCATAGCGCAAACATTGGGATTCTACAATGCAATTCCACATCTGGATTTTTGATCTTGTTTGCCACACAACAGAAAGTTAGTTAGTGTTATCCTGACTTGTGTTCTTATGAATGCCATATCTCTATGTAATTTTTGTGATACTGACCTCAGAGAGGAAAGATTACAGGCCTTGAGGGACACAGATGCTTAACTTGAAGTCTCAGAGCAGGCTATGATGTTGTAAATGCCTGACAGGTCAGACAGCATTATGGATGAGGTTTTTTTTTTTACTTTTATTTTTATAGTAAGTATTCCCTATGTGTTCTCGCTCTCTCTCATTTTATTTTTTGAAATCCTTTTCTTTGCAAGCATGTGCTGCTGTTAAGAGCTTTATCAGTAATTGTTCTGTCATAACATTGTGTACTGACTGGTTGCATATGTGTTGGTGCTGTATGATACTTATCTACAATCTTGAAAATGATGTTTTTATTCAAAAGCACAGTGGTCTATTAATATTTAAGGCTTTGCACATGTGATTGTTCAAAGACTTCATTCATTTTATTTTGCACACTCATAAACATTATATTGCATATCATAATGTATAGTGATGAATATATTGTAATAAATGTGCAGATGTTTTTTTGTTTAGTTTTTTTCATTCGAGCTGTAAATAGTTTTATTAAGAAAAGATCTACATTATGCTAACTGTTGTATGAATGAATGCCAAGGAAATGGAATATGATCATTTTCAAACTGTCTGAGTAGTACTGAAAGCTTTGCCCTCCACAGCATGTATGTATGTCCATTTCAGTCTGTGGTTCTGAAAACAAGTAGCAAGCTGTTTACAGTTTAATAGCTGGTCATAACAAATGGCAAGCTTTTTTTTTGTAATTATGTGATGGAGGTGCATTTACATTATCACATTAAAACTACATTAATACTGAATTTTATGTATTATTTTTACTCAGATAACACATTCCAACCGATACCTATATGGTATTATGTACTCTACATTTGTTGTGTATTATGGAAATGCAATCTACCGGTGAATGTGATACAGAATGATTTCTGAGTATTGGTACAAATTGTCTCATCTCTGCCTTCATCTGTTTGCGTGTCTAGGTTACTGTAGTGCAATCCTCTTGTATATCCAGTTCACAGACACTGAGTTCAGTGTTCCTCACAGTGATTGGCAGGTGGCAGTGGCTTTGGAAACATTGTATTTGACTTTTGAACTAATTTTTGTGAATTGGAGTAGAAGAGACGTCCCAGGGACTCGGAGTTTACATCATATTGATTGACAAGATCTCCATGACTCTTGGATGGGTATGTACAATCAGTGGTTTTTAAGGTTTCCACTGGGAATTCTGAGTGTTGACAGAGGTTACAAAAGAATGGTTTTAATAAAAAGACTGAGGCTCTCAGGAGAACTTGTCTTCTTTTTGACCTATAACTGCAGTCATCATTTCAGAGATACTGCTAAACGATTCAAAAGTTTTGATTTCTAGCAAACTAATATATGTTACCATGGTTTTAAACAGAATCACTTATGTTTTTCTGAGTTATATGGATCTATGAAGCAATTATTATTTTGTATTATTTGTTTGTATGTTGCTTGAAAATACTGCACTTGCTTTGTTTTTAGTAAAGGAAAACAAAGCAAGTGTGAGAAAGGACATTTCACCAATGCTGCAATATGAACACTTACTTAATTCTCTGTCTTGATTATATAACTCTCTGGCCCTTTTTAACAACAATTAAATGGACACTCCAAGTACTTTTATTGCAAATCAGAACTACTATAGCTTCATCACCATTCAGTGCAGCAATAATTGATCTTCTACCTATATAATGTTCATTTTGCAATGTATTGATTACGACATTGCCAAAAACATTCAGAGATGAAGTCAAGTTCATATGAGAACCAAGTTCCAGAGATAGTTGATGTACATGCAATTGGAATTTATGAAATATATTAGTATAAATATTTAATATATATTAATATAAATAGACTGGAGTGAAGTATTTAACATCAAGAAGGTAGCTGACAAAATCAACCCCATAGATTACTTTAGGCCCTGCATAGAGACCAGAGGAAAAAAAACAGTTAATTGGAAGCTGAATAATAACTATGAGTAGATTTTAATTATTTCCCAACTGATTTATGCATGAATGGCACACATTATCAAGTGTTGTGGGTAATTATTTGCTAAGATCTTTTAAGAGATAGTTTGATAAGTTTATTGAATTAACATGTTAATAACAACTGAATGAACATTATGTGTCATGATGCACCTATTTCCATTTGTTACTTTAGGTTTTTTTTTTTTTTTTTTGGCTTTTACAATTTTCTTCCATAGCTTACTGAGACCGATAGACAATTTACATTTTGTATACTTCCAGAGTTGTGAGAATGTCAAGTCAAATTTATATCTGTAACGTTAGTTTACTATGAACTAGGCTTTTCCAGGGTTAAGGAAACTATTTTGCCAATGTTATGTGTTATATATTAACCTTTGTTTTAGTTGTTTATGTTTATAATATCATAGGCACATCAAAACCGACAATCAGACAAATGAGGTCTGTATGGAATGCACCATGATTGCTAGTCATATGCAATACTGAAGGTCTTTTATGGTTTATGTAAAAAATAATTAAAATGCATATTGTGTATTCATAGGGGTATTATTTAGATTTCTATTTTTGTGCACAGCTTTAGAAATCCATAGTTTACAGGCTATAATTTACATGGGCTGATTCTCTTGATAATAATTAGGTCATAGCGTCCTTGATTGAGCAATTCAAGTTTGGTAAAGTCATGCATGATTACTGCCAAAATACTGGATTTACTGCTGGATTAAGTAATTTTTGGATTGATATGAACCATTCAGCTGTAATAGCGAGGCAGGAATCCTTCATGTATACTGCAGAAATGTGTCTGCAATTAGATCAACAATTTGAAAAACTTGAAAATCCGGGTTACCATTGCACTAAGCTCTTAATTATGTAAGTAATGTAATGTAATTATTTGCTTAGTTGAACCAAATTATAATTTTGCCAGCTCTTAATGTGCTGATGATTTGAAGAGACCTATACAATTTGCTGGACTGTGGCCCTCAAAGACCAGAGATGTGCACCAGTGGTCTATAAAATCCAGCATGAGCAAAAGTTGAAACAATCTGCATTATTCACTTCGTTGTTCAGTGTAAATGTGTTGAGAGAACCCATATGCCTGGAAAGTTCAATATTGTCATGCTGGAGGGGGCTGGCTATTGGTAATGCCAATAAAACCCTTATCTCCCACGCTCCATCTGTGCACGTGATGCACTGGCAAGGCAATGTGTTCCTTGGAACTGTGCCAATGGCTTACACAGTGTAAAATATATATACTTTTAATCATTACAAATATGTAATTGTATTACATTAAATGTGCTATTATCCTTGGCTTTTTAGGAAATCTGTAACATATATCCTAAGACTAGTAAAATGCATGTTTTCTCTAGGTTGTTTCATATCATAGAGATACAGTGTGAACCTGGGAAGCATGTGTTACCTTAAACGCATGATGTAGGGCATTAAAGTTGTTTATAGGTTTTATTTAAGGGTCTTTATTTATTTTGAAGAAAACATTAATGATAAATAAATGAAAATTTCTAGTGCAAGATGTCTTACACTATAGAGATCTCATTCACACCCTTCCAATATGATTGAAATAATCATTCCTTGCAGGAAACTGACTACTATTTATGTATGTATGTGTGTATGTATGTAATACATTGACTTCATATTTTGTTTTTTTTCTTCTGTAATGTAGGAGATACTAATATCGGTGAACAATAAAATGTAATTAGATTTTAATCTCTCATTTATATATTGTTTTATATGACGTAGGGCAACAATGAATTGCTATTTGCAAACATAGCAGCTGACATTACCCACAGACAGAATTCCATTCACAGTGCATATTTCATTGTGTTATTATTTTTCTCAAGTGATTAGGTGGTATAACCGAGACAGATGTTCAAGAGTAGTTAATCAACATCTTTAATTAATTGCACTTTAGATAATTATTGAATAATTACCTTGATTATTCCTTTGCATCCTGGATTATGCTTTAGTATTTTGATTGAAGTCAGTTATGCTGAAAATCAAATGTATATTGTGCAAAAGATTAAGGTATTGATACAAAAGAAAAAACAGTGCTTCTCTAAATTGAAAGTTAGACAATATATAATGCATTATGATTAGAATGATAAAGGTCACAATGCAGTCTATATGTTACACATTTCACAATGTTGGGAAAACGTATATAATTTATGCCAAATTAATTCTTATAGTATACTTTATAATATAGTGATGGATTGTTATTTAATGTGGAGATCAACCAAAGAATTTGACTGTAATTCAGTGACAAATTGTACTTGCAATTACAATTGTAAATGAATATGTGACATTCACCTTTAGAAAACCTCTCAACACACTCAAAGTGAAACACAGATTTGTCATCTTTTCATACAGAGCACATTCCTCTTGTTCCTTGACACAGTCCAAAAACAATTGAAAAGATGAAATGTGTTTTATTTACTGAATCGGTCTGAAGTATACTTTACAGTATATTTCTACCCTCTAGCTCAACTGTTAAATCATTGCAAAATCCAACTGAATGATAGCCAAGAAAATCATTTGAGAGAGATATTTTCAAATAGACTAATTCTTACCCCAGGACTTATGTTCTGGAGCTTTATTTGTCAGAATGGTTTGGAACACCCCCTCTTGATGATACCCAAAAGAAAAAGTTAATTGTATAGAAGGCCTTTGCCAAGTGGACCTCCAGCAATGTATAAATACATTTTTGTCAGCTCAATATTACAAGGCAGTCAAACTGTCAGTAGCATGAATACAAGTTTAAGCATTTGCGTGGCATGGTAGCTCTTACTTACAGCTTGGTATCTTGTGCTATTTTCTCTTCTTCATCATTTGTGTAATTGTAGATGTCTAAAGTGAAAAATATATCAAATATGCAAACTATTCTTGTTTGATTAATGGTTGTGCATAAATAACATTTTGTTTCTTTGTCTTACTGTATTATTTCAGTAACAATTTGGAGTGTTTTCATGAAGATCATATTAGGGTTTTTCTCCATTTATTAATTTAATATACTACTACTACTACTACTACTACTACTACTACTACTACTACTAATAATAATAATAATAATAATAACATGCTGCAGTAGGTACAGATATAGTACTTAAATGCTTCTTTCAACCTCATGAAATGTTTAGTGACCAGAAAAACTGAAACAGTGAAAATGTATTTTTAGTTAAGTAATCAATAATACATAGATTTTAATTATTATAAGATTATTAAAATGACTGAAATTAGGTTATTATTATTAAATATTTGAAAGTTTAGCCTGAAACCCAGTATTTGAAGTGCTTCACAGTTTAGTAAAAATCAAAACATGAACTCTTACAGAGATAAAATGATACAAAATGTTTTCTAAGACATAATGCATTTATTATATCACGCAGATGAGAATTGTAAGCTCTCGACCTCTCAGCATTGTAGCACTTTTTAAGAGAGATGGATTTTATCTATTGGAAACAGCTGATAGTTATAGGAATTCATTTGGTGAGGTTTCCACACACAGCAGCAGCTTTTCAGTTGGCTCCTCAGATAACTTGCTTCAAATCCCAGCAGGCACTAGACTATAATGAAAAAATGTGTATCGGTCACTCTCCCAGCTACTTTCTGTTAATAGTACTTATTGATTACAATGGCAACTGCAGTTCTGCATTTGTGAAAGAAATGGCTCCAAGCTGGGCGCGTAACTACATCACTGTCATCCTCATTTTAGCACTGTTTTATTTTATTGTCTGTAATACATAGCAGGCCAATATCACAATATTAACATTTTCAAAGCCATAGTCAATTGGTGGGAAAAAAGTAGTTTTGACTGTATTGGGTGAGCTTCAGCTTGGGTGTGTTGATTCATCCCGTTACCATGTGACATCAACGACTTTGACTTCCTCAGTGGTCTACTATACATGACAGGATCAGGATCGGCTATGAAGGAATTCATCAAGTTATACCCATGTCACTCATTCCAAAACAGCAAAAGGAGCAGAGCTTGACAGCCATGTAATAATGTCCCCACAGGACTGTTGTCAACACCCCATCAGGTCAAAGAAATTTAAATATACAGACAGCCAGAAGCTCTCTGTAGTTAACACTTGTCTGAAATGTAGGGTTACAGATTTTGATAGCAGATGGGGCATTGTGATAATCATAATACTAACAAAACAAACAATAATTAAATATATGATTACAATTAATGACTGGACACACACATTTACAACTGGCATAAATTATGGAAATAGTGATACAAACATCCAGGTATTGTGTGATTCAATATTTTACATAAACATCTCTTTTGTAAGGTATTGTTTTATGCATGCTTATGCTAATATCATGACCAGTTCCTTGCTTTAGGAAATTCAGTTTGGTAAACTAAATTATCTAATTGATATATGGATGCAACACACAATAATAAATTATCCAAATAAGTGTTACTTGAGTTAATGTGGTTGCCCAATCTATTTTAACTGAGATTGTTTACACTTCCTTAGTCTGGTTTAGCATATCTGGCATAAGTGATTAGTGTTTGAGTGGAAAAAAGACATAGCCATTACATTCTGATAAACATTTTCAATTAAAAAAAGTAGATAACTTCAGAGTCACAGTCATCACCTCCAGAGATTGGTCAGAGACAATTTTCTATTACATTTTGTTTCCATTTAAACAGTTTAAAATGTTAAAAAGTCACCTAACCAACTTAGCCAATTGCAGTCCTTTACTGGTTCAGCCACTTGGGATAAACCTAATGTTTTTTTAATTGGTTACTTTTAGGCCTGGTTGCACGTCCTGAGGATAGAAATACAGTGAGGGAAAAAAGTATTTGATCCCCTGCTGATTTTGTACGTTTGCCCACTGACAAAGAAATGATCAGTCTATAATTTTAATGGTAGGTGTATTTTAACAGAGAGAGACAGAATAACAACAAAAAAATCCAGAAAAACACATTTCAAAAAAGTTATAAATTGATTTGCATGTTAATGAGTGAAATAAGTATTGGATCCCCTTTCAATCAGCAAGATTTCTGGTTCCCAGGTGTCTTTTATACAGGTAACGAGCTGAGATTAGGAGCACTCTCTTAAAGGGAGTGCTCCTAATCTCAGCTCGTTACCTGTATAAGAGACACCTGTCCACAGAAGCAATCAATCAATCAGATTCCAAACTCTCCACCATGGCCAAGACCAAAGAGCTGTCCAAGGATGTCAGGGACAAGATTGTAGACCTACACAAGGCTGGAATGGGCTACAAGACCATCGCCAAGCAGCTTGGTGAGAAGGTGACAACAGTTGGTGCGATTATTCGCAAATGAAAGAAACACAAAATAACTGTCAGTCTCCCTCGGTCTGGGGCTCCATGCAAGATCTCACCTCGTGGAGTTTCAATGATCAGGAGAACGGTGAGGAATCAGCCCAGAACTACATGGGAGGATCTTGTTAATGATCTCAAGGCAGCTGGGACCATAGTCATCAAGAAAACAATTGGTAACACACTACGCCGTGAAGGACTGAAATCCTGCAGCGTCCGCAAGGTCCCCCTGCTCAAGAAAGCACATGTACAGGCCCGTCTGAAATTTGCCAATGAACATCTGAATGATTCAGAGGAGAACTGGGTGGTGGTCAGATGAGACCAAAATCGAGCTCTTTGGCATCAACTCAACTCGCCGTGTTTGGAGGAGGAGGAATGACCACAAGAACACCATCCCCACCGTCAAACATGGAGGTGGAACATTATGCTTTGGGGGTGTTTTTCTGCTAAGGGGACAGGACAACTGCACCGCATCAAAGGGACGATGGACGGGGCCATGTACCGTCAAATCTTGGGTGAGAACCTCCTTCCCTCAGCCAGGGCATTGAAAATGGGTCGTGGATGGGTATTCCAGCATGACAATGACCCAAAACACACAGCCAAGGCAACAAAGGAGTGGCTCAAGAAGAAGCACATTAAGGTCCTGGAGTGGCCTAGCCAGCCTCCAGACCTTAATCCCATAGAAAATCTGTGGAGGGAGCTGAAGGTTCGAGTTGCAAACGTCAGCCTCGAAACCTTAATGACTTGGAGAGGATATGCAAAGAGGAGTGGGACAAAATCCCTCCTGAGATCTGTGCAAACCTGGTGGCCAACTACAAGAAACGTCTGACCTCTGTGATTGCCAACAAGGGTTTTGCCACCAAGTACTAAGTCGAAGGGGTCAAATACTTATTTCCCTCATTAACATGCAAATCAATTTATAACTTTTTTGAAATGCGTTTTTCTGGATTTTTTTGTTGTTATTCTGTCTCTCACTGTTAAAATACACCTACCATTAAAATTATAGACTGATCATTTCTTTGTCAGTGGGCAAACGTACAAAATCAGCAGGGGATCAAATACTTTTTCCCTCACTGTATGACTCTGAAATGGATTTGAGCTCATAGACTACAAACAGATATATAGATTGTTTAAGTATAAAAATTGTATTACCTATTTATAAATGAGGTGAATGATAAATTACAATGTATTAGGCTATTATTATAGCCTATTATTAGTGCCTAAAATGCATGTTAAGCTGGACTCATTACAAAACATGGTTTAATTCTGATATGGCAGCTGCACCCGAAGAACTTCTCACCGATGTTCAGATAGTTGCTTCGGTAACCATGTGACATCACTGGTTTATGATTCAATTGAGAGCTTGGTTGGATTGAAAATGCTAGACAAGGAGACATTTGCATTTAAATATACAACTAATATTAATGTATTTACTAATTTCACATATTTTGAATATGTTTACATGAGTTGTGAATAATTTACTGGTACTTAGTTTTGCATATGAGTAATTTTACTGGAATGCTTCTGAAAATGAGATTCACCCTAAATGTACTCTATGTAATCATCCCTTTAATTTTACTACTATTTTTGTATTATTTCAAGCATAATAATAAGTAACATAATCCATTCACATTAGAAGAAACAACAACTTTATTTTATGCCTAATAAGCACTTAAACATATACAGTAACTATTACAATAATGTTTTAAATTGATATTAAACACTTACTATGAAACATAACTTAATACAAAAAACATTTTTGGTGCATGAATGACAAAATAATCTGGGAGGCCTGTCAGTTTGATATAAAGAAAGTCTAAAATAATAATTGTCCTGTTTTTATTGCATCATTTATTATTTTAGTAAATGAATACATAAATACAAAGCCTTACATGAATTGTACTACTTGGGCTGTTAGAAGAAATAAAGAAAAAATACAATGAAACATGCTGCTTCATGAGAGAACCATTATTTGTTTGCAGAGACATGCTTAAGCACTTTGCCAATAATGTTTAATGCCTCGATTATAAATAGGTAAAATAATGACAACTGCTGAAAGTAAAGTTCATTGCTGTGCTGGGGATTGTTGAATGCCCCATATTAAGGATTTTAATAATCACACACTGTTAGGAAATAGCCAACTGTGGAGAAGTCCTTGATTTATCACTTGGTACTGTATGCAGTATTTTTCCTACCATGTCTAGTTGGTACAGCGTTCAGAAATACAGCTGCCAGTTTAGTTGCAAGTCTGGTAATTTTATATGTTTGTCATTTTCTGTTGTTTTGTAGTATTGTTAAGACTATTACTGTTTGCTAAAATGTACGGGAAAACATTCAATGTACATAACATGTTTATATTAATTTCAATAATCACATGTAATACATGTTGTACCTGCATAGAATTTACTATTCTTTCTGAACATCCTTTCATATATTTGTTTGATTCAATTGCAATGATGTGGAAGGGAGGGTGCACTGGAAAATGTGCAAGGAAATGGAAGCAGCCGTTGTAGTCTTTGTGCCATTTTTGGCTGTCCTGAGTTGTCTGAACTGTTGCTATAGAGATGCTATGGAAAAACTGAATTATAATGTAGGAAGGGTTAAGATCGGGGGCAAAGGAGGTTGTGTTTGGCAGGAGGTGGGTGGGTTATATAATTATGGCCTGCTGCTAGGGGGCACAGAGTCAGCAAAGGAATTAAAGCTGATAAAAAAATAAAAAAATAAAATCTTTGGCTGAACAGCTCTGTGTAATTAGGGATTTAATTAAAATAATTCACCATCATTGGAAAACATAAAATCACTTCAGTATGCAGGCTTTAAAAACTTCTGATGGGTGCAAATCCCTACTGTGGTGTTGTATATGGGATTTCTACGGGATTTCAGTCATTTTTCCTGCATCTGGAGGTCCAGAGTGAAGTGAGGCTATATGAATACTTCAACCTAGAGTGCACCATACCTGAACAAAAGTAATAATGTTCATGAAAAACCAGGTGGTAGTCAGTCTCTTGGTCTCCAGGCTGATTAATTTAACCTTGCTTAACATAAAAAGCATGAACTGATGCAAAATATATTGCATTGGGGACATTATGCCTGTGAATTGTGCTATGCATTAATGTTGCTATAAAATTAAAGAGATGGACTGAAATATCCACAACTTATTTTTTATTTTTTTCAAATTTTACAATGCGCAGTACACCTTTTCGTTATGCTGTGCTGTGAAGAAATAAGTTGTTGAATGAAATCTTGTAACTGGCCCATGTGAATTTAATGACCAAACATGTCCTACAATAAAATGTACAATGCAAATACTGTAAATGATTGAACTAACTGACTGACATTTCTAACAGTTAACTCGCCACATGCTGTTTTGATTGAATCCAGCTTAAGTGTGGCCTGCACCTGTCAAAATAAAACTAGCAAAACTAAAGCTACCTTGTGTCAGATTAAATGCATTACCAGATTTTACAAAAATCTTTCTACTGAACTGACAGACATTTGTTTTATTCAGTGTTGTTTTTGGATTGCATTCTTTTGTAAGAGGCTTCTTATTTTTGGCAAGTGTGCTTTAAACCAGGAGTGATGCTGGCAGGAAATAGTTTAGTTTTTACCTAGTTTTTCAAAAAGTAGCACATAAAAGACTTTCATATTATGTAGGTGTCTCCCACTCAGGTCCTTGAGTGCCGAAATCCTGATTTAATATGGCTGTACATGAGGAACTCTAACCTGAAAAAATCTTAATTGTGACTGATTCAGTACAAAAAAATATTGTGTGTAGTGAACATTTCTTACAGATAAAGACAGATTTTAAACATTGGTTCTGTTTCAAATTGAGAATACTACCCAAAGGGGGATGGGACATTGACACTACCATGGGGAACTCACAATTTTTTTAAAGCTGCCTGTAGACTGCTGTGCACTGCTGTGCACTTGGGCAGATCACAACGACTCTTTGCCATTCACCTGGGTCTCTCTTCTGACTTGTGAGCAAGAAACTTTTCTGATCCCCGTTTTAACACTAGGACCACTATAGCCACATTTTGAGCGTCTTTTGCAAGTCAAATATAAATATCTCTGCGTATGTGAATTTCTACCACATATTCGTTCTTATATGTTACAAAATATTGAGTTAAATACCTATACACATGCATTTCTACACATCATATTATCATATATTATTATTATTATTATTATTATTATTATATATTTTATTAGCAGATGTCACAAAATATACACAATTCAAGAAGTGCACCTGATATACAATATATCTCGCTTGCCTGTCCTTTCTGTCGGTACAGAAAGTTTCTAATGTTCCTTTGGAATCAATCAATCTTGATCTTGTTGCAAACCCAGGTCTTGTGATCAATGCCTTGAGCAGTCACCTGTTTGATCATGTATTCTAATTATTTTATATTAGGTGTATTATTATAATTATTATTATTATGTATTTCTTAGCAGATGCCCTTGTCCAGGGCGACTTACAAAATATAAGAGCAATACAGAGTTTAGAGTTGGCAAAACGTTGACTGGTGTTTATTAGGCTGCTGTTGGCACTTGAATTCAGTATCTATACAGGACTGAGAAGATGTCTCTCACCCTTCAGCTCTCTCACCTGTTATGTGTGATGTTCATATGTAATATGTAAACATATTTAGTTTTATCAAACTCTTTGTTTTTAATTTTCATCACACAGCTGTTTCATAAAGGAGCAGCACATTATGTGGGTGCAGCGGTTAAATGTAATACACAATCTCGGTGGTTCTAGTGTTAAAAGTATTTAACTCAGCGGTAGAGTTGTACAAGCAATATTCTTTATAAGTGGTATTTATAAAGACGTATAGTTTTATTTATTAAACTAAATGACAATTAAATTGCTTGCAAATGTATTAAATTAATACAAATACATTTTACGCTTAATAAAAAGAGATGCTGAGGAAGTTTTTTTATTCTTCTAAGAGGTGCAGCTACTTTGTATGAACAATAATATCTGTCTTTTTGATTATGTCATGATAATTCTTTATGTTTTTACATTTTTTTCAGGTCTCAGGAGAGGGAATGTTCCACTGATATTCAAACCTGCAAACTCAGGGTAAAATTTAATTGTTTCTCGTTGCTTGTTGGGGGTTGTGCATTCCTTATGATGCAGCATAAAGCTAATCCTTATAAATGCCACATGAAATGTATCTTGGAAACTTGTTTGGCACAGGCATATTTACACAGATGAAAAACTGTATCTAGTAATTTTGGTCACTTGAAAATGCATTTGTATCCAAGGGGCTTCTGTTTCCCATTGCCAGCAGAAAATCAGAAGCATGAAGTCAAACTGAGTAATAGCAATTCTAGCTTCAGCATGTTTTTGGCTGTTCTGGTGGTGTTTAGTCTCTTATGGTTTGCTAGTTCTCAGTCCTATTAGTTGTGAGTATTTGAGGGTGGTGAGGTATTATTTAGGTTGTCCAGTTTCAGCAGCTTTAGAAAAATCCATATACATTTTATTGCAAACATTTTATATAAAACATGAAACATATATTTGTCTTACTTCTTACTTCTTGGAGAAAAATACTTAAACGTGAAAAGTGTTATGTGTTTCAGTACTTTTATACGCCATAATATTAGCAGGAGTATTTTCACTAAACAGCTCAAATGGCAAGATTGTTTTGCTTTAATTCTGTTTTTGATTAAAAACAAAAAAAAAGGCGGAATCAATCAGAAAGGCCAATTATTGTCAAAATGATTGTTGGGGAATTACAGGATTGTTATAGTGTCAATAGAACATAATATAATTACATGTTAAATTGTAAGCCATGGAATGTGTTTACAAAAAGATTAAAGAATGTAGGGAGGGTGCTCTCTGGCATATGGACTCCCACAAACATTGCATTGAGCAGTTCAAGGGTTATGACTAGTTTTTATAACAACAGGTTGTGAATGCAACCCCAGATATCTGGAAAATAAAATAATACCGAAAGGGGAAGGGCCTATGTAATTACCATGGGACCCCAGTAAACACATTTTTATAACAAAACTGCCTATTGGTTGGAAGAAAAGAGACTCCCACTCAACCTTGCAGCCTTTGGGTGATATCCTCTTTTTCAATTAACCAATTGTAACATTTCAAGCTGAGAATACTACCCAAAAAGGGGGACCACGCTATAACCAAGCTATGGCAAGGGATGCTAGCAGCAGATTGGTAAAGGAACCTGTTCCAAAGCAAGGGCCTCAACTTAACCAGGCCTTATATATATGCAAGTAAGAACAATGGACTCTTCATGAGCTTTAGTAAAACCAAATTATTTTTCAACACCTTAGTATAAAATAAAAAAAATTGAAGGAGATACAATTAAAGAAGAAGTCAACAATTATGTCTACCTTCAGCGCAGATGGAGATCTTATAGAAGAAATTAAAAGAAGTCAATTTGGCATGGAGTACATTTGGAAGAAACAACACACTATTAAAAGGAAACCTGAACCTTTTAACCAAATGCAAAAATTACACAGAGACTCCAAGCATCACCAAAAAAAATGTATGCCTGGGATAAAAAGAAGACAGGAAAACAGATAAAAGGATCTGAGAATGAACAATAGTATGTGGAATCATTGGATGAGTGAGGATGTTAAAATGACAATGGGCTGGACACATTGCAAGAAGAAGATATTACAGATGGTGTGTTTTGTGCTCTAGAAGGGGAAGATGAGATCAGAAGCTTTGCTGACATAAACTGGAAAAGAGATGTTGTAGATCGAAACAAGTGGAAACATCTTGGGGAGGCCTTCATGGAGCAGCACATTGAGAAAAACTGACACTGATGGTGATAACATATAGATATATTTTAATCTGAAATGCAGGAAGTAGTGTCATTCCTACCATAAGGTTCCACACATATTATGTCACTGATTTGTAGATGCTGATGGGCTGTATGAGTCTATGGAAAGTAGTTACAGGTCAAATATATTGTGTATACAATATAACATATTTTTGAAACAGTGGGCATTTGAAAGGTAAAGAACCAAGGAAATGTACATAACAGATCAGATGTAGCAGCAATGTATTTTTCCTTCTGGCACTAAAGTGTCAGCTGGTTAGGAGCATATATATTGACTGGTTCATCTTCTCATTTGACAAGAAAGTGTCAGATGCTGAAGAGTTGTTTTTTACGCATGGCTTCACATGGAAAGCTCTGACCGCTGGGATGGTGCAGTTTGTGCTCACAGGAGATATGGTCTGTCAGTCTGAATTCAGCCGTCACCTTATAGAGCTTGTTGATAAAGCTGTTCACCTCAAATTCTCAGGGTTTCTATGAACAGCTCTTAAGGCCTTGTAGTAAAATATATGTACTTTTAGTATGCCACCTGAATACAAGAGATTTCAAGAGGTGTTGTATTTTTGACCCATGGAAGGATTTCCTTGAGACAATTATATTTGGTTTATAATTTGAAATGAATGACTCACACAACTGCTTAGAGCACCACCAGATGATGAGTGCTTTATCATTTTTGCTTTGCTTTCTTTATAACATCTACTGATATCTTTCGAGTTGAGGATTCTACCCAATGGGGGAGGGACCTATTATGTTACCATGGGACCTCAGTGAATGTAGTTTATATAACAAAGCTGCCTCTTGGCCATTGTGTGCTGTTACACAAGAAGCACTCCCCTTCTTGTAC
Organism: Amia ocellicauda; assembly: GCF_036373705.1. Classification (NCBI taxonomy): domain Eukaryota; kingdom Metazoa; phylum Chordata; class Actinopteri; order Amiiformes; family Amiidae; genus Amia; species Amia ocellicauda. The sequence continues at coordinate 26,419,208 of NC_089862.1, read as the reverse complement.
AGTGAGGGAAAAAAAGTATTTGATCCCCTGCTGATTTTGTACGTTTGCCCACTGACAAAGAAATTATCAGTCTATAATTTTAATGGTAGGTGTATTTTAACAGTGAGAGACAGAATAACAACAAAAAAATCCACAAAAACGCATTTCAAAAAAGTTATAAATTGATTTGCATTTTAATGAGTGAAATAAGTATTGGATCCCCTATCAATCAGCAAGATTTCTGGTTCCCAGGTGTCTTTTATACAGGTAACGAGCTGAGATTAGGAGCACTCTCTTAAAGGGAGTGCTCCTAATCTCAGCTCGTTACCTGTATATAAGACACCTGTCCACAGAAGCAATCAATCAATCAGATTCCAAACTCTCCACCATGGCCAAGACCAAAGAGCTGTCCAAGGATGTCAGGGACAAGATTGTAGACCTACACAAGGCTGGAATGGGCTACAAGACCATCGCCAAGCAGCTTGTTGAGAAGGTGACAACAGTTGGTGCGATTATTCACAAATGGAAGAAACACAAAATAACTGTCAGTCTCCCTCGGTCTGGGGCTCCATGCAAGATCTCACCTCTTGGAGTTTCAATGATCACAAGAACGGTGAGGAATCAGCCCAGAACTACACGGGAGGATCTTGTTAATGATCTCAAGGCAGCTGGGACCATAGTCACCAAGAAAACAATTGGTAACACACTATGCCGTGAAGGACTGGAATCCTGCAGCGTCTGCAAGGTCCCCCTGCTCAAGAAAGCACATGTACAGGCCCGTCTGAAGTTTGCCAATGAACATCTGAATGATTCAGAGGAGAACTGGGTGAAAGTGTTGTGGTCAGATGAGACCAAAATCGAGCTCTTTGGCATCAATTCAACTCGCCGTATTTGGAGGAGGAGGAATGACCACAAGAACACCATCTCCACCGTCAAACATGGAGGTGGAACATTATGCTTTGGGGGTGTTTTTCTGCTAAGGGGACAGGACAACTGCACCGCATCAAAGGGACGATGGACGGGGCCATGTACCGTCAAATCTTGGGTGAGAACCTCCTTCCCTCAGCCAGGGCATTGAAAATGGGTCGTGGATGGGTATTCCAGCATGACAATGACCCAAAACACACAGCCAAGGCAACAAAGGAGTGGCTCAAGAAGAAGCACATTAAGGTCCTGGAGTGGCCTAGCCAGTCTCCAGACCTTAATCCCATATAAAATCTGTGGAGGGAGCTGAAGGTTCGAGTTGCCAAACGTCAGCCTTGAAACCTTAATGACTTGGAGAGGATCTGCAAAGAAGAGTGGGACAAAATCCCTCCTGAGATCTGTGCAAACCTGGTGGCCAACTACAAGAAACATCTGACCTCTGTGATTGCCAACAAGGGTTTTGCCACCAAGTACTAAGTCAAAGGGGTCAAATACTTATTTCCCTCATTAACATGCAAATCAATTTATAACTTTTTTGAAATGTGTTTTTCTGGATTTTTTTGTTGTTATTCTGTCTCTCACTGTTAAAATACACCTACCATTAAAATTATAGACTTATCATTTCTTTGTCAGTGGCAAACGTACAAAATCAGCAGGGGATCAAATACTTTTTTCTCTCACTGTATAAAGATTATGATGCAGTATGTTTTATAGTTTACATAGGGCATGAGCAAACTGTGTTCTTAACAAATCAAACCAAGGAGCATAGTTGTTCATGTAATTATCAGGATTGTGTACTACGATTTATTTTTTAAGGGGGTTACTTAAATAACTTGAATAATAACTTGATAATGTGAATGCAGACAAAGTAAGTAATATCTATTTACATGGTTTGAATAACAGATGTTAATATTACCCCAAAAATTAAAGTTTAATATGAAAACACAAATAAGTGGATTTCTAATAATATAACATTATGCATCCCCACATTTACAAGTATTTAAGCAATATACCTGCACATTTCTCTTCATTGTTAACATCTCTTTTCCTAGAGCAGTTTATCTGATGCTGTGATGGTAGTGCAGGGCAAATATAAGCAGCTAGGCAGATGCCCCAACAGATGCTAAATTCTTAGATTCCCATCGAGAAAAAATAGAAATGGCATCAATGCACACAAGACCAACGCAATTACTTGTGGGGGTTTGTGGAAATAGGATGAGGAGTTAGGTTAATTGTTTAAGTTTACAGTCTGTTGCTTCTGTCAGGTAGGCCTGGCTAAAGATCTCGGTTTGATTTCAAGCTTCTTTCAGATCACTATTGACTGTCCACAACAAAGAAACATGTACTGATTTATACATTTGAATGTCCAAACTCTTTAAGAGTTAAATAAATACATGATGGGAATTAAACATATAGATTATTATAGATATATAGATTTGTAATTTGTTTACCTTTTAAATATTATTGTAGTGTAGTATTTATTTATTTATTGGTCTGTTAACTTGTTTGTTTTATTAACTATTCAAGTGGGCACTTAGACATTGCTACACATCCACCAACTGGAGTCCTAAGTCACCCACTTGGCAAAGCCTTTAAATCATGTTAAAATGGTTCCTAGCCTACCATCTGCCAGGATCCAGTTAGACAGTGTGGGTAGACACAGGTCCCCACAAATGATTGTATTTAATCTGAACTGGGCACTGGGTAAAAACAAAAATTGGGCATTGTGGATCTAAATGACCAGACAATGTTACCGGCAAAAATAATATAATATGAGGGAGCAAATAAGAAGGCATGCAAGGTTTCTATCTGATTAAGTTTGTTTGATTAACTCCTAAGCTTAAAATTCCCAGTTCATTTCTATTCTCACTGAGGCGATGGATAGGTGAGGAGGGCTGATGATTAATACGCATCTTTCAGATTCCGATGCTTTCAGCCGTGGACAAAAGTTTGCACAATCTTTTCGAAGAAGAACTTTAAATAAATAATTATGAATTATATGAAATAATTATCATATTCACACAAAATGTCAGGGAAGATGTTTTAATAATAAAATGACATTTAAAAATAGTGCACACTAAATTGCTGTTAAAATAATTACATTAAACAATACAGTGGAAATAAAGATGAAAGTCTGAACATTATTTTTTAATTTATTTGCAAAACCTATTAACTGTGTAGATCCCATCCAGTGAGTCAATGTAAACAACAGATGCTGCCTGATATCTGTTAGTGCTTATGGCCAGTCAATCAGGAAAATCATACCTCCTATTTCGTCTTGTCCAGACTTAGCACCCCATGTGTTTGTTATGTTTGGACAGCATGATCCCAGAATGCAGTTTGTGCTTTGAAGACTCAATCAGTACTCCTTCATGGGAATAATGTTAATGTTGTTTATGTTCTGTCACACATTGTTGAGAGGTGGCCATTTTTATAGTGAAAGAAGCTTTGTTGTTGTTTGTTTTTTCCATTATACCTTAATAGTTCATATATATATATATATATATATATATATATATATATATATGAAACAGTGAGGAATGCTGGTGATATATTGAATAGTACAGTATATGCATATTTAAGATATGCTCTCCAGTGTTTAATCTGTTGTTATTTATTCAATCTACTCTTCCTAATCCATGATTGCTTTATAGCTGAATTATAAGTTAAATACTCCACAAAATGAAAATGAAAGTGTCCTCTAAAGCCCAGGGAATAAATCAGATATTTCTGAACAGTAGGTTTAATAAACATGAGTTGGTAGAAGGTTACTGGGTGCTAAATGTGACAACAAAACATGGTATCACACCACTAAGGAGGTGAGACAAGAGCAGATGAATAAGAAAATGTCTGATGAATGAGGGACAGACAAAAGAAATAACATATACAGTGTAACACTTTAAGATGTTAAGTGTAATAATGGGAAGCACAGTGAGGACCCTTCAGTGTCTGGCATATGGGATTGGGTCAGTAGCCACTTCCAGGTATTGAACAAGGATGTGCATTAAGAATCTGTCATTAGTAAATGGAGAACAAAACCTTTTACTTCCCACTCTCATGCGTTTACAGACCTGCTCTGTATTCCAAGTAGAGCAGACATCCAGTTTGCTGGTTTGAACTCCTCCATTATGTTTCAACAGAAATACTCCATGAAGAGTCTTATGGTTCAATCAGCACACTAGCTGTGCATTATTAAACTCATTAATTCTGAAACAAATGCTGTGGAAAGTAGAAGGCGTTCTGAACATCACATGGCACATGAAGAAAACCATGCCTCCCCAGCTTGTCTGATTTTTATATGTATTTGTTTCCCTTTCAGTGCTTAGGCCCACATTTTATTTGATGTTAAAATAAAAAGTATACATTTAATACTGTCCTAAAAAAAAACAAAAAAAAAAACATTTACAAGCCAGTGTTTCAATGCTCAAGTGTAATGGGTGAAAATGGCTATGAGGTAAAGATCTGTCAATTTAAATTGTTATGTAGATAAGAGATGTCACGTTACACAGTTTGTGCAGCCAAACTCCACAAGACCACCGTTCACACAATGCATTTGTTTAAAAAAGTTTTGGGACAACAGGTCTAATTGTATTTAAACACTCTTTGGGAAAATGTGCATTTGACAATCAGGAGGAAATGTGAACAGGAATCCATTCAGATTTGTTAGGTTGTTAGGTAACGTGCACAGAGAAACAGGAAAGATTATAAATTTACCATAGGTACAGATTTACTTTCTACTTATCTAGCAGGCTGGTGTAAATTCTGTTGTGACTGCTCTGACACAAAAATGGCTTATGATTGTCTCAGCGACAATAATGTCATTTTAAAGTGATGGTGTCTACAGTTAACCTCAGCAGACCAAAGGATGTCTCTTTCCATTGAAATTACAAGCTGACAGCAAAAGCTAAAAAAAAAAAAAAAGCTATTCAGTGTTCACCAACAAACAGAAGACAGGAAAAGTATTTAATTCAACCAATTCTACATTTTAAAATAGCTATTTTACACTTTTTTTTAACTTAGAATGTCTCTTCATGTCTTCTTTCCTTGGTGGCTCAACAGCTAAAAGCCCCTGCTGTGAGCACACATTTGGTCCTGTAGTCCAATGATGGCTGCTTTGAATCTGTCACTAGCAGACTGTGATTGCTTTTTACATTGGATTGACAGCCATTGGGGTTTGGTGGGTTGAAAGCCAGCCAGGGTTTTCTAGGCTTGCCGCACTATGTCTACCCCTGTTTCTGGAAGAGCCACTGTGAGTTTGCAGTGTTTCCATTGAGTATTGGTCCTCTCTCTTATACCTTTGCTTTGTTGTTTGCGTTGTGCAAAAATAATTGGATCACCTGACAGCAGATTTCATGCATATGTGTATGTTGTCTGCACCTCTGTAAGGATTACTTTGACACATCTTGTTTAATTAAATTCAGTTTGCTTTTAATATTCCTGTTTTAAGTAATGAATTACAGTCTTCAAGAGAACGTGCCAAAAATGCCAGGGTGCGCCAGCTCCAAAGCCGGTTTCAGTGTATTTAATTCCATTTCAGTCTAGAATTCTCTTTCTACTTCCTTCTACCCTTAGAATCCCTCCTATGCCCCTTTTCTCTGTGTATCTAACATGAAATGCACTGTTCTAATGAAAAGTCATTTAATGTATGAGACAAACATGAACAGGTGGGCTTGTGTTGCAAGTATTCCTCCCTGAATTGTAAAGGCCAGGAAATGGGGAAATGGGTGATTCAATAAAAAAAGTGACTCATTTCATAAAACTTGAAATCTAATGAGCCAGATAAAGACCTGCTTTAAAGTTTTTCTTTCCTGAATGGTGTCAGATATGGCTACCATCAACATAAATGTAGAGCAATGTTGTTGGTCAGAGCATTACAACCCAGGGGGAGAATGTCAGTTTCACTAGAACAGGCAGTATAATACATCCATTTTAACCTTCCACCTAGTATATCCAGAAAGGAAATGTACACATGACTGAACCAGGGAAGGTGATTCAAGTTTGCTGATTTGTAGGCCAGTGAGAAGCAGCATGCAGTACAATCTCGCATTGATTTTGTGCATCATCTTAGTTCACTTGATTCTGCCTAGCAACAATATCTGCTTGCACCTATCATCTAATTAAATTGGAATGATTTAAAAAAAAAAATATATATATATATATATATATATATATATATATGTGTGTGTGTGTGTGTGTTGCTGTTCTACATATTGACATATTTGTTCTCTAATGCTAATATCTTGTCTGAGATGCACTTATGGAATAAAATGAATACTGTTTTTTCTCTGTCAGGTGGGTGTTTTGAATTCACAGCAGATGGCATCATTTTGTTGTAGTTCACGTGCTCCAAATTGAAAAACATCTTTGTAAAGTTTTAATAAAAGATAGTTAGCAATGAAGGAATGTGAAGTAGCATCCATTTCAATCAGAAACCACTGCTTGGTGGAAAAAATTTGCAAGGAATTTGAACAGAACAAATATTGGATTATTGTATAGTGACTCTGTGGAAGCTGCGCTCCATACCTTAGTAACATTGAATGCACTTTTAAGTTGAGAATAGTACCCAAAAGGCATGTGACATACCCCACCCCCTTTGGGTAGTATTCTTAAATTTAATTGATTACGATAGGTTGCAAATGCAACCCCGGTTATCTGAAAAATGAAAAATTGTCATAGATGGCTGTGATGGCGTAGATGAGTCTTTGACTCCGGTAAAAAGCGTCAGTAGATAAAGCAGGCAGCAGGGGGGGGGTTTGCATGTGTGACTTTGTTAGACAATTGTGTTTACTGAGAAACCATGGAAATGTTACTGTCCCACCCCCTTTGGGTAATATTCTCTTTTTGAGGTAACCGGTGTTGCATTTGCAACCTATCATTTCAAAATTGGTAAAATAACACATCTTGCTATACTAATGTAAATATTAGGCAGTGGTTATTGTGCAATAATTTGAGAAGTGTACAATGGCTGCCATAAAATTGCAATGAAATCCCCTTTGGACCATTCTATTTGAGAACTTTGCCAAGGTTTCTAATATGAGGGTTAACACACGCGTTAACACAAGAACAACCTTACTGTAACTAAGCTAATCCTCAGATACAAACCCAAGGCACTGAACAGCTAAACACAATAACTGAGTCCAAGTAAAGATTTGACTGTTTTAATTAAGCCATGGGGTTTTAAAAGAAGACATGCTTCACAGACTTTGCCACCTGACTTCCCTGGCTCAGTGAAACAATAAACTGCAGGGCACTTTGCAAATTAAAATAGATGCATTTGTAGACATCAGGTGTTTAGTATTTATTTATTTATTTCTTGTTTGTTTGTTTGTTTTGCTTTGTTTTTGTTTCCAAAGCAGTCTGTTTCATTCTCTTCCTCTCAACCATTCAACAGACATTTCCTTTTCTGTCATACAAAGTGAATACCTTTTCATAATATAGCATGGAAGTTGCCTATTGTAAATCACTAATTGGCATATCCTCCCTAGACTACAGTTTCATGAATCCATCATATTATACAACAGTTGATAGATTGAGCAACCACAATCCTAAGCTAAATACTTTGGAGAACTTAAATGCAGCATGTGAAGCTATCAAGTCTAGCATGACTATGGGGTTTAAAGTCTGTATGAAACTGTATAGTTAGACCATAAATCTTACGCTAAATTAAAGCACTTAATTACTCACATTAAGAAAACCAACCATCAACAATCATTAATATTTTAATAATGAAATGAGACTGAATCTCTTATTTCAAAACTGGGTTATAAAAAAACAACCACTTCTTATTAAAGATATGTTTTAATCCAAATGTTTTGTTCATACTTCTGTTTTTCAAGACCTTACCCGTCAGACTGTGAGTCCAATTATGAGAGTAAGCTGGAGTAACAAAGCCAGTGCTCAAGAGTAACAGCATAAAGTTAATGCCTTTTAAACAGGATCATTTATATCCTCTATGGATGACGCTAATTTCTGGGCTGGATTGTTCGAGGGAAAATCAGATGAATTTCATGATTACTGTATCAGATTCAAGCATTCAAGTGGAATCTAATCCCAGTATCACTAGCCAGGGAATGTTACGTTCCTTCTAATAATTTGCTTTGTCAAATGTAGATTCCCTATTTGAAGTCTACCAAGAAAAATGATATCAGCCAAGCAGACATGGACAGGGCATCCAGGTTATTCAACATGAATAAAGCTTCTATGCTTTATAATTTTCTGCTAAAGTAATAAAGAAAATTGTTTCATAGAAGATGTGTTAATGTTTGTTAAACTTTTGCTCCCATTTTGTTCTCTCTTTTGAAAGGTTAAGAGCATATCCATACAATGTAGGATCAAGTAATGCTGCATGTTTGCCCATGTTTATCATGCATTTGCACACTGTCAAGCAACAGAGCTCTGCTTTTGAAACATTATTTTAGATATGTGTTATTAATTTATTTAAATATGTACAGTGCTGTGCAAAAGTTTTAAGCAGGTGTGAAAAAATGCTGTAAAGTAAGAATGCTTTCAAAAATAGACATGTTAATAAATTATATTTATCAATATAATCTATTAACATGTCTGTTATTGAAAGCATTCTTATTTTACAGCATTTTTTCACACCTGCCTAAAACCTTTGCACAGTACTGTATATATTTGTGGTTTCCATACATTCAAATTAATTTGAATACATTGTTCTTGAAAAGTGAAAAAAAGCCTCTAATATACAGAATGGCAAATACACATTTTCACTGGTCTTCACTGACCTGAATTTTTTTAAATAACATTTATTGCAATTTCATTCATTTAAATTAATGGTATATAATGAATTATAGTGAGACAATCACAGATGTTAATCCTCACCAATCAACCAATAAGGTTGTGGGTGCGATGGGTATTAGTCACTAATTGCTGCCTGAAGCCTAGCATTTAGAAACATTCAGTTGAAGTTTTAAAATCCCTAAACCACATGAAACAATTGCAGTAATGATTAGGAGATTCATAAAAAATAATTTAGTGTGTAACTTGAATGTAATAGGGAGTAGCTTCCCTGTGAAACATAATGCAGTGTTCTTCAGTGTCCTGCAGGTAATTTGTTACAGTCCAATTTTATTGGGTTCTAACAGTATTAAAAGAAAGGTTCCTCTAGTTCTAAAACGATAGGTTGCGTATGCAACCATGGTTATCTGAGAAAAGAAGCACTGCCCAAGGGTTGCAAGGTCGCGCAGGAGTTCTAGCTCCCGGCACAAAGAGGAAGTCTTTGTGCAGATGTCATCTTTTATACAAACAGGAAGCAGAAGGGTCCTGTTTGAGTGACGGGCACAAGGGCCAATGGCAGCTTTGATAGACAAAAGTCTTCAATGCGTTCCACGATGCGTGCTGAAAACCCGTCCCCTTTGGGCAGTGCTTCTAACTCGAAAGATAAGCACGGTTCTATGTGTCTGTATGTGTTATAGTTTATAATTAAGATACATATCATTCTTCCAGATTGAGTCCACCATATAAAAAACTTTTAAAAATGCAAAATCTACTTGCAGTCTCCCCTGCGGATTAAGCCCCTCTTTTGTTGGAGTTAAAAATATATCTGGATTTAGGTAAAAATATAGACTGGATTTACTTGTTACTTCTAGTGAGGAAGAAAAATATGGTGATATTTTTTCTGCTTTCCAGTAAGTAAAGACATGGCACATCTGAACTAACAAGAGAGAGCTTATGTGGTGGTTTGACATCCACCATTATGTATTAGGTTTAAATGTTACATTTAAGTTGCTTATATGGTGGACTCGGAAGAGTGGTATGCATCTTATACACTGTAGCAACAAATTAAGATGCATAAAACCATGATTTTAGAACTAGTGGGACCTTTCCTTTAATGTCTAATACAGTAGGTAATGTCATCTGATAATTGACCTTGGCTTTCGTTAAGCCATTTATTTAAGACTTTACCTTTGGCTCAGAGTGCTTAACTTCAATCCACATTCAATTATCAATCAATAAAAACGTCTGCAACCAGGTATTAAAGCTCTGTTAAGACGTGGCTTTTAGAATATCACCAAAAAGTCAAGGAAGACAATTTATGCACAGAGTTGTGTAAATTAAAACACTATTTGTATTGGAACCTGCTACCACTGAAGGGCGTTTTTTGTTTAATTTTGCTTTTTAGAAAAACGTCAGCATGGAAATGATGACTGTATTGAATCTTAACATAAATTGTGCTTAACAGTCAACATTATAATATAAACTATATATAAACTACACTATAAACATTTTAAAACAATTGTAATAAAGTAAAAGGGATTAGTTCATAATATTTTTTCCAGGATTTAAAAACCCAACCTGTGTCTACAAATAGGATGAATGACAATGCAAAACATTACCTTTGAAAGACGGAATCTATGCCATTCACTGTTAACAGTCGTAATTTATGGGATTAGGCAAAGCTCTGAGAACTGTGCTCGTTCAGGAAGACGGATGCAATGGGCTTAATTTGCGATAATGGTAACAATGGTTTCTGTTGGTACATATGGACGAAAAAGAAGTTCTGACAAATTGTGTTAGATTTTAGTAATTTCAAGACTAAATGATGCTTTTATTTTGATGCTATCCCGCACTCTGGCTGCCATTCTGAATTCTCAAAGTAGCTTTCTGATCGAAAATCTGGTGATGTACAACTCTGAATGAAATTAAACAGTGAAGAAAGACTGGCACACAATGAAAGAAAAGGCTAACATGTACATCTTTGATAGAAAAAGGGTCTTTTCAAGTCATTGCTTCATTCAAAGTACGTGCAATGGACAATATTATGAACTACAGGAGATTGTAATCAGATACCTGCTATTCATGGTATCGGTAAGTTAGAAGCGAAAAAAGCCTTGGTTTCATCAGCTTGGAACCAGATCAACAAAAGATTTTTTTGAACATGAATGTGGGGCTCACAAGGGTACTTTGTGATCTGAGATAAACAGCTCAGAGAAAGAGAAAAAATAAGGGACATTGTACATTGGTTTACAATTTAGAAGACTGGTATTCTGTCTCAGATGACAATGGCTTATGATTGTCCTTTGCTTTTCAGAGCCCCTGATTTGGACGAAATCCTAAAAAATTGTGAAGAAGCTTTAACATGAAAGTCTAAATACTGGCTTTAAAAAAGTAAGAATAAAGTTCAGTAATGTCAAAAAGTTTCAGATTTGTGCACTCTGTGATGTGATACGAATTATTTAATCTCTTGTCCCTTAAAATTCCTATTTTTTCCACAAAGTAACCATATAACCAACCGTTTCATAGTGAATAAATATTCAACAATATTAAGTATTGTTCCTGCAATAATAACACAGCAATTAATGCATTATTATAAAATCTTATTGGGGAAACTGTATATCTTGAGTTAAGATTTGACTCTCAGTTGTATTTAATTACCACAATTTCATTTTTGTTTTATAAAATAATTGATGTATTTCCTTTGTCAAATATTCAGTGTAGAAAGTGTTTTACTTTTCTTTGTCATTACAGGAGAATGAACAATGCACATCTTAATTATCTCAATTAATTCTCTAGTGTGTGGAGAGTATGGAAGAATATAAACATGTTTGGAAAAGTAAAAAATGACAAAGACAATATAGATTTTAATCACTCCTCCTGGTATTCTTCAGGGCTCTGATTGTTAACGAATTCCTGCAATGCCATGGAATGAAAGCACTGCATATAAAAAAGCTCTGGGATCAAATGTTTGTTAATGTGATCCACAACGGACTGACTTTCAGGGAACTTAGTGTTTGGATGCTGTTGTCATATGGATGTTTTACATGAATGGCTCTTTAACCTTGCTCTAAAGCAAAATTAAATAGATGAACCACAATAACAAGTAGCATTCCAGTGGGGGACACCATGAAAGAGGATAAAATATTATTTACTGTAATTAAGAAGCGAGTGATGTCAAGCTGCACATTGCCCCTTAATTATTCTGAAGATTTGAAAAGGCAAAAATTACACTTCTGCTTCTGTATTGCATTGTCAAAAGCAATAATTCCCTATTGTATTCTAATAACGTTTAAGATCCATCCTGTGATTATAAGGCAACATACATTAGAGCATTAATAACGATGTCAAAATAATTAAACAGTTCTAGGAATATGTACCAATTTCTTGTCACAAAAAAATAATGTCTGAAATACATTCAAGTTTTAGTTTTTCATTGTGTCGCACAAGATACTGCTTGCATTAGGCTGTTCTTCTTTGAAATCAAAATCCATCACATCTGGGCACCTAGATTAATGTTGCTCATTAATTCAGTTATTGAAATCCTTTATGATGAACTAATAAGTATGTCAGTTTATGGAACCTATACTCTCTCTCTCTCTCACACACACACACACACACATACACACCAACACACATATAGATATATATTGTAGGCATAGCATGGAAAAGAGAGCCTTTAGATCGAAGCGAGTGGAAACATCTTGGGGAGGCCTTCATTCAGCAGGGGATTGATATAGGCTGATGGTGATGATGGTGATTTTATATATATAAATGTATATATATTTTATTTTTATTTTTTCCTACATGTTGAATTTCAGTGCACCTGGTTCAAAGCATCTGCTTTTAAGAAGGAAAAAAAAATGTCTGCACTGAACAGATAGCAGAAAATCACTGAATATTTCCTCATGTTTTTCGACTTGGATTTATTCTAACCAATAAGTCATTTGAAACTGTTGCAGTAGCTTTAATGTTTACCGTAACTTTAAATGACTGATAAAAGATATCTTGAATTTCAGTGAACACCAGGATTATTTTAAAGATTAAGGATGCATTTGATATGTTTTGACTGCTCTTCTGAAGCTTTCTGCAATGTCTGTAGTAAGGGGTAAAAAAAGATTACAGAAAGCTGTTTCCAGAAATCACACTTATCTTTGTTCTGCCAGAAGATTTTTTTAGGTCACTTACTGCCATGTTCCCATTTATTCTAATACTGTAATTACCATATGAGTTGAATCATCCATGATAATTACGTCTGTGAAGCCTACTTCAGCAACTCAGATAATGGGATTCTCTTGCGTTGGGTCTACCCTGCAAGCCAGACGGAAATTATTCCTGTACATCCTCTTATATTTCTGTCACAGAAGTTAATTATCTTTAATTATAAAATAAACTTTTCCCCAATGCAAGAATAACTATTCTTAATTGTCTTTACTTATTATATTTAAAAAATAAAAAACTGTCAATTGCTGTTTCAGTCACAGCAAAAATGATCTTAGTATTGTGATTTTGTAAGGACTGCTTTAATTTTGTTGTTGTTGTTGTGTGTGTGTGTATACTGTAGTTTACAGATCGCTTCTATTTAGAAAAGCTTGTCCAGGAGCTCAAAGTAACTGAGAAAAATCAGCAGTCCTGAGACACACTAATTAACTGTGTTGAACTCAAAAAAGGACCACATCTAGGGTTAGACAAACTCTAGTGAATACTGAAAGCAATCACACCAAGGTAGAGGGGTGATTTATTTATTCCTGACAAATAAAACTGATGTTGGACCAGGCAGCTGGATATAGCACTATTCTTTGTGTGCTACAATGTAAAGCTTCCAGTTAAAAAAAAAAAAAATTGAGACATGACTGGATCACAGCGAAACTATAGAGTATAGTGTCGTCATATAGTTATTTTGGGGGGATTAGAAAATAAAATTTAACAAACCACTGTTAGCATCTGATTAAACTGAAACAGAATTTAATCTCTCTATATTTTTATAAGTCCCCCAAACATACAAATCATAGAAGAATCAGAAATGTAATTGGAACTGGCAACTTCATATTCTCTAACTCTCCTGTTTATTGGAAACAAGGAATTAGCATACTAAATGCTACCATCAGTAATCATTACAGATTCATTGTCTTTTATTTTCTCTGTGTGTTTTATTGTATTGTCTGTATAGATTGTGACGAATTGCAGGTTTATTTATTTTTATTTTGTTAACATAAAAAATACGGAGATTTCAATAAACTTGCAGTTTAAGTACATAACTGTGTATACATTAACATTTATTCATGCTTATAGACTGTTCTGAGACATTACAAACAATATTTCACAACTAACACAGACAAGAGAAAATACATACATTATCTTTGACAACTGAAGCCATAACACTCACTGCACCCAAATAATCAGTTTTGACCTGCAGTTTTATATTTAAACATCCATAATTTAATATTGAGTAATCAGATGTTTTGACACATTTGGGTGCAGCAACTTTGCTTTTTAGTTTTGGCATGTGAAACTCGGTTTGTAGTTAACATTGATTACTGATAGACATTTAACCATGTACTAATGGTAATTACATCCTATAAATAAGTCCTGTAATTAAGTTGCCGTATGTGCCATACCATAGTTGCCATTTGAATGTTCCAGAAAGACACAGAACAAATATCTTTGCGATTCAGTAGTAATAGTTGTATATTAGCAGTTGTTAGTACTTATCAGCATTTTAAGATTTGTTTCAACAATAGGTAATAATCTTCCAACATAGTTCACTGGTAAGGAGGTATTATTATAAACCGTGTATGGATGAATCATATCAATCTTCATTTCCACATTTTAATATTTAGCAACAAAGAATCAGGAATTTGTGGGATAAATTATACTGAGCAAGACAGCATTGTGATGCCATTTGATAATGCCATGTTACCTATCTTCTCAGTTACTTTGTAAAGGGCATTTTAGATACATTCAAGGGATACTGTGTTCATTTTGCATTCTAAAGCAGAGAGAGAGAGAGAGAGAGAGATAGAGAGAGGGAGCTTTAAATGTGACAAGTGTTTAACTGAGCATTATAAAGTAGTGTGTGAGTTGCAGCCAAATAGCAGTGAGCCTGCAAGACAAAAAGGATAGCACTGAGAAGAATCAAGGGGTCATGGTAGTAAATCCCATTTTCAAAAGCTCTTTCTGGGATTAGGTATTTAGGTTATATATAATACAAATCAATCAAGATCCATAGGAGACATGCGGGACACTATGTAATGCCAGTGCAAGTGACAATCTGAAAGGAATGATGATTACATGGCCTTGTAAAGTGTTGAATACATCCGTCTGTGGCAAAGTTGACTGTTGATTCTTTCAACAAGGTTAATGATATTGGGATTTCATAACCGTACTGTAATAAGATAAGTGCTAGTCCCACAAGACAGTGGCAACCGCTACTATTGAAATCTCATAGATATAGAATATTTCATTGAAACATTAGCACAGTGCATTTTACATATAATACTATTTGTGTGTTTGGTGTTGTCACTTGTTATTGCATAAATAGAAAATGTGATCTAAGGGAGTCAACACAGGTCAAACAAAAGACAGTCACATGGATATCTATTATGCAGTTCTTAATGAATAAGGAAATGTTGAGTTACGAAACATAACTGACCCCTTAAGCTGTCCTTCCTTGGATTGCTTGTAACTTTTAGTATGTAGGTCCAGTATGTTTGTCCTCCCACACGTGTTTTATATCTGCACTTGGTGTACAATTACACTGACGAAGTAATGCACAGTGTTTCAAAATGAGTGACTTGAAGGTCACATGCCACAAATAGATTAAATAAATACATTTAAAAATAAATGGAAATAAATGAAAAGGCAAAACAACATGCTTGGACATGTAGGACGTAGTATAAATGAAGGGAGTAAATGTGAAAAAAGTATACAAACCATAGTAATACAAAAAGTTTTGAAATAGTGGTCTCCCCATTACAAAAAATATATTGATGCTAAGAGAAAGGAATTAAAATAAACTAATCTCAAAGGAATGTCATACATAGAGGCGTTAACGGAAAATTAAAGGAATCTCCATATTTCGTCCAAGCCGATTTCAGGTATTTAAAAGCCAACCCTTGGAAGCCTTCAAACTCAACAATGAAATAAGGACCAGAGTTCACATGTGGAAATTAACCCTTGGATAATTTTTGACTGAGAATAGGAGGCACTTCTTTACATAAAGAGTTGCTGGAGCCTATACAATGCCAGCCAGCCATGTTGTTGGATCTGACTTTCGATTTCTTAAAAAAAAAAGTCTGGATTTACCAAAAAAAAAAAGAAAAAAGTGACAAATGACCCCCTGTCTGTCTTATTTTTATGTATACAATATTTTCAAAAACAATCAGAATTTAGCTGCACATTCACTGTGTCCTGCAGGTGCATTTATCAAAGAGCCATATGGCCTTGCATTTAGAAAACAGGATTCTAAATGACACAACAGATAGTTAACTTTGAGGCAAGTCATCATGGTCATTTATCTTTACTTGTCTTCAGGGAACAATTATGCCACTTATTGACAGGTATGCTCCTTGACAGACAGTCTTTTCAGGAGCAACAAAAGATTGATAGGGCTCTTTCTGATGAGGTTTTTAAGTGATTGTAGATTTCCCAAGACAACACTAAGTCAAAACATGGAGATGGTAATGTTCCACAGTAAATGGCGAGTGGCTTTAAAACAGACATTAAAACACACCTGTGTCCTTATCAATTCCAAAGCACTGTAATTAGTTTAAACTAGGTCAACTGTGAATTCCCTGCTGTGCACCCTCAGATCATTCTCCACATCTTTAATTAACAGCTTGTTTTATGAATACTAGTGACTACACCCGTTTCTGTTATCATGGTGAAGGTTGTGAGTGACATAAATCAAAGCTGTTATTATGGTGCGTGTGTGTGTGTGTGCGTGCCTGTTACAGTGCAAATCACAAATGTACATATCACTGTAACATTAGCCTACAATTATGTTATTTTGGACACACTGTCACATCATTTCACGTTGCCATCAAATTAATTATATGTAGCATTTAAAAGGGTTATACGTCAGCTTTGAGGACAATGCTGGTTTATGAAAAGTATGTGTTGGATCTATGTTGTAACCTGTTGTAACCTAGCATAGTGAGCAAGAGTTTAATTGGTATCACTTTCACATTGTTGTATCCATGGTATTGCCCTAGATTTCATCTTCAACTTAACATACCTAGGTTTAATATGAAGCCATTTGGTCAATTGTGACACATTGCATTCTAAAGCAGATCTCACATTAATCAAAAGGGGCTAGAAAGAAAATATTGCAATTGTGGTTTCCATAGTAATTGTGTTGGATAAAAAAATTGAAGAATCAGATTTTGTCTTTACATGAAAGTCGGGCTGGGTGAAAGAAAGTTTGAACAGTGCAAATACATTATATTGTTTTTACTGAAATAATTTCAGTGAAAATAATTTAAATGTATATACAAATAAATACAAGTGGAAACATACAATTATTATTATAAAGTTTTCAGCTCTACACGTAACTAATTATCTACATTCTATAAGAATACTGTGTTAAAAAAACAAACACAAAGTTGCTTGCCATTCAAAAATTCTCTCCATCCGAAAATGTACTGAAAGTGTATGCTTCCCTGCATTTGTGTATGCTGGACAGTGTGACAACTGGTGAAAGTAAAATGGGATTTCCGTGTGCAGTAAGTCAGTATAATTTCCAGGAGGTGGTATGTGTGGTTATGCATACCTATTAGCATCGCTGTGCTGCTCCAGGATGACAACACATGTTCCAGTAGTCTGGATTAAAAAAAAAAAAAAAGATTCCTACATGCAGATGTAGTGACTATACTTTAAATTAAATTAATTTCTTCCTCTATTCATCTTTGCGCCTATCCAAACCCAAACAATGTCACTTTTCATATAAAAGAACTTACATGATAATCTGTGATATCTTAATTATTTTACATATAATTATATTAATATTAAAAAGATCTTAATAAAATATTATGAATCTCCAATCCCTATTAAAACCTGTAGTGAAGCTAGTTAATTTCCCCGAAATTTGATCTACTTTGGAATGCCAGAGGTACATGTTGAAACGTTTTAAAACAAATCAGACTGTTTAACCTACATATAATTTTACTTTTGTCAAATATTGAATATTAGACTGCCAAGACAAAGTTATACATATGGCCGGGCATCAAATAGGGTCAGAGATGGATAGATAGATAGATATGTACATATAATTGGTTAGTTTATAATTCACTAAACATCATTTTATTCAAGTGTTCATTTCTACCAGGGAAGTTATTTTTTTTTCCTTCTTTCGCAGAATCCATCTGTCATAAATTAAAATTTAAACTGCCTTTTCTGGGTTATTTGCTGATAAAAATTGTGATGCTTGAACTAGATCTGCCACATTTTCACATATGATTAATGGAACAGTTTCAAGCAGCATATCCCTTATTTATGTCATAATTGTGCATTGACAAAGGAAGTAGGAACAAATTAGAGATGTAAAAGAAAAGGTCCCCATAGCGGAAGCTTTTTTAGTATGGAAAGTAAAGTTGAATAATCCATGTCTCTTGCCTATTTAAAATTGACCAATGAGGAATATGGGAGTTTGGCCCACATTCAGATATTGAATTATTGAGATTTCAGCAGAGCGATGGCTTAATTAAACATTAGTCTATGTAATGATTACAATGGAAACGAGTATCATCTCTCTAAATGCATGTTAAGTTGAGTTGAGTTGATTAAGTAATAATTTGGATTTTTTCAAACAGAGTCCTGAAAACTACTAATTTAAGAATACACACAACACGTAGAAACCACATATCTGTACAGTTGCTTCAATAGGGACTACATATGTAACATTTGCAGCCTAGAAATTAAAGCGTTAAATAATAAATGAATTGAAAGACTCAGGAGATATTGCATTCAGTTAGACTTCACAAAGCTCCTGAAAAGTCAAAATTAAGAGGGAACAGTCTGGTAACTGTCATCTGGATCAGGTTTATTAAATGAAATCAACTAGATAGGATGGATGCACTAGGCAATAGGGGACACTAAATGAACATATATATTGCCACATTAAAATGAGCAGATTTGAAAATTGCTTCATGAAATGCAGATGTTTGCTTTCACCAAATCACAAACACATTATGCGATAGCTGGGCCTTGTGTCACATGTAGTCTTTTGCTCAAATGGTCAAGCAGAAGGCTTAACTTTGTTTTAAACAAAATATTATAAGTACAATGTTTATAAAATTCAAATTTTCTGAGATAATTGAGAAAATAGAAACAATATACAGCTCTATACATCAACATGTTGCTTCAATTGTAATGTGTTTCTAATTTTTGTTTTATCCTGGAGTGTATTCTTAAGGCTGCTATTCATTTGACGTTATTTGCAGCTTTTAGAGAAAGGCCTTTTATATCCTAAAACGATGATGTAATGGGAGCACTTGTAGATGGTACGTCTCCAATACTTGCAAGAGCAGCCTTGAGGTAAAAAAAAGAAAAGGAATCCTGCACAAATACAACCTGAAAGTTTGAAATTGATTCCATTGAACTTACAATCTCTCTCTCTCTCTCTCTCTCTCTCTCTCTCTCTCTCTCTCTCTCTCTCTCTCTCTCTATATATATATATATATATATATATATATATATAAACCTGCAAGAGTTTGTCATTCTGTAATATAATTTGACCATGTTTGTTCGCTCATGCTCCATCTTTGGATTTCACTCGTATACTTTCTTTGAAGATGTTTGGCAGAATAATGTGCGCATTATAGGAAAGGAGACGGATCCCATATCTGTATTTTCATTGATGTGTTGTGAGTATCAAGCCAGGACAGTCTCTTACCCTCAGACTGCGTGTTACAGCATATTTCTCACACAGAAAGAAAAAGTGTCAAGGAGATTAAGTACTATGACTGGTTTTAGCAAATGTCCCAAAGCTTTACAAGTAGTTCAGCTTCATTGTGTTCTGCAGAAACCTCTGGGCATTTGCATTGCACATCAAAAAGATACAATTCTGTAGTTTATGTTTGTTTTAAAAGTCTTTTAAAGGGCTAATAGGATATCTTTAAAATGTAGAATCGACTAAATATTTTGACTAAAAATTCTTTATCCAGATTCCTGTTCTTTTCTTCTGGATGTCTGAGTTTACCTGTATTTATTTATTGATCAATAAATGGATAGTAACATAGCAGCCTTGAGGTAAAAAACAAAAAAGAGTCCTGCACAAATACAGCCTGACAGCTTGAAATTGATTCCATTGAACTTACAATATATTCATATATGTACTTCTATATATGTACATACATTTTACATTTCATTATGTACTAGTATGCATTAAAGCTTTTTTAATGTTCTGATTCTGTTTTCTGATGTTAAACATATATGAAATGCTAAAGTCCCGTAATGTCAGAATCAAACGTGCTTGTTATTGAGCAGCAAGAATAGAAAAAGTATATTCATAATAACCTGTTAATGCAGGGACACTGCCAGTCTATAGATTCCAAAGTAAAGGAAAGCTGCCAGCACTTTTATAGACCCCTTTTCTATAAAAAAGATTTAATCTCATGCAGCTGTTACTCAATTGGACAACCACTCAGAAAGAAAAAGAACATGCTTAAACTTAAGGCAGAAATGAAATATTGCTGTATCTCTTGGCTACCCAAACATTCAACTATGCAGCTCAAGAGGAATTCTCCAAATGTAGTGTCTCTGTACATCATCAATGCATGAAAGTATGTATAATTTCTAGTGGTTCTGCACATTATTGTAGTACAAACATCTGTGCTTTGTATTTTCTAGATAGCTGTAGATTATTCCCATCCAGAGGTATCGCATACAAACACACACATGCCGCTAAACATGATTTATAAGCTTTTAAAACATACTTGCTGGGAATAAAAAAAAAAGAAAAGATTGTTTATGCTGACTGATGTTTTTTTTTTTTTTTTTTGTGTTGCCTATTTTAAATGTCAGCTTTCTCATTTTCATTAATGCCATTGAGAAGTTGAAAACGTATACTTAATTTACTGCAAGTACAATCAGGAAATTATATTACATATCTTGATTTATAAGGCAGTTAAACAGTTTACAATGTACATTTATTGAGAAGATACTATACATTGCAGGTGGATTTCTAGTATTGTATTATTATTATTATTATTATTATTATTATTTATAAATGTGTACAGAATTCACTATGAATTCACTAAGATAGTCATGTTATACAAAAATAATTACATTATTTTTTAAGATTTTTACTTTTTGTTAAAACCCAATTACTACAAACTTGAGATGCAGTATCTCTGTCAAAACTATCTTAGAATCCAGAGATGTAATACATTTTGGATTATTTAGCATAATTACCGTGTTTTTAATTTGTTTGGTTTGTTAAAATATATTGCCAACCCAAGATTGTACAGGTACCAATCCTTTATAAAGGATTCCATCTTTACATTGAAAAATATCTTTTGTGGACCTGTCGTGTTGTTGTTCTTGGGGTTTTAAAATCTAGGTCATTGAGACTTCCTTCACATTACTGACACCTGACTGACCAAACTATAAAAAGCTGTGTCTTGGGAACTGATTCTGCTGAAACTGTGTGACATGTCTTGTTGGTGATGCAAGTCTACGCAGAGTGTATGTTGTTTGCTCTGACCTATTTAGATTCTACTTTAATGTAATATGTTCTTAATATACTGTGTATGTGTCTTATTTTGAGTTAAACATCGATTAAAATCTATTGATCTAGACAGATATCCTAGTTAGTTGTTTCAAGATAAAACATCACATTGTCTTAAAAGTTGTTATTTGTCATGAAAGGGAGTAGGTATTTTAATACAAATGTATTACCAGGTTAGCTCAATAATAGTCACAGGTGTTCTGGCTCACTTTGGACCTGAAACCTGCAAAGAGTTTGTAATTCTTTAAGAAATATAATTTGACCATGTTTGTTTGCTTATGCTATATCTTTGGATTTCACTTGTAGACTGTGCGTATAATGTGTGCATTATAGGAAAGGAGACGGATCCCATTTCTGTATTTTCATTGATGTGGTGTGAATATCAAGCCAGGACAGTCTCTTACCCTCAGACTGCGTGTTACAGCACATTTCTCACACAGAAAGAAAAAGTGTCAAGGAGATTAAGTACTATGACTGGTTTTAGCAAATGTCCCAAAGCTTTACAAGTAGTTCAGCTTCATTGTGTTCTGCAGAAACCTCTGGGCATTTGCATTGCACATCAAAAAGATACAATTTGTAGTCTATGTTGGTTCTAAAAGTCTTTTTAAGGGCTAATAGAATATATTAAAAATGTAGAATAGACTAAAAATTCATCCTGTTCTCTTCTGCTGGATGTCTCAGTGTGCCTGTATTTGTTTATTGATCAATAAGTGGATAGTAACATAGCTCACACAATCACATGCTGTCCTTCTCCTTCAAGCACAGCAGATTTAACAGGAGTGCTTTAATACTGGCACAATGCCTAAAGCAAAATGTTCTGTGTGTTGTTGTTAAAGGTTTAATGACAGTTGTTGATAGTTTTCATGTTTGGTTTGAGTAAATTTGAAGGGGTTCTCTATCAAGACATAGTCAGACACAACGGGAGAAATGGTACTCAAGTTACCTATGCCCCCTTAACACCAATTACATATATACAGAAAAAATGCTAAAATTAGAAACAAAAGTAAAACAATCAATACATTAAATTGGCAAATGGATAGCACCACATCGGTATAATGGACTCATTATATATATCAATATTAATGTGACATAATGAAAGATGAATAACCATCATATTTCTTACTTTGTTTTGCAGTATATACAGTGCCTATAGAAATCCCTTTTCAACCTATGTCCACCCCCCTTGTAATAGCAATCATACATTAGCTCAGGTGTAAGCAACTGCTTCAAAATCACACACCCAGTAAAGTGGCCTCCACCTATTTGAAATTGTGATTCTCATTTTAGGATAAACTCAGCAGTCCTTGTAGGTTCCCTTTGCTGGGTAGTGCATTTGAAATCAAAGTCCTAACCAAGAGCACCAAGGAGGTTTTAAAATAACTGGGACAAAGACACATATCAGAGAATGGGTATTAAAACAAAATCAAAGGCCTTCAATATCCCTTGGAGCATGGTAAAGACAATTATTAAGAAGTAGAAGGGGTTTGGCACCACAAAGAGCCTGCCTAAATCAGACCGTCCCTACATACCAGAAGATGTACTATACCTTAACGTCAGTTGGTGTATGTATCCAGATTTCCCATCATGCACACTAGGATGCAAAAAAGTATGTGGAGATATGGCAATGTATCACATCTTGTATTTCTTTTACATTTGTGAAATGTACTTTGTTTACATTTTGGCATAATTGTGAGAGGTTTCAATTTTTTCTAAAACATTATAAGCTGTGAGAGCATTCATAGGTTGTTTTCTCCCAGGTAGCCTATTTCTTTGATTTAATATCTCTAGAATGTGACCACTTCTGCGGCATTGTTGTGCTAAAAGAATTGTCCGGATTAAATCAAAATTTTGACCTACCCACTAATAGCAAACTACATTGAGGTTACACGTATGATTAGAAGAAAGAAGCATCTGAAAATGAAGCCCCAACTGAGTACAGATTTGTAGTTTTGTACCACGAAAGTGTAGCAAAATCTGTTTGCAATAATGCCGCAAATGCCTCTGCGAGTAATTCGCAGCATGAACATTTTAGATTTATGCTCATGGTCTACATGATAGTTTGTTATATCAGTAGGTCTGTGCTACATTGCTGTTTTAATGCCTCTCTTGTGAAAAAGTAACATTTATATGAACTTCAATATTTGCCCTCCAGAATGTAACCTTTTTCAAAAAGTGACAAGGAATTTGAAAATAAATGGGGAAACTGGGACAAAGGTAATGACTTCCTAAGAATTATCTGCAAAAACTTAAAATACCAGAAGGGATTCAAAGAATTTGAGAAGAATATTAAGTTACATATTAAGTACTGCAGAGAAACAGTTTCCATACCCCAAAAAAGCAAATTCATAGTAAACTGTGCCCTAAGCAATGTGATTGGCCAGTCAAGATTAGATAAAGAGTACATAGAGTAGAGAAAGATTACAAATTAAATTAGTGCATAATCTTTTTTATTTATTACGGTTGCAACATCAAAATCACCAAAAGTAAGGTGATGAAGCTGCCAGTCAAAGCTTCCTCTTAATAGACCTGAAGTTGCACAACAGCTGCTCCCACTCATTGGAAAACATTCACATAAATGAACGACAAGAACATTAATGGAAAATCAATTGTAATTTTTCCTGTTTGGTTCCATTCCAGAGCATGAAAAATCAAACCTGTGAGAAAGCAGAATAGGGAGGAGAAGGCAGAGGCATATTGGCTCACTCTATTAATTTCTTGTGCATTTGAGCATTCAGATACTACTATTGATTTTCATTTGAGGAAAATCAAGGCCTTTTAACGGCTTTGGGTGTTTTTTTCAACTTGTGCACCTTGGGAGCTCAGTGCAGCATTTTCTTGTTTATACTCAGGAAGAAAGAAAATGGAAGGTGTAAGCAGATGCAGTTTGAAGATATCATTAACTTAAAGGAATACTTGCTGATTTCTTACTCACTCAGAGTCTTACGAATGCATGGATACCTTTTGTAATTCTGTGCGTCCAGTTTTAAGGAATTTTAATTTAGCATTTCGTTAACATAGCACAATTGCTGGAAGCAAATTGTCGCAAATTGCTGACTCTCAAAAGCCGACTAATAGATCTTTTAAATACTTTTTGGAACTATCTTGCCAAACTACGCATTTCATCAGCTGTGATGAGATCGCCACAAGCATATGCTCCCTGTGCACGAATAGAAACACAAGAGCACAGGCAGAACTGAAAGTAGTCTGTAAATCACGAAGTATGTGGAAACTAATTTCTTACTATTACCAGTAAATTAACAAATGTATTGAACTATTTATTTACTATTAATATTTTTGTAAGAATACAAATGACAAACGGTGAAGCTTTTCAGGATTTAAAAGATCTATTAGCTGGCTTTTGAGAGTCAGTGATTTGTGACCATTTGCTTCCAGCAATTGTGCTAAGCTAACAAAATGCTAAATTCAAATTCCTTCAACTGAACACACAGAATTAGAAAAGGTATCCATGCATTCGTATGACTCTGGGTGAGTATGAAATCAGGCTAAAATGCCAAAATACCAAGGTATCCCTTTAATGAAAACTGTTCTCATCACTTGAGATAACTGCTGAAAGAGAAAACAAAACCAAACTAAAAATAACTTTCAGATGGTACTTCTGATGAATACAGCTACTTTATTAAACTTAAGTGATCATGAGAAATCAAGGACATAATTTTGGAATGACAGAGCACAAGTGTGGCAGAGCACACAAATTGGTTTTACAAACCATCCATTACTGTCCAAAAAGGACAAACATGAGCTAAATCATAAGACAATTATGTACATAAAAAATAAAGTTAATCAATTTTCAGTGGAGACTTTTATTGCAAAAAATCTCAGTGTGACCTGTCAGCCTTTTGTGGAATTATACTTGTATTTACTCTCATCAATACAATTTTAATTCTGAAGAAATACTGGAAGAGATTGAACAGGTTTCTTTCAAATGGAGTAGCACACACAATAGTTCATGAGTTTAACAGATTATTTGGATGGAAAGAGAACTGACCCCACTTTCTGTTTGTACTTTATTTTCATTGCATCCCTCATATCACAGTTCTTTATACTTGCTGAAATTGTGGAATAATCAGGCTTATTTTGTGTGCTACAAAACATAGCCAATGTGTTAAGTACACATACAGGGTTGGCTTTACATCAACTATCATAATTCCTATGGATCACTGTGAGATAGTTCTGAAAGTCAGCAAAGCACATTACCAAGATAAGCTGCAGCATTTGCGGATATTACCCAAGACACTCATCCTTGTAATTTAAATATTTGCTATTTCTGTCATGGGTTAAGATTTCCAATGGAGAACAAATGTCAGGCAGAAAATTTCTTTTAATTAAATAAATGCTAGACTGCCTTCATATGATATCTGTGATTTTACTGGATTTAATTATTAAATTAATAAACAATTGGATAATTTCACACACACACACACACACACACACACACACACACACACACATATAGGGCCTGCTTCAAAGCTGGTGAAAAAGAAAGTGTTTCAGTGATAGCAAGACTTTGGGAATTTACATCATCCCTTGTGGGGTACTTTGTCAGGAAGTATAAAGAAAATGAAATATTAACTGAAAATGTACCTTGCAGAGATGGAAAATAAATTACTTCAGTGTGGCAAGGCAAGAAGATTGTGAGATTTATCAAATAAAGGTGAAAATGTCTGCTAAGTTGCTGCACCTACCTTGAAAAATTAAGGGAAACAAAAAGCCGCAGAGCAATGTGAAATTGTTTACGTGCAGCAAGTTTTTGCTAGTGGAATTTAAA
The DNA here is from genome assembly GCF_036373705.1 of Amia ocellicauda. Taxonomy (NCBI): domain Eukaryota; kingdom Metazoa; phylum Chordata; class Actinopteri; order Amiiformes; family Amiidae; genus Amia; species Amia ocellicauda. The sequence continues at coordinate 26,393,058 of NC_089862.1, read as the reverse complement.
AAAAAATATATATAGACAGATAAATCTGTACACCACAATGCAGATCACGTTTCTTTTGCATGATTGGCTGAATACCCCAACTCTCATTTGTAATGTCTGATTTGAAAATATTATGGGTAAATCACTTTGTGATTTGTGTGATAAACTATTGGCAACATGTCATTTAGCCTCACTTCAGCTACTGTACAACTATAGTGGCTGCATATCAAAATTCTATTATAAAAAACATTTTTATTGGAAATCTACTTGTCACACTTGAAGTCAATATTGTTATCCACTTTGCAATTTACAGTATCATCACTGTGCTAATAAAAAGTATTGCTAAACACATTTCAGTGCATGCAATGTGCAGATTTACCCTTTGAAAGTACATTTATTTTGTGTTATTATTGAATAGAAACAATGATTCCATTTGCCACATATTAAATATAGAATTTCTGTACCATATATGGCAAAAGTGATATTTACTGATGTAGGTATTTTAGTAGTGATATGTTGTTGTTGTTGTTGTTGTTGTCTTTTTTATTATTGGTTGATCATCATCATAATTACTATGATGATGATGTAGTGTATTCAATAACTTAGTTTATATCTGACTGTAGTATACAAAAGCAATAGTTATAGTTGGACATCAAATAATAATTGCAAGATACTATGAGCTGTCATTTAAAAGAAAAGGGAAAAAATGAATTGGAAGAGTTAAGCACCACCAGCAAAATCAACTTTATGCATATATTCCAGCAGTGATTTCCATAATCTCGTTGTTTTATTTATGAGTCTCTGAAAATTCTAAGCTGTATTTTCTACTTGCAGGCAAATCCCTTCCGATAGTAAACGCAGAAGTTTAATGTGTGGAATTCAGGCCTTTACATTTCAGTCAGTCTGAGGGCATTTCGAATGTTCATTCTCCACAAAGCACTTGGCAAATTTCACATGAACAAACTGCAATGAGTCACTCCCTTATTATTCCTATTTATCAGTTCCTGTCAAATGAATATAAAATGTAGCAGATAATTGTATGCAAGGTCACAGATCAGATCAAAAATATACCTACCCATCAACTGCAACTAAAAACATGTTTACATCAGACAGCAAGAAGAAGCATATGTCAAATACAATGACACCATCAAGTATTCCTAATATACTCTAATTTGTACGGAAGAGCATTAGGGTCACTTAAGAGAGACAAAATATATATATATTTTGAGAAAAAAATTCAAAACTTTTGCCTTTTTTCTCAAAAGATTTAAAGTCAAAATAAACTTTTGAGAAAAAAAGTCAAAAGTTCTGAGATATAAATTCGAAATAAACTTTTGAGAAAAAAAGTTGAAAGTTCAGGTTCAAACACCAACAGCGTCAAAATGGTGTCGATAGGGGACTGGGTAAAACCCGAAACGCCGGAACAATGGAAGGATTTACAAAGACATCTAAAACAGAAAAATACTTATTCTGGGCTTTCAGAAACTTGTGTTTTAATTGCAAATATTGTATTACATAATGTAAATAATATTAATAATGAACTTTAATACTAATAAAAACATTAACAACAACAATACAATTATTATTATTATTATTATTATTATTATTATTATTATTATTATTATTATTATTATTATATATACACATTTTCTACAATTTGTTAAACTGAACAGGATTTGTAAAAGTAATAGTGGTATTAAGGTGCAATAGTGCTACAACAGTTTCATGCTGGGGAGCCATTTGTCGGACTGGGAAGAGACAACCAAATAAGTGTCCCGAATGCCACAAGTTTGTGTCTTAGATTGGGTTGTTAGCTTTCCAAGGCTTGCTTTCTAATATTGTAAAGACAACTCCCCAAAATCATCATAGTCCTTTTTAAGGTACAGTAGTTTTTTGCTGGGGAGTTATTTTTGGAACTGGAAACATACACCCAAAATAGTTTACAATATTTGTCCATTCGAGCGATTAATAAGGCTTATTAGCGTTCCGAGGCATACTTTAAATTACATTACATTATTTGTCATTTAGCAGATGCTCTTATCCAGGGTGACTTACATTTGTACTGGAGCAATCTAAGTGAAGTACCTTGCTCAAGGGTACAACAGCACCACCCAGGATTTGAACCCACAACCTTTGAAAAATGAGTCAAGAGCCCTAACCACTACTGCACAGTGCTGTTGAGTGCAGAAATTTATACATCAATAATTCCCTTTTATACCTAAATTTCAGTTCAATACAGCTCTACACAGTCTTTTTAACTTCACGATAACCTTCTCCTCATCTAGAACCCATTTCGGGCTTTACCCAGTCCCCTTATAACACCATATCGATGCTGTTGTGTTTGAACCTGAACTTTCAACTTTTTTTCTCAAAAGTTTATTTTGCATTTAAATCTCAAAACTTTTGACTTTTTTTCTTAAAAGTTTATATCGACTTTATATCTCAAAACTTTTGACTTTTTTTCTCAAAAGTTTATTTTGACTTTAAATCTCAAAACGTTTGACTTTTTTTCTCAAAAGTTTTGAATTTTTTTCTCAAAATATATATATTTTTTCTCTCTCTTAAGTGGCCCTAATGCTCTTCCGTAAATTTGTGATGTGTGTGTGGGTCAAAGTTTAGATTTTTGTCTGTCCCAAGGTGTGTGTAAGAACAATGCAAATACATAGTTTTTTATTAGCAAAGATTGATTGAGGGGTTTCTCTACAGTGCATCATCCAGGCTAACATTAGCGAATGTATATAATCGCATCCCTGGAAATAATGTTCTTTCATCTCTGCCCTGTGATGTGTTTACATTTACTTTAGACTCTTGCGTATCCATGAAGTCTGCATTGGAGAAATTAGTGAAGCTCCGAATAAAATTCAGCTTTATCAAAATGCAGAAATACATGAGGCAGCATTAAGGTTCTTATCCTCTTTAAGGCACAGGCTGCAATTAATATTAATATGCAGAATTTCTAAAATGATGATTAGCAATCAGCAGTGGGATGCAAACTAGAACATTTCAGAAAGGTATATACAGCTAGGGAGGAGGCAGACACCATGTAGGAATCTATTTAATATACAAATGAAAAAATGAGCAACAACAGTGTTTTTCACCTTCTGTTCTTAATTAGGTCTTCTGAAGAAATATTAAAACATTTGCAGATGAAATATTGATTAATCAGGATCCTTGGCAGTTATCGCAGTGTGCAGAAGACCATGATAAGGTCATTTTTGTCTTACCTAATTTTACAGGTCAGTTGTTTTTGGCTTTCACTAAAATAAATTAAAATATAAGCACTATCTTAACCTTGATGAGGTGTATTGCTTAAAGACTTAGTGTCAGCAACATACTCAAACAAATTAATTACACAATTACAAATACTGGTTTATTTTAATTATTTTTGTACTCAAAGTAAATAGTTTGTTTGATTGAAGAGCACACTCTGCAAGACTGACAGACAAAGTTTTGTGCATTTAGCCTTGGTTATCTTGACACACGCGTGCTGATCAGCTTATTACTGTGCTGCACTCCATCCAGACCCATTTCAACCAATCATAACCAGTCAAGGCTGATGGCTGTTTTTAACTGCACATGTGCACAGCAGGTTAAGATGGACACAATTCTATGGGATGAGCTTCATTGTAGATGGGCCAGTGTCACATGAATGGGGGGAATGAAACACACGTCACCTAGAAGACGGGACCCACGATCCTTTCTAAAAATTCAGGGGGTTCAGTGAAAAAGTGAACACTGTTAAGCAGCCACCCCCTGGAAAGAAGTAATCACTTAATCAGTGTTGTTAACAATCCACATTACAAGAAAAAAAAAAAGATTGTAATCAAATACAAAATCAAGCTCATACTGTTTGGGAGCTTATGTAAGGGCCGCTAGGGTACAGCCTGTTGATTCAATCAGGTTTCATTATTTTTATCAGGGATAGTCATCGTCTGACATTGGTCAGCATATGCGAGTAACAATGTTTTGATCTCAGTTGTAAAGCCACCTAAGTTGATATACTGCATACAATTTGTGTCAGAGCCTCCAGTAGTCTGATATTTCAGAGATATGATAATCATATGATATGATAATCATCAAAGATAATGTTCACCACAAATCTAATCTCAATAAACTTATAGATACATAAATATACCACCCAGCATGCTTTAGTTAAACTGTAAATTAATGGTATTGTATAGAATCTGATATTATTTTATTGTAACTAATGAGTGGTTAGTAACTGAGGCCGGCTTTTTTGTGTAATATTCTCCAAACTGTAAAACACAAATTCTGTTAAGGAATTGCAGTGGTACATATTCTACTAAAATAAGACTGATAAAAACTTGCTGTCTCAACATTATATAGCAAATGTAACATATCCTACTCTTTTAATAACAGTTTTAATAAAAGCAATAACAATCATGATGCAATTGTCTTAGACACATAATTAAAAGGCATATGATTGGGGAACAAGGAGGGAAATATTACACTGTACTCTACATAATAGAAAAGTATCCATATTCCCAGAGAATCTCACCATGAAGTACTTTATATAAGGTAAAAGAATAGGCTTCAGGGCAGACATTTCACAGTCAATGAAAGCACATTATTCCAAGGAGTCATTTGATTGATTTAATTATACTTTTCCTTTAATTTCCCCTTTTTTCAATACTGCAAAAATATGAGATGCTCTCAGTAGCAAATGACCTATGAGCATGTCTGCCATGTTTCACTTAAAGAGACAACTAAATACAAAAAGAATAATGGTTGTAATGACAAATCAATTATCTTTCAACACCATAATCCCGATAGAGCAATCAAAGCAATGAATTAAATGACAAGACCAGGGGAGAGAATTTGCCATGCTATCCCTTAATCAAACGAGAAATCCTACACAATGTCGACCATGTTCTTGTATTGCCCTGCCTCTCTTCTTTGGTATCCCGAGTGGGGCTGACTATATGTATCTGAATTATTTAAATTCTCACATGTCCTTTTCCCCTCCCTGTTTCTTAAACATAACACTACACATGTGTATCTTTATCTTAATAAGAGCAATCATCAGAATATGAGTTGGACATACTGAAATGCCAAATTTAATTTTTAACCATTATAGATTAAACATATTTCACCATCAACTCTTACTGGGGCACAAATCAATGGGAAACATAGGAAGGGGTGGAAGAGCAATTAAGTTAATGGGCATTTTTAATAATGTATTGAAAACCTATATTTGAAGTGTCAGGTGCCTGTGATCAAATGTGCTACAGAAATGTCTAGATTTTTTAAAATATGTTAAGTCTCTGACAAATATAGGCTCAGCAAGAAATAACATGGAAATTGGAACAGGTTTATATGCAATACTGATTAAAAATATATGTGAAGATAAGTGACCTTATAAGGTGACCTTGGAGTTCTTTGTTTTTACTGTTTGTAAAGCTGATTGTATTTTGAAAAAAAAAAAAAAAAAAGATGTTCTCCCATATTATTACTGTTATGTTTTCATATAATACCGGTTTATTTTTATATAGTGCTCTTCATAACAAGGCATCTCAGACCACAGTGCAAAATCATACACATGACACTACTCATGAGTATTATAAATCCAGTAGCATAAAACACATTCAAACTGAAACATTTTGAGTGAAAACCTACATTTCTAAAGTCAATATGAATGGAGTTTCACAGACAGGGAGCAAAATAACTGAAGGGAACAGATTGAATGTGATGTTTAGGAATATCTAAAACAAACAAACTAAACAAACCTACTTCCAACCCAACTGGATTAAGTAGATGTTGGATTTAGAAAAATCATATCCATGATGGATATATGCATTACATTATTTTTTTTTTATTGTAGTGAAATGTGACATAAATGTCTTTATTCTTTTAAGCAAATTGCGTTGCTATATCTCTTTGAGGGGAATAAACCTTGCACTTTGGGTTGAAAAAATATGCTGTTTAAAATGTAAAGGGCATCCATTGTATAAGTGAATTACAGGGAATCTAGGTTACAGTCAAATTGGAAAGTAGATGTGCTTTTAGCATTTTTAGCACATTGGTAATTCCTTTCATGGGCATAGCTTACTGAAGAACCTCTCAACCTCGCAATTATTGGTGCAGTAGTGCACTCCCAATAAATGGTGATTACAGATGTATCTGTATACTGACGTTATTTCTATATATTGCAATATGAAGAGGAATTGAACATACATGTAATGTATCTTAATCGTTCATTTCCAGACTGAAACACTGAATCATTCATGTTATGACTAAAATGTAAGGGAAGTCTGAAGCATTTGTAGAATCAATGAGAAGTCTTTGCTATATTTACAAAAAAATGGACAAATGCAAAATAGACAAAGATGGCTGTTTGCGATGTATTCAGCAGGAATTCCTAACCCATTCTGTGTACAAACAGTTTCTAGTACAATGAGAGAAGTTGTTCTCTATGGTTTCATCCTGATCTCTTATTCCACATCATCCAAGAGGTATGGGATTAAAGTAAGGAAGCAATGAGAGGTTTTCAATTCAATTCTCAATAAACCTCTGGGTTATAGAAATATTAAGAGCCTTGCCACATTGACCTAATTCAGGATTTCTCTGAGTTCTGAAATAAATAGGAATATACATTTATTTTAGCAAACAACAATACTCATGACAGGCATCTCAATGCCTTTCAGATTGTCATTTTATGGAATTGCATAAAAACATGCTTAAGTTTGTTTCTGAATTGAAAGGAATCCAATACAACTGTTGCAGGATGTATTTTGAATTCATCCTAAACAGACAGTAATAAGCCTCCTTTTTAATAAGCTATTGTATATAACATTTCCACAACCATTTTATTTATATTCGTTTGACATGAACACGGCTGTATAGCAGCTCAAAAACAGTACCAGACTTAGAACAATTTAGATGACAACACTTAAATTGCATCCAGCAGGCATCGAAACATCAGGACTGCCATCAAACTTGACAACCTCGCTTTATGCGAAAGTGAATTCACAAGCTTCTTTGGATTAACAGAAGAAATAGTGTATGACGCAATTGCTCAAGGATTATAAAGGCAGTGCTAGAACATATGAATATTTCGAAGAGCAGAAATATGATAAACCCTGTTCTATTTTCAAAAGAGCAAAATTCTATAATTGCATGATACTTTTATTTCAATTATTATCGCAGACCTCGTGTACAACTCTTTGGACTTAGGATCCTATTTGGACTTGGTAATATTTTATTTTTTCAGTATTTGAATATATTTGTGTATGTTCTGTTAGGTTTTTGTTCCATATTGGTTTATCTAGAGGACAGAGGCTTTGCTGAAAGAATAGACTAACAATATTGCATTTTAAAGACCAAGTTCAGGTTTGCTTTAGCCCAGGTCTATTATTTCACCCCTCTTCAGTGTGTTATATTAAATGTTCTATATTCCATATTGGCTTTGGTATATGATATAGAAATTTTGTTACATTATAGTTTAACTTGACTGTATATTTAATTGGCTATTAGTCATACAAACTTTAGTATATGGCATATTTACTATATTATATGAATACATTTATCTATGGTATAATTTGCAGTATGATGTAAGACCTTTCACAAACTTGTATATATAGTTTGTTTATTACATAAACACTTTGGCATATGATATCTGTTTTGCTTTATGACATGCAAACTTTAGTAAATTACTTATTATAGTTTGTGATATGATATTTCGTTTTGTGCTGCATGATATATTTAGTTTTCTAATTTTGAATTGAATGGCCCTTCATACATTTTCTCTAGCCTGCTATAATTATCAGCCCACACAGACCCTTTATAAAAAATCTAGTGGAACAGCGCTTCCATTAATCAAACTAGAAGCATTTTATTTTTACAAGTGGGAAAGACATTCAATACATTTGGTTACTGCAAAGGCAAAACCCATAGAGTAATGAAGTGTACAGAGTGTGTGTTAGCAGAAAAACTGCAGATGTGGTATAGAAAATCTCCAAAAAGAAGACTAAACTGTTATTTTAAATGGTTGTATTTATTTTAGATTTAAATACTCTTTATTGAGATGTAACTAAAACCTAGCCCCAAAATATAATTCTCTCTGGTATTGTTATAAAGAGAAAATATACTCTGTTGAGCTGAAAATGTACTCAGTTGAGGTGCATTCATTATTAACAAACAAAGCTGCCTTGGCCTATGAGCAAGTGCAGAAATACTAAGAAATTAAACAGTTCTTGTGAAAATATGTATTGTATTCTTTCATATATTTTATGTATGTTTATGCTGTTCTGTTTCAATTTTCATTTAAATATAGGGGTCATCTGCTTTTAAATTTGGCCCCTACAACATCATATACAATTGTCAGTGAACTTGTTTTTGGGTATGTTGTTTCAATTTTTCTTTTTTCTTTTTCAAATACTCTAGTGGCCATTTCTGGTTCAGAGCACCATGAGAAAAAAAAAAAACAAAACTATTAATCATTTTTTCCCCCAGAATTTCTGATAACAGAACATCAGGGGGCTGACAGACTATATAGTGAATAGAAAGACAGATAAGCCTTTAATCCAGCAAATTCCTGTAGAGAGGAAAGGATTCCTGGTCAGTTTGGGAAGCGTGGTAATATTTAGATACCACTAATGGCACAGGTCTGCAAATTAATCAGAACATCCTGACTATAATCTTTGCTGTGTGGAGAGCTGTAGTATCCTTAGACTAATTGCACTGATTGCATAAGGGTGATGGGGGTTCTATGTAAGTAAATATGACTTTAAAAACTGTGATTATACACTTATTCTGACTCATTGCAAGATCTCTTGTCATTTTCATGAATGTTTACACTTGTGTGTCTGTGCCCTTAATTAATTGCTGCTGCTTGATGTCAGCATATTGATCACATTGGAGCTAAAGGTTAAGCTCGGCCGTGAACACAGTGATAGTCCTCCAGCCAAGAGCCAATTAAACAAAACAGCTGCTTGACATCTTTTTATGTAATAACTTTATAAACTTTATAAGCCTAGGTAAAGTTAAAACCTCATATTTTACATTTTTCTTAATAGCTTTCTGCATATCATTTTGAATTAACATAAATGAATGAAAGAATAATAAAACACAATAATTAATTTATCACTTGTCATCACTGGGGCAGGGAATTGAGTCATAGTCCTATTCAATAGCACACACTGTAGAGCTTATAAGGCATAATTAGGGTATATAATACTACTAATAATAATTTCATGCTCTTAATTACAGATCACTTGTTTAATTCTTCCACTTATTTAATTTTGGAGAATTTTTTTTGGTTTTGAGATGGACACATGCCATATATGTGATATACTGTGAGTACCTGTATTGTTATGGTTAGGATTAGGATCCTAATTCAGGCAGTAATTGTGTCTTCTAAGAAATAAATAAAATAAAGTGTTAGTCAAGTTTACTGTATTACATAATAACGCATTTATAAATTCCAGACATATATTTTACCAAACGTCTTTGAAGCTGTTGTTACTACATTGTAATAATCTATTAACACCTATAAGACCTCATTACTACACTATTAGTACACTACATTGTGAAGAATCTATTAAACCTTTATAAAACAGAAATAAAATACTGATAAACATTGCAGCAATATCATCCTCATATATCTCAGGAATGCTTTATATATAGAAAATATCTGTGTGGTAATACATGTGTGGTTAGTATATGAACACACAAAATGAACAATCTAATGAAGTCATATGATGGGTGGGTTAGAACTAGGTCACAATGTCATCATCAAATTCACAGATACATGCGTCACAAACTGACAAGCACACATCCTAGCAAGCACGGTTTTCCAATTTGTTTACATGGACACGTTTAGTCTACGATACCGGCTGCTCTTTTTTGTATCCTGCAAATCTGGGAGGTAAGCAATTGAGTTTAAGGTGAGAAGACAGGTACAATACTCAATATTGCATGGCTGTTGCACAAATACACCCCACTAAGCTCATGGTGCCTTCAGCATTTTTTCTGTAGGCCACGGCTAGCAAGTAGCACAGCCTGGATGTACATTTACAATCCCTGGGCTATAGGACTCATCCTGGACCAAGGGCAATTTTTTTCCCTGTTTCAGCCACTTAGAAGCTGCTTACCTTTAAACTGTCCTTTGTTGACCCCTAGTGTCATTGCTCATCAGAGTGTAAATTACCACTGGTATAAATAAATCTGTTGTAATTAAATCTTTAGAAATTACAAACATACCCAAATTTGAACTAATTACAACCCCCCGAATTGTCCCAACTAATCAGATCATGTACCTAATTAACACTTTAGTTTGTTTAGTTTTAGTAAGTGTTGATTTTCCCCAATTAAATAACTCTTGTAAGACATTTGATGAGTAAAGCTTGATTCATTAGAATAGATCAGACACAAACACAAGTTAAAAATATACAAACAACTCTTTATCATAAAATAAGGGCACACAGACTATGCTAAATTGCAAAAATAATAGATAAACTTAATTGCAATTCAATTTTACGTTTAAAAATGTTTAATCTAGGCACTTTCCTGGTGAAACAGTTAGAATGCTAGCCTAAGTAACACGTTATACACAAAGATTGATGACTTTGAAAGAATTCTTGATGCAGTCTCTACGGCGGTCAGGGCGATTGACAGCTTCCACTGCAGAACCGTAGATTTTGATTGTGTAAGAAAATGTCAAGCTGGAGCCGAGCTGGCTGAAGTCCCATCTCCTGAAGGGTGGCTTTATATCAATATGTCCGCATCCCCCCTAAACTGTGGACTTTATAGACAACACAGCACATCTTTGATGTATTTCATGACCTGCTAGAACAGACCAGACTCTGAAGGGTCGGAGATCTGGAGAGGGAGAAGCGTTAAAGAATCACCACTTCATATAAATTCTTATTAATGAATCCAAAACAATATGCTGGTCACTGCATCAGACAGCAATTTTGTTGCCTGTATTCGGACATTGAATGATTGTCAACCTCCTGCAATTGACATAATTTGAATTTTAATAGACCATAATTACAGCTCAGAAAAAATCTATTGTTATTTCAAAATCTGTTGTGGTCTATATACATAACAACTAATTGAGCATGCTGGTAAAGTATAGCTATACTAAACATGTAGGGAGATAAAAATGCTAGTTCCCAAATACTTACAAAAACACACTAGTAAGAGTAGTATGTGAAATGTATGAAGGTTATGCATTCAATAAAATGACTTTAATTTGAAATTTTGGTTATAATCAGGATTGGAATCCATCTTTTGGGATTTGAAAGGGTTATGTGCTTTTTTAAAGTTTTCAGATTTGTACTTCAAGAAGCAGTAAAATGTCAAATTCATTTGGATATCTAGTGAGATAAATGTAACCTGGTGTAAAAGAAAGTGTGATCCTGTAAGCAAGAGTGACACTACAAGAATGGTTTCTCACCTAATCTTTCATTTAAGGATTATCAGATTAGGGAACAGTTGTTTATAGGTTCTGTGACTATCACAATAGTTGATCTGTCAAGTTTATCTAACACTTGTCGCTTTGAAACAGTGTGAACTATACAGTGGCCTGTTGAGAGAGATAAGAAGTAGTCGAATAGACTTGAAAACAAGAAATGTGCTTTTTTACACTGATAATCTATTTTGAGAAATAAAGCTTAGCAAACTCAAAGCCACCATCACTGATTTTCTCCCTCAGATTTAATGCAGTATATGTTGTAAGAACTCCGTGGCCTTCTGAAGTAGCTTTTCATTTTATGGACTGTTGGTCCTGCCGCTTGGAGAACAGACATGATTTATGTATGTATGTATTTATGTATACATATATACATAAACACCTTCCAGAGGTAACTTACAAATGTCACATAATACACATTTCACAAAACATTTTACAGTAATTACAAAAAAAAAAAGTTAAATATACAATGCTGAGTCTGTAGTTGAGATTAAGACTATGGTCTTGAACTGCATGTAAGCTGTGATTGGGAACAAATTGAGAATAGAGAGTACTGGAGTGGCTTAAGTAAACTGGATTAGAGAGAACACCCAACAAGTTGGTGAGTTCTGAATGAGCTGGAATGGGTGAGCTGCCGATGCCAGGAGGCCAGGAGTATCAGGGCCTTTACAAGCGGTTTGGAGTATTCGTTGAGGAAGGGTCGGATTCTTCTAACGTTGCTGAGGAAGAATTGGAGTTGAGGGTTACAGCGGAGATGTGCTGGTTGCAGCAGGTGAGGTCTTGGATGACTGAAAGACTCCTAGCTGAGGAGGAAAAAGGGAACATTAAATTCAAGAGGAATGGAAATATGCCAGGCCATGTTACCTGCTAGTTGCAATTAGAGAGGTAGGAGGCAGATCAACCAAGAGCAGAGCCAGAGATACCAGAAAGGGAGGATAGGGGAACAGAGCAGTCAGTCATCTAAAAATACTACCATATTGCATTATCCCCCAAAAAAGTTAGATATTTAAAAAAAAATGACAACAACATATATTGCATTATATTGCTGTATAGAATAGGTACAAAAGAGACAGATGTAGACTGCCTGGTGTGTGGACATCCATAGTTAACTTTGGGAACAGTATTGCAATGACCTATTATCAATTTATGTAATACTTTTCTGTTGTTTTTGTGGTCTCATCTATGACCTTCAGATTTCTCATTCTTTGCTGAAACACACGTAAAGGCTTGGTGAAATATATCTGCACTACTTAACACAGAGTTGTCCTACTTTTGCATTCATTGCATTGCTGAAACCCTGGCCACTCACCTGTGATTACCTGCTCTCTTGAGCCTTCACCATTTGTCTGCGTACTGTGTGTGCCATAGCACAAATAACACATGGAATGGAGGCATTTAGTGCTAATTAAATATGCATAAAATTAGCTTAGTGAATGGGGTGGAAATGAATAATGACTGTGTTTGGTAAGGCTTTCCAATACTAATCAGTAATTGTGGTCTTCTACCACCAGTTAGCTAATGAAGCCCACTAAGTAGCAAGGCAGTGATGAAAGGAGAAGTAACCTAGGAAACAAAATCTAGTAAGAGGTGAGAACATTCATTGTTGCATCTTATCAATAAACCTCTAGAAAGGGAAAGCTGTAAAAAAAAAAAAGTAGAGAGTGATCTTCGTTCGATGATGGAACTGGCCTACTAAAATGATTGTAGCCTTCTGAGATGTTAAACTGAGTGTTAGAAATCATCAACGACATCCTCACATTCTCTGTCCACTATCAAACATTTCTTAAGATTAGCTTTGTAATTGTTGGCGTATACCACAATAGTTATTTTCCTCAGCAAGCATGTGCGTGCATAAATCCTGAATAAGTCATGGGGGGGGGGGAGCGCAGCTTTTTCCCTTAGGCTTCAAATCTAAAATGCTACTTTAGTCTTGATTGCCCATGAATATCATCAGATCCTGTTTACAAGAGTCTTGCCAAGCTTTCTCAGAGACATTTTTTTTTTATCATGGCTGCAGGTTATATATTAAGTTTTGATGTCCTATTAAGTAAATAGCAGCAGATGTTAAGAGCACAGTTTGAAAGAAGAAGAAAAAAACACCTTTTAAAGTTTTTTAATTTTTCAGTACCTAAGCCAATAAAAATCCTACATAAATAAGGTGGGCCTGCATTCCCTTTGATGAAGGTGTAGCATGTGTATTTAACTCCCTGAATAACATTAAGGGCTGGATTTAAACCTTTTCACATCACTTCATGTGAACCTGTCATAAAAAAAAATGAAATTGAAATTAATTATTTTATATTTCCAAGAAGGTAAATAAAATACATAACGAAAACAACATGACATAAAATATGATTGCAGGGGACTTATTGCTTTACTGGAAGAATTCACTGAAGCAGTCAGTCTACAAGGCAGGATATGCCTATGTTAAGTTATTCTACACTCTAAATGTGATTCTCAACTTGAAAGAATAATAATTAAAAAGTGATGGAGCACAATCAGAGTCACATAATGCATGTGAACAATAAAGAAACAACAAGACCTCACATTCTACTGTGAAAATGGATCTCTCTGACTGACGCTGTAGCTTTAAATGTAATTTTACATCTGACTCTTATCAGTCCTCTTTGGTGCCCGAGGGGACGCAGTGAATAAATGCACAAGAGCTGGTGTGCTGTATCCCGAGAGGAATCAATCAGGTTTGAAAAGGAAATGAAGAGGCAGTCTGCTAGGTAGTTTCTTTCATAATTCATGTTTTAAGTATCTTTTACCTTGAGAAATAACATGAGGGGAATAGCCCTTCTTTCACTAGCACCAGCCGAAGCACCACTGGCTTTGTGAAATACGATTATTTCAACAATAACACAGAGTGTATTTATTACCTCCATAAGAAAATCTGTCCAAATCCTAGCAGCTAGTGCCTTTTGGTAGTTTCATTCATGACTGATTTTTACATTTAATTTTAACTACAGAATTCTCCATAATACCAACTTATAAATATTGCCTCTATTTTTTTAGCCATTAAATACATTTTTTTTTATTATCATTACATCTCCCCCCTTTTAATGAAGTTAAATTTAACAGCCCCCTGAATTGATGATTGTGATTTTCATTTGTTTTGATTTTTAAATTATTAAACATTTGTTGTCCAATATTTGATATGCTAAATTATTCTTTATAATCCCAATTCTTAGTTATACTATATGTAGCACTAAGCAACATTTCACGGTACAGCCTATTCTTTATTTTCTGAACCTCAATGAAGTTGATTCCTTATTCTTTATTTAAAAGAATATAATTTTGTTTTTCTATTTTCAGTTTTTAGTTTTCAGTAATGGTTACTTATTTTTTATTTGTATTTCTATGTATTTCAAGAAATATGTAATGGTTACTTATTTCATATTTCTGTTTCCCTGGTTTTAACCAAGTATGTATTGGATACTTACTTCATATTTCTCTTTTCAAATTTAAGGACATTTCTGATTCCTCTTTTATATGTCTATAAAAAAGTTACACACAGCACATCTCATTACTTATTCTTTACACATCGATACAATAGCATGACAACTGTTACATTTTTTGTTACATATGTAATTTTAGACTGTATTGCACTTTTATAATGCTCTTACGTTTTGTAAGTCTGCTAAGAAATAAATAATAATAATAATATTTTTGAAATAATAGCTATTGACAACACGACCATTTATTTTTTATACGTCGATAAAACGTAATAGACAACACTAGGCGCTGTTTATGTGGAAGGTGGAACAATCTGTGAATGGCATTGTGTCACTGCATAAAGGGTGGCTACGGCGCTGCTTTATGGGCTGACAGACACACTGTCACGTTTTTCAAGAAAATAAGTGATGGTTGGTTATTCTTCATTGTGGTTTCTTGATTTTAGGACACTTCTCTTTACTTATTTTTATATATCAATAAAAAACGTAACAGCACATCACTTTATGTATTGTTTACTTCAATAGTTCAGACAACCCCCTATTGAAGTCAGTGGAGGTATTAGTAATTGAAGTAATGGAGTTATTGTGGCCTTCAGTACAACGATAATAAGTAACAGGCAACATGTCTCATTACTTATTTTTCATATATAAGTAAAATACCATTTGGCAACACTTCTTACTATTTCATTGTGATTTATTAGTAAAAGACTTCATGGAGGTATTCTGTGAAGATTGTTCATTATTTATGTTCCAATTTCATCTTTGTATTCTCTGTCTTGACATGAGTGTTAATGTAGTTTTGGAGCTTTTAACGAGTACCTTGTCTGTTATTTATATAATGAGGGGTTCCAGTATTCCCACAGCAACCTTGGAGGTGTCATGGGGTTCTGCAATGAAACTAAGGTGCATCTTTGCCATTTACGTTCATAACTTTCAGTCAATACATGGTTCAACACCTTTTCAGTATAGTGTAGTGGTTGCCACCCCTGTTGTGCATGAGATTGACAGGTTAATTTATGTTTGTGTAGAGCTATTTCAGTGGTCTGTTAAAAAATACGATGTATTGACTATTTGACTGACTGTGCACAAAATAAAATATTGATTTTACATTTTATTCAACACTTTGGTGCAGAAGACTATTATATTTTAAGCAAATTTCTTCAATGTTATTATTTTTGTTAATTGATATATATATTCATGACAGCAAGGACGTACAGCCTTTTAACAAAGATTTATTTATGTATTCTCTATCTCTATCTAGCTATCTATCTATATGTGTGTGTGTGTGTGTATGTATATATATATATATAAAGTTATGTATTTCTTGGACTACAAATCAGCACAGACTATCCATTTGCTTGAAGAGAAAAGTATTTGATCAATGCATACTACCAGTGCTCACTTACGGCTGTGAAACCTAGTCACAACAAATTTACAGAAACTGTGAATGGCACAAAGAAGCACAGAAAAATGTATGCTTGGAATAACAGGAAGAGATTACAAAACACATCAATGGATGAGAAATTGAACCAAAATATGTGACATAATCGAAAGAGTGAAAATAATAAAATGGCAATGGGCTCCACACAAGAAGTACAGATCAAAGATGGTCAAAGGAAGCTATTGAATGGATCCCAAGAGATGGAAAAAGACCTAGAAGAGGACCACATCAAAAATGGGAAGATTAAATAATAGTATGTGAAGCTGTGACATGGAAAAGATGCTGTAAATCAAAGCAAGTAGAATCATCTTGGGGAGGCCTTCATTCAACAGTGGATCGATAGGCTGATGGTGATATAACATTTATACATGATTTATCAGTCATGTTTTTTTGTTGTAATTATCAAATGCTGCTTGAATGATGTAGCATTTCATTAAAAAATACACATAATAATTGTAGACATCTACAATTCTACAAAATACTTTTTTGGCACAGTGTATGGACT
The DNA here is from genome assembly GCF_036373705.1 of Amia ocellicauda. NCBI lineage: Eukaryota > Metazoa > Chordata > Actinopteri > Amiiformes > Amiidae > Amia > Amia ocellicauda. Next base: position 26,376,241 of record NC_089862.1, on the reverse strand, counting down.
CTGTAGGTGGAGCTTGTGGAAACAGTGATGCAAAGGCAGAGAAATATTCTGAAAGAAGTGCACATTTATTTATACCATGAGACGCTTGTCAAAACAGAGGACCAACCACCTCACTCTTCTTTGAGCCTAACTAAACACATAGAACAGATCCCTAACTAACCACATGCTACTAAAGATGCAACAGTCCACATCTAAAGTTCAGAAGAATTGTCAAGGTCAAAAGCCACAGTTCGTTACAAGTTTTTTTCTTTTGATCAGTACTCTCCCTCTGACTGCCTCTGACTGCCTCCGACTGCCTCCGACTGCCTCCGACTGCCTCCGACTGCCTCCGACTGCCTCCCCCTGCCTCACCAACACAATGGGTGCCAGCTTTCTGCTTTTATTCAGGAGCCGTCCAATCAGGGGCATCTTGTGTGTCAGGTGCTTCCCATGTGTGATTTTAAAGGCATCTGGGAGATGTAGTGCCGGGCTACATAGAATGAATATTCTCATGTTGATTTGAAAAATACATTAATGAAAAATAGTGTTATTTCAAATGCATATAAATGTTTCAAAATGTATGTGATGCATTAAGGAGGGTTAGACTTTTTCAACCAGGTTATACATACAAATTACATATAATTATCTCATATTGCTGAATACAATTGATGACTAAAGCACAGGCCTTTTTTTGTAATGCAAGACACTCATCCATAAAATAATTAAAACCATCTTTTTTTTTTCTGGTTTTGCTGAATGAAAACTAACTTAGAGAAGGTCACCCTCTATTGGCTGCTGAAATAACTATTAACATTGCTGTTTCAATTAATGACTTTTGACATGGTTCGTTAATAGCACTTATTGGTAATTTTTGCACAGCTTTGTAATAAATGCAAGCGCTGCAAAAGCTGCAGAGATCATATTTTGAATTGTGTTGTGGAGACAAGGCCACACAGAGTCAGGGTTAATCGAGTGCCATGGTAAGGTTACATGCAATCAAACATGATTGCAGACTGCAGTGAGCTGTATGTTTCTGTCCAGAATCCCTTATGTGAAGGCAATTATGACAGATCTCTCTCTCTCTCTCTCTCTCTCTCATATACACTCACCTAAAGGATTATTAGGAACACCATACTAATACTGTGTTTGACCCCCTTTCGCCTTCAGAACTGCCTTAATTCTACGTGGCATTGATTCAACAAGGTGCTGAAAGCATTCTTTAGAAATGTTGGCCCATATTGATAGGATAGCATCTTGCAGTTGATGGAGATTTGTGGGATGCACATCCAGGGCACGAAGCTCCCGTTCCACCACATCCCAAAGATGCTCTATTGGGTTGAGATCTGGTGACTGTGGGGGCCAGTTTAGTACAGTGAACTCATTGTCATGTTCAAGAAACCAATTTGAAATGATTCGACCTTTGTGACATGGTGCATTATCCTGCTGGAAGTAGCCATCAGAGGATGGGTACATGGTGGTCATAAAGGGATGGACATGGTCAGAAACAATGCTCAGGTAGGCCGTGGCATTTAAACGATGCCCAATTGGCACTAAGGGGCCTAAAGTGTGCCAAGAAAACATCCCCCACACCATTACACCACCACCACCAGCCTGCACAGTGGTAACAAGGCATGATGGATCCATGTTCTCATTCTGTTGACGCCAAATTCTGACTCTACCATCTGAATGTCTCAACAGAAATCGAGACTCATCAGACCAGGCAACATTTTTCCAGTCTTCAGCTGTCCAATTTTGGTGAGCTTGTGCAAATTGTAGCCTCTTTTTCCTATTTGTAGTGGAGATGAGTGGTACCCGGTGGGGTCTTCTGCTGTTGTAGCCCATCCGCCTCAAGGTTGTACGTGTTGTGGCTTCACAAATGCTTTGCTGCATACCTCGGTTGTAACGAGTGGTTATTTCAGTCAAAGTTGCTCTTCTATCAGCTTGAGTCAGTCGGCCCATTCTCCTCTGACCTCTAGCATCAACAAGGCATTTTTGCCCACAGGACTGCCGCATACTGGATGTTTTTCCCTTTTCACACCATTCTTTGTAAACCCTAGAAATGTTTGTGCGTGAAAATCCCAGTAACTGAGCAGATTGTGAAATACTCAGACCGGCCCGTCTGGCACCAACAACCATGCCACGCTCAAAATTGCTTAAATCACCTTTCTTTCCCATTCAGACATTCAGTTTGGAGTTCAGGAGATTGTCTTGACCAGGACCACACCCCTAAATGCATTGAAGCAACTGCCATGTGATTGGTTGGTTAGATAATTGCATTAATGAGAAATTGAACAGGTGTTCCTAATAATCCTTTAGGTGAGTGTATATATATATATATACACTCACCTAAAGGATTATTAGGAACACCACACTAATACTGTGTTTGACCCCCTTTCGCCTTCAGAACTGCCTTAATTCTACGTGGCATTGATTCAACAAGGTGCTGAAAGCATTCTTTAGAAATGTTGGCCCATATTGATAGGATAGCATCTTGCAGTTGATGGAGATTTGTGGGATGCACATCCAGGGCACGAAGCTCCCGTTCCACCACATCCCAAAGATGCTCTATTGGGTTGAGATCTGGTGACTGTGGGGGCCAGTTTAGTACAGTGAACTCATTGTCATGTTCAAGAAACCAATTTGAAATGATTCGACCTTTGTGACATGGTGCATTATCCTGCTGGAAGTAGCCATCAGAGGATGGGTACATGGTGGTCATAAAGGGATGGACATGGTCAGAAACAATGCTCAGGTAGGCCGTGGCATTTAAACGATGCCCAATTGGCACTAAGGGGCCTAAAGTGTGCCAAGAAAACATCCCCCACACCATTACACCACCACCACCAGCCTGCACAGTGGTAACAAGGCATGATGGATCCATGTTCTCATTCTGTTGACGCCAAATTCTGACTCTACCATCTGAATGTCTCAACAGAAATCGAGACTCATCAGACCAGGCAACATTTTTCCAGTCTTCAGCTGTCCAATTTTGGTGAGCTTGTGCAAATTGTAGCCTCTTTTTCCTATTTGTAGTGGAGATGAGTGGTACCCGGTGGGGTCTTCTGCTGTTGTAGCCCATCCGCCTCAAGGTTGTACGTGTTGTGGCTTCACAAATGCTTTGCTGCATACCTCGGTTGTAACGAGTGGTTATTTCAGTCAAAGTTGCTCTTCTATCAGCTTGAGTCAGTCGGCCCATTCTCCTCTGACCTCTAGCATCAACAAGGCATTTTTGCCCACAGGACTGCCGCATACTGGATGTTTTTCCCTTTTCACACCATTCTTTGTAAACCCTAGAAATGTTTGTGCGTGAAAATCCCAGTAACTGAGCAGATTGTGAAATACTCAGACCGGCCCGTCTGGCACCAACAACCATGCCACGCTCAAAATTGCTTAAATCACCTTTCTTTCCCATTCAGACATTCAGTTTGGAGTTCAGGAGATTGTCTTGACCAGGACCACACCCCTAAATGCATTGAAGCAACTGCCATGTGATTGGTTGGTTAGATAATTGCATTAATGAGAAATTGAACAGGTGTTCCTAATAATCCTTTAGGTGAGTGTATATATATATATATATATATATATATATAAAGTAAGTTTGTATGTATGTATGTACGTATGTGTGTGTTGTAGTGAAAGGTATCCACACTCTTCATTTAATACCATTATTCTATGATTATTGTTAATTAACTTTTCAGAGTTTTAATAATGTTAAGATAAGGTGTGTGTAAACTTTCAAAAGCCACTCCTTTGGTTTTCATACACTGTGTCACATGACACATGACAGTGCATATACAAAGTACACTGCAAACCATGCCAGGCATACTTATTAGCTGGCACATATTAAATAATGTCCAATCAAGATTTCTGTGATCTGACATTTTCCAAGATAACGGAGCTAAATTCCCCAAGCATTTTTGGTTTCCTTTTTACAAAACCAAGCATTACAATCATTAGACTAATAATGGCAATAGAATTCAAGGTCCTGGCAGAATCTTTGATATTCCAAAAGATACCTCCCTGACATCACAGCTTCTTTTGATCGTTTTTCTCTAACAAAGTCTTTAAGTTCAGATGCAGTATTATAAGAGAAAGCTTTTGACATTGGGGAATTTTCCAGAAGTCACCTTTGCCCCAAGTCCTTTTAATCCAAAAGAAGAAATATATTCAGTCATCACTTTTAATATTTGTATTCATTTAGGTTCTCCCTGAGGTCTATATTTATATTCTCCCCTGGGTTCATTCCACATGTTTAATCAAAGGTTTTAATATGCAGTTCCAAAGCAGGGATGCAACATATTTTCTACAAGATCCATTTTACAGTCTTTATAGAATAAGGGAGCAGGCAGATTAAAAAGTAAAATAGTTCTACTTTTACTTTAATTTAACTGAATAAATTGTGAGGAACATAATGTGCTGTTATTATTATTGTTATTTTTTTTCTAACTTTATATGGATCTTGCACATCAGGGTTATTGCATGGATTATTAAATTGTGTATTTAATTATTGTTCAAATAGTTTTAAACCTCTTTAGTGGGTCGTGTAATAAATGGTATTATGCAATGCATTCTCAGAGCAGTGGTTCACAGCTGGAGAAGCTCTTACCACATATTTACTGATTATTGCAAAGTCTTTTTTTTGTATCAACTTAAATTGATACCTTTAGTTTTTAAATACTTAATTATTAAATCAAAACCCCCCACTCCACAAAATTAATTAGTAGATTGACTGAGTTCTGGCTAAATGAGTATGGCACAGTGCATTGTAATATAGGTATGATGACATATTTATATAGTTTAATTATGTAATTGCCATTAAAGAAATAGGTTTGATTTACAATAGTATGGTTCTTCAGCAACTAAACTTTGAGGGGGAGTGGATATGAACTGAAACTCTGAACGATCTGTAACAGGGTTCTTCATATTCTGCAAGAAGTCAAAAGAATGGCAATAATGAATACGAATGTATTATTCTCAAGAATATATGTGCAGCCATTTTGTAAGAGTGGTTTTTTTTATTCAAATTAATTATTTTATATAAATATTTTATATAATATTTTTTTAATAGAATTAACACATTACAATGTATTCAATTCATACAGTGCTGCAGATGTGTGCCTGCAACATATTTTAAAGCATCAATAATGTTTCCAGGTTGAAAAATTAATCAGCTGTTGTGTCATTCAAATACATTAGACTGACTGGCACCTGAAATGGATTGGCGTCCCATCCAAGTCATACCGTGACTTGGATGTAGCGGTTGTTGAAAATGGATGGATGGAAATCGTAAGCAATATTTGTTTATGTAATACATAACTAGGCTATACTATACTGCTCAAAGAAATTAAGGGAACACTTAACATTGATTTCTAAAATTGGAGTGTTCCCTTAATTTTTTTGAGCAGTGTATATAACCATTTTCAACCATAAGTAACATGCTCAAATGGTAAATACTTTGATTTAAAAAATTACACATGGAAAACATACCATGAAAGTTTAACATGCTGCTTTTTTTTCTAATGTGTTCACTGCCAGTGAGCCATTAAAGTGAAGCTGCTGAAGAAAAAGGCCACACAATATGTTTCAATATATGTAAAACAGATATTTTGTATAACATACGTGCCGTTAGAAGACATTATATAAACACAACAAACATGACAGAATCAATATAAAGCATAACTCTTTAAATACAGGTAATATAAAGTCACCTTAAATTAATTGAAAACAGGATGGAGTTATGGAGGGTAACATTTTGCCTATAAACCTAGAAGGAAATTAAATTATTGTTTTTTAGGTCAAAGTTTAAAAAGGATGTGAAAGTTACGGAAGGAGATAATGTGGGGTTTGTTTTAAGATGCATATGAGAGACTGAGCTACATAAAATTCAGCATGTTTGTAATGTTAGAGATTGAATAAGAAATAAACTATGATTGCAGTATTCACATTTGATAACATGCCAGCATGATGAGTCAGTTTCTGTAGACACATCTACAATTAGCAAAACATTTTAAACAATACATATTTTATTAGGAGGTTTAAGTTTGCATTTAAAAAGGGTGCTGTTTAAATTGCAGGATGGTGACATAGGACAATTAATCTTTAGGGCTGTCAGCTATTGTACTTATTTGCTTTGTTTTGTTCTCTTATTGCTTGAGCTGTGTATAAAGAAGCTCATTTAAGTTGATTTCACTGTAAATTGACTTGTTGGCGCAAGAAAGTTTTAAAAGCAATTATGCCAAAGTGTATATAAATAATCTTCCCTGGCTTAATTTCTGATATATTCATGGTTGCTTCACTACTGCACTGATCTTTAAAAGAAAAATAATAACCCCTCCGCCTCACTAAAATACCAATAACTGTTGAAAATCAACAAGAACTTTATATTGGTATCAACTGGTACCTACAGCACTGTAGCTAAATCTATCAACAAAAGCTTGAGTTTCTGCTATTTCATTCCAATATGCTACTTACAGTAGGCTATTGAAAAAGTAGGGAAAAGCTAGAAGACCTTTTTCAAATGTTATGTGTTTTGAGGCTATTTTAAAATATGGGGTAAATGTACGTAAGGATGGCGCAAGTTTGGGAGTTGTAAAACTGTTGCAAAGGAGTCACGATTGTCCAGTCATATGTACTAAACAAGAGCAGTTACTTTTGCATGGTTGAAAGACTCTTTGTGCTTAAGCCGTTGATGAATATTTAATTCTAGGCGTTTCTGCAAAAAGCTGCAAAAATGGGGTGAAGATTGTTTAAATGAGGTGTACCATTGTATTAACATTAGATGAACTAAAGCTGCCAACCTTAGCAACACTTTCAATTGAGTCAAATAGTTCAGAACTCTGGAAAGTATGTTTTTACTGTCACAATCAGCAATCCTTTCAAAGGAAATGTGCTCAATGTGCTTACCAGTTGTGCTTAATGCTTTTTGAGAAGAATGCATATTCTTTCCCTAAAAGCATTCTTGAGCCTTAACAAGTCTTACAAATTTCAGGTTTCCAGGTGTCAGGTGTTGTGAGCAACAGACTGTACACACATGCCTTTAACACGGTTTATGCTGATTCTGAGCATAAGTATAGAAATTGAAAACACACCCATTCTGTTAATGTCCGGGTGATTTGTGATTCAAATTTAATAATGTAGCAAAGGATCCTATATCGGTCCATGATTCTTTTAGTTTTAAGAACGAATGTGTAAATTGATGGGCCACTCAGACACCTATATCCAGAACAACTCAAAACATTTCAGCTTTTGTACTAGCTGTGTTTTAAATTGTTCAATACCTTGATCTGTTGTATTTGTAATTGTGTTCCATAAAACCCTATATGAGATATTTAATTAATAATCATCATAATCACCATCCTTCGTCTTCCTATTATTATATGTGTTGAAAGGAGATAGTTTGTATCCTTTACAGCCATACTGACATCAGTATAGAATTCAACTTCACCTACATGGGGGAGAGCAATAACTAGGCACAAATAAGGACCAGGGTGGAGACTGAGCGACCCTTCGGGGTGCTCAAGATCAGGTAGAAGTAGTGTAGTTGTCTATACACAACAGGCTAAGCACAATTCAGCTGCCACTATTTATTTATTAAAATATTGCAATGCTTATATGTCATTATATATATTTAAATAAGTATTTTGCGCCTGTTTTCATTATCATATCATAGTATAATTTTTTTGTTTTGTGACTCTGCACAACAAAGACAGTATGCTGTATATTTGTGCTATGACTGGCCTTTCTTAGTACACCTAGCCCTTAGTATGTTTAATACTGAGATAACTTGCGTAACCTAGATAAAATCTGGCCCAATGTGTCTGTCACATCCGAGGGAGATGCCGAATCATGGTTTCACTGTGAAATCAGGTTTACCATTAAAAGTACCTGGCTCTCCATGTGACTTACAGAAGGAGATCATGGGGTTTATTTTGTTATTCTAGAAAATCTAATCAGTGCCATTTAAGTGGTGGGCCAAAACCCTCAGAGGACCTGTATAAGGTTCACTAAAGGGTCACAGATGGGTTTGTAAGTTGCAGCAAATCTATTTTCTTTCACAGCCCTTAGGAACACATTCAAAATAATTTTCTTGCTCTGTTTAGCGTTTCAAGAACACTCAGGCCCATGTTCACAAATGATTAAATACTTCTCCCCTAAGTTTATATGGCAGCCACAGGTTACCCCTACCCACATTGAATTGCATGTTTTTTAAACATACAACAGTTGATTGTCGTTAACGAAAATACTACAAAGAAGTAAAGAAAATTTAAACAGCTCAGAATGTTTTTATGTATGCTTCTAAATTACTTTTGGAATATTTGTGTTGATTGTAAAAAAAGGCATAAGAATATACAAAAAGATCTTCAACATTTATCAATTTCATATGGTAGCAAACTAGGTGAAAATAAAGAACTATCTATTATTGTGCATGTATTTATTTAACCAAAACTGAGTTTCCTTTGTGAGAATTGTCATGGGTCCAGAAAATTGACTTGGTTTCTCTGGGCTCTGATCCTTCTTCCTGTTGTGTTGTTTCCACTTCCTGTCACCTTACTTTGACTTGACATGCATACGTAATCTGACAGGAAAGTGGTATTTGAAATGTTTGTCTGAGAGATAACACAGCAAATGTCTCTAGTGAATAAGTAGGCCTATACATACGAAATGTTGGCTCCACAAATGAAGCCACAAACAGCTAAATTGTTTACAGATAACAGATCAGCTTCCTGGTCCACAGAATTAAATTTTCTGGATGTGTGACCTACAGGCATTTTGCATTTCTCTGCTGCATTCTGCTTGGCTGGCATAACAGCTTGATGTATTTTTCATTTTTCATCTTTAGCCAGCTGTACAAAGAGCATAATGGACATGATTAGCTCGGCAGAATTTGATATCCCCTTCATCCCTTGTGTCTAAAGAAAAATAAAGAAAAATACAAAAAGAGCAACTAACACTATGCAGATCTAGCGCAGATGCACAGCTTTTAAACAAAACCTTCAGATTGATTTTACTTTTAAGATTTAATAGGTGCAGTATGATGGAATGTATTAATAATTTGAAAATCGTTTTCCTAGAGGAATGTATTGCTCCTTGAGAAATATTTTGGGATTAAAACATGTAACTGCTTTACAGAGTGAAAGGAATGCACTGCTTTCGTATGACAACCTTGTTAATGCTTTGCATCCTGTGTGAAATTACCTCACCCATTCACTATGAAATTCTGTTCAGCATACAGCTGCGGTGTCATATTCACTGTATTTCTTTTTCTTTTTTAATGCAGACCATTGTGACAAACAAATGCATAATAGGCTAATTTCAATTTAAATTGGTAGTTTTTTTTTTTTTTGCAATGTTTTGCATTGCTTTGATAACAAATACATTAATAAATGTGAAAGTCATAGTGGGGTTCTATGTAGTAAAATTCCTTCATTGTTAAGCTTGTATTCCCTTTATGTAATTTTTTTCTAGCAAGGTCTTTTGATGCAATTTAACCTATCACTGATACATCTATGGTTGTCATACTTGACTCCACAGAGCGCCAGTGTGGTATAGAACTCAGGTGCAGGAAGAGACTTGGTCGGAACAGGCTTGGGTCAAGAACAGGTAAACGGTGCAATAAAGGCAAGGCAAGAGACGTGGTCAGGGTCACAAAACAGGTCAGTCGATAGAGCGTACAAGACAGTAAAGAGAACTCCAGGAAGCAAAACACAATAAGGCAAGCGAGGGTCAGTAAACAGGAGATCAGGAACCAGGGATATAGCTTAGAGATTCAGTGTAGAAACTAACAAGACTTAGCATTGAATGTAAGTAACAGGGGGTTTAAATACAAAGCAGACGGAAGCAGGGGACAGGGATGTGTGGTGATTGTGAAATGGGAGCAGAGAGTAGATGATGCATGTGCACATTGTGATGAGGAATGTTAATTGGATAATTGCTCTTGGAGCTGGGCAAGGTGAAAGTATTAGTATTCTGGAGATGATGACCTCTGGAGGCGAACTGGGGAAGTGTGTAGTGAAGGGGAAGTATGGAGAGCAGATGTAACAATGGTATGTATGTTAAGGATGAAAATGTCACGTACAGATTGAAACCAATACAAATCTATCTGAATTCTATCTGACTGATAACCAGCTATTGTTTCAACTGTTCATATAAGTATACATTTGAATGTGTTGTGTGTGCAAACGCTATTTGAGTTTTGTAACCCTGCATTCAGATCGGTATGCCATTAAATGTAGATACAGTGGGGGAAAAAAGTATTTGATCCCCTGCTGATTTTGTACGTTTGCCCACTGACAAAGAAATGATCAGTCTATAATTTTAATGGTAGGTGTATTTTAACAGTGAGAGACAGAATAACAAGAAAAAAATCCAGAAAAACGCATTTCAAAAAAGTTATAAATTGATTTGCATGTTAATGAGGGAAATAAGTATTTGACCCTTTCGACTTAGTACTTGGTGGCAAAACCCTTGTTGGCAATCACAGAGGTCAGACGTTTCTTGTAGTTTGCCACCAGGTTTTCACACATCTCAGGAGGGATTTTGTCCCACTCCTCTTTGCAGATCCTCTCCAAGTCTCCAAGGCTGACGTTTGGCAACTCGACCCTTCAGCTCCCTCCACAGATTTTCTATGGGATTAAGGTCTGGAGACTGGCTAGGCCACTCCAGGACCTTAATGTGCTTCTTCTTGAGCCACTCCTTTGTTGCCTTGGCTGTGTGTTTTGGGTCATTGTCATGCTGGAATACCCATCCACGACCCATTTTCAATGCCCTGGCTGAGGGAAGGAGGTTCTCACCCAAGATTTGACGGTACGTGGCCCCGTCCATCGTCCCTTTGATGCGGTGCAGTTGTCCTGTCCCCTTAGCAGAAAAACACCCCCAAAGCATAATGTTTCCACCTCCATGTTTGACGGTGGGGATGGTGTTCTTGGGGTCATTCCTCCTCCTCCAAACACGGCGAGTTGAGTTGATGCCAAAGAGCTCGAATTTGGTCTCATCTGACCACAACACTTTCACCCAGACAGGCCTGTACATGTGCTTTCTTGAGCAGGGGGACCACAGCGTAGTGTGTTACTAATTGTTTTCTTGGTGACTATGGTCCCAGCTGCCTTGAGATCATTAACAAGATCCTCCCGTGTAGTTCTGGGCTGATTCCTCACCGTTCTCATGATCATTGAAACTCCACGAGGTGAGATCTTGCATGGAGCCCCAGACCGAGGGAGACTGACAGTTATTTTGCGTTTCTTCCATTTGCAAATAATCGCACCAACTGTTGTCACCTTCTCACCAAGCTGCTTGGCGATGGTCTTGTAGCCCATTCCAGCCTTGTGTAGGTCTACAATCTTGTCCCTGACATCCTTGGACAGCTCTTTGGTCTTGGCCATGGTGGAGAGTTTGGAATCTGATTGATTGATTGCTTCTGTGGACAGGTGTCTTTTATACAGGTAACGAGCTGAGATTTCAGCTCGTTACCTGTATAAAAGACACCTGGGAGCCAGATATCTTGCTGATTGATAGGGGATCAAATACTTATTTCCCTCATTAACATGCAAATCAATTTATAACTTTTTTGAAATGCATTTTTCTGGATTTTTTTGTTGTTATTCTGTCTCTCACTGTTAAAATACACCTACCATTAAAATTACAGACTGATAATTTCTTTATCAGTGGGCAAACGTACAAACTACAGGCTCAAAATTACAAATTACATGCTCAAAATGGCCAGAAACAAAGAACGTTCTTCTGAAACTCATCAGTCTATTCTTGTTCTGAGAAATGAAGGCTATTCCATGCTAGAAATTGCCAAGAAACCTAAGATCTCGTACAACGCTGTGTACTACTCCACTCACAGAACAGCGCAAACTGTCTCTAACCAGAATAGAAAGAGGAGTGGGAGGCCCCGGTGCACAAGTGAGCAAGAGGACAAATACATTAGAGTGTCTAGTTTGAGAAACAGACGCCTCACAGGTCCTCAACTGGCAGCTTCATTAAATAGTACCCGCAAAACACCAGTCTCAACGTCAACAGTGAAGAGGCGACTCCAGGATGCTGGCCTTCTATGCAGAATTGCAAGGAAAAAGCCATATCTCAGACTGGCCAATACAAAGAAAAGATTAAAATGGGCAAAAGAACACAGACACTGGACAGAGGAAGATTGGAAAAAAATGTTATGGACAGACGGATCTAAGTTCGAGGTGTTCGGATCACAAAGAAGTACATTCATGAGATGTCTGGGGGTGCTTTGGTGGTGGTAAAGTGATAAAGTGGGAAATTTGTACAGGGTAAAAGGGATCGTGAAGAAGGAAGGCAATCACTACATTTTGCAACGCCATGCCGTACCCTGTGGATGGTGCTTGATTGTATCCAATTTTCTTCCTACAACAGGACAATGACCCAAAGCACAGCTCCAAACTATGTAAGAACTATTTAGGGAAGAAGCAGTCAGCTGGTATTCTGTCTGTAATGGAGTTGCCAGCATATTCAGATTTCTTCAAGAAATTGACGACTAGAATGCCAAAGGTCTGCAAGGCTGTAATTGCTGCAAATGGAGGATTCTTTGACAAAAGCAAAGTTTGAAGGACACAATTATTATTTCAATTAAAAATCATTATTTCTAACCTTGTCAAGGACTATATTTCCTATTCCTATTTCCTATTCAAACTCATTTCATGTATGTTTTCATGCAAAACAAGGACATTTCTAATTGACCCCAAACTTTTGAATGGTAGTGTAAGTAATCCAATACATTATTGGTAGGTAATTCAGCGTGCCAGCATTAATTGTAATAATGATGTATATGGGGAAGGTTTGGTACACCCACAGAACAGGAAAGCAAAGTTTTCATAATAGGCAGAAATTTAAGTAGTTTAGGCCAATTGCTTGCTGTCTGTTTGCCCTAATGGCGGAGAGTGCATTGACAGAAAAAATGTACCAAGTAAAAGTATATTTTATAAAAATACACACACGCGTATATCATGTAAGCAATTTAGCTTAATTATTTATCAAAATCAAAATTAATTATTTTTATGGATACATAGGGGCCCTTCGTATTTTTTGTAGGAGGGGGAGTATGGAAAATGTATTAATAAATGACTTCTTTAGTTACTTAATCATGTGTTTGTATTTATCTGCTATAGCAGAGGTAGGCCAATGTAGGCCTCAAGGGTCAATGAGGTTTCTAGTTTCACTCCACCTCAGGTATTAATTAGTTAATTGACTTAATTACTAGATTAGAAGTCTCCAGGTCTTGATAATGTGCTAATTGAAAAGTACCTATAAATCCTACAGGAACCCAACATCTAGGACTGGAGTTGCCTACACTTGCTCTATAGTAACATATTCAAACTCTTCAACAGTGTTCCTTTTAAAGGACATTTCAATTACATTGACAGTCAAAATAAATACTATACTTTATATACAATAGTCTGTTTAAAAACTCTGTAGAATTTGTGGAAGCATAAATAAACGCATAAATGAAGAACACTTATTTGAGTGTGGACGTGTAAGTCTGCATGCACTGTGAAGTAATTCCTAATCCCATGCCATTTCATCTGTCTGAATTCACATTCTAAGAAGTACTGCATGCTGTCATATTAACTCAAACCTATTCTTAGCAATCCCCCTCCTGCATTTATAATTCAATAGTTACAGCTATTTCTGAATGTCATTTCTGTTGGGTATAACTTCAAATCATTCATTAGTTCAGGCAATGTTGATCTTTAAAATTGTAGAATGCAATTGAAGTTGGTAGCATACAGTTAATTTCACAAAGTTTCAAATTGTAAGATGATATTTTCTCTTTCTGTTTTCTTATGTGTAAATGTAAGAAACCAAATAGAGGTTGATTATGTAGGACATTAAAGTATAGTTAGCACTAACAATATTGTAAAAAATACAAAAAATATTAGCATACAGTTGTAGATACAGTATATCAGCCTCATATATATGTGATCAGATTGAGGATTGATGATGATGATAACAAAAAGCAGTGAATAATTTTACTAAATTCCTCATGTTAGTACTTTTTGTTGTATTGCTTCACACTGAAATGTGAGCATGTCTTACTTAATTTGAAACAAAACATATTTATGTTAATCACCTCCTTTGGAATGTGTCATACATTTATATCTTGTAGTTGGGTGATGAAAACATGTATATTGCTACAGGCTTCTCAGGATGTTCTGCTAGAAATGTTATGTCTGTTTTAAATACATTATGTTATTCGGAAGAAATTTGGATTTAAATGGAAAAGATCTTAAATTTGTACTTGCAAGTAGACTTATTTATCCCTTACAGTGAATTTCAGCATTTTTTCTCATTTGTTTTCTCAACGTGCTTATTTAAAGTTTGATCACTTCTGAGGATAAGCACAGGCTGCACCACAAGAACATAAAATACAGTTTAATTAAATATCCAAAGAGAGGGGTTACCCTTTAGATTTATGTTGTTGTCAGTAACTTGTTGTCAGTAGTTTTGCAAATATGGATGTAGAAGTTAATATTTAATTTGGTGGTTTAGTGACATTATGCATCAATTACATCTCAAATATTTGGCACTGAATTTACTTGGCTTCAAACCAATAGCCACCTCACAGTCTTAACAGGATTGGGGAAGAAATAACTATCAGGCCAGAATATGACAAATCATAGCATTTAAATGCAGTCATAGTAGAATGGATTAAATATTTGCTTAGATGTGTTTCATGATTCAGCACAATTATAGGATTCATTTAATTACATTGTTATATGTATAATGTATTTATATTTTATTATCAGAAGCAATCAGGAAAATGTGTTTTAGTCCCGTGTAAATCCCTTGGCTGGTTAATTACATATGAAGGATGTGTATGGTTTATCAATGTATGTTGAAAAAAATCAATTACAGTGTATTGAACATATTGAAGATTACTGTGGTAAGAATGGATTTTAAATAATGTTGAATAAGTCTAGGCACTCCTCTCTGAGTGAAATAAAATACAAACAGCATATTTGACATTTTCACATAAATGTTGTTTGAGTTTTATTATGATGTATACAACATAACCACTGCTCGACTAACACTTTATGTTGGACATATTGAAGATGTCACCAAAATAAACTGTTTGTAAAAGGTTTAAGTGACAATTTCTGTACTCCGTTATGCCATAGCTATCCTTTTCTTCCACCGTGACCTAAACCCTTATTCTTGACTGATGTCAGGGATACTGCTACTTATTGGCATGTGTTGTCTGTAGCACTTTCCATTAAGTCTATACCTTTATTAAGTCAATCAGTGGTTTATAACTATATTGTTCTTCAAAATGAAAACATTAGCAGCCTAGATTATGCATAACAACATGCAGCCATTTTAAAATACACGCCTCTGTATTTTAAACATTTTAAGCAATGCATTTTGCTGCCATTGTTTTGCATCCAAGAACATATTTATTTAAATGATTTTTTGTTTGCTTTAACTCTAACACATGCTTGTAAATGAAAACTATAAGGACATTGTTTAGAAGAATGCTGTTTCCTTCTAATCTGCCTTCCTTACATTCCGACTGCTCTGCAAAGAATTAGAATTATTTGTGTTTTGTTGCTTATTTTGACAAACAACCATAACATGAACAACGCAGGAGTCTTGGAGAATTTGGATGAAAAACATTTTCATGATAGGCCTAATATGACAAAATAAGCATTATAAAAAGTGTGTAAACATCAGTAAGATAGATCTGTTGACACTTCATTCTGCATATCTCTATTTAATGATATTATATTTCATTTCCTGTGCAAAGAAAACACCCATTACCCAAAGCAACCATTCGTAACCAGCAATTCTGAAACAGATTTCATCCTCCTTGGTGGTATGGTAATTGAAATACATTTACCCTTTGTATGAAAGAAAATACCATATGTAAGAAAAGCCTTTTTGTCAGTTTCACTGGCTGGGCATAGCTCCTGTTTCCTCTGTGGCTGTTGTGAAGATATACATGAGGTTCCCTTGGGGTCCATTGACAGAATGAATTACCCAGTTCTTTCAAGGTTGCCCTAATCAAAGCCAGAGATCTAATTAGACGGCTGTTCAAATGCACGGATGAATACAATAGCCCTGGGTGAAACTGGGTGGCTTTACTATATTTATCAGGAGAAAAATAAGGAAGTTATTGAAATACCAAGCCTTATAAACAGTAGATGCTGTGTAATCCACAGGTACAATGAAGGGTCCATTTGGAGTGAAACTCGTTCGAAAACAACATGCAAGATCTTTCATCCTTAGAGATGATGGTCAGAGACATAAATATATAGAAATGAGTTCATAAATCTGTTCATCCATAATATCTCTATTGAATGAATGTCATTATAGTTAGTTTCATGATCAAATCTGACTAGAATGCATACTAAGGGTTTATACTCATTATTTTATTACGGGATACAGACTTCCATAATGAAGCTCAGGTACTGCAGATATATCAACAGTTATTGCCAGTGGTGCAAGTGTGCATGTAGACTTTCCCACAGCGTGTGGAACAAGGGTGTATGTAATTGCCCATTATTCACAACAGCCCCAGTATTTCTGACACTATGCATGTATCTGGGCTGTCTTCACTCCAGTCATTAAAAACCTGACACTTTTATTTTAGCACAGCATGGAACACATTGAGCTGAAAGACTAAGCCAGGATTAAAAAAAAAATGACATGCTTATGGTATTATCAGACATCACCTGCTTGAATCAAGTACTGAGGGACAATTTTACAATGCATAATCTGATTTTAAATAGTCCTCATTTAGGAGAGTGTAGACATAAACTAAAACTACAGAATGTCACATTTGGAAGAATAAGCACATTAAAGATGTTACAGACTCGCTGTAACACAAAAGTATAGCATCTATTTATCACCATCATCATCATCATCATCAGCCACTGGTGAATGATGGGATTTTTCCACTTATTTTGATGTTCAACATCTCTTTTCCTAGTCACACCATCTAAGCTTCTTTGGTCATCTTCCCATCTTTCATGTGGCCTTCTTCTATATCCACCCCCCATGATATTTAGATTCTATATCACAGCTGATGTATGTGCTGTTATCATGTGTCCAGTATTTTAATTGTCTTGAATTAATATAATATAGCTTCTTTTAGAAAATATATACCATACTTTTAATAATGTGCAAAACTGATAATGTTAATAATAGCTGTTATTTTAACATTATGACCACTGACAGGTGAAGTGAATAACACTGATAATCTCGTTATCATGGCACCTGTCAGTGGGTGGGATATATTAGGCAGCAAGTGAACATTTTGTCCTCAAAGTTGATGTGTTAGAAGCAGGAAAAATGGGCAAGCGTAAGGATCTGAGCGACTTTGACAAGGGCCAAATTGTGATGGCTAGACAACTGGGTCGGGGGAAATCTCCAAAACTGCAGCTCTTGTGGGGTGTTCCCGGTCTGCAGTGGTCAGTACCTATCAAAAGTGGTCCAAGGAGGGAAAAGCGGTGAACCGGAGACAGGGTCATGGGCGGCCAAGACTCATTGATGCACATGGGGAGTGAAGGCTGGCTCGTGTGGTCGGATCCAACAGATGAGCTACTGTAGCTGAAATTGCTGAAAAAGTGAATGCTGGTTCTGATAGAAAGGTGTCAGAACACACAGTGCATCGCAGTTTGTTGCATATGGGGCTGCGTAGCCGCAGACCAGTCAGGGTGCCCATGCTGACCCCTGTCCACTGCCGAAAGCGCCTGCAATGGGCATGTGAGCATCAGAACTGGACCATGGAGCAATGGAAGAAGGTGGTCTGGTCTGATGAATCACGAGTTCATGGTGTTGACTTGGCCTCCAAATTCCCCAGATCTCAATCCAATCGAGCATCTGTGGGATGTACTGGACAAACAAGTCCGATCCATGGAGGCCCCACCTCACAACTTACAGGACTTAAAGAATCTGCTGCTAACATCTTGGTGCCAGATACCACAGCACACCTTCAGAGGTCTAGTGGAGTCCATGCCTCAACGGGTCAGGGCTGTTTTGGCGGCAAAAGGGGGACCTACACAATTTTAAGCAGGTGGTCATAATGTTATGGCTGATCGGTGTAATTATTTAAAGATCAAATGCTCAATAAAATAATACTTGGGTATAAGGATATTGTGATGATCCTCGTCCGTGAGTAGTAGAAATAAGGAGACACGGAGCAGTACACAGGTTTAAGACTGCTTTATTGCTCAAACCTGGCTGACATGCACAGGCACTTCTGTCATGCACTTATTGATTGAAAAATTGAATTTTTTAGTATGTTACATTACAAAAATAAAAAGGTACAAAATGTTAATACTGTTGATTAAAAATGTGTTTAAAATTCAATTCTAAAATAATTTCTAAAACTTTAAAATAAATCATGTTAAAGAACACAACAAAAACAGTGATTAAGTGCATTCAATTAAGGCAAAAAAAATTAAAACAGAAAATTTGCAAGAAGTGCAAAAGTATTGAAATGCTGTATTGCTGTATTGAAAATCTAAATGGTAAATACATTAGACAAAACAAAAAACAACAAAGAAACCACTCAAAAACAGGGTAATGCATTTTTAAAGAAAGAATAACAGTGCAACAAACAAACAAAACAAACAACACATTCCAAAATACATTAAAAACAATTAAAAATTCATATTTGAAAGTAATAATTTCTTAAGGGAATAAAAGTTCTTGGACTCGGGCTCCAGCAGGGGAAGTGTCTGTCCCCAGGGGTGGTATCCCATCATGGGATTCTATAGCTATGTTTATACTGTTTTATTAGAATAAGTGTTTTACATGACAAATAAAAACATACAGAAATGAAATACTCATGATTAAAATTTTGTTAAAATGCAATTCTAAAACTATTTCTAAAACTTAAAAACTCAAAATAAAAAGTGAATTCAAAACAGAATGCATTAAAGCAATCAAAACAATTAAATGTGTTAAAGTGGCAAACTGCCAAAACAACAAAAAGAAGAACAATCAAACAAAAAAGTCTAATACATTGAAATTAACGGGAAATACAACAATTTGGTGCATTTAAAAGGAATAAGAATAGTCAATGTATTAGACACACACAAAAAAAACACGAATCAACCAAAACAATTAAACAAGTGCATTTTAACAACAATTAACTTCATTAAAAACAATTAAAATTGTTTTTATAAACAATCATTTATCAGTAAGAGAATAAAAGCTCCAGCAGAGGAAGTATCCATCCTCAGAGGTGGCATGGGATTCTAAGCTCCCCCAGATCCTGGATCTTCCAATTCTTCAAGGCTTCCTCCTTGCCCCTCTGGTAGATCTCCAGATTGACATGATCTCTCACTAGGACCATGGCCCTCCGTGCAGTGACTTTCGGGTCCAGCTTCTGCTTATTAAACAGACACATGTTCCGTCCCTCCCACAGGGCCTGTTTCACCATGCAGACAACACGCCACCAGCACCTCAGGGTTTATGTTGTTAAGCCCCTGGCTAGTCCATACACAATCTGCTGGGCGGTCATCTGCGCAGGTACGGCAAACCTGTGGAGGAACGGACAGAACAAGAGCCAGACCCTGCAAGCGGAGGGGCAGTCCTTAAAAATATGAGCCTCTGTCTCCCTTCCCAGGCAGCCCTTGTAGGGGCAGGTGTCCAACAGGGCTAAACCCCTTCTGTACATGAACACTCGATTGGGGAGACATCTTTCTGCGGCAAGCGTGCATAGCATTAGCCCAGATATTTCTGCAGGTTTCGGGAGGAAAATCTTCTATTCTGCTTGTCTCGTGGGTTGATCTCATCTGACTACAGATGGTCTTGTAGTCCCAGGACACCAGTGAGGCTTTGTCAAGGCCTACTTCGAGTGCAAAGGCTTGGTGCGCCCTGTAGAACAGTGGGGGATCCCACGAGTGCGGTCTAGTGTTGTCCATGGCGCAGAGGCCAAGTGGTCTCAGGCTGCTGGCAAAGTAATAGTGGTTCATAAAACTTACTTTCTTGCCAGCAGCCTGGATGTTCTTAACCACATATGCCAGCCCCTGTGCCTTAATGAGCCGCACAACGTCAGGGACCCCCCTACCTCCATCCAGGGCGCCCTTCACCATCTGCATTCATTTCAGCCTCTCCAATTTACTCGCCCAGACAAACTGAAATATGACTCTATTAATCAATTTAGCGGTGTGCCTGTCTGGGGGAAATACCATGCCTATATAGAGAAGAATACTGTTTTATTGTGTTTAGTATTTTACATTACATATAAAAACAATTCAATTTTTAATACTTATGATTAAAAACTTTTAAAATCAATTCTTAAAATTTTTAAAATCTTTGTGATTTAACTTTAAATAAACATGTGCACAAAACAAGAAAACAAACGTCATTAAAGCAAAACTGCTCACCATCATAAAAGTCAAATACATTGAAAATAACTGAAAATGCATTGGACAACATAAAGAAACAATTAAAAAGGTAAAAATAAAAAACAAACAAAAAAGGTCCAATGCATTTAAAATTAAATCCAAAACAGACAATGTATTTGACAAAAAAATATAACAAAACTAAACCAAAAAACCCCTAAACAATTTGTGTTTTAAAACCAACTAAATCTTTAAAAACAGTTAAAAATTCATTCTTTAAAGTCATTTTAAAAACAATCATTCATAAAATGGTTAAAAGATCTTGGACTCGGGCTCCAGCAGGGGGAACTGACCGTCCCCGGAGGTGGGTCCCATCATGGGATCCTGAGCTCCCCCAGATCTTGTATGTGCCAGTTCTTATAGGCTTCCTCCTTGCCCCTCTGATGGACCTCCAGATTGACGTAGTCCCTCACGAGCACCATGCCCCTCCGCGCGATGACGATCGGGTCCAGCTCCTGCTTATTGAATAGACAGATATTCCATCCCTCCCACAGGGCCTGCTTCACTGCGCAGACGACACGCCACCAGCACCTCAGGGTGGAAGATGTTAGTCCCCTGGCAGGACCATATAAGATCTGCTGGGCGGTCGCCCGCGCAGGAACGGCAAACCTGTGGAGGAACGGAGAAAACAGGAGCCAGACCCTGTTGGCGGAGGTTTCAATCTCTAAAGATGTGAGCCTCCGTCTCCTTCCCCAGGCAACCCTTATAGGGGCAGGTGTCATAAGGAGCTATGCCCCTTCTGTGCATGAACACTCGGGTGGGGAGACACCGACTCACAGCCATCCAGGAGACATCTTTCTGCGTATTCGTGAGGCAAACGTGCGTAGCGTTAGCCCAGATAAACCGGCAGGTTTCGGGAGGGAAATCTTCTATCCGGCTGGTCTCCTGGGTAGATCTCATCTGGCTACAGATGGTCTTATAATCCCAGGAGGCCAGCACGACTTTATGGAGGCCTACTTCGAGCGCAAAGACTCGGAGCGCCCTGTAGAATGGCGGGGGATCCCACGAGTGCGGCCTGGTGTTATCCATGGCGCAGAGGCCGAATGGTCTCAGGCTGCTGGCAAAATAAAAGCGGTTCATGAAACTCACTTTCTTGCCAGCAGCCTGGATGTTCTTGACCACATAGGCCAGCCCCTGCGCCTTTATCAGCCGCACAACGTCCGGGACCCCCTTGCCTCCATCCAGGGTACCCTTCACCATCTGCACTCTTTTCAGCCTCTCCATTTTGCTCCCCCAGACAAACCGAAATATAATTCGGGTCACTAGTTTTGCGATGACCTTGTCTGGGGGGAAGATCATTCCTACGTAGAGGAGTATCGGGAAGAGGATGGCCTTTACGACCAGCACCTTACCAGCCATCGTCAAGGTCCTTGTGCTCCAGCCGTGGATCTTCTTTTGGACCTTCGATATGGCCTCCTCCCAGCTCCGGGTGCCCGTGTTGGTCCCGTCGATCGTGATCCCCAGAACCTTGACAAACGGCTTCACAGGGAACACGGTCGGCGGGCCCCGGCCGACAGGCCATGCCCTGGAGAGGTAGACCTCGCTCTTGGCCCTGTTGACAGCGGCCCCCGTCGCCCTGCAGAAGCCGTCCAGCAGTTCCTCGACCCTGGCCACGGACGGAGCGTCCGTGCAAACCACGGCCACGTCGTCCATGTAGGCCAGGGCCTTCAGTTGCTCTCCGCCGGAACCCGGGAGATGGAAACCTGTCACCCGGACGTCCCGGCGGATCACCTGCATGAACGGCTCCAGACAGAGGACGTACAGCAGGGCCGACAGGGGACAACCCTGCCGGACCCCCGACCTGACCGGAAATGGTTCGGTCAGGTGGCGGTTCACAAGGACCCTGCTGCTTAGACCGCTGTAAATGATCTTAACCCATTTCCTCAGGCCAAGAGCGAGACCCATCCTCTCCATGACGAGCTGCAGGTATTCGTGGCCCACTCTGTCGAAGGCTTTCTCCTGGTCCAAGCTGATTAGGACCAGGGGAAGCCCTCTCTCGTTCGAGTAGGCCACGACATCCCTGAGCAGCATGGCGTTGTCGGCCGCCGATCTCCCCCGGGCACCACAGACCTGGTCGGGACCCACGACTTGAGGGAGTGGCCGCTGCAGCCGGAGCGTCAGTGCTTTGGCCAGTATCTTGTAGTCGGTGCACAGGAGGCTGACCGGCCGCCAGTTCCTCAGATCTTTTTGGTCTCCCTTCTTGTGAAGAAGGGAGAGGATACTCTTCTTCATAGAAGGGGCCAATCTGCCCTCTCTGTACATCGACCCCAAGTATAGAGAAGAATAGGGAGGAGGATGGCCTATACGACCAGCACCTTACCAGTCATCGTCAAGGTTCTTTCATCGATCTTCCTTTGCACTTTGTTTAAAGCTTCCTCCCAGCTCTGGGTGCCCATGTTGGTCCCGTTGATCATGATCCCCAGAACCTTGATAGCCGGCCATGCCTGAGAGAGGTAGACCTCGCTCTTGGCCTTATTGACAGCAGCCCCCATTGCTCTGCAGAATGCTATGCTTATAAGCACTGCACAGCAGATCAGAGACTCTAACAGGGCATATAGAATGAGCGGGGTGGGGGGAGTCATGAAGGAGGGGGGTCACTCCTGAAGCAAGCACACGAACTTAGGGTACACAGACAATACAGATATAAAGTGAGCATAAGCATAGTACAATAACACAAATACAGCATTCCCTCTTCCCTCCACACAACAACAACAATATAACTGTAAAATAAGGAAAGGTGCACCGGGGGGGGTGATGGGAAGACAATATGCAAATTAGGAACAAGTTGATGCACAACCACGCTGAACAGTCTCCAGGGAAAGGACAATACTCAGGGGCTAGGACATTACAATATTTTCCAAATTGCGTTCACCCATTTGTTGACCCATTTACCTGCAATGGACAACCATGCCCTCCAGGGGGAGTCTAGTACTCATCCCCCACAACACAACACAAGTCTTTTTACATGTTATAATAACTATACAATTTTCCTTGAGTAGTCGATGTTTTTGTTCTTTGACCTGTGATATTTTAACTAGCACTTTCTAGTGGGATATTAACTTTAATACTGGTTATTTATATTTCATTTGTCACTGTCAATACAAAATTGTAATATTGCTCTTCATCTTTATTCTGTTGATGTGTCATTTCCTCTTTGCAGCTCTAGAAAGGTCAGAAAATATTTTATTTTGTGCATTTACTTCCTGTATTCTCCTATATTACCAGCATATTGTGTAACCACAGAAAACAATCTAAAGGACAAAAAGACTGAAATATGTTGTCCTCAGCTCCAGTGGGATCTATATTAAGAATTAAATCCCTTGCAGTATAGTAATGCACTTTGGTTTATCTGACAGAAGGCTTCACAGACAGCATGTATTCAATATAAAGAATATGATGGTGCTATACCATCTCAGCATACTTGTACTGGCCACCATGGATTGCCTGTTACAATCCACTCACCTTGGCAGTCTGCCTCCCCTGCTTTTTTAACTCATAATACCTCTGCCAAGTTGTTTTGAATCACATATGTACAGATAGTGTCAAAGAACTTCAGTTTGGCAGAGGGATCATATTGTAGTGAAGGAAATGTATATACTAACATGGAAATGTAAATAAAAAGATGAAGCATAAATATATCTGTAATTAAATTGAACAACTATTTTTTTTAAACATGAAAATTATTCACATTTCAAGGACATATTAAGCACATTGTACTGCCATGTGTCCATCATTGGACATTAAATGTTTGACTTTTTTTGTGTGTGGGAAGGTAAAAAAGTCTGAAGTCAGCTTTTCTGAAGGTCCTTGCACTATTACATTTGTCAGTTTCGCCTGGTTTGCCCTTTATCATCCAGTCCTCTAAAGTGTGAGTCTCAGGCCAATTTCTGAGGTTTTACTTTATATTGAGTGATAAAGACAACTTGTATGTATTGTTTTTCTTTGTTGCTCAGCATGTTCTCATCATTTTGTCAATACTCTTAAGACCTTTTACATCTGTCATAGCCATGTAACTCCAAGACCACTGGTCCTATGTACATTCTTTAGAAAGTGTTTGATCCCACAAGGTAGAATTATGCATAGTCTTTCCCGTTGTTATTTTGCCTTAACATTTCCAGGGAATGATTTTAGAAAATTACTAAATTTCAGAAAAAAAATAAAAAAAAGTTCAGAAACACACTTAATGACTGTATGTAAAAAAAAAAAAAAGTAAGATTTAAGTATTCTAAACATTTGACAAAGTGCTTCTTGACAGCTATATTTTCCATTGACAATGGAGCATGTGTGGATTTATGTTGTCGAAAGAAAAATGGAAAAGACCCCCTGGGCAGGAACTTCATGCAAGAGCATGTGGTGAAAAAACAGGCTATAAATCAACTGTCAGATGGTTTTGAAGATGCCAGCTGAGTTGACATCTTAGAATGCCAGCGTAGTTTATTGTTACGTGTGAAGGCAATCAATATTTCTTCATGGAACTGGAATTATGACTATTTCACAGTTGTTCCTGCCAATATAGCCCTGCTTATGTAAATAGAAAAAGGGTGATCCTGAGATTTTCCTAATAAAAAACTATACCAGTAACTTACACCATTTTTTATAAGGCATAGTTGTACTAAAGCCAGCCTTTTTATAATGTTAGCTTTCTACCTTTATACACGCTGGATCTTCTTGTGTAGAATAAATTACAATCTGTGCTCAAGATTGTAATTTAGCATTTTACTGGAAAATGAATAGTAATTTATATATATATATATATATATATGTATATATACACTCACCTAAAGGATTATTAGGAACACCTGTTCAATTTCTCATTAATGCAATTATCTAACCAACCAATCACATGGCAGTTGCTTCAATGCATTTAGGGGTGTGGTCCTGGTCAAGACAATCTCCTGAACTCCAAACTGAATGTCTGAATGGGAAAGAAAGGTGATTTAAGCAATTTTGAGCGTGGCATGGTTGTTGGTGCCAGACGGGCCGGTCTGAGTATTTCACAATCTGCTCAGTTACTGGGATTTTCACGCACAACCATTTCTACGGTTTACAAAGAATGGTGTGAAAAGGGAAAAACATCCAGTATGCGGCAGTCCTGTGGGCGAAAATGCCTTGTTGATGCTAGAGGTCAGAGGAGAATGGGCCGACTGATTCAAGCTGATAGAAGAGCAACTTTGACTGAAATAACCACTCGTTACAACCGAGGTATGCAGCAAAGCATTTGTGAAGCCACAACACGTACAACCTTGAGGCGGATGGGCTACAACAGCAGAAGACCCCACCGGGTACCACTCATCTCCACTACAAATAGGAAAAAGAGGCTACAATTTGCACAAGCTCACCAAAATTGGACAGTTGAAGACTGGAAAAATGTTGCCTGGTCTGATGAGTCTCGATTTCTGTTGAGACATTCAGATGGTAGAGTCAGAATTTGGCGTAAACAGAATGAGAACATGGATCCATCATGCCTTGTTACCACTGTGCAGGCTGGTGGTGGTGGTGTAATGGTGTGGGGGATGTTTTCTTGGCACACTTTAGGCCCCTTAGTGCCAATTGGGCATCGTTTAAATGCCACGGCCTACCTGAGCATTGTTTCTGACCATGTCCATCCCTTTATGACCACCATGTACCCATCCTCTGATGGCTACTTCCAGCAGGATAATGCACCATGTCACAAAGGTCGAATCATTTCAAATTGGTTTCTTGAACATGACAATGAGTTCACTGTACTAAACTGGCCCCCACAGTCACCAGATCTCAACCCAATAGAGCATCTTTGGAATGTGGTGGAACGGGAGCTTCGTGCCCTGGATGTGCATCCCACAAATCTCCATCAACTGCAAGATGCTATCCTATCAATATGGGCCAACATTTCTAAAGAATGCTTTCAGCACCTTGTTGAATCAATGCCACGTAGAATTAAGGCAGTTCTGAAGGCGAAAGGGGGTCAAACACAGTATTAGTATGGTGTTCCTAATAATCCTTTAGGTGAGTGTATATATATATATATATGTGTGTGTGTGTGATTTTTTACCTCCGCTAAAAGTTCCCAATACTAAGCTGCAAAAGGACTCAATGTTCAAGTGGCTCTTTGCAATTGTTTTTTAAAGTACTGTTAGGAAGATAATTGTATAATTGTATTTTGTGGTATCACTTGGGGACAATATTTTGCATATTTTTAGAGATAAATTTAGAACATAAAATTTAGCTGTCACATCAACAACTGCAGACTAAAAGTGAGTGAAGAAGATTGAAGGCAACTGAATATCCTGTGATCTCATTGCCAAGATTTCACTCACCAAGACTAATCACTGAATGATGCCAAGCTATTGATCCCTGGAGAACTGAGCTCAATTTGAGTGACCTCGGCTTGGCCCTACAGGACTACTGAGTGAGGCACAAGGTTTCGTTGTCAACACAGGTGCCACAACTGTATATCTAGATACATTTGAATATGTCATCAATGTTAGGGTTAGGGGTGAGTGCAGAAAGTTGTCTGTGACTACAATCACATTGAGAGTCTCTGTAGGGCTCAGTTTGCAATAAACGGTTGCCAATATTTCTACTCCAGTGTAAATATAAATTCCTCTGTATTGCTTAGCATGGTCTTTAACTGACAGTATATTTTGGCAACTTGTATTTCCTATCAGATGTACAGTGCAGGTTGATTATATATTTTGTACAAGCCCATGTGCACCACAGGTATGGTAATCTTGCAGAAAAATGACACATACTGTGATGTTATATGTGTCACATAATCTGCATATATGATTGGCAGGTTCAATTAAAGATCTAGCTGCTTGCTGTGCACCTTTCCAAATCTTTTTTTTAATTTTATTTCGTAGAGGTGTTTATAAAAATGTATTCATTCGCTGATACACCGATATTTATTAACCCAGTGGGGGAAAAAAAAATATATATTCATCCATTTTCGAAACTGCTTATCCTGGTGAGGGTCACGGGAAAGCCGGAGCCGATCACGGCAGGCATAGGGCTCAAGGCAGGAATACACCAGGATGGGAGGCTAGGCCATTGCTGGGCAACACACACACACCTACAGGGCAATTTAGCGTGGCCAATTAACCTAACCCGCATGTCTTTGGACGGTGGGAGGAAACCAGTGTGCCTGGAGGAAACCCACATGGACACGGGGAGAACATTCAAACTCCACACAGACAGGCACCCCGCGCCGAGACTCGAATCCGGGACCCCTTGTGCCATGTATATATATTTTATTTATTTATTTTATTTTTTTTGCCAAAAAGTTGGATTTCAGTATTGACAGAACACAAATCTTTTTGCCAAATGGCTATAGAATCTACTGAATGTTTTTATTTTTTTTGTATATTTCTAATGGGATTTTAGGTGGACTTTTTTGAATACCATAGAGGCGAGATTTGTGGAGTGCTTAGGATATAGTTGTCCCATGCACACTTCGAACAGACCATTAAAGCTTGTAGCTCTTGCAAATTTGTCATTGGCCTCTTGGTAGCCTCACTGATCAGCTTCTTTCTTGCTCGGTCATCCAGTAATACAACAGCGTGAATAACATCCACTTTTCTGACACCAATGTAGCATTTTCATGGGCTAGCTGGATTCACCAGCTACAGAGAACAACAAATAGTGAGACAGACAGTCAGGGGTTGATGAAACACATTTGTTTCTCTCCAGAGCAACACATCCTTTCCATACACAATACTCTCTTTTTCGTCTCCTCCAGCAGAGACTGGGGTACCCCTTAATATATATATATAATATATATATATATATATATATATATATATATATATATATATATATACAGTACTGTGCAAAAGATTTAGGCAGGTGTGAAAAAATGCTGTAAAGTAAGAATGCTGTCAAAAATATACATGCTAATAGATTATATTTATCAATTATCTAAATGCAAAGTGAGTGAACAGTAGACAAATCTAAATCAAATCAATATTTGGTGTGACCACCCTTTGCCTTCAAAACAGCATCAATTCTTCTAGGTACACTTGCACACAGTTTTGAAGGAACTCAGCAGGTAGGTTGGCCCAAACATCTTGGAGAACTAACCACAGTTCTTCTGTGGATTTAGGCAGCGTCAGTTGCTTCTCTCGCTTCATGTAATCCCAGACAGACTCAATGATGTTGAGATCAGGGCTCTGTGTGGGCCATACCATCACTTCCAGGACTCCTTGTTCTTCTTTACGCTGAAGATAGTTCTTAATGCCTTTCGCTGTATGTTTGGGGTCGTTGTCATGATGCAGAATAAATTTGGGGCCAATCAGATGCCTCCCTGATGGTATTGCATGATGGATAAGTATCTGCCTGGAATAAACATGGAACAAAACATGGACACAGAATGAATTCTCTCAGTGATACTGCCAAATTGTCTAAAACACATCCTCATCATAGCAAGCCAGAGCCATTACCTGAGAATGGATCTGCCCACACCTGCATGGAAATATATAATATATATTATTGGAAATTGTGGATTTTAGAATGTGAATAACCATAATTGATCAACACATACAGTTGAGAAAGTTATTACATTGTACAATGTCAAGCAGCAAAGCACTAATCACATCAGGCTGCATCACAAACAGTTTGCCTTTACTACATGCAATGTTTAATTAAACATAATAAAACCAATTGCAAATACATACTCTAATGTTTACAAACACTTTCAACAGATAATTATAATATATTGTTCACTGTCTGTAACTGAATGTTTTCCTCATAAATTAAAACTAATATATAATGCAATAAGCATATCATGTTTTATATAAAGACTTCCTTCACAAATCTGACACCATTAGACATTTAATGAATCCTTTGTCAAAAGTGGTTTGAACAACAAACTGTTGCAATTAAAATACTTGAACTTGGAAGGATATTCTGTGGTCATAGTGGGTGGGATACATCATTGCTCTGAAAGTGTCTTCTATCAACCAATTGCTGGGGAGTGTAACTTATATGCTCTTTGACTGGCAGTTCCATCAGCCTACAGGGTGGCTTCCAGGGACACTCTCCATGTGCATCAAATGATTCAGCACTTTGCTTGACTGTCGGAAAGTTAGCACTAAGAAGTTTATGTAGTTTCCTGCAGGGAAAATATTTATGATTAACATCTCAACTAGACATCTTTGACATTTAGACACAATTAATGGACTGGGTTCTGGCAATCAAAGTCCTGATTATGATAAATTAGTTCCAGGACAATTAATATAAATATAAGCCCCAAGTGGTTTCAATTAAGAAATAAACTGGGCACAATAGCAGGCACTCTCATCCCTGTGTTGTGATTTTGTTCATGGAATGTACTGATACTATTTTAGCACTTACATATACAAATTAACCAGACATTGAACAGATTGTTTTTTGTCTCATTTCTGTTTAGCTTTCCTGACTATGTGATTGGGCATTTCACCTTTTTGGAAAACTGTTGTTAAAAACAGTAGCAATAATAGTTTATGTAGACCATGTTGTATGTTTCTATGTTAATTCATTTTCAGTGAAAAACCAACCCTGACTAATGTAAGTGCTCCCTATACCATAAAATAATTATTGCAATTCTGTTGCAGACATGTCAGACCTTTGTGTATCTTGGCCCAGGGAGTCCTCTTACACTGATTATCATCACTGAATCAATATGCAACCAGAACAAATATTTTCATTTACAATGAGGAATTATCCAGGAGGACTCACACAATGTAGTGATATACTCCTCCGTTAAAGCAAACATGCCACCACAGATTACAATTAAAAATTCAAACCAGATTTTCAAGATATTGTGTACAAGTAATGTAAATGCACTTCCAGAAATCAATGATTACCTGATTCAATTTATATGTAAAGACTCGAGAGAGTCCAAATTAATGATTTTAATTTCCCTTGTACAGCGTATTCCAGTCATGTGGAATTCAGTAGTAATAGAATAGCTGCTAGAGTAAAAGAGAAGGTCACAGACACTTTACTACTGAGATTTAGATGTGAAATACTGGAAGTTAACAATGTCTGGAGATGTGGCAGGGCTTTGCCAGACTGAGATGGGTAAATAAATAAATACCCAGTGGTTAAAGAGGTACAGTCAAATGTGCAATAGTGATTGTGGTATGCATGTTTTACAGTTGACAAATATCTAATTTACTTTTAAGGGTTTTTGGAGCGAGACTGTAAACACAATTTCTGTGATTTAGGTCCAGTAATTGAGACAAAAAGTTGAACTTGTTGTGAATTGAAAACCACATGTATTCCTGTAGAAACATCTCAATATAATTATACCACATCTATGTAGAGGGCAATGTTGTGCACGGTCAGTTCATTGTTTCTTACGCAATATAGATATACCTTGAGCACCGCACATTCTTTGTAAATTCATGTCTTAGCAATTTATTCTCTTGTAATCATGTCAATATCTGGTGAATTTGTGGCTTTTTTCAACTGCTGTGTAAGCAGAAATGACTGCATGTCTGCCTGCTCAATGCACTATGAAATTAGCTCAGTTTATCAAACTGTGAGGGCATGGTTAAAATAATATCAAAGCCCTCCTTTTTACAATTTTACCTTATTTATTCAAAATGCTTATCTAGATGTTTAATTTACTGGACATAGCTTGTAATGAAAGTCAGATGAATATCAGACAAGATATATATATATTAGTGCAATAGGCATTGTTTTCTACTTTGTCTCAAGTAATGTTACTCAAGCCAAGTCACTGTGTTTCACACTATCTTTTATCATGGTTTGCAAATGAAGACAAAGCCATGGCTGCAAAAGTGTGGTTTTCTATGCACATGACAATTCCAACAGTAGACCCACAGCTGTCAGGTGGCATTGTGATTGAATTACACTGTTTGGAAAAAGTTTTTAGCGTACAGACAAAACGATGATGTGATATTGCCTCATGTCTGGTTCTGTAATACTTGGTTTAATTTTTATTGGCCACTATTAGTAATTGTGATTAGGATTGTGATAAGATATGTCAGACACCAGGCTGCAGACCATTGGCTGTGTAGTATATTAAATGTCAATGTTAGAACTGCATATACTCAAAAATGTCTTGACTGGGAACATTCGATGTTATTCTTTTGATAGTTTGGAGACAGACTCAATAAATCTACAAATCTGTATTGCAATCCAACGCCAATGATGTTTGCCCACATGGAACTGCAACAGACCCATTCCTTTGCAGCATTATTGTAGGGATATAAGGATATAACATGTTACAATTAGCATCTTCAAGTTGCATTTGTGTTAAAATAATTACCCTCATTGGGTCTGTTTGAATTGTAAAATAGGTTTTAATTGATGATGCACCTATAATAATTTGAATGTTGAAAAACAAATATTTGTGCAAAGCAAATTAAAATCATTTTTCTAAATTGAACACCTCTTATTCTTCTTAAAACATGCACTTAATCATGGTTTTAATTAGCAAGAATCCTTTAAATAACCCTGTCATTGCTTGCTTAATCCATGAGGGGGGAAAATAAAACGCTATTAGCCTAAATCAGCCAAGAGAACAGCATTGAGTGTATAATTTATAACATCATTAGTTTATCATCACAAACCCTCACCATCTCGCTAAATTCTTTATACTGTATACCTAATTTGCTGTGGCAAGAAAAGCAATGCCACTTGCAAATTGCCATTCTCCACTGTACATTTGCATTTTACATGAATGTATTCGAAAATAGGCTTAAAGGTTGATAAGAATAATATTTTTTTTAGGAATGGAAATGCAGAGTTTCTCAGTTCAGTTCTGGAATTTGTAACCTGGTCATCATCTTGTTAGATCCCAGCATTAATTACTATGGACATAAAGGACGTTGATTTAGGAATCCTCTCCTTTTTCATTTCAGCAGTATCTGTTAAACACTTGTAACAAAGCAGCCCTCAAAGTCCATTATCTTTTTTACACCTGATTTTGATAAATGACTGTGTGAAATCTGAATGTGCACCGCACTTGTCCTTTTCAAACTGATGCTGAAAATGTATTAACAGGAATTCTCGACAAAAGAGAACAATTTGAATACAAAATCAGATTTCTCCAAACCCATGCACCAGAACAAATTCAGCCTTTTTAATCAGATGACATCAGGCGCATATGAAATGCAATTTGTTGTGAAGTTTGTTTTGCATTTGCTACTGGAAGCCGAGCATTGAAAGTGCTGCAGCTCTCCACTGGACCTTGTCAGAATCATACACTTGCTGGAGGGCAATGGCAGCACTGATCACTCAACAGGAAAGAGAACAGCTGTGTTCTTGACAGCTGGAGCAGTCATGACGTCCTGTCACCAAATATCAGGCACATATTGGACTGCTATACACATCAGGGGGCCTTGCAACCTGGTAAGATGTGAATTGCATCTTTCCCAGTAAGTGTCAGCACTGTTTTAAATGTGATATCAGGATGAATGCTGGTATTTTCACTGCTGTCGCCCATCTGTTTGTTTGTTTGTTTGTTTGTTTATTTATTTATTTACATTTTGTTCATATTCCCCTTGTTTATCATAATAAATAATTTAAATGTTTTAAAAAGTGACACGAGAGAAATATTTGTCTGTCAAAAATGTCATGAGAAATATTAATGAAACATGGCAACTTAATACAGATTACCCTTATAATCTTTTCCATTGTGGATGCAAAAAAGTCACGTGCCAGGCATTGTAGTGCTATATATACAGAAAAATGCAAAATGCATTATTAAAGTTGTCTATCTCTAATTACTTAGGTGCTTAATGTTAATATTTCCCAAGCTAAAACATTATGTAAAATTGTAAAGGTCTTTTAGGCACTTTTTCCCAAAAACTTTAAATAGGGTCACTAACCTCACCATCAGGTATCTCTGAAGACTTAAAGATCTATGTACTTCTTGATTAAAACATGCAAATTAAATAGTCTGAACTGTAGCCTTTGTTCAAGTATGTGCCTGACCTCAAGCATCCTGACTTGCCTCCTTTAGAGGAAAAACACAAATGAGAATAATAATAATAATAATAATAATAATAATAATAATAGAATATTGTATCCATGGATATTATTAATAACAGACACAGATAAGGCAGGCAGAAGCACATCCAAAACACTTAACATTGTTGAATTAGAAGTGTTTGTGACCCAATCTTACTCTCACTCCAAGGAAGCACTGTAGTTCAGGCATGTGTATATTCATATTTATAAATTATCCAAAATTGAACTTTTGGATCGGGAAGCTTTTACAATAACATAGAACCTTAAATCTGCTAAGATAGCTGACAAGGTCAAAGTCTCTGTTAAAGCTTCTTTAATAAGAGCCCATAGAACTTTTAGGAATAGTACAACTATTGATGGATCCAAATCTATATTCTGACAACAGTCTGTCTTGTTTTGTGAAGTTCATTTGATTGTGGTTTGTTTAGACCACCCAATTTAGCGCCATTCCTTAATTTATTTTCTTATGCATCCCAATATTTGCCGACTTTTTCTACCACTGTTTGCAGTGCAGAGCAATCAACAAATTAGCATGGTACTGAAATCTGTAAAAGAGATCTGTAAAACCTATGCCATATCTGTATTTATGAAGATGTACAAAATATTAATGTTTATTAAAAAATAAAGGTCACTTCAATACATATTTGGCATAATTTGCAAAGACGAGGAAAAGAAATGCAAGTAGCATATAGGTTAAAAACAAAAGAAAACGCACAGTGCAGGAGATATTTACATCATTGCCTTCTTCTATATTTTATTTATATATTTATTTTATTTTATTTTATTTGTAGCATGAATAAATAATGTGTATAGTACTCTAAAATAACAGGACATGCCTTGAAGATAATATAGATGTAAGAAATTGCATTCAGTATGGGAAGTTGTTTTGAAGCATTTTGTTATAATAATTAAACTGATTGTCCATGTATATTCATGTAATATTGATGCAGATGATGAAAAGGTATATTAATATCCATTTCAGTAAATAAGTTATATGTTAAATAGCAACACCATAACATTGTTTTTCAAAGGGAGATGGGGGATCACCCACATTTGGGAGTTAAAATACATATAGAAGATGTGGTGAATCATTTTGAACAACTTGGCACATCTCACAGTGAAGTTGGAAAATAATTTGAGAAAGCCAGTAATGGCATGAAATGACAGAATGCAAACTTGTCTGTTTTTCAGTGCTATTCCTCGAATATAGAACATTGTGTGATGAAAGCTCTGGTATCCGAATGGACTGTACAGACAAGACCGCAAGCCTCACAAATTGCCTTCAAATTGAGAAAAACCATTGAACCATGTTGCACCTCAGCATTGGACTGGCTTGCATTGTGCATGTTTAATCAGCTTTTCTACACATCTGTGCTTTTTCATATAGCTTGTTTGGGAAAGGTACACACCCTGTCAAGTTGCATTCATCCCCTGATAAATAGATATGTGATCATTATCTGTGCCCTGTTTAACAGTGACCCAAAGACTAGACCAGGCAGCGAAGGGCTTCCCTGTGCTTTGGTTCCTAAATCGCTTCCATGTCTGCTTGGCAACAATTAGGGTTAAAAGGGGCTTCAGCATTAACTGAGCACTGATATGAAGCAGCTATAATGACTCTTCAAAGCATGTTTCCTGGTTAGATATATAGAGAGATATACCTAGATAGAACCAGTTTTCAACAACTACTTCATGTATTGCATTAAAACTTGCCATTCATATATATTTTTTTCAAATGTTCTTTGTGTAGGGAAATCTTTAACATTAATAATAGGGCACAATCTGGTGAACAGTTGTTTTCCTATCATGTTTTACTGGGACTCCACTGGAAGTTTACTCCACTTTTGATGTAGTCTATAAAATAAAATAAAAAATGTGAGTGGTATCAATTAAAGGGGTGTAAAAGGCATCGAGTTGAAATTATATGTTAAACGCTTCTTTTCCTTTTCATGTTAACTGGTTCTTTTTGTTGGAAATACATCACAATGGGACCACATCTTGCAAGTTAAAATGAGGGTTCTCGGGATATAAATAGGAATGTTGCATTGCAAAGATTGAGTACTGTTTTCTTGCTGAAGAAACATATGTTTCAGCTCAGCTTGTGTGGTCTCAGATGTTTGTTAACAGTTGATTTCCTCAAGTTGCGGTTCTTTCGATGCTTTATTGTGCTAATTATTTCTTTGGAAATTACACTTGGGTTGCTTTTCATTATGATTTGGTTAGAGCTCCCTGATTTCCAGAAGTATATAATAATTACTTTGAAAATTGTATAAATATATGGCAGCACAGCTGTGTGACACATTGATTCGTAAACACTGTTAGACATTGTGAAATTATGAGTGAAGGCTCACGTGATTGGTTATGCATCTTTACTGCGAAACAAGACTTGAATTTAATAAATTCACACAAAACACTTCATTAAATTGCCCTGTATGAGAGCAGTTATTGTGCTCATAAAATGGATTATCTTTCTGTGTGCAGTTTTCCTATACTGTTTATTGGTGTTTTTTGTTGTGGGTTTTCTTTCTCTTTAATTTAGTTTTTTTTTTTTTTTGTGTAGGTACTTTTTAACTTGCTCAGTCTAAAATGCAATATGATCTGAGATAGTGCCAACTAAGGATATTCTCCATCAATGTAGTTTTTGCTATTTAATGATGTACAATTTAAGATTAAGGGTAGCATAATATCCGTTTATGTTATGCCAAAATGTTTGCAACTGTTTTAGGCTGCATGAGTCAAACATCCATGTGGTTTTATCCATTTTGGTTGTAGGAAAGGCTTGTTTTGATGCATTGTCATGAGACCATCTTCGGGCTTGATATGGATTGAAAAAAATAACCTCCGAAGTACAAATATTGACAAAGCAGTCTCCACTAGTCCAGGTTTTACTGCTGCTTCTTCAAACTGCTGTCTTCACAGGTGCTATTTTCCTTCATGCAGTGCAGTTCTACTGGCCTTCAGTTCTATTCACTTCAAAAGCTCTACATAACAGCGAATCTCAAGTGAAGCCTAATCACCTTACTGAATATAGACAAGATAAGGAAGTTGCTATTATTGAATGAAATCGAATACAATGAAACCCCGGCAAGAACAAGTTTAAAGATCAATCCAAAACATTATATTACTGAAAGAATAAGCTGGTAGAATATTCTAACTTTCTAGTATCCCAAAACAATGCTTTTCATCTAATTTCTAGAACTTTCTAATATCGAGAACTAATAACATGCACATATACACAATATATGTTCCAGTATTAAGAAAGAACAGCCAGATACATCCACATTGTAAATTGCAATTCAAAAACAATATATAGTGTTAAAGTAAGTTCATGTATGACTGCACCAGTTTCAATTTGCATGTAAGCTTCAGCAATTCTAACAAAAGCTTGGTGCAGATCCTCTGAAGTGAGAAATAAGAACATACAGCATTATTCAGCAGAACTTAAATGGAGCAAAAGCTATGCTGAAATAGGTGTCTTTATATCACAGCAACTGGTTTAATATTATAGTGTAATAGCAAATATTGTCATACAATCCTGCCTACTGTACATGGAAAGAACAAACTATAGCTGTTAAATTAATAAATAAATATGGTGTATATATATATATATATATATATATATATATATATATATATATATATATATACACTCACCTAAAGGATTATTAGGAACACCATACTAATACTGTGTTTGACCCCCTTTCGCCTTCAGAACTGCCTTAATTCTACGTGGCATTGATTCAACAAGGTGCTGAAAGCATTCTTTAGAAATGTTGGCCCATATTGATAGGATAGTATCTTGCAGTTGATGGAGATTTGTGGGATGCACATCCAGGGCACGAAGCTCCCGTTCCACCACATCCCAAAGATGCTCTATTGGGTTGAGATCTGGTGACTGTGGGGGCCAGTTTAGTACAGTGAACTCATTGTCATGTTCAAGAAACCAATTTGAAATGATTCGACCTTTGTGACATGGTGCATTATCCTGCTGGAAGTAGCCATCAGAGGATGGGTACATGGTGGTCATAAAGGGATGGACATGGTCAGAAACAATGCTCAGGTAGGCCGTGGCATTTAAACGATGTCCAATTGGCACTAAGGGGCCTAATGTGTGCCAAGAAAACATCCCCCACACCATTACACCACCACCACCAGCCTGCACAGTGGTAACAAGGCATGATGGATCCATGTTCTCATTCTGTTTACGGCAAATTCTGACTCAACAGAAAATCAACAGAAATCGAGACTCATCAGACCAGGCAACATTTTTCCAGTCTTCAACTGTCCAATTTTGGTGAGCTTGTGCAAATTGTAGCCTCTTTTTCCTATTTGTAGTGGAGATGAGTGGTACCCGGTGGGGTCTTCTGCTGTTGTAGCCCATCCACCTCAAGGTTGTACGTGTTGTGGCTTCACAAATGCTTTGCTGCATACCTCGGTTGTAACGAGTGGTTATTTCAGTCAAAGTTGCTCTTCTATCAGCTTGAATCAGTCGGCCCATTCTCCTCTGACCTCTAGCATCAACAAGGCATTTTCGCCCACAGGACGGCCGCATACTGGATGTTTTTCCCTTTTCACACCATTCTTTGTAAACCCTAGAAATGGTTGTGCGTGAAAATCCCAGTAACTGAGCAGATTGTGAAATACTCAGACCGGCCCGTCTGGCACCAACAACCATGCCACGCTCAAAATTGCTTAAATCACCTTTCTTTCCCATTCAGACATTCAGTTTGGAGTTCAGGAGATTGTCTTGACCAGGACCACACCCCTAAATGCATTGAAGCAACTGCCATGTGATTGGTTGGTTAGATAATTGCATTAATAAGAAATTGAACAGGTGTTCCTAATAATCCTTTAGGTGAGTGTATATATATATATATATATATATATGTATATATATATATATATATATATATATATATATATATAATTGTTTAAATACTGTTTGTTAATAAATACAAATATTACAAAATATGATTTTAAAGTGCAGATCATATGAAAAGGAGATGGATATTTCATGTTATCGGTTTGTGTGTATAATTTTGTTATTATAACAAATTCCCTTTAAACCTTGCATTCTAATGAGAATAAAAATAAGAAGATAATGTGACAATATGAAATTCACCATATGGCTTTCAGAAGTCATAAACTGTACTGTATATGGCTTCCATCATACTAATTCCATTATAGTTTATACGTTAATATTTCAAATAAAATCTTATAAAATCTTCCACATGGGCAAGCCCCAAGACTGAGTTAATCTGCAGTTAACATGCATTCAGAGCTTGCATTCAATTTGCCTGTATAGCATAGCCTGTTAAAATTAGCGAAGGCTCAGCACCAGCCCAGCACACTGTTGTCCCAAAGCATTGTGCTCCTGGTTATTATTACAAACGTGGGCCCCCACACACTATAGAAATGCAATACATAAATAAATAAATAAATAAAATGTTATCCTGGAACCTCATTTTTCCAGACCCATTTACATACCTCAGCACATATACATAAGCTTCTCCCTGCAGCTTCCCTACAGCATTACAGCTGGCTTTGTCAGATATATTTAATAGTTGTGCACAGCCTTGGTCTAGCGGGCCTTTCTATGCCACGTTTACTTCATGTTTTTAAAATGCAGCAAAATTACTGCCCCCAGTTAAACAAGCCACAATCCACACAGACATCCAGTCACCTTTTAGGAGGAAATGGATAATTCCATTTCCTGACTGTACATATGTAAGTGATAAATTGCACAGACCAATGTCAGTGTTTCCTCAGATAATAGCTGTTATTAAAACATTATGACCACTGACAGGTGATGTGAATAACACTGATAATCTCGTTATCATGGCACCTGTCAGTGGGTGGGATATATTAGGCAGCAAGTGAGCATTTTGTCCTCAAAGTTGATGTGTTAGAAGCAGTAGAAATGGGCAAATGTAAGGATCTGAGCAACTTTGACAAGGGCCAAATTGTGATGGTTAGACGACTGGGTCAGAGCATCTCCAAAACTGCAGCTCTTGTGGGGTGTTCCCGGTCTGCAGTGGTCAGTACCTATCAAAAGTGGTCCAAGGAAGGAAAAGTGGTGAACCGGCGACAGGGTCATGGGTGGCCAAGGCTCATTGATGCACATGGGGAGCGAAGGCTGGCCCGAGTGGTCCGATCCAACAGACAAACTACTGTAGCCCAAATTGCTGAAAAAGTGAATGCTGGTTCTGATAGAAACAGTGTATCCCAGTTTATTGCGTATGGGGCTGTGTAGCCACAGACCAGTCATGGTGCCCATGCTGACCCCTGTCCACTGACGACAGTGCCTACAATAGGCACGTGAGCATCAGAACTGGACCACGGAGCAATGGAAGAAGGTGGCCTGGTCTGATGAATCACGACTTCATGGTGTTGACTTGGCCTCCAAATTCCCCAGATCTCAATCCAAATCGAGCATCTGTGGGATGTGCTGGACAAACAAGTCCAATCCATGGAGGCCCCAGCTCGCAACTTACAGGACTTAAAGGATCTGCTGCTAACGTCTTGGTGCCAGATACCACAGCACACCTTCAGAGGTCTAGTGGAGTCCATGCCTCGACGGGTCAGGGCTGTTTTGTTGGCAAAAGGGGGACCTACACAATATTAGGCAGGTGGTCATAATGTTATGGCTGATCGGTGTATATGTAGTTTATCACTATCAAAGAATCGCTTAAACAGTAATTTCCTAAAAAAAAAAAAATACTTACTGGCATGAATGGTATATTTTTAGGTTAATTTGGATCAATTTTACAAACTTCTTATCAGCATGTGAGACATGAATAAAATATACACTGTTACTCTGTCAAACCATCCAGTTGTTCAGACGAAAGTCTTACTCTGCCACCCCTTGATAACTTAATGAAACTAGATTTAAAGCTGGGAGAGGGATAATCCTCAAGGTCAAGGTATGAAAATCAATAAAGGCCCTTCTTCTCACTAACTGTTAGAACACTAGAAGATGAAAACTAAATTAGAAACATAAATTCAATGACATCTCCAGATAAACCCCATTTCACTTTTAATAAGAGTCCTTTAAACATAAAGAAAAACATACATTTCTTTAGATGTTATGGGTTCTTTAGTATGCTGCTTCATCAACGGCTGTATTTACTTTCTATATAATACTAGAAAGGAATCCAATAGATACACTGTTCAAGAAGTGAACCTATGAATAGAATTCAATAATCTATTAAGGAAACTGATCCTCAAAACCAAATATTTCTACCTGTAGTTTAACTATCAATATACATCTTCTTGCAATTATAACCTAATCAGTCTGGTCATGGATGGTAAACACAATCAATGTTGTAATGATACCCTACAGTAACTTTCCTCAACACTCATAATTAGCTATGGGACCACCATGTTCCCTGTAAGACCTACGAACAATAGCCATTAACAATGTGAACTTTCCATCTGGGCAAACTCCCTGCAGTGAGCAAATGCCAGAAGCTAGCTCACACACATGCCTGTGTCCCAGCCTTCAACTACACAAACCATAAATATAAATCACTGGCACTCATACTGAACTCCAGCATTACAGCATCCAAGTACAATAAAGCAACTACTTTGCTGCAGCAACTTGTCATTTCCCAAAACCCAACACCTCGCCTGCTCTACATATTTAACTACAGAGACTGTAGTGTGCCTACAAAAACTACATTTATATATTATATCAAATTGTAGCCTGAATATTTAAAATATGGTATCCAGTGTGACATGCTGTATTTCACATACATTTCTCAGACTTAATAATAATGTATTAACCCAATTTACCAGCTCTCTGTATATGACATATATGTCATCCTACATACCTATGCGTATGGTTGTGGTTGTTTTATTATTATTATTATTATTATTTATGGAAATGTGCTATACAATATTCTGACTTTTGTGATTTAAACCTCCTTTAATATTAATTAATCTATATATGACGGGCAGATTTAATTCAGTTTTGTAGAAGGTATCGTAATCCATACTACTGGATTTAAGTAGGACTTTAACTGCTTACAATCTTATGAAACTACATTATGATTTAAGAACCATCAAAAAACTGGTTGTTGCCTTCAGTGTAAATCAAGGTTTTGGTCTTTGGTCATTTGCTCTAAACAAGAACAATTATCTTTCACTGCTTTAAAGCGAGAATCAATTATTCAATATCATTAAGCAGAACAGCCATGACACAGCTTCTCTACAGAACCGGTATCAAAGCCTGACAATTAATGTCTGAGGTAGCATACCCAAAAAGACTCACCCAACCAAACTGTTTAACATACGTTTTTCATACTGCCCTGTATGTTTACCCTTGCTGAAATAGATATACCCTGCTTGAGAAAAAATACAGTGGGGGAAAAAAGTATTTGATCCCCTGCTTATTTTGTACGTTTGCCCACTGACAAAGAAATGATCAGTCTATAATTTTAATGGTAGGTGTATTTTAACAGTGAGAGACAGAATAACATCAAAAAAATCCAGAAAAATGCATTTCAAAAAAGTTATAAATTGATTTGCATGTTAATGAGGGAAATAAGTATTTGACCCCTTCGACTTAGTACTTGGTGGCAAAACCCTTGTTGGCAATCACAGAGGTCAGACGTTTCTTGTAGTTGGCCACCAGGTTTGCACACATCTCAGGAGGGATTTTGTCCCACTCCTCTTTGCAGATCCTTTCCAAGTCATTAAGGTTTCGAGGCTGACGTTTGCAACTCGAACCTTCAGCTCCCTCCACAGATTTTCTATGGGATTAAGGTCTGGAGACTGGCTAGGCCACTCCAGGACCTTAATGTGCTTCTTCTTGAGCCACTCCTTTGTTGCCTTGGCTGTGTGTTTTGGGTCATTGTCATGCTGGAATACCCATCCACGACCCATTTTCAATGCCCTGGCTGAGGGAAGGAGGTTCTCACCCAAGATTTGATGGTACATGGCCCCGTCCATCATCCCTTTGATGCGGTGCAGTTGTCCTGTCCCCTTAGCAGAAAAACACCCCCAAAGCATAATGTTTCCACCTCCATGTTTGATGGTGGGGATGGTGTTCTTGGGGTCATTCCTCCTCCTCCAAACACGGCGAGTTGAGTTGATGCCAAAGAGCTCGATTTTGGTCTCATCTGACCACAACAATTTCACCCAGTTCTCCTCTGAATCATTCAGATGTTCATTGGCAAACTCCAGACGGGCCTGTACATGTGCTTTCTTGAGCAGGGGGGCCTTGCGGGCGCTGCAGGATTTCAGTCCTTCACGGCGTAGTGTGTTACCAATTGTTTTCTTGGTGACTGTGGTTCCAGCTGCCTTGAGATCGTTAACAAGATCCTCCCGTGTAGTTCTGGGCTGATTCCTCACCGTTCTCATGATCATTGAAACTCCACGAGGTGAGATCTTGCATGGAGCCCCAGACCGAGGGAGACTGACAGTTATTTTGTGTTTCTTCCATTTGCGAATAATCACACCAACTGTTGTCACCTTCTCACCAAGCTGCTTGGCGATGGTCTTGTAGCCCATTCCAGCCTTGTGTAGGTCTACAATCTTGTCCCTGACATCCTTGGACAGCTCTTTGGTCTTGGCCATGGTGGAGAGTTTGGAATCTAATTGATTGATTGCTTCTGTGGACAGGTGTCTTTTATACAGGTAACGAGCTGAGATGAGGAGCACTCCCTTTAAGAGAGTGCTCCTAATCTCAGCTCGTTACCTGTATAAAAGACACCTGGGAGCCAGAAATCTTGCTGATTGATAGGGGATCAAATACTTATTTCCCTCATTAACATGCAAATCAATTTATAACTTTTTTGAAATGCGTTTTTCTGGATTTTGTTGTTGTTATTCTGTCTCTCACTGTTAAAATGTACCTACCATTAAAATTATAGACTGATCATTTCTTTATCAATGGCCAAACGTACAAAATCAGCAGGGGATCAAATACTTTTTTCCCTCACTGTATATCCCTAGATCTTTAATATTGCCCTCAGTAGCTGTTTTA
The DNA here is from genome assembly GCF_036373705.1 of Amia ocellicauda. Classification (NCBI taxonomy): domain Eukaryota; kingdom Metazoa; phylum Chordata; class Actinopteri; order Amiiformes; family Amiidae; genus Amia; species Amia ocellicauda. The sequence continues at coordinate 26,332,939 of NC_089862.1, read as the reverse complement.
TGTTGGGGTATTTTAGTATTTTATTTTATTTATGACCCACAAGGCATTCAACACAGTATATATACTATAAATACATAGACTTTAAATACATAGTTAAAAACAAGAAACCCTGAAGTACCTGGATAAATATTGGATCAGTTCTACTGTGATTGGAATATGCTCCTCCAGGATAGAATATATTTGAAGAATATACCCTTTTTATAATGCTCATAATATATTGATTAATATGGAAAAGAGCTACAGTGGGCTTCATATTTTACTTACTGGAACCTAACAGGGTTAAAAGCATAATATAACACTCTTTAAACGAGCAGACGTATTATCGATTGCCTTCAATCATTGTGTATAACCAAATGACACGAACATCAGTTTACTTTTCAGCTGCAGGTTCTTATTGTTTCATAATGGATCCTTGCAGTTGCTGGTAAGTATTTTATCTGGGGGCAAAATAGTGCCCTATAGTTTCACTTTAACAAAATGTGTTTTGTTGCAAGGCCTTGATTTTCACATTTGAATTGCTATTCTTGAAATATTACATTAACCCAATAATTAGTTAAGAATGTGGTTATAGTTTCCTGATTCCTTTGATTGTTGATGTTTCATATAGAGTTATAGAGTGTAATGTTGAGGGGCAGTTCTAATGTGAATGTTTTTTCTTTTAGTGGTAGTAGTAGTAGTAGTAGTAGAAATAGTAGTAGACCCCAGTAAAGAATTGCATGAGTTTTTGTTTGTTTAAGTCATATCTTACTAGCTTCTACACCAGCTTTATTTCACTTTTGTATTTAAGCTCACAAATGCTATATTTAAAACAAATAATAAGCAAATCAGACTGCCAACCTTACAACTTTATACAATTATTTCCTAACTGATACCTCAAACATTCAGTTATTTCTTAATGTAATGATTCACCTTTATATACTGCTAAAGGTTTAAGGAACCAGGACAAATATCTTTTGTTTTGAGTATTGTGTTCAAAGCATTTAAAACTGACAAACACATATATTCTCATGCATATCATTTTGTGTTTGTAATATTTAAACTGGAAGACTGTCTTCAATAAATATTAGTCTTACGATTTTCTGTTTTTCACAACTTTTTGTATCACTTATTTGCAACATAGTTCTATCAAAATTGGCTATGCCTGCAAGCTTGTAATCAAATGAGGGCACATCATTTTAAAAATGAGCTTATCATGGTGCTATTGAATACATTTTGTTAAATACCAGGGTGAAATGAACCATTTCTCCCATTAAAGTATTTTGAAGATCTAAACAGAGAAAAAGTAACTTTTTTAGTTCAAGTTAAATAAAATTTAAGAAAGCAACACCCCTGTCCCCACACATACATAAATACAGCTGGAAAGATTTATAAAACATGTTTATATACTATGTTCAATAAGGATAGAGGTGTATGCCAATAAATAAATAAATAAATAAATACATAAATACATACATAAAAATAAATAAAAAAAATAAATAATAATAATAATAATAATAATAATAATAATAATAATAATAATATGTGCAAAACCCTAATGTCATGACAAAGTAAAATTGAAGTGTTTTGCATTTTTTGATCTCCCAAAATAGTCACTTTGGCAAAACCACAAATAAAGACACATTGGCATTAGTCCTTCCTTGGCATTATTTCAACAGTTCAAACAAGTTGTCCATCCAAGTTGAGGATGGACAACTGTTCAAGCAAAGCTGATGGTGTCAAGAAAGTATAGAAAATAGTTTCAGAAATAAAACATAATAGACGAATCCCAGTAAATCTATCATGCATTCCTTCTGAGACGGCACGTTCTGTGTCAACAGAAGGCAAGACAGATAGGGATTGTGCACATTTGCAGAAGTAATTTTTCTTAGTATTTCACCCATCAGGGCTTCATTCATTTGGATACCTCCTTGCTTAATCCAATCACTGACATATTTCGATTATTGCAGCCTTTTGGTTGAACTGCTGTACAGTATTTAAATCAGAGATGTATTCAAGTATTCAAAGAAGCATTCATTTATTTTAAAGCATGTGAATATAAAGAACACGTTGTACCAGAGGTTTCAGCAGTGTATCCAATACTGAGAAAGTCTTGACATTGCAACTTCATTTTTACACACAAAGCAGTGATCTATGTTTTCAACAGAATCAAAATCAGTTTACGAGATTTTGAGATTCTCTGTATGGCTTTATAATAACTAAATTGGCAAATAACATAGATCTATGTGTATAATGACATTAAAAACTAAAATTGAATTAGCTTTTAAATTTGTATCTAAATTAATCTTTTTCATTGGAATATGGAATATTTTTACTATGCAGAAGCACATTCAGTTGCCTTAAGAATAGCATGCTGCAAATGAGGTCTCTCATTATTGTGGGTTGTGACCACATTCTCAAGTACTTGTATTTAGAGCTTCAGGATTACCTAAAAGATGCAATACAAATGTGTAGTTTAATTAATGTAATGTATTATTGCATAGATCTTAAAACAGCATTTTGAACTGCTTGCTCATCAGTCCTTGGATACATTACCAAAGATACATTACAAATATTGTTCCACACAAACAAGTAGTTAATTTATTAATAGGTTTATTAGCAGTGTTATGATCTATTCGGAAAGTGTGTTCAACCTCTTCTCTAAAATTGTGTAAGAAATGTTCCAATTGTGCAATATGTTTGACACCTTTAGCTATTTTCGATTAAGTTTTTTTTTTTTTTTTAATTACTTCCCACTGCATAATTGTATAATCACCAATAATTATTCAACATTTGGTTCTCTCTGAATTGAGATATATGGTTGCTGTAAGTCTTTGATGATATCCAGAGTCCATTACAGTGTCAGAAGGCATGGTGTCATTGAAGTTATAATTCAGAGAATTAGAATACAGTTTTATAATATGAATTTATTATAAAATGAAGTTATAATACGGAGATTGTAGCCTATTTTATTTATTTAACTTCTGAAACCATAGAAAATAGTAGGGCCCTGCGTTTTATCCAACTAGATTTTTTCAATTGTTATTCAACTGCTATGCCCTAGGTGTCCTTATAGCCTCCGTAGTTGGTAGATGCATATGTCCATGTTGTCCACAAAATGTCCTTGGTGATTTATAGGTTGAACATTCCTACAATTCAATGCCATAACATAAGAAAGGTTATGAATGCATAGGGTGCCAATAAGACGCTATTGTCATTGGGACAGTTGGTGAGAGGACAGAGATTTGAAAGTTGCCCTCAAAGTGAAATAAATTACCATCTAAATTACCTATTATGCTTTTGTGAAGATGAATAGAGGTGCCTAATTACTGAGCACAGCAGACAGGTAAGACGGATCAGTTGTTCATTTGGCAGCAGGAACGGTGAACATTACTGATCTGATCGGGAGAGAATTCACACGTTAGAATTCATATGTGGATTATTATTAATTAACAGGAGATAAACAGTTACGCCAACGTGTCGGCAAACAACACAACATCAAAAGAAAAATTAAAACATTGCAATACAAATATGTTATCAGCCTTCTTTCATTAGTTTGATGGCAGTGCAACAGTACTCAGTTTAGCAGCATTGTAATGCCTGATTTCAAATGGGCAATTTTAAAATTCCATTGCCCATGGAGCTGTATAGCCATCCTGAAATTAGAGTCTTTTTCATTCAGATGTCTGCTAATAACTAATTCTGACATGATGGTTGCATGTCTGTGTTTATGCTAATGTTAGACACAACTGGTGTGTCACACACAGAGGGGTACCTGACTCCAGTGAATGTGTTTCAGTATAATATTACATATGAACTATAATTGTTGTAGAGTGTATTTGTAGTTTATAATTAACTGAAAATAATGTAAGTTACAGACATATGTTTAGTGTAAAACTCAATACCTCCAACATCGTAAACAATGCAGGATAGATTATATGAGATTTGATCATAACATATGTCATGCTAGTAATTTATTAATTGACATAAACCTTTAAAAAGGACAAAAAATGTATATGCTATATAATAACTGAATGAATATGAATATTGTAGTGGTAAATGTAATACAAGAAGGACCTTTCGTTTGCTTGATTACTTAATGTCACCAGAAATTACAGTGTTTAATGATTACATTGTCTAATGATTAAAAAGTCAAGATAAATGTATTACTGGCCTTTTAAATTACTTTTTAAATTAAACACTGCAGATTGACAACCGTTATGTTAGCTCCTATTTACAGTGAGGGAAAAAAGTATTTGATCCCCTGCTGATTTTGTATGTTTGCAAAATGACAAAGAAATGATCAGTCTATAATTTTAATGGTAGGTGTATTTTAACAGTGAGAGACAGAATAACAACAAAAAAATCCAGAAAAACGCATTTCAAAAAAGTTATAAATTGATTTGCATGTTAATGAGGGAAATAAGTATTTGACCCCTTCGACTTAGTACTTGGTGGCAAAACCCTTGTTGGCAATCACAGAGGTCAGACGTTTCTTGTAGTTGGCCACCAGGTTTGCACACATCTCAGGAGGGATTTTGTCCCACTCCTCTTTGCAGATCCTCTCCAAGTCATTAAGGTTTCGAGGCTGACATTTGGCAACTCGAACCTTCAGCTCCCTCCACAGATTTTCTATGGGATTAAGGTCTGGAAACTGGCTAGGCTACTCCAGGACCTTAATGTGCTTCTTCTTGAGCCACTCCTTTGTTGCCTTGGCTGTGCGTTTTGGATAATTGTCATGCTGGAATACCCATCCACGACCCATTTTCAATGTCCTGGCTGAGGGAAGGAGGTTCTCACCCAAGATTTGACAGTACATGGCCCCTTCCATCGTCCCTTTGATGCGGTGCAGTTGTCCTGTCCCCTTAGCAGAAAAACACCCCCAAAGCATAATGTTTCCACCTCCATGTTTGACGGTGGGGATGGTGTTCTTGGGGTCATTCCTCCTCCTCCAAACACGGCGAGTTGAGTTGATGCCAACGAGCTCGATTTTGGTCTCATCTGACCACAACACTCTCACCCAGTTCTCCTCTGAATCATTCAGATGTTCATTGGCAAACTTCAGACGGGCCTGGACATGTGCTTTCTTGAGCAGGGGGACCTTGCGGGCGCTGCAGGATTTCTGTCCTTCACGGCGTAGTGTGTTACCAATTGTTTTCTTGGTGACTATGGTCCCAGCTGCCTTGAGATCATTAACAAGATCCTCCTGTGTAGTTCTGGGCTGATTCCTCACCGTTCTCGTGATCATTGAAACTCCACGATGTGAGATCTTGCATGGAGCCCCAGACCGAGGGAGACTGACAGTTATTTTGTGTTTCTTCCATTTGCGAATAATCGCACCAACTGTTGTCACCTTCTCACCAAGCTGCTTGGCGATGGTCTTGTAGCCCATTCCAGCCTTGTGTAGGTCTACAATCTTGTCCCTGACATCCTTGGACAGCTCTTTGGTCTTGGCCATGGTGGAGAGTTTGGAATCTGATTGATTGATTGCTTCTGTGGACAGGTGTCTTTTATACAGGTAACGAGCTGAGATTAGGAGCACTCCCTTTAAGAGAGTGCTCCTAATCTCAGCTCGTTACCTGTATAAAAGACACCTGGGAGCCAGAAATCTTGCTGATTGATAGGAGATCAAATACTTATTTCCCTCATTAACATGCAAATCAATATATAACTTTTTTGAAATGCATTTTTCTGCATTTTTTTTGTTGTTATTCTGTCTCTCACTGTTAAAATACACCTACAATTAAAATTATAGACTGATCATTTCTTTGTCATTGGGCAAACGTACAAAATCAGCAGGGGATCAAATACTTTTTTCCCTCACTGTAATATTGAACATACATAGTTTTCATTTCACCAAGGCAGGGATTGTTCTGCTACATATGATTGTGTTACAGCACAATTGCTGCAAATTTGTTGATGTTGTTGTTCATGATTTTTGTTTGCTTTGATTTTTTTCATTGTTATTTTGTTTTTTCACATTATAGTAGATTTGGCTCATTACTTCTGATTTGCCACTGTGTTAAACCATTCACTAATTGTCATGGTGACTTTCTTCTATTAACTATGTTTGTTATTTAGAAATATAATGTGCTCAAAGAATAACTGATCAAAATGACAGAATGCATCCCATTTTTCACATTATGAAATTTTCATCACAAATCTAATACACTCAACTGTGAAATGAATTATACAGTGGTAACATTAAATGTCTGTTATTTGTAGATAGTAGGTAGATATTTAAAATAGATATACCATGTTTTAATAGAGAGGGGAAAATTATATTTTTACAATTTCTGTTTTTGAATGAGGAGTTAAGGAATACATAATAGAAAAAAATGTGTTTATCCAGGTAAAACTGAATATCAGGTTAATTAACTTACACTGCACTTTTTTTAAATGAAGCAGGTGGGCAGAAACGTTTATCTATAAAGGTACTTAATAAGTCATCAAAAGCATAACGCTGAAAGTCTGAAGTATGATAAATATTAAATGTGAGTAATCTTTCTTTTAAACACAACATGGTAACAAGAAATGTAACAGCATGGATACTATGCTCCTCCTACACATTTTGTAATGAACTTTCCAGAAAATAGTTAAAGCTTATAACTGAAACCTCTAATCCACATTACAGATTTGATGATCACAGCAGTATTTTAAAACTGAAAATGTTCATTTGCATTTACTCAGAATGATTTAAAGATAAATGTATAACTATGTAAGCTTTTTATAGTTTTTTTTAATTAGTTTTTATCATTTGACATTAGTTGGAGGAGTTTGAACTATTTTAATTATATTAAAGAATATTAGCACTGTATTTGATAAAAGAGAACCTTTGATTCAACATGTTTTTGATTTTGTCGGCTAAACTGTCGTACATACATAACCTGAATTTGCCACTAGAGGGAGTTGTTTAATGCATTTGTAGTTGGCAATCAGATAGGAAGTGGGTAGTTAAAAATGGATGTAAGAAAGAAAATAGCGAGATTCCAAACTAAGCATTTTACAGCCGTTTCATTGAAAAGCTCTACAAAATTGTATTATACCTTTCTGTTTCACCATTCTCAAATTCATTTTAAATTCGAGAGCAGTGGTGGCCAACCCTGGTTCTGGAGAGTCGTGATTGTGCAGGTTTTTTAGATCTCTCTAAATCATCAAACTCTGAAAACATTGAAGACATGGTAATCTTAACTCATTAAGCCTAATTATGAAATCAATTAAGTACATGATGGTTTGGATAATACCAGAGAACATTGTGCTTTTCCATGACTGTGGCTGGCCAGCCCAGTTCTAGAGTTAAAAAGTAAGAGATAGCTTACTTGTTTAAACCCTGTACATGATAGAACATTTAGTTGCAATCTGTAAATCCCAGTAATTTACATAATAATGCATTACAAACTGTCTGTGTAAGACCTTTGAATGATATTCACATTTTAAGTTAATAAGTCTGTGGATGAATATATAAATATTGAGTATCAGAAATTAATACTCTCTAGATCAGGGGTGCCCAGACTTTTTTTTATCATGAGAACTACTTTTCTTAATGATCTCCCCCGGTGATCTCCGGTGCCGGAGAGGTGGTAACATTATTTATTTATTTACAAAAATATACTCGCGATCAACTGGCAATCACTCTGCGATCGACCAGTAGATCACAATCAACGTATTGGGCACCCCTGCTCTAGATAGTCAATCTGATTGCATTCAGTTATTCTTTGGAAGAAATGCACATATTGATGTGTGTAGTGTTTATATAGAGAGATTTTTATAACTCCATTTCATATGAACATTTCCTTTATTAGTTTTGTATCTTTCACAGACTTTATGTGTTAAGTGTGGCCACCATATTAGCCTACTTCCAGTGGCACATAAACTTTGACTTTTGTGAAGAAGGAACCATGTAGCTACCTAGCTGTGAATAGCACTTAATTCTTTACACATTTTTTTTTAATCATCTTTGGGATTAAATTGTGAAGCACCTGCTACTGTATGTAATGAATTATATTTAACTGGTAATCGATTTCAGGTGATTGCACAGATAAAATTAATTAAGATTTGAACATGCATGGTTTATGGCGACAATCATAATTCATCATCTTCAGGAATCTCGTAGAAGGACAGTTTGTCTCGCTTTTTCAAATGATTTTGAGTCATCACTGTAATATTTGGGAAGATTATTAAGGATTATGACTGTTTGCAAGGAACCTCTGTGAAGATAGGTCAAAGCTTTTAAGTTATTACAGAAAGCTGAAGCTAAGGAATGAGCAAAGCAATCATGGTTTAACAGTGATGCTTGCATTTATGTAGCGGAAAGAGCTCTAGACTCAATTGTGTCATATTAAACACATGTGTGTGAGTATATCATTGATTTTTTTTTTGTCCACTCTAAACATATGATATTTAATTCTCACAAAATATGGCTGGCAACTTGCGCTGACGTTGGGCTGAGGACGATAAACATGCCTTGCAGACCGGGCACCAACTGCAAATTATCCAGCAATTTATATCACTCAAATATCAGAAACAGCTTTTTTATCTGATTGATTGCAGAGATAAAAGGGTAGAAAGAACAAGTAGAAAATAGTTAATGTATCATTTTTCTCTCTTAGGTATGTATTGTTTAGTTTAACAAAAGTGTAGCATAATCCACTCAAAATGGTTGTTTGAAAAAGTATTGAGCATGTTTATTTTTTAATCCACCCCCCCCCCCACACCTTTTAATTGACATGAAAGTATATAATCCAATTTTGACAAGGTCAGAAAAGCCATTTGCATATATTGATATGAATTTAAAATTCCATAACTTGTATTTGTAATATTTTGGTTTTTTTACAAGCCTTTTTCAGAAGTTAAATAAACACATCCACTTGTTTTTGTTTTATATAGTTACATTCATCAGGATTATGAGATTATGTAAATGGACAAAACATGTATTAGGAGCTGAAATCCAATCAATACTAGAGCAATCTATAAAGGGATAAAAATCCTAAGTTTTTGAAAATGCCTATAAATACATATCAGTTTGATCAGTACTGATTGACGATTTGCAGTGTCGTACATTTAATATTCCACTCTAATCATGAATATTGTCATTTATTTATTTCTTGGCAAAAATACAGTGCAGTTCAAGGCATAAAACATTACAAATTACAATTTACACAAGTGTATGCGATATATGAGGTATTATGTCCTGGATTGTAAAAGCTGATGAGTGCATACAAGATGTTAGGTCACAGTCAAGGGCCAAGGGAAAGGAAGCATAGGGGAAATCAAAATAAACAATACGAGTTCTAGTAACGCAAGGCAAGTAGTATGATAAAACGTTGTAAAGTGCTATCTTACAGGAGAGTAAAGTACTGTCTGAAAAGATGTGTCTTGAGTAAGCGCCGGAAGGAGATCAAGGACTCTGCTGTTTTGACTTTGGTGGGAAGGTCGTTCCACCACTTATGGGCCAGGGATGAGAAGGAGCGGCTCTGGAGGAAGGGGAGTGCAGAGGAGGCAGTGTCAGTCTTCTGGCACCCGAAGACCGCAGTGGTCTGTAGGGGATATACGGAGAGAGTTATGGAGTTGCAGTAGTCCAGGTGGGAGAGGATCAGTGACTGGACGAGCAGCTGAGTCGAGTAGTCGGTGAGTAGCCGTGTCAGCGTGGTGATGTGCTGAGTGTAGGAGAGCACAGGATCGAGGGTGACTCCTAGATTTTTAGTGGAAGAAGAAGGAGAGGCGTCGTAGGGATTGAGATGGAGAGATCAGCAGAAGGTGAGGAAGAGGGAAAAAAGAGGAGATCCGATTTGGAGAGGTTGAGCTTGACTGCATCCAGGTGGAGATAGCAGACAAACAGGAAGAGATGCCAGAGGGGATGAGAGGGTCAGAAGAGGGAAAAGACAGGAAGATCTGGGCATCATCTGCGTAGAAGTGGTAGGAGAAACCATGGGATGCGATGAGGGGGCCCAGGGAGCGAGTGTAGAGAAAGAACAGGAGGGGGCCCAGGACGGAGCCTTGGGGTATGCCTGTGTGGAGAGGTTGGGGGGTGGATGAGGAACCTCGCCATGTCACTTGATCGGTCCGGTCATTGAGGTAGGAGGAGAACCAGGTGAGAGCAGTCCCAGAGATTCCAAGGTCAGCGAGGCAGGAGAGGAGGATGGAGTGATTGACAGTGTCAAATGCTGTGGAGAGATTGAGGAGGATGAGGAGTGAGGAGAGGGAGGCCGCCTGAGCACAGCTGAGAGAGTCAGTGACTGCCAGGAGAGCAGTCTCAGTGGAGTGGGCTGTGCAGAGGATCAAGAAGTGAGTGATGGAATAGAAATGCAGAGAGCTGATGGTGGACATCATGCTCAAGGGTCTTTGAAAGGAAGGGGAGTAGGGAGACAGGGCAGTAGTTCTGAGGAGAGGTGGGGTCAAGGGTAGGTTTCTTGAGGAGTAGGATGACAGCAGCTTGTTTAAAAGGAGAGGGGAAACAGACAGAGGAGTGAGGAGTTGAGGAGGGAGGAGATGAAGGGGAGTAGATCAGGAGCAGTCACTTGGAGGAGGCGAGTGGGGAGAGGGTCCAGGGCACATGTTGTAGGTTTGTGACCTAGGAGGAGAGAGTAAAGTTCAGAGTCTGAGAGAGGTGAGAATGAAGAAAAGGAAGCTTGGTCAGTGGGAGACTTGGGTGGGATGGGAGAGGAGGGGGCACTGTTCAAGAGCTTATGGATGTCTGTGATCGTGGAGGAAAAGAAGGAGGCAAAATCATCTGCAGTGAGACAGACAGGACAAGATGTGAGAAGACAGAGAGAATCAAGGGAGGAGGTGAGGGAGGAGAACAAAGAGGAGGTAGCACAGTTGACAGACAGATGGGAAAAGCAGTCAATGGAAGGTAAGAGAGTGAGAGCAGTGGAGGGGGAGACAGAGCGGAGAATATGGCGGAAGGTGACAGAGGGAGTTGGTGGGGTGGGGAGGGAGGGGAGGGAAAGGGAGAAGGAGATGAAGTGGTGGTCTGAGATGTCCATAGGTGTCACAGAGAGTGTCGAAGGGGAGCAGCCTCTAGAGAAGATGAGATCTAGCTGGCGGTCTTCCCTGTGAATTGGGAGAGACGGGGAGAGAGAGAAGTTAAAGGAGTGAAGGACAGGAAGAAATCCGGCAGAGTGGGAGGGGTTGGAGAGGTGGATGTTGAAGTCTCCCAGGAGGATGGTAGGTGAGGACAGCGATGGGAGGGAGGAGAGAAGAAAGTCAAGTTCATCCAGGAAGGAGGCGAGTGGACCAGGAGGGCGGTAGAGAACTAGAAGGAAGAGGTGAGAGGGAGAGGTGAGTGCCACTGTGTGGAATTCAAAGCTGTTAAACATGATAGAGGAGAGAAAGGGGGGGAGAGAGGAGAGGAGAGAAGGGGAGAGCAGGAGCCCTGTCCCTCCTCCCCACCCAGTAAGATGGGGGGAGTGGGACAGGACAGAGACAATAAGGCAGCAGGGGTAGTTGAGTTCTCAGGGGAGATCCATGTCTCTGTGAGAGCGAGAAAATCCAGAGAGTGGTGGGAGGTGAAGGTGGAGATGAAGTCGGCCTTGTTGGAAGCTGAGTGGCAGTTCCACAGGCCTTCAGAGAGTGGAGTAGAGGGAAGGGAGGAGGAGGGGAGAGGCAGAGAGATGAGGTTAGAGGGATTAGGGAGGCAATGGCATTCAGGTGCACGCCGAGTGGAAGGAGAGAGAAGGACAGGAATCAGAGAGATCGTCATGGCTTCTTGCTGTTGCTGTGCGGCATCTCCTCGCAGCCTTCTCCTCGCTGTAGTCCTGCAACTAGAGTTCCTGCCCTTTGGAAGCGTGTCCCTTCGGAAGGGGGGCACTGGAGCTGCTGGTGCTGACTGCTGGTGCAGAGGTCCAGGGGGCTGTTGTGATGGCACAATCCCTCCCAGGCAGGACTGCTAATAGTACAATTAATGGCTGCTTTGAATGTCAATACAGAAAAAGACCGTGCCAGACACACGTAAACAATCAATGAATCTCTTAGCTAAACTAGGAGACACGTGAAAAAAAAAAGATACTTAACTGGGCTGAGCTAGGCGACTCCTCTGCTGGCTTGCCTAAGTGTCTAGTGGCAAACCAAACACACCGGCTAATTTAACTAGAATTGGACAACAAACCCACAAGGCTGTCGTGATGGGACAATCCCTCCCAGGCAGGACTGCTAATAGTTATGCAATTATGCAGGGAATTTCTACATTTATCAGTAGATTAAGCAATAAACATAATTGCATCCCCATGAGTCTTTGTAAGCAAACCAAGCTATTGTAAGAGTATTCAACAATAAAGGTACACACTGTAACCTGGCCATTTCATTTGCTGTAATCCTTATTCTCCTTCTACTTCTATAAAAATATTTTTGAAATGTGTGGCATGAAATGTTGACAAAAACATATTGTAACAATCATGATGTCTTTAAGTTTAAGGAACTTTCTTGCCATATATCGGCCTCATTATGTATCTGTATCATGTCATTAGATATGATCATTCAAACCCATTAAATCAGGAGACTGGTCTTTCTGCATCTTCGGTTTGACACTCGTTCAGGGTTTGTGTGGGTCTAGAATCCGCAGGTGTGCCTGAAACGCCAGGTAGAATCTGGCCGAGATCAGAGCACAAACACCATGCTTGGCATTGAGGTCTCAATACTTTAAGAAGGAAATCCATCCCTTTGCGGTATCTGTCTAAAATCTACAGCAAACTCCTATAGGTTTCTGTGGGGCCAGTCAGTGCAGTCAGATTGCATTTAACCACTCGCCCATAGCCCACCTTTGAAATTGAACTTTCCTGTGTAGTAGTTGGCAGCACGGTGTTTGGTCTCCAGGCTCTAGATTAGTGATGTGCAGGTGATATTTCACTTTATCTTGATATCTGGACACCTGTGGCCTATTGCAGGAGTTGTTACAGGTGGGTTGCATTTTTGGATCTGACATGCAGGACTCTAGTTACAAGGAGTCAGTAACATTTGTAGCATATTGGAATCAGGACTATGGGCAGCAGTGAGATATTCAGTTGTGCTACTCTGTACCCTTGGGGTCTTCTGCTCTGCTGCATTCCAATGGCTTTTTGCCTTTCATTTTTGTTTGGATGTGGCATTGTCAACACAAAGAAAGTTAATGGATAGATACATTGTCTTTTACCCATTCTGTTTTCAGTCATAAATACTCTTCATACTGTGAAAAGTTTGTACACATTGCATGCCAAAACTTTGACCCACCAGCAAACCACAAATTACCTCTTGCATATTGATTTATTAGTAGTATAAAGTGGCTTCTAACAATACATGAAAATTTGATTTAGATATGTAGTTTGGGATTCGAGATTTGGTGTAGACCTATGGAGAAATTGTCTTTGTAAGCCATTATTTGGGGAGTCCTGTATTTGTGTTATTTTATCTTTACTTGCTTAACACATACAATACAAATGATGTACTTTTAGTTCTTAAGGGTAGCCTCCTGTACTGCCTTCATTTAAAACAGTTCTTAAGGGTAGATTGTTGTACATTTTAGGATAACAGATATGCAGAAATTGATTTATTTATCTATCTTGATTGCAGTTGTTAGAATTTGAAATTAAAATAAGTAACTACCTTTCTCTTTTATTTAAGTCAAATAGCTGTTTCTGAAGTAAGATGATTTTTGTTTTAGTTTTTTCAGCACGTATATTATTTACTGTCTCTGGGTGGTATAAGTAGCCTCACTTGCTACATTAGCAGTGTTGTGTTGATTGCTGTGTTGGCACAATATTAATATAATTAAAATGCAGTGTGATTCAGACCTCTTCATAAAGGGGGGCATTAGTCATTTATGCCACAGTTTAAATAATGAAGGAGGCCTGCCTATCTATTTCCATCCCACGGTGATGTCACACTCCTATTCATATAGGATTTTTGAAAATGTGAATTGAAATCAGATACCTTATTGTGAGCTTTTGTGAAAAAAACGTCAATTGCATTGCTTACCGATCTGACCCTGAAGTCACATTTGATTGGAAAAAAGAAAATAGTTACAATTTATATATATATATATATATATATATATATATATATGATCTGTCTTTTATATATATATATATATATACACATACAAATGTTTTCTGAGCCCCAACATCTGGCATTTTCTGGCTTAAGAAATAAACAGAAAGACAATGTGTTCACAGTATTTCCAAGGAGTCAGAGAGAGAATTTATGCAGAGTTTTATAAGCTTAGTGAGGCAGAAAATAGATTGGGGGGCACAGAGGAAATAATGTGTCAGTCAGAAACGAAAGCTACTGCTACTATAACACTGTATGCGCTGACCCAGAACTGCAGTCATGTGATAAGCTTTTAGCTTTTATACTTTGCACTATAATCAATACTGGGTTTGTAGCTAGTAATTTCAGAAAAGGTAAAAAGAGCAAAAGTTATTTTGACAATGTATTCAGAAACTGTGACCTGGAATAGTACCACATTTATTTTCTTTTCACACTGCAGTGTCAAACACAAGAGGAGATTTTGACTTTGCTTAATGCTTATTTTAATTAATTTATATATATATAGTATTTTCTTCCCCAAAGCTTGTCAGTGTGGCTCAACAGGGTAATAGAGATACAAACAAAATGGTAAACTATAAATCCTACAGATTGAATTATATAATGCCCTTAGCATTAAATGACTGTGATTAGTGTATTTGGCCCATGTTGATAGAGAAAATTAAAGTGGTGTTTGCTCATGTGTGGTGTAGTATTTCTGCTAGTGAGCTCACCGGATTGTATTAACAAACAACTATGGTTTCCTTTGATGAAGGAAGAGCAAACCTCCTAGTTCTGAAATGTACAGCTGTATATCAAAAGCAGGAAAAAAATGCTTTTTTCTGTCCTAATTACTTGGGATCCCATCTGACTTACTGGGAGTTCCCAGGTGGTGTCAAGAGTTATCAATAATAGTTTTGTCGGGTTTATGTTTGACACAAAAAGCATATTTTCAGAACAGTACGGGACGTCACAACACATGTATTTTGCCTTCACCCCTACCAGAAAGTAGCAAGGATCATAGCAAAATGTCAAGATGAATAATAATTCACTGTTTCAGATTGACAGGAATAACATAATTGGATAGTAGTTTTAAAAATGGTAAAGTGTTTTTTTCCCCCTTTTGCCACAGGATCTATATCAGTAACAGAGGCAATAACAATATCCCACCACACGTATCTAATACATACATTGAGATTTACATTCACCTGAAACAAGCCATAGCTAACACTATTCCCAAACCTTCCCCTTGTGTGCTATTTCATTAAAGAAGGTATATATTTAAATCAAATCAGCAGAGAAAGAAAAAAAACATGCTATATTCCACAATAAAAATAAACACCAGCTATGCAAAAAGTATATACTTTACCTTTAGTCTTTTGGGCCAAGTGGAAAACCACCCAGTTTTCCCAGATTGCCTCCTTTAAAAACACTTGTATTTATGCATTGCAGTGATGGTAATGTAGGCAATTTTTGCCTGGCAACCACAACAATGCCTAGCAACAGCATGTACGTGCATCTATTCTCACTGTAGATGTAATATTTACATTCTACAAGTGATAAGCCTTAAATGAACAATCAAAACCCTCAGCCATAACATATTTTATTTGAACTCTCCTGTATGGTAACCTTTTCCTTCACCTTATTGTCGTCATTCTGCGACAAAAAGTAAAAAAAACATGCAAGTATTTTCTAGATTTTTATATTGAAAACTATCCCTGTACTTGTTTTGGTACAGTTTGTTATGGTATTGTCCATTATATAGGAAAGTGGTGACTGTCATTGATGCATTTTATGGAAAACAGCTCAAAGTAGCAGTATGCGGAACATTACTTGACAGTAATTTATATGTGGAAACATTACGTGTATAACACAGATCAAGAGTTTAATCTTTAATTGCTCTTAACTGATGAATAAGTACTTTCGCTAATTTCCCTGTGACTGGTCATATGGGGATTCCTTGTTAATAAACTTACTTACTTACTCATTTAGCTAAAAATTGATTTTAGATTAAGACATGGAGCTGAAATCACAAGTGTGTTGGTTAACTTTTTTTATTAACCTGTTTTTGTCTAGTACATTTAAAAATACTTTAAATGTGTCTAAATACAATGTGCAAGAGTCCTACCATCCTTGACTGTCATATAATCAACCAATACTTAATGAATATCAGTTAACATCCGATGTCCCATACATTGATAAACTCTCTCATATTCATCTGTACTCAGGTCTTCAGATTTTTAGTAGACACTCTTTTAATGTGTTCTTGATATGCATACAGTTTCATATGTTTGCTAAGTGGACTGATGTTGACACCCATACAATAACTGTTGTTGTAGATGTTTTAAATCAGTACAGAACTGCAGTAGAACTGTTAATTGCATGTATGCGTTTTGCTGGGGTTTTAGCAAACACTCTGGATGCCAGAGCTTAGCTATATGTCTGCAATTCCTAGCAGCTGCTCTCGCCATCCCAATAAGCTATAGCTTGTCTGAGAACATCTCAGAGAAGCCAGGATCTCAGTCAGCCATGTAACTGGCATCATTTCTGGAAAGAATCAAGTGAAAGAGCAGAGGGAGAAAGGAGTGTACTTTGGGAGGGAGCCAATTAAGACTGTGCCCATGCCTTATAAATGAGAGCTTTAGTGAAAGTAAAGTGCTCATCAACACTTCTGTAAACCATATGCAAGTGTTTAGAGCTTCTCAAAGGCCGTGATTGCATTATGACTAAACAGGCTCTTGAATGATATAGATACAATAAATTTGAGAGCAATTTTGTAAGATTGCAAGGTCAGTTATACCGTCTTGTTGTTTTTAGTTTTTTTCTTTCTCTGTTCCCGAAATACTAATTTGTCTTATGTCCTATTGCACATGCTTCTGGTTTCCCTTTATTGCATCTGCTCACGACGTTATTTGAAATTTTAATTAACTTTTCAAGGCAAAATAAATTATTGTTTCTACATTCCTCAAGGTTAAATGTAAGGAAATGAGGCAGGAAAAGATTTGAGTATTTGAAAGCCTCTGCTGCCTGGTGGGTAAGACACAGGTTATGTAATGCAAATATGTGTCTCCACTGTACGTCCTCCAGCTTTGGGGACCATCAACAGGTATTTTAGCTTGGGAGAAATAACCAGAAATGCCAATAAAGACTCATACACAACAATAAAAAATATACCAACGACAACACAAACTATCAGTGTAATTTAAAAGATATGTTTCTAACACATTTGTAATAAACACTAGATAGGTATGGTTTTATTTTAAACAAGTGTTGTAAGAATACCCTGTTGTAAGAATACCATTTCATTTTCAAGTGCTGAATTCCTTGACTTCTATTCATTTCCATGCATTTTCATACATATCCACCATGCACCAGCTGTTCATCACTCTATACACATATTCTTTACACACTCTCCTTGAATTGGTCAAGTGCTGTTTCTGGTCAAGTGCAGTTTCTTGAAGCTCATGAAATGGAAGATGAATTTTATCACTTTTTTTCCTCTTGCCTGGACTGTGGTAGTATATCAGTACCATGAGGGAGATTGATTTCACCCTTTTTGTGTCCTGGATTGGGAACTTGCCACGTTCCTGACTGTGAAGGAGAACCTCTCATAACTGATTATTGGTTATAAATCTTAGATGAAGTTTGGAATGATCAGTTAGCATTTGCTGCTGATCACTGAACCGTAACTATTAATCTTTGCGGTAATTCCCTCTGTCATTTCCCACCAGTGACACAGCATGCAGTATTTATGTGAAACTGGGTCAAACCTGTATGGCATATCCCTAGACTGAATAAAACAAGTAATGCAAGTAATCAATGTAAGAATTTTCATTTGAACTAAAACATTTTGTTTCTTAATACAAAAAAATCATAACTGTTTCTCATACATGTAAAATGTGTTACTTTCTCCACATAAAGCATTTGTTACATCTTGTGTAACTAATTTAGATTTATACATTTAAATGTATAATTCATAAATTTTATATATATATATATATATATATATATATATATATATATATATATATATACACAAACACACACATGTAGATGGAAACTCTACTGGAAAGTTACTGTGTAAATCTTTTCATTTACTTTCCATTATAAAGTTAGACATGTAGACATTTAAAGTCCACTTTAAATTATTATATTGGTTATGTGGGGTGATAAATGTATTGGGTGTTTAATACGCAGTAAAGCATCTGTGTGGCAGTAGGCATTTTATAGCTTCTCATTTAAAAATACACCCTGGATCACTTGACAGTGAAATGTTTGCTCATTTACAGAGATAATTATTCCTGATTTTAGCAGGCCCCAGTTTCTTCAAACATTTGATGAATGTAATCAGCATATTTTTTTTAATTGCATGGGTTTGTTGATTTTCATTCTTGTGCACTCTCTACATTAATGTGTTATAAGAATCCATTCATATTTGGCAATCTTATTAAGTTTTTCGTTATTTGAAATATAGCTAAGAACCTATTTCAGTTACTAGGAGATAAAATTGAAAATAAATATACAAGTAGTACATGTATAATGCTAGACACTAACTTTAATTACTATTTAATCTGTTCACTCTACTCTTCTATATTTATCTTTTGAGCATTGTCTATGGTTTAGGGGGACACATGATGCCTTTAAACGCCTTTAACTGTTACTTGTCTTAACAAAGGTTTTGGGGATGCAATTTCTATCATACCACCTTCTTAAAGATTCAGGCTTTTCTGTAACCTTTGTTACATAATGATATTCAATGCATGTTTGTGTGTTTTATCATTGGCAAGCTGAGTGATGGCAATTAAAGAGATAGACTTCATGATTATTAGAATGTCTATGGCTTTCTCCCCTTTTTTAACTGTTTTCCTTGTTCTACTATGGCAATACTTGTTCGCAAAGCTTCCAGTTGCATATCTGTTGGTGTTTGCACTCCATGGTGTAAAGCATTGATTTTTGTCGACTTTAGTCACATAATATTCTTCACTTAGAATGATAATAGATATGAAATCATTATAGCAGGTCTCTTTCCTTGAAGCCATGCTAATTCACTTACATAAATTCCTCACCTAACCTCTATCTGGCTTCCTCTTTCAAAGTTCCCAGTTTTCACATGGCTCTTTTGATCCTATTAGTTCAGGGTCTGAAAACTATCTGGAATAGACTTAGAGGGGAATGCACACTCCGTTACAGGGAGTAATAGTTGAGAATAACCGAGGTTAAATGCCAGCAAATGTCATTTAATCTTTTGAATTTCATAAGAAACTTCTGCATGAGCCAATGGCTTGTGTATAGTTATACTTTCTTGTAAAGATGCCCAGGTGCTCTTTTGATGCTGAATGGTAGTGTTCATATGCAAGGAAATATACAAATTCTACTTTGAGAGCAGCTGATATTAGAAAATATAATGCACAGTGAAATGTCTGAGAGTTTATTCCAAACTAAATGCAAAGCAATTAATCACATCAGCATGAACACATTTATTTAGATAAATAAACAGATGAATCGATCAATAATTCAACATAGTCCATTCCAAGGTGTCTACATATGGGCATCAAAATAATGATGTATTAGAAACAGGTATTAGTCTAAATTTAAAATGTTAAAAGTTTCTCGAATGTTGTGTTCTTTACAATGCATTCATCCAGTAGCAAAGATATTTCACAATTAGTATAGATTCTGACCAAAACTAATGTATACGCTTACAAGAAGGGTATTTGCTGAAGAATTGCTAGGTTTGCAATTTATCCTTGTGTTCACTAATACAGACATAATGATTCTTATATTTCACAGCTCTTTTGAAATGTGTTGATGTGGTTTAAGTCTATCTGCTCCAAGTAAAAATAAGATTAGTACAAAGGAGACATTTGTGTCATAAATTATCATCCATCAAAATGTATAAATAAATGCATTCAAATCCAATTTATCTCATGTACAGTTAATCCTTTTTCCCTAAAAATGAACTCAGCATGAGTCCACACTACCCTGGATGCTTTATAAGGACACTCAGTAGTAAAGGAGTACTGACAATCTCTGACCTTTAAAGCTTTTGTGGCCCACAATTTAATGTCATACTAAAATAAAATCCCCCGGTGCCTGTTAACTGCTTTCATCTATTGTTTAGTGCAGTATTTTTTTTAGAAACCAGACCTGTGAGATGAGGCATTTCGATTAATAGTTGAAAAGGTGAAAACTTATTTGTATGGAACACATACATAATTATTGTATGATTTGTCTTCTGAAAGCTATGCCTGTGCATGTCCACTGCACATTATGAAATCCTAAAAGGACTTGCACCCAGATGAATCCACAACATTTTGCACTATGTTCAGCAATATGACTTAAATGTGACGTGTTCGTTTTGAGATGAGGCTCATTTGTAAATATGAAATTGAATGATTGTTCAATAATCCAGCAATGCAACCAACTAAACCCGTACATGAGATTATGTGGATTATTATACAAATTTCAATATAATAAACTGTGAATGAAGAAATCAGATTAAAAATAATACAACTCCCTGTTTTCTATTTGTAGTACACATCTCTCTCATTTACTGTGCAATTTCCACATCACATTGATTTTGCTATATAAGATTGCATAATGAAAGTTTAAAATGAAGGTATTTTCTAAACTTGTATGATATTTGCCCAGAGCTCTAAACTAACTGGAATTTTGCTCTTACTGGGGAATTTACAATGGCAGCATTTTCTGTTAAATGTATGTGTTTCCATTTTGATCAGCAGGGCAAACAAATCACAATACGATTATTGCCTAAACATTCACATACATGTCTCAGGATTCTCATTTAAGAGTCCATACATTGAATTATGTACTTATACATATTCTCTGTGTAGAGGGACATAATTACAATGTAGGTATTGTGTAATATAGCATACTATTGAGTAATTACAACCCCAGATTGTTAATATTTTAACAACATAAGTAGTTACACATTACCTACCTTGTAACTATGTATAATTACACTGTACATACACTGTAAGTACATAACTATTAACTAATTACTTACAGTCCAGAAATTGTCCACTTAAAGTTGTTGTAATTTCCACTTTGCTCAGAGCTGCCATCAATTGAAAAATATAATAATTATGATGTCCTTCCCTTTCAGCTCTTGAATCCTCGAGGTGGTTTTGGAGGCTCATAAAGGTAAGCTTTCTTATTGTTGTTATAGTTATTTTTGGCTTTTTTAAGACAGAACATAATTGGGTCTTGTAAAGCTTGTATGGTCAATTTTATTCTCCATAATTGCCAAAGCATTCTTGGCAACCAATTGATTGAAATGATATGGAAATTAAGTTTATGTTAAAGGTGGGCTTAATAAGTGTTTTTATTGCTCTGTTGAATTTGTAGGTCTGGAAATTATTTGTATGTGTTTGTTTGTTTAAGGCAATGCATGTATTAGGATTTGTACTACAGTTGTAGTAAGGATAACAGTCTGTTTTTTTGGCAGAATCCTTCACTTTTCTCCATACATCAGATTAAAATAACTTGCACATCAGACACAATTATAGATCTTATGGATCAATGAATCTTATCGATCATTTATATGTTTAGCTGAACCCTTTTTAAAAATCCTTTCACAATATTAGGTTTTTCCATTAAAAAGGAAACACATTTAGTAGTAGTAGTAGCAATAGTGGTATTTTAAATCAATGTTCTTGTATTTGAATATATATATATATATATATATGGGGTGAATTAATGTCATATTTTCAGAATTTAATATGATCTGTTCAAAGTTTAGGAGACTTCTTCATGTTTTAAAAATTGTGCTGCTTGAAGGAGAAATTTAAATGGAAGGAAGCAGAAAATAAGAAATTCTTTTTTATATATATATTTATTATTTTATAAAAGGTTCATGTGCTGCTTTAGCAGTTGCCGAGTTCTGCCCAGCCAATAAGAACTTTTGCTCAGCCGCATCTGACAGTGATAAATGGCTCCCTAGCTGTCTTGTTCACTGATTATCCCCGTTAGCAAAGGAGTGGTGCATGCTGGGTATGTGTACAGAGACTTTTGTGACTTGTAATAGGCTCCCAGCCAAGTCATTAATAACTAGGATATGCATCATGACACGTGGGGCGAAGCTCACCTTATATTAAAGGTTCACCACAGGACCTGTCTGAAGCCTTTATCAGTTTGAATCCATTCCTATGTAAGCCTTCTACTCGTTATAGGAAAACTGAGTGTGTGTCAGAAACCTGGTTGTTAGTCAAATTAAGGTTACTAGAGAACAATAATAATGCCCTTTAATGCTCTGTGAGATATGATACAAATACAATAAAAAATACTGCATTTAGTTCACTTTTTGGCTGTATGCTGCAACAGCTGTTTCACCAGAAAATACACATCAAACCATTCAGCAAAACTGTCAATTTTCTATTACAGATATGATATCATTAACATTAAAAAGCACTTACTGGGATTTGTGTCTACTTCATTAATAACAATGACCTCCCTGCTCCTAAGAATCAGACTAGTTTCGTGAATCAATCTGCAGGTGAGTGACGGAAGTATTGTGTTATTGAGCCGAACAGCAAAGGTGTTGAATGTGACCAGAATACAGATGAGCTGCACAAAAATCCAGAGATGGCAATTTACTTTGAATCAAAGCTCAGGTACTGGGCACTTTAGGCCATAAACTGTAAATGTTCCGGGAAGCTCAAATTTGTTTAGATGTGCAGGTGTGAAGTCAAGAGATAGACAGCTGTCTCTGAAATACATGCAGCCGTTACCCTGCCCTGACTTTGAATCTGTCATGGTTTTTTCATTTACATCCAGCTCATACTCAGGTTCAGAGAACGCAGGGCCTCGGAGTCCTCATTAAAAAAAGAAAAAGAAAAAAAAGGGTATTGTTTAATACAATTCCACAGTGTATGTGTCAGTTACACATGGGAATCTGGCATGGATAGGCAACAGTTGATGGCCTATACTGGAATTGGCAACAATGACAGCAGGTGGATTTGAAATATTCCAGTGTTAAGGGCTGTTCACACTATAGGGTTAGTTTATTTTTAAAGAAAATTAGAGTGGGATTTGTTGTTTCATTAATTCTGAAGAAGAAGGAAGAAACAAACAAGAAAATGCAGTGTTTGCTGAACCTTGTCTTTTGAACCTGGTGTTATTTGTTCACAGATTATAAAAAATATATAAAACTATCAACTATGTAACTTACAAAGTTTGGTCTTTAGGTCAAAGCAGAGGGCATAAGCAATCTTTTGCGGCTAGGTGGCTTATATGGATATGTGTTTTGAAGCATTGCAAAACAAGACAGTAAAAAATAATAAAATAATCTTGGCTTGCTGTGATTCTTTTCCACATTAGATTCGGCAGACTGGCGTAGCTTACCTCAGTGTTTTGATTAATCATACTTTGCTTTATAGGCTGAATACAAAACATGGCTGTGAAAGATCGAACACAAAATGCAGTTAATAAACGCTGTATTGTGATAAGACCGCAGTGTTTTGACAGAGAAATAGAGTGGAGACGGTACGAGCTGCCACTGAAGAGAGGGGCCAAGGAGAAATGAAAGCACTGTAGACATTTTTCACAGGCTCCATCTTTATGTGTACAAATTATACATATATATTAGCATTACTGAGCAACTTGAATGCTGTAAGATACAATAATGCTGTTCTCCAAAATACTCCCCAAACTAGCCACTCAGCCTGTCGATGCCGGCCTTTCTCTGTGTGTGGCTCTGCATCCTATCTCTGCTGCTTTTCCTGAGATACATAGTGCTCTTCTTAGCCAAGCAGAGTCTCCATATATCATCCGTAAGTTAACCTAAGCCAATATTAGGTGCACTGCTGATAGCCCCTTACTTGTGAAATGCCAGCCCCAGTTCTTGTCCACATTTGACTGTGAAACCTGTTCTTTTTTTTCTTTTTTTCAGGGAGACAAATCTCTAATAAACAGATTGGAGATGTTAGCATAGCTGAACCGTGTTGTACCTTTTACATAAAAGTGTAGTCTGTATGCCTTCATATTGCATCAGTTTAATTTGTTGAAAATGCAAGCTGTAGTCAGGGAGGCATAATTAGTTAGATTCCTTAGACTTGTCAGATCTTGTTAAGTGTATGTTAGTAAACTTTGTATCTGTTTTTGCCGGGAGCCCTTGTCTTTGCATTTTATATATACATGCACATTGAAATCTTCAGTGCACCTGTTTCCTCCCACTGCCTAGTGGATCCAGTTATTTTTGGTACACATGTTTGGACTTTTGAATACAATGGAACTTTAAAAGATCGGAATCTGAGGTGGAGACAAAAGATTTCTTGCTTCACAGTCATGCAACGGATGCTGTTACAACATAGTGACTTTGTCACTTCGGTCACTCAAAAGATAGAAAGGCTTTTGAAATAGTTTTAATAATATATGAAATCTGGGAAGATGTGTTCCAAGGCAAGGTACTTCCTGCCTACCAGCATTTCCTGAACTTTTCTTGTTGTCACATATATACCCTTATGAAAGTCTGAATGGTTGTGAGATGTGCAAGAGCATGGCAAGAATGCTGTCCCTAATTGGTAAATTATTCTGTTAATTAGGGACTGCTATGAATTGAGATCAAAATAAACAATACAATGAGAATAAGATGTTGTTGTGGCTCTAGAACCAAGACACTGAAGAATTGTTTTTAACAGCATCTACGTCTGGATTTAGTACAATATTGCAGTTAATCAGTTTTGGTTTTTAAGGGTGATCCTTTTACACTGCAAAAAGACGGGCTCAACTATTTTTAAATTAGTTTAATTTATTGTTGTTTTGTTTCAAAGGAGAGCAGACAAATTAGACAGCATGTATTTGTTTAGCACATTTATTGTATCATTTGTGTGTATATATATATATATATATATATATATATATATATATATATATATATCTCATTCAATATTTAATAAATGATTGGATTGATGTTAATTTCTCATTCAGTCTCTTGGTAAAAGGCATAGTAGAAGCATTAATTACATGTTCTATACATAAATGTAAATATACATTTTGGTATAGCTATTGGAAATGTCCTTGTTTATATTTAATCATACAAAATTATTTAATATAAATGCACACTCTAGACAAACGTTAATGTTTAATTTGTGATATAATTTAGTAAGACAAAGAACCTGATACTGATTACATATAGTCACAGTAAAATACAAATGGTTAAGTATGATTGATATTATACTATGTTGAAAGAATACCTTTAACCTTGGTCAGACTCTAATATTGTCATTCATATTTCCTAACCTTCTAGCCCCTTATCTTTGTATATGGATTATATAAACTGTAGATTGCTATAGAAAAAAAAATCTAATTAAATAGAATGCCAATAGGTTGAAGGTCTCACTGTTTGCATTTTTATTTTTTCTTCCAGAGTAATTTTCTCAGTTCATTGCTGCATTTGCATGTATTTCAAAAGACATTACAGTTGTTAGTGTTGCTATTAACACTGTAAACAAGAAGTGAAAAGGTCAGTTTTGTTAGCACATTTGAAATAGTTTGAATATTTAATAACCCCCTGAACAAATGCATCAGCTAACTGGGATAACCAGTAATCCCCCCCAAATTGAAACCTTTAATTCCCATTTTGATGGATGCGGAAACTAGTTAGAGTAGAATAAAATATAAGTATTACAGATTCCTTTATATCCAGTTCGTATTTCTGTAATATCTACTTGCTTTTACAGTTTTCTGCTTTGAATACCTCTGTTAAATATTGTTCAGTGTTTTGTGAGTATGCTTTTTGAGTTGGGTTGATAGGAAATACTAAGGGACAGATTAAATCAAAACTTTGACCCACCTGCTAATAGAAAACTACAGAACTGTACTCAGTTGCAGCTTCATTTTTAGTAAGATGACACTTTCTAATCAGAAATGTAACCGCTATGATGTACACAGGTTTGTAGTTTGCTATTAGCGGGTGGGTCAAAGTTTTGATTTAATCCGGATCTAAATGCTTTATTTTATATAGTTGTTGATCAGAAGCTTATCCTCATAATTATATTAGATAGATACATAGGTATTAAAAGCAAGTATAAATCGATTGGAATTGATGTGTTTAGCATTGTAACAAAAATATATTGTAGAGTAAAATACTATTAAACTCACTATGTAAGTAATGTTTATGCAAAATGCATGATTCAAAAATATGACATCACTTCAGTCTTCAATGCATTTCCTAGGGCCTTACTTATGAGTATAAACTTTGAGTAAACCGACACCAAAAGTATAAAACAAAACACGAAAACCTTAGCCTTTTGAAATTACAGTGCACAAAAGTAAACGTAACTAATCTTTTCTGCATAATCCTTTCAGCCTGCTGTATTTAGGATGCATACATTAAACTATTCAACATCTGCAGTTACAATAACTTTGCAAAACGTGAACCTTTTGTTTCCAACATCTGGCTAAAGCAATGATTTGAGTTTTTTTTTTCTGATCTTTGAGCAACTTAGTGTTCAGTATGCATTTTAAAGTTGTCACTGGGAGTAGTTTAATTCTCATTTTGAAACTCTTCATTATCCATTTACTCACAGCTGGCAAAATGGGAATATGTAGTAATGACTTAATTGCCTGAATATTTAACACCACCCCACGAGGAAATCCCTCATTGATACGCTACTTTCTCGGTCTACAGTTGCACTTCTCTGAGGCACTTGTGGATAACCTAAAAAAAAAAAAAAAAGTTAAATATCAAGAGTTCATATGGTATAAGTCTGAGTTGAAACCATGTTAGCATTTGAGAATTTGTTGAAAGAAATCCATTCCTAAATTACATTGAATGGTATTTCCACATTCACAGTAGAGGAAGCGATAGTGCTATATCTATAGGGAAAGCATGGGGTATGAGCTATCAGATAGTGCTCTGCTTGATCACATCTTTATAGCTGCTGTCTGCATTACATTGGTAATTGACCTAAATGTCAATTCTTTTGATGCAGTAAGTTATCCAAGTTAATTATTAATACACTTGGACCTGGACCAAATCAGATGTGTGACACACCCTCCAACCACAAATTAAACACACAGTAATCGATAGCTGGTTTGGATTAGTATAAATAATTCTCTGCCAAACAAAAACCCATCATCAAGATCCAAACGTATTTTCCAATTTGTGATACAAACACTCAAAGCATTTATTAGGCCTAGGCCTTGATTTCAGTTTTGTATTGTTTACCATATTTTTTCAAACATATAAATGGCTGTTACAGTATAATGTAATAACTAGTATTTAACT
The DNA here is from genome assembly GCF_036373705.1 of Amia ocellicauda. Lineage (NCBI taxonomy): Eukaryota > Metazoa > Chordata > Actinopteri > Amiiformes > Amiidae > Amia > Amia ocellicauda. Next base: position 26,305,719 of record NC_089862.1, on the reverse strand, counting down.
AGAATGTTTCCCCAAGTATCATAACTAGGGTTACAAAGCATATGGGAATATGTGGGATAAGTGGGAAATGCATACAATTGGATACTTTCGATTATTTTTATTGGTTAATACAATGCTAGAAATCAGTTTTGGAGCATTTGTATCCCTAATGCTATATGAGATTGAGGATATTAATAGTAGTTTACACTACAGGTGGTTTAGTAAACAGGCTGCATCTTGTTTAATTAATCTTCTATGCATCAAATGCCTGTTTAACTTATAGTTAATTTAGTCAGAATTAATCTAATAACTCATACATCAGTAAGAAATTATCTGTGAGCTTCCATGTTACGACAAGAATTGGAATATCTCTTAAAAAGGAAGTATTACCACCTTTTAAAATGCTCTAGGGATGTATTATGTGGTCGGTCAGGTCTTCTTACAGGGTAAATTTATTAATTGTGCTGTTGGCAGGGTCCTGTCATTTGTACAACAGCTGCTTTTTTTGTATGTCATTAGTTAGAGTTGAATAATTAAATAATGAATAATTGAACCGTTTAACTTTTTGACACATGCAGCTTTTCAAAATATTTTATGCACATAACATAAAATATAGTTAACTACACTGTAATGTGGCCATTACTCTGTGACTGTAAGATGGCTGTTATTAGCCTTCCTCTACATATTTACAAAGAAGACAGATATAAATCTTTCTGCTATATGATCTCACTTTCTAGTACTTCATGTTGCTGCATAGGAGGACATAAAGGTTATATAGGTCCCTGTTCATCAAGTTCAACTGCAAAGTGTAGTTTTTTTATAAGTAAAGGGGGTTTATTTGATTGTTCTTTAGTTCTTCAGTGCTACTTTAATATCATATTGAATATTTTTCATATATTTTCTGTTAAGTGTATATTTTTTTCAATGTGTTGTATAGTTTTTTCACTTTGCTAATCAGGTGTAATTATATATTATGTGTTGAGGAACATTTATTTAATTACATTTGGAAAAATAAGTTTGTGAGAAAAGAATCCTGAAAACACTTTACTTACGAGTTTGGACAGATGGAGATGGAGACAGCCAGATGTGTTATTCTTCAAGTTTTCAGTGCTTTGCTTACTTTCATCTCCATTGATAACAAATTGCTGTGTTTTTGTGCACACACAGATAATACTTAAAATCAGTTTGATCAACTCAAGAACAGTTGCAGTAGCACTAATAAAGGCACAGTGCAATTAACAAAACAACGTACACTGAATGTATTTAAAGTTATGAATAATATTTCCAGTCTTTGACGTAAAGTGTCTTGTGTTTTCAGCATGCCAGCATTCTGGTGATAGGGTGATTGTGAATGGGCGGATAGAGAAAGCTAAAGAAAGAGGGGTTTCAGTTCTATTGCATTTGTATTGGGTCTCTTTATTTGCTTATATGTATTAGAAATTATTTGTTTCTGCTCTCAGAGGAGGGGTAGAAGTTGTTGACACAGAGCTAATCCCTTGTCACACAGGCTGACAGCAGATTAGTCAGTGGATTACAGCGTAACCATTAGATGTGCAGGGAGCGGAATGGCATAAACAGAGGAATGGATGGCTGGGGAGTGAGAGGAATTCATTACATTGGAAGGATAGGAGAAAAAGGAACCAGTAGGCCTTTCACGGTGGTGTTGTTTTCCCTGTCTGTGCGTGTTCTTTTCTACTCAATAGGCTTTTATAAGATTACAAGTGATGCCGTGACCTCCTTCAATTGATCAACTGTAATCAAGTTGTTGACAAAACCCTTCACTGAGAAAACAAAGATTTTCCACGGAAAAGGGCCTTTTTTATTCTTTATGCACTTAATGCATCTTTTACATAACATAACCCATTGCCCTTATTGTTTCCATTCCTTTTCATTGCTAAGAGTCTGTTATGCTCTGTTGCATAACAAGTCTCCTTTTGCTCTTAGTACTATAGAGGCAAAGGTGAAATGAATATCAAGTCTTATAGATTAACCAAACTGCCATGAACAGTACTGTAGTCTTCTGAAGTGGTAATTCATCAGCATTGTCTGTACTAGATGAAGTCTTGAAAGTGCATTTATGTCCAGTGCAGTAGTATTCTATGCAAATCAATACAAGTTTTTTTGTTGTGTATTTTTTGTTTTTTAATGTTTTGTCACAATTACTGAACTATTGAGGAGTGGTGCCAAATGGAATTGTTATAAAGGCATTTCATTAGTGTAGTGGTTGATTAAATTGATAATAAACATCCATACAAAATAGTGAATTGTGGAAAGTGAATATAATTATATATATATATGTACTGAATAAATACAAATAAATAAAGTGGATTTTGTTTTTACCAACAAGCAAAATGGCAGTTGCTGTACAGGAGTTAACAACCACAGATTTTCATGGTTTTGCATATTGTTACACACATCTAACAACATCCAAATCCCTGTCCTTGCACTAAACAGTGCCATTTGTTTGCTTTTTAATTTGCTGATATAGTTTTAAAAAGTGGGTACAAGGATGACAAATTAATTGGATATCCAATGTCCTTTTGATATTTCTAGAATACAACTTGATTAGGATTTTTATATTTTTGTTGTGCCCTGCTGTCCTTGTTTCTCTGGCAGTTTAATATGCAGTGATAAGTCATTGTCTTCTATTCATTCATATCTAAAACATGAATGAATGAGACATTTGTTAAATATCCAAATAGTCATTTTGCCAGTGACACAGTTAAAGATGATTGCTCTGGAATCTACAATGTTTAAATCAATTGAATTATAAAGCTACATAATATTACAGTACTGCTGATAAGATACTTGCATGTATATGCATAAAGATGGATAGCAAAGGATCATTGATGTATCAGCTTCTGTTTTGAAATTGTCACAGTGGAGATCAGGAAAGAAAAATGTCCTAGAGGCATCAATAAGACTGTTGGCCTTGCCAGACTATTAATGAATTGAAATGACAAGGTGGAAGCATGTTTTGAATAATGTTTGAACTAAATTAGCCTATGATTGACAAGAAAAAAGTAGAGAATTTCTTTCTACAGCAAATAATACAATAGTAGTAATAACGTATTGTTTTTGTCCAATGTGGGTGATTTTGTATTTAAATGCAAGCTATATTTGGTTCTGAAATATAGTTGGTACCTGACACCAATTTAAATATAATGAGGCTACAATTACACTTTTAATAATGTACTTAACATATATGGTTAAATTACAGAATCTGGGGTAATAAAGTAATATTATTAATATTAAAATACTTCCAGGAGAAGCCATTCAGATATACATTTATTCATAAACTGGGATAAATGCTGACAAAGGTGGTTCACTTGGTAAAGACAGTGGCATGTTTTTGAGTCAGTGAACACATTCAATTAACTGCCACTGAAACTCGTCTTCAGTCATATGTGAGGCTAACTAGTGCCTATTAAATTAATCCCTTTTTTAAGCAATGGAAATGCCTCTGAAGCTTCTCTAAAGACCAGATTTTGTATAGGGTCAGTTATGCAAACACACACAAATAAATAAATATGAAAATATGTAAATAATGGGTCTATATATATGTATATATATACACCGATCAGCCATAACATTATGACCACCTGCCTAATATTGTGTAGGTCCACTAGACCTCTGAAGGTGTGCTGTGGTATCTGGCACCAAGACGTTAGCAGCAGATCCTTTAAGTCCTGTAAGTTGTGAGGTGGGGCCTCCATGGATCGGACTTGTTTGTCCAGCACATCCCACAGATGCTCGATTGGATTGAGATCTGGGGAATTTGGAGGCCAAGTCAACACCTTGAACTCGTGATTCATCAGACCAGGCCACCTTTCTCCATTGCTCCGTGGTCCAGTTCTGATGCTCACATGCCCATTGTAGGCGCTTTTGGCAGTGGACAGGGGTCAGCATGGGCACCCTGACTGGTCTGCGACTAAGCAGCCCCATATGCAACAAACTGCGATGCACTGTGTGTTCTGACACCTTTCTATCAGCACCAGCATTAACTTTTTCAGCAATCTGAGCTACAGTAGCTTGTCTGTTGGATCGGACCACACGGGCCAGCCTTCGCTCCCCACGTGCATCAATGTGCCTTGGCCGCCCATGACCCTGTCGCCGGTTCACCGCTTTTCTCTCCTTGGACCACTTTTGATAGGTACTGACCACTGCAGACTGGGAACACCCCACAAGAGCTGCAGTTTTGGAGATGCTCTGACCCAGTCATCTAGCCATCACAATGTGGCCCTTGTGAAAGTCGCTCAGATCCTTATGCTTGCCCATTCTTCCTGCTTCTAACACATCAACTTTGAGGACAAAATGTTCACTTGCTGCCTAATATATCCCACCCACTGACAGGTGCCATGATAACGAGATTATCAGTGTTATTCACTTCACCTGTCAGTGGTCATAATGTTATGGCTGATCGGTGTATGTGTATATATATATATATATATATATATATATATATATATATATATATTTAAAAAAGGAAAGAACATGCTCAATAATAATTCATACTTCTGTAAAAGAAAACCTGCCTTGCAGCACTTAAGGTTATGCCAAATAAGCTGGGTGTGTACATTAAAAAGGTAAATAACATAGATTGACATTATACATTAAATATTCCAATACTGTTGTGAAGTGAAATGGCAAGGGGAGAATCAATAGTGTTTGGGACAAAGGTTTCTTGGACAGAAACCATGTCATTATTTATATACTGACTTCAGTATTCTGCACCGAATAAAGTACCTTTCCACAAGTTTTACCAACATAAGAGTCTAGAACTGTGTTAATAATGTGTTCTACATAATATTTTACTGCAATAGCAACATTACAGGAATATTTTCAATATATTATACACATTTTAACAACATAATATTGTAAAAGCTGATATAGTCATCTAAAGTCACATTCTGTATTATTTTCATTAAATTCAATTAAAATGTTTGTAATGTCTGTTTCCACTCATTGAAATACAATACATGTTTCAAATCAAATTCATGTAATTATACAATTGGAAAGAACCACAATTAGTCAAATATATCACATTTCAAATTAAAGATATGTGGGGGGGACATGTTTTTAGGTTTATGAAAAAGTAAAACGGAAAATGCATTTGCTGATGCCAGGTGAAATCCTGAAGACACGCTGAACTGGAAAACAATTAGACAGACATTTTACCAGTTTACCAGTCCCTTTTGTGTTCGTGGTAGGAGCAATCTTCACTTGCAGCCAAAGTAATGACTTGCAGGCAGTTTCAATCAGGCTGAAGTCACAAGTGAAAAGAGTTCAGTGATCTCATCTCTTTCTCCCTAGTGAATAACAGTCCAGATCACAATACCACTTCACAAATCTAATTATAGATAATTGGGCAGAATTTATGTGCTTTTCTTAGGGCTCATTTGCAGGTGAAGTTTATTTAAAGATGGGAGAACTCCTCAGTGTTAAAAGGATAAAATGCCCTTCCACCTTGTGCTGCTTCTGACATTGGGTTTATCCACAACCTTAAACCAGTATTCCTCATCCTAAGTGCTCTAAGGGCCCAAATTACACGGATTTTTGTTTCTCCAAATCATCGGCTGTTTTGGACATGTTAGAAAAAGGTTACAGTGATACAACTAAGGTAGTTTGTTACATTAAATGAGAACAAATTAAGTTACATGTAATGAAAACTAGAACACCCTGTGGCAATCAAGTAGATGAAAACTGTCCTAAACTCCTATTCTCCTGAGCTCCATTTAGATAAGTACATGAATAAATTACTATCTAATTAACTAACTAGCTATATAAACATGTTCATTTGGTAAGCTAAAGTAAGTGAGTGGAAAAAATAATACATTCATACATACATTTATTTTTGGAGATCTTTGAACTGTTTTCCAATTGCCACATCTGACAGCTCAGCGATTAGAGCACTGTTTATTGCAAGGAGCAGGTAGCTTTTGTTTCAGTAATTTGTTAGAGAAGTGACTTAAATGTGTTCTACTACATAAGCTGGCTCTTAAGAATACAAAGGAAAAAGAATTGAGAATCAATTTTCAGGCCCTCCAGGCAATATTGAGTTTAAAAACACAGCCTCTGTTATAAACATTCGTACCTTTTGTTTTTTTTTTAACTGCCAAGCAGCCATGTGATCATTTATACATTTTTGTTGTACTTTGTGACTTTGTTTACATTTGGATTCAAGGGCAAATCCACAAAAGAATGCAATTTTCATGTTTGACAGAGTTTAACTCACTTTAAAAAAATAAATAAATTACTAAATCATATTTATTTTCAATTAGCTAAAGAAACATTAGACATGTATGTGAATGTATGTGATTTTTTCATATGAACAGTATTATATATATATATATATATATATATATATGTCCCTAATTATTTGTGAATTCCATCCACACCCAATTGAAATAAATAAATAAAACAACAAGCCTCAGACAGCCACAGCTGCGCAAAGCACTGCATTTGAAAAACAATACTCCTAATATTTGTCAATAAGTAGTTGCGTTGAGTCTTAATAGATGAGGTCCCACAAACAGGTATTTACTCATCAAACAAAATTAGATTATTATGTGGTTTATCCTGTGACCTAAAACAAGTTATACGTGAATGCATTTACTGCTTGAAGCTTGAATTGTACATTTTGGTGGGTTCTGCAGACTTTTTTGCATAAGTTATGCGAGTTTATATCATCCACCTTCTCTCACAAACTTATAAAAATAATAATTAGTAGTAGTGGTAGTAGTAGTTTACATTTTACTGTAATGGAGTTCACACAGTAAATTATACAATGTGAATAAAATACAGTACCTTCATGCAAAAAATAACTAGAAATCCCAAATCAGACATCAGAAATTGATATTCGTGATAACTATTTTTGTTCTCTTAACTATTTTAGAGAAAACCAAAATAAACCAATTGAGTTGGTCTTAGGATTGTGTGGACTTGGTGAGGAACTGCTAATATTACAGGTCATGGCCGTCAAAGTTGTTTTTACTATAATGCACACAAGCAACTGATATCCAACAATTACGATTCCTCACTATCTGTCTCACACTTTAAACCCACGTAGCCAGTTCAGTATGTTTGGCAAATATCACGCAAACCACTGTTGATTTGCAAACAATCATCTGGACTTATAACTCTAATGCACTGTGCTTAAAGTGGGAGACTCTATTAGTTGTATGGGCATTATTATTTTTATTTTTTCAGACACTGTATAAAATTGATTATTACTGCTATTATTATTTTAATACATCATGTGTATGAACTGAAAATGTTGCTATGGGCCATTTTTATAATGTGATTTTACATCCCTAAGAGTATTTCAGTTCATAATTCAAACCCAGAACACCAGAGTTTTACTAAAGTGCTCTGGGGCTCATGAACACAAATGATCTGCAATTGCTCCCTTTGGCAGGTGGAAACAAGGCATAGTACAGTGGTTCTCATATTATGGCAGGTTGCCTGCTAAATTATTCTGTTTATTTTGCTTAAATAAATCTTGTAACCCCCTTCATAATAGCTTTATTAAAATGTGCTTCATAATAGTTTGATGCAGTACTATGTTGCTCTGATACAGAATCTAGGAGGAATAAACGAAGGCCAGAACTCTGTGTTGGTTTAATTCATGCCTTGGCAATAAAAATGCTTTATGGCTGGCACAAGCTGTACAGTAGAGCCTTTCTGAGGCATTCACAGTACATGAAGGTTGTCATTATTGTTCCCTCTTTCCATTGAGTAAGAGTATTATTACCCAAGCATGTTTCCATTACCATGCACCAACAACAGTCCATTCCAGGGGACAATTACAGACTTAAATCTGAAAAATAAATAAATACATACATACATACATACATACATACATACATACTAAATAAATATGCAGACCCATATCATTAAAACAATTATCTATCGATTGTTTCACTTCATCACAAGACCATACATGTATACGTATTATTCTGATTTAGCTCATCATGCAGAAAGTACAGATTACTGAAAAGTAGTGCTGCAACAATTATTCATAGTATTGAATAATAAAATTATTAGAGTGTAAAAAATAGTGATCAGGTTTTCACAACAATGGTGGAATGGTGGAAGGTGAAAAAGCAACATGTTACTCTGCACGAAACAAACTTAAAATCCAAACCTCAATAGTCTGGAATTACTTCAAGAGTTACTTTGTAACAACAGTTTACTTTTTTTACAACAGTACAAGCTCAACGTTAGAGTATTTCAAATGAAAACATCCACATGTCTTCAAATATTTTCTTCTAAAATTACTTTTTAACTAACGTTATATATTTACTATGTAACTTCATGTTGGTGTATTATGCTGCCACGAAACATGGCAGCAATATGCTTCCATTCAGACATTTTCCGGCACATGCAAACACGTGACACAGTTAGGGAGTGGGGGTTCATAAGGCAAACAGAAGTGTATACATTTACCTTCCTTAAGACTAATGTGCCTTCCCCCCAAACAAACAAAAAACTGGTATTGTTCTTTTGTATTCGTGGTTGTGTCAGCTCTAATGTCCTCTCTGTAAACAACAAAATAAAATGTTGTATAATTTATTTATTGGAAATGTTGTAATTTATCTTGAATGATATTGAAGTGTTTCTCTCTTTATATTTATGTGGAAATGCTGAATTTTTTGCACAGCAATTTTCAGATGCTCTAAACAGAGCTTTTTTGTAGTAGTTGTTGGTGTTGTCATGTGTTTTTTTACAAAATGTAACAGAGTTTACTACTGTGCAATTAAAATAAAATAATTCCTATTGTGATCAAAATCAAAATCACCTTTAATTTAAAATTGTGAAACAGAACAAATATTAAAAGGCATTTTAAAATAAAAAATAATATATTCACATTTGCCAGCAGGATTAATAGTGTACAATAAGAAAAATCCATAAAACCAACTCTAATGCAGTTGTTAGTTCACCTTTACATCTCAACACAGTTTCATTATACAAACAGATCCATTGCATAGGCCAGCAAAGACCCCACTAGTTAATCCTTTTCAGAGCAGGTTGTTTGCTTATCAATTTGGTTTGGTTTGTTAATGCATGTGAACTGTGCATGCACATTTACATTTAATTAAAATAACCCAAATTGGTGATCAGTGTGTTTCAGTGTGACATTCTTATTTCTATACTTTTCCAGTCTGCAGTCGTCTATGTTTAAAAAACCCTTACAGAAAATATAGACCTAAATAAAAGTACATATGAAACACTAGGGATAACTTTCTTATTTTTATATATAAATATAAGAACATAAAAACATAACAACATAAGAAAGTTTACAAACGAGAGGAGGCCATTCGACCCATCGTGCTCGTTTGGTGTTCGTTAATATCCAAGTGATCCAAGGATCCTATCCAGTCTAAATGTTTTTAAATGTTCCCAAACTTTCAGCTTCTACCACATCGCTGGGTAGTTTATTCCAGATTGTGACTAATCTCTGTGTAAAGAAGTGTCTCCTGTTTTCCGTTTTGAATGCCTTGAAGCCCAATTTCCATTTGTGTCCCCGGGTGCCTGTGTCCCTGCTGATCTGGAAAAGCTCCTGTGGTTTGATGTGGTCGATGCCTTTCATGATTTTGAAGACTTGGATCAAGTCCCAACGTAGTCTCTTCTGTTCCAGGGTGAAAAGGTTCAGTTCCTCAGTCTCTCAGTAGGACGTTCCCTTCAGACCTGGAATAAGTCTGGTTGCTCTCCTCTGAACTGCCTCTAGAGCAGCGATATCTTTCTTGAAGTGTGGAGCCCAGAACTGTCCACAGTATCCAGATGAGCTCTAACTAGCGCATTGTACAGTCTGAACATCACTGCCCTTGTTTTAAATTCTACACTTTTGACAATATACCCTAACATCCTGTTTGCCTTTTTTATTGCTTCCACACATGGTTTGGATGGAGAAAGTGATGCGTCCACATAGACTCCTAGGTCTTTCTCATGCGTTACTTCATCTAGATCTGTACCTCCTATAGAGTAATTATAGTGGACATTTTTGTTACCTGCATGTATTACCTTGCACTTGTCCACATTGAATTTCATTTGCCAGGTGTCGGCCCACAAATTAATATTATCTAAGTCCCTTTGAATAGCCTGTGATGCCGAGATTGTATCTGCTGAGCCACCTGTTTTAGTATCATCTGCAAATTTGACAAGTTTGCTAACTATCCCAGAGTCCAGATCATTAATATAGATTAGAAAAAGCAAAGGCCCTAGTACTGATCCCTGTGGAACTCCACTAACAACCTCACTCCAGTTAGAAGCAACTCCTCTAATCGACACCCTCTGTTTCCTAGACATCAACCAGTTCATAATCCATCTACTTACATTACCCTGAATGCCAACAGCTTCCAATTTGAGGATCAGTCTTTGGTGTGGAACCTTATCAAAAGCTTATCATATCATATGCTTTCATGTGATCTACAGCTACAGTTGCATGTTCAAAAATTCTAATAAATTAGTAAGACATGATCTGCCTCGTCTAAACCCATGTTGACTATCTCCAAGAATATGGTTTTCATTAAGATGCTCCTCTATTTTTTGTCTAATAATTTTTTCCAACATTTTACAAGTGATGCAGGTGAGACTGATTGGTCTGTAATTTCCTGGCTCAGTTTTGTCCCCTTTCTTGTGGATTGGTATGACATTTGCTGTCTTCCAGTCAGTTGGCACATCCCCTGTTCTAAGTGTCATTTGGAATAATTGAGTTAGCATCCTATAAATAATTTCCCTCATTCCTTTAAGTACTGTTGGAAATATACCATCTGGCCCAGGTGATTTGTCTGTTTTTAATTCTGCTAGTCCCTTTAGTACCTCCTCCTCATTTATCCTGATCTCTCTTAGGGTTTGACTGGACTGATTGTCAACCTGTGGCATGTCATCTGTTTTTTTCTTTTGTAAAAAAAACAACTATACAGTCAGGTTAGAGATTAATGAAAATCCTGTAGTATGTGTAAGATTTACCGACTACAGAAGGTTTAACGACAATAGTACACAGTCTTACTTAATACAGGACAATTTTATGTGAATTGTATGTTTGAGAATGTTGTAACAGAAAGGCAGTGGTCTTGCAGGAAAAGAGAAGCTGAGATAAAAGCACAGTATCGTCACTCTAATCTTCCTGCAGGATCACTGGCAAGGTTGCCCTGTACTTGCCTGCAAATAAATAGTTTCAGTGACTGCTTGTAACATAGACAAGCTTAGTAATTTATGATGTATATGAATGGAAGCTTCCTTGGCCTATGACTAGGCATAACCCCAAGACTGGGGGTGATTGGTTGCCAAATTATTAATTTTTTGTTAAACAATATTTTATGAGCTGTCATATATTTATATATACACATAAACACACACTGCATATTTTAAAACTCCACTGCTTAAAACTAAAGTAAAAGCAGGTTCTTCATTTCACAATTTTTTAAAATTGTAAAGTTTTTAACTGTACCTTGTCTAATTAAACAAGAGTACATTTTGAAGTTATAACAACTCAAATAAATGTAATTGGTAAATCTACCACCAAACCACTGGTAACCTCAGATGAAAGTAAATTACTTAAGAGTATAAAACAAAATCAGTCCATTGATACTAAAATAGTTGTGTAAATGGTATTTGAATATAATGGTTTAATCTAAAGAAAGCAAAACTAGATTAGCTTTCTTCTCCATTTGTAAGTAAATCACTCTGACTCAGTCATCTAACCTGTGCTATATAATAAAATACATTTTCCTCTTCATTTTCCAACCTGTGTATTTCATATTTGTGAGTTCCAGAGTATCAGTAGCAGTCAGATGGACAAATAGTCTGAGAGACTGTGCCCAGAAAAGCACAAAAAATGTAAAAAGAAAAATTGAATAGAAATGGGCCTGGGAATTCATTGCATTATGATGTACAAAAAGAAGATCTAACAAGACATCCTATTTCTTTACCACAGACAGACAAATAAACTACAGGGGGCAGCAAACATTAACTGGATGAGACATGAATGCTGACAAAAAACGTACTGCTGCTCCCTTGTTTTCACCAGTCCATTCATTTTATTTGCATTATCATATCTATTGTGCGATTGTATGCCTATTTTCTTTTTCTTTTTTCTTTTTTATGCTTTTAGCAGCTGCTTTCCTTCAACATGCTGGGTATATTTTGTAAGACTGCAACAGAAATATCATAAATCTAAACTAGTTGCAAGTGCTGACAGTTGCTTGCTGTTACACGCCACAGGATGCTGCAGAACTGCAGAGAAAAATATATTTCATTATAAGGATTAGAGATGTTTGGACAAATCAGTGGAAGGCACTTGCAGCTTTTAGTTTCAGTCTTTGTGTAGTGTCTGGATCTAAAGCAATTAAATAGGTATTGCCCACATAACCCAGACTGTTTAGTACATGTAAATTCAATTTAAACACACACACACAAGTACTAATGTGTAAATGTATGAATGAATTACAGGAGTGCATTTTAAATGATCATTTTAGATCTATATCTATATAATTTAGCTATCTGTCTGTCTATCTCTTTATCTATATCTATATATACCTTCCATAGGTTAATATTTTGTATTCAAAATATAACATTCACCACTTTTTCCAGAATACCATTGTTCCAATTCACACATGAATGCATCCCCATACAATATCTTGTGTTTAAGGACTTTAAAATGTCTTATGTTTAACATGTACTAATTGTTCTATTTCAACCTGACCTAGATAATGAATATTTTGTGACTTTTGCTCTAGAAAAACATGTTTAATTTAGGCTTTTAACATTCAGGACGTCAAGCCTACAGAGTTGTTTTAGGTGGTCAAATGTATTGTGCCTTTGAAAGATGGACTAAAAATAGCATAGCAGCAAGGACATTCAAACACCCCTTTTGATTGTTTGTGAATTACTCTATAGCTTTGAGAACCATGGTGTTTCACATTCAAACACACTAGAAAATCTGGAAAAGTGACAAATCTGATAGTTGTAGCAAGCTTTGTTACAAATGACATGAAATGTACAAGAAGCTGCCCAGATGTTTTCTGTTAACCTCTCCCTAAACTATATCATACTTTATATCTGTTATTTTAAATTAGCAAGTGTTTTGTTTCTGGAAGTTATTTCTGTGGTGTTAAGATGGTCCATAATTAAGTTTTCAGTTGCATGTAGTAATTTGTTTCTAATCAGATACAATTGCTTTTCATGTTTTTTGTGATTAATCACACTAAGAGGTAACATTTTGTCTGTCCAACTTCAGGTGGCATGGGTGATTTTGTTTATTCCTCAACTGTGCAGAATTGTTCACGTGAAGTGATTTTAATATTTTTAATTTGCAATCATTCAGCTATCTCAATGTCCCCAGGTTTTCATCAGTGAAATCAGTGGGAGCAAAACGTATTTTATCCAGTTTATAAAAGGAAAATCAACGATTTTGTGATCCATATTTGTATCTGTTGGCGGATCGTAGCTCATGCACAATGTGTTTGCATTTCATATGTTTAATAAATAAAAAGCTATTTCAGTCAAAATATCTGTTCCTTCACCAACCCAGCACACAAGTTCATTACCACATCACCAAATCTCCAGATCACCTGGCATGTTGGTCATCAGTTGCTCTGTGCATCCTTGGAACTGTACCGGATAGTTATGTATCACATTTACTGCGTCTACACCATAGTATGTCCTTGCACTATAACACTCAGACAAGCAAGCAGGATACCCCCGGTGGCAGTCTGGGTTGGGACTTGAACCCTGATTGACAACACTTCAGGCAAGCTTGTTAGTGAATCACCAAATCGCATGGACTGGTTGTAACTGGCAAGGTTGTAATGAGCTGTTATGTGCATCCTTGTATTTGTATTAGAGGGCATACACTATATATGACAACTATGCACCATGAACACCTCTGAAATATGTTCCCTGTTCTTTCTTAACTCTCTCTCTTAACTGCAACTCATTGTAAAAATAGAAATAGATTCAAATGTTGCAATTAAACCCCAGATATTTATTGCATTCATATTTTATTGACAACAGAGCTTAGAAATAAACTAAAAAATATATTATTTTTTTTACAACAGGAGTCAAAGGTTTCTTTCCTAGGATTCTTAACATGTGTGTTCCCATCATGCATTTTAATTGGATTGTATCACCCAGCTCAAACAACACAGAAAATGGTGCTGAGGCAGTTAGTTATTTAAAAAATGTTTTATCATTGAATATTGAATCTGAAGATCTAATCTAAAATGCAAGGGATTGTACTACATATGAGGATATTGAGACCTCCCTATCTATCTATCTATCTATCTATCTATCTATCTATCTATCTATCTATCTATCTATCTATCTATCTATTTACAGTGAGGGAAAAAAGTATTTGATTCCCTGCTGATTTTGTACGTTTGCCCACTGACAAAGAAATTATCATAATTTTAATGGTAGGCGTATTTAAACAGTGAGAGACAGAATAACAACAAACAAATCCAGAAAAACGCATTTAAAAAAAGTTATAAATTGATTTGCATGTTAATGAGGGAAATAAGTATTTGACCCCTTCAACTTAGTACTTGGTGGCAAAACCCTTGTTGGCAATCACAGAGGTCAGACGTTTCTTGTAGTTGGCCACCAGGTTTGCACACATCTCAGGAGGGATTTTGTCTCACTCCTCTTTGCAGATCCTCTCCAAGTCTCCAAGGCTGACGTTTGCAACTCAAACCTTCAGCTCCCTCCACAGATTTTCTATGGGATTAAGGTCTGGAGACTGGCTAGGCCACTCCAGGACCTTAATGTGCTTCTTCTTAAGCCACTCCTTTGTTGCCTTGGCTGTGTGTTTTGGGTCATTGTCATGCTGGAATACCCATCCACGACCCATTTTCAATGCCCTGGCTGAGGGAAGGAGGTTCTCACCCAAGATTTGACGGTACATGGCCCCGTCCATCGTCCCTTTGATGCGGTGCAGTTGTCCTGTCCCCTTAGCAGAAAAACACCCCCAAAGCATAATGTTTCCACCTCCCTGTTTGACGGTGGGGATGGTGTTCTTGGGGTCATAGGCAGCATTCCTCCTCCTCCAAACACGGCGAGTTGAGTTGATGCCAAAGAGCTCGATTTTGGTCTCATCTGACCACAACACTTTCACCCAGTTCTCCTCTGAATCATTCAGATGTTCATTGACAAACTTCAGACGGGCCTGTACATGTGCGTTCTTGAGCAGGGGGGCCTTGCGGTGCTGCAGGATTTCAGTCCTTCATGGCGTAGTGTGTTACCAATTGTTTTCTTGGTGACAATGATCCCAGCTGCCTTGAGATCATTAACAAGATCCTCCCGTGTAGTTCTGGGCTGATTCCTCACCGTTCTCATGATCATTGAAACTCCACGAGGTGAGATCTTGCATGGAGCCCCAGACCGAGGGAGACTGACAGTTATTTTGTGTTTCTTCCATTTGCGAATAATCGCACCAACTGTTGTCACCTTCTCACCAAGCTGCTTGGCGATGGTCTTGTAGCCCATTCCAGCCTTGTGTAGGTCTACAATCTTGTCCCTGACATCCTTGGACAGCTCTTTGGTCTTGGCCATGGTGGAGAGTTTGGAATCTGATTGATTGATTGCTTCTGTGGACAGGTGTCTTTTATACAGGTAACGAGCTGAGATTAGGACCACTCCCTTTGAGAGAGTGCTCCTAATCTCAGCTCGTTACCTGTATAAAAGACACCTGGGAGCCAGAAATCTTGCTGATTGATAGGGGATCAAATACTTATTTCCCTCCTTAACATGCAAATCAATGTATAACTTTTTTGAAATGCGTTTTTCTGGATTTGTTTGTTGTTATTCTGTCTCTCACTGTTAAAATACACCTACCATTAAAATTATAGACTGATCATTTCTTTGTCAGTGGGCAAACGTACAAAATCAGCAGGGGATCAAATATTTTTTTCCCTCACTGTATACACCGATCAGCCATAACATTTTGACCACTGACAGGTGAAGTGAATAACACTGATATTCTCGTTATCATGGCACCTGTCAGTGGGTGGGATATATTAGGCAGCAAGTGAACATTTTGTCCTCAAAGATGATGTGTTAGAAGCAGGAAAAATGGGCAAGCGTAAGGATCTGAGCGACTTTGACAAGGGCCAAATTATGATAGCTGGATATGACTGGGTCAGAGCATCTCCAAAATTGCAGCTCTTGTGGGGTGTTCCCGGTCTGCCGTGGTCAGTACCTATCAAAAGTGGTCCAAGGAAAGAAAAGTGGTTAATCGCGCTAGGGTCATGAGCGGCCAAGGCTCATTGATGCACGTGGGGAGCGAAGGCTGGCCCGTGTGGTCCGATCCAACAGACGAGCTACTGTAGCTCAAATTGCTGAAAAAGTTAATGCTGGTGCTGATAGAAAGGTGTCAGAACACACAGTGCATCACAGTTTGTTGCGTATGGGGCTGCGTAGCCACAGACCAGTCAGGGTGCCCATGCTGACCCCTGTCCACTGCCGAAAGCGCCTACAACTGGACCACAGAGCAATGGAGGAAGGTGGCCTGGTCTGATGAATCACGAGTTCATGGTGTTGACTTGGCCTCCAAATTCCCCAGATCTCAATCCAATCGAGCATCTTTGGGATGTGCTGGACAAACAAGTCCGATCCATGGATGCCCCACCTCACAACTTACAGGACTTAAAGGATCTGCTGCTAACATCTTGGTGCCAGATACCACAGCACACCTTCAGAGGTCTAGTGGTGGGTCAGGGCTGTTTTGGGACCTACACAATATTAGGCAGGTGGTAATAATGTTATGGCTGATCGGTATATATATATATATATATATATATATATAGATAGATAGATAGATAGATAGATAGATAGATAGATATAGATATAGATAGATAGATAGATAGATAGATAGATAGATAGATAGATAGATAGATAGATATTTGATTGGGTACTCATTCAACATTTCAGAAATGTATATTATCCACCACTTGAAAATAGACATTCTTACTTCATTATGTAACATAAGAATAACAAAACTACTGGGTGAATTCCTACAGTTTTTATCATGACTTGTTGAAATATTGTTTCAGGTTACTCACTTCTGCAGTCTAAAGTATAAATGTGCAGTCTCTAACACACCCCTACTGTTCATTGCTTCACATCCCATTTCTTTGGCTCATTCCCTGTAAGAAAATGGGTTGCCAGACTGTCATTCCCTCAGTGAAACCAAATATCAAGTTAATTGTTCACACCAGTTCACAATTGGATTTGTAAACTACTGAACTTTTATTAGTACAGGAATACCCGATTTTTCACAAATTGAGTCAAAAATCAAACAAAGGGCATGCTCCCTATAGTGAGACTAAGGGCCAGATGAAATCAAAACTTTGACCCACCCGCTAATAGCAAACTACAAACCTGTACATCATAGTGGTTATATTTCTGATTAGAAGGAAGTGGCATCTTACTAAAAACAAAGCCACAACTGAGGACAGTTCTGTAGTTTTCTATTAGTGGGTGGGTCAAAGTTTTGATTTAATCCGGCCATAACTTCACTGCCAATTGAATGAAGTGTTGATAATGGTAGATCAATTTAACTTTATTATTTAACTTCTGAGAGAGAGAGAGAGAGAGAGAGAGAGAGAGAGAGAAATAATTATAATTGGTCCCCAAAATGAGTCAGAAGTAAAAGTTCTGAGGGAGAAATGTTCAATAAATATGGTGATTTTATTTAGTTTATTAATATTATTATTATAAAGATTTTAGTTGATACAAAAAAAACCTATATCATAGCTTCAGATACATAGAGCAGAAATTTCCATTTGGATGTTTCGATGCATGTTTTTTCATTTTAATTCCTTATTAATTGCTGTGCAACAGTTAGTCTTGTCACAAATGAGTAGTCTATCAGTCTCCAGGTAACATATCTTAAGGGTTTAACTAATTTGCAGATTTAAAGATTTAGGTTTAAAGATTTATTCTACAACATGGTGACTGATCTCTCTCAGAAATGTAGTTGACTGTTTGGGAGTTATCTTAAACTTTCCATAGCATGCAAATCCCAGTTTGAATGTTTTTTTATGTGGTCTTGATCCTCGATGTTGATTCAATCATATGGCAGGATTTGTTGTGCAGCCAAGTGATATTAAACTTTGCATGTTTACTGTGCAGCTGCTTTCCCAAAGGAACATTTAAATCAAAACTTACTTGTGGATGCAAAAGTCAAATGACTATGGTGTGAGCTTTATATAGCCCTTACGTCAGATTATAAAGAGTGAATTCAATTATTTTTATTCTAGTTTTAACTTACATTCTCCATTGTACACCTTTTTTTCTCATGTAAGGGGCGGAAAGTAAAGTCATGTTCTTTTTTAACCATTTTAGGCTTTGCCTCTTTAGAATAAATGTGCTGGGCAAATGATTTGTCCCTCTTTTGATTAATTATTTGCAGCAATGACACTGGTCATAAACATTTGGTCTCAATGTTGAGCTACTTTGTGAAGGAAAATGTCTACAATATAGACTCTATACATCTGACACATATTTAAGTTTTCTTATTTTTTCCATGACAATTCAATTTTGCACACAAACATTTTTCATTATGGAAATAAACAAACTACCTGCCAATACATCATTTGCAGCTTACAAATGCCGCATGGACTAGGCAGAAGTTAATCTCTTTTAATTTCAGTTTATTATTGTTTTCACTGCAGAAACTAAATTCTGAGGCAAAGATAAAATGTCTAATCCACTAATGAGATCAAGCTTAACTGGAATTGGAAAAACTTAATTTGCAGTCAAATGTTGTCCATGATGATAAGTCCACATGAATATACGGTGGCACAATTGTGTATTATATTTGAAAATAAAATACTGTGCATCCATGTCTTTGTTGCTGCTCACTCAAGAAAAAGTCAAAGCTCTTCCACTTGTTAGTGGTAGGTTTGATAGGTAGTGTAATATTTAAAGAAAGAAAACTGACGTGAAATACTTTAATAACAATAGACAGCACTGTGGCTGCTGTCGTCTCCACAGGGTGCTGGGAGCTGGGAGCAGCAGCCTGAACAGTAAAAGGACAGTAGTAGCACTGTGTGGGACATAAATAGTTGTTACTGTTGCTGTTACATGTGTATTTCCTGTGAATTCTAACCTACATGTACTTACCTTTGCCTGTCCAAGGAGCTGTGCATCCGATTAACCCTTTCCTTTTCCTTGCTGACTGTGTCTCAGCTCTCGGCCTAAGAATAGTTGTAAGTTATGACTCTGACTGTTACAATGCACTACCGGTCAAACGTTTTAGAACATCCCCATTTTTCCAGATATTATTGAAATGTAAGCAGTGAATAACCTGAAATGGTACAAAGGTAAGCGGTAAACTGACAGAGATTTTAAAAAAAAAGTTTAGGTTACCAAAAACAGAAAAATAATGTACATTTCAGAGTTATGTCCTGTGTTAATACACCCTCTTTAGCATTATGTGACAGTGTTACGCACAGCTCCTGTGCATAGAAGTTACACTGTATTCCTACAATGCGCACATCGTTTGAAAGCTTATTCTCTTGGCTACCAGTGCGGTTCATTCTCAAACACATTCGATTTACAGTTTCCATGTCGCCCGCCATCATTCAAAGCCCAGGGGGTAAATGCGCAGTCTGCTCCAGGTGGGGGGGGTCTCATTCAGACGGTCACAGATCACTCAGTTTCGGATCACAAATAGGCTTGTTTTGTTCAGAACAACCTAACGATTAATGCAGTATATATTATTTGATGTTCTATCAAGCACAGAGGAGTTCCGATCCAATTATGTAAAATCGTTGTGTATTAGTACATTGTAAACAGAGTTTTCCATCTTGACATTTTGAGCTCTCTATGGGTGTGTGTTGCTTCTACCAAAACATGGATGGTCTCGTTTTGATCAGTAGACTGTCTGGTTCCAGAATATGTCATAATTGTCAATATTCTCTGAGATTATGTATTATTACTCAGACCAATATAAAAAACATTTTTTTCACATCAGAGAATGCTTCACATCGTTAGAAAGCTGGGAGTCCCAGCTTTCATGGATACCAAACACTTGGCAAATAACACAGCAGTGAAAAGTACACATGGGATTAAAGGGAAGCACACAGATGTGGTGCCCTTTTAAGGGTATTGAGAGGGGTTTGTCAGCTTAAGGGGTTAAATGTTGTTAAACAAATCCATGATTTCTTTATCTCCAATTGTTTATTTGTTCTATGCTTTAATTTCAGAGTACATTGAGACATTAAACTGCATACATTTAAATAAAAACTGGAAAAATTTAGGTGTTCTAAAACTTTTGACCGGTAGTGTACATTTGATGGGGCTAAATTTATGAAGTTAAACAAAATGTATGAAAGACTCATTCATAGTCATGATTTATCTCATTGTGTTTGAGAAAATAAATAAATGAATGAAAAATAAATAAAATAAATGTCTATCTGAAAAAATATAATTTAGCTGTCTACAAAATGGATAATACTAGGACGACAAACATGGTTTACTTTGGCTATGAACAAATAAACATGCAGATGAAACTGCATACACTCTGGAGTTGACATTTATTCTTATTAATGGAGTTTCAGATGGACAAAAGTGAAACAAGGATAGATGTCATTAGCAGTTGATCATAGTACTGTGGGGAACAGTCTAGCTATTGTAAATGGAGTTCCTCACATAATGATGCATCACACAAGCACCACAAGGAAGAAAAAACACCAAGTGTTGTGAGAAATTATTCTGAAGAATAAACAGTGTAGCTGAATCATCAATAGTAAGCAATAACTTGATAAAACAATATCGACTAGAACATTTAGTTTAAATGAAATTATGGAGAGTATCAATTGAATGATGTTGTTTTTAAATATTTGTATCTCAAACTGGATGTTTTCCTTGTCATACTTAAACTTGCCATTTAATAAATGTGGGTTAAACCTTGTACAATAAATACATAAATACATACATACATACATGCATACAAAATGCTTGCAAAGCACAAATCACCAGAAGAGTGTCTAAAGCAAAAATTGTCAAAGAACTACTTACAAAACAAATGGTTCAGTAATTGCATATTAACTCTATCCTTAAAAGGTTTAAGTAATGTACAATTACAATGTAAAAAATGCTGATAATATTTTACTCCAGTTAGATAAACATTTTTTTTGAACAGCAGGAGACCTGTCACTCTGCCTCTTGGATTTACTGAAAGAAAAAAGAAAAGTAGATTTAAAAATGGGTATTACAAGTGCGTTTATATATGAAGTGTGTAATTAAAAAGAGTTTTGAAATCTGTTGATTACATAAATTACAATTCTGATAAATAGTCATTAAATGTAGTTCTGTAAAAGCTACATACATACCCAGTATATTTAATTTTAGTATAACCGTGAAAACCTGTGATTTGATTAGTCATGAAGTTGAAGCAGTGGTTTTCGAACTTTATAATTAAGTCTACTGTAATGGTTAGTATGTGCCATTTTCATCAAAGCAGGAAGCCGCTGGCATTTCTCAGTTTTTGGACAGATGCACTGATGAAATCACTCAGGCAGATACCCAACATGATTCTCTTCATTTATGCTCCTGTTTTGTCTATAACTGTATCCCCCCCCCCCCCCCCAATCCTTTCATCAGGGGCTTTCATGCCAAACACACTGATGACCTGTCAAGAAGAGAATATGCCTTTTCTGGCACATGTATAGGTATCATCAAAGACCAATGCAGATTTGTATTTTAAATGGTGTGTTAATACTTTTTATGGCCCTGTGTGGAGGAAACTTGTCAGAAAAGACAGTTGCCACATTACGAACAGTCAGTCACTGTCAATGTTATTACTATAATTCCACAGTTATGTATTGTTGTTGTGATTATTTGATTTCCCCTGCACATATCTCTACAACCAGTTCTATTATTTTCAGCCAGCACTGTCAGGGATTCTCTAAGTATGAGCTTGTTTTACAGCTTGCATAACCAATTTATTTTTCTTACGCACCACGCAATATTGACAATGCCTCTTGGGCATTATCAGGAAGTAAATGTTTACTTCAAACGGATAAAAAAAAACGTTCAAGAAGAACAAAGGATAAGCTTCTGCTTAGTCTAGGAAGGAAATATTATGCATTATATACTACTTTACTTTTGCAAAGCACTTTTTGTTTCATTTATTATGTATTTATTGATTTGAATAAACAATTGATTGCTGAAATGTTCTATTCATTAAATGGTTAAAGGCACGTCTACTTTACCTTCCACAACTTTAAAAAATAATTACAAAAACAGGCATGGATTGTAATTGTAGTAGTTTGGGTATACTTACATAAGTGATGTCATCTTCACCTTCTCTGTGACTTTGGGATATGGCTCATGTTTTCTGTGGCCTGTGGTGATATAAGGGGAAGATACTGGTCCATGACTACACTGTGGTGCTATGCAGTCCAATTAGGAGAAGCCAAAGGATTACCAGTTTGTGTTCAGTACAGTTACATCATGTACTTACTCATTCACTTAGTTGCCTGATACATACAGTATGTTTCTGATGGGCCCACAGGCTGTTATTGGTATTTACCATAAGGGCAGCAACATTTTGGCATGTAAATGAATTCAGACCTCTGATGGCATTACTACCTCTGTGGATTATCATTATATACTTGCCTTGCAAAAAACATGCATTCTGTTATCTTACTGAATTACAGCATTGTACTGGCATAATGGCAAAGAACAAGCCACTAGACACTCATGGACATGATGCTAGAGTTTCCTATTTAATGGGCACACAGCAAAAATGTCTGCATAAGCGATAGAGCTAATCTTTGTGCGTCATTGTTTTTATACTCCTTCGCTCTCCCTTTTGTTATTGCGATGCCTGTACTGAACTTAAACATTTCCTAGTGTGATAGGAAGTGTGTCTGGATATTCTGTAGAATGAAAGTCAAATGTACCAGCTAGTATTCATCTCACAGAAAAGATCATAGGTACTGACAAAGTCTATAATGCATTTTGCATATCTGTAATACTGCTTATGTTTTAGAACATAAGAAGAACATAAGAAAGTTTAGAAATGAAAGGAGGCCATTCAACCCATCATGCTCGTTTTGGTGTCCATTAAGTGATCCAAGGATCCTATCCAGTCTGTTTTTTAATGTTCCCAAATTTTCAGCTTCAACCACATCGCTGGGGAGTTTGTTCAGATTGTGACAACTCTCTGTGTGAAGAAGTGTCTCCTGTTTTCTGTCTTGAATGCCTTGAAGCCCAATTAACATTTGTGTGCCCGGGTCCGTGTGATCTGGAAAAGCTCCTCTGGTTTGATGTGGTCGATGCCTTTCATGATTTTGAAGACTTGAATCAAGTCCCCACGTAGTCTTTAAATCCCTATCTACTTAGGACCTGGGAGCAATGTTTAATTGGGTTTCTTATGCAAATAAATGGTTTGATTAAGTAACTGAGAGGTAGAAAAGGAAACAGAAAAGCCTTTGATCACCACTGCACTTACTCTTCAGTGACATTATTGTATCAAGAACACAGTGTAGATAATAACCCTTGTGTATATTGGCTTTCATTGCTGCTCTCTAAAACAAGAAAATAAGAAGGACGGAGTTCACTATAAAATAAAGCTCGGTCTCATATCAATGTGAATACTTATGTACATGTGCTTTTTTTGTTTTTTATTTTTAATAAATTTGCAAAGATTTCAGACAAACTTCTTGCACATTGTCATTATGGGGTATTGTTTGTTGAATTTTGAGGAAAATTATGAATTTAATCAATTTTGGAATAAGGCTGTAACATAACAAAATGTGGAAAAAGTGAAGCGCTGTGAATACTTTCCGGATGCACTGTGTATATATATATATATATATATATATATATATATATATATATATATATATACACTCACCTAAAGGATTATTAGGAACACCATACTAATACTGTGTTTGACCCCCTTTCGCCTTCAGAACTGCCTTAATTCTACGTGGCATTGATTCAACAAGGTGCTGAAAGCATTCTTTAGAAATGTTGGCCCATATTGATAGGATAGCATCTTGCAGTTGATGGAGATTTGTGGGATGCACATCCAGGGCACGAAGCTCCCGTTCCACCACATCCCAAAGATGCTCTATTGGGTTGAGATCTGGTGACTGTGGGGGCCAGTTTAGTACAGTGAACTCATTGTCATGTTCAAGAAACCAATTTGAATTGATTCGACCTTTGTGACATGGTGCATTATCCTGCTGGAAGTAGCCATCAGAGGATGGGTACATGGTGGTCATAAAGGGATGGACATGGTCAGAAACAATGCTCAGGTAGGCCGTGGCATTTAAACGATGCCCAATTGGCACTAAGGGGCCTAAAGTGTGCCAAGAAAATATCCCCCCCACCATTACACCACCACCACCAGCCTGCACAGTGGTAACAAGGCATGATGGATCCATGTTCTCATTCTGTTTACGCCAAATTCTGACTCTACCATCTGAATGTCTCAACACAAATCGAGACTCATCAGACCAGGCAACATTTTTCCAGTCTTCAACCGTCCAATTTTGGTGAGCTTGTGCAAATTGTAGCCTCTTTTTCCTATTTGTAGTGGAGATGAGTGGTACCCGGTGGGGTCTTCTGCTGTTGTAGCCCATCCGCCTCAAGGTTGTACGTTTTGTGGCTTCACAAATGCTTTGCTGCATACCTCGGTTGTAACGAGTGGTTATTTCAGTCAAAGTTGCTCTTCTATCAGCTTGAATCAGTCGGCCCATTCTCCTCTGACCTCTAGCATCAACAAGGCATTTTCGCCCACAGGACTGCCGCATACTGGATGTTTTTCCCTTTTCACACCATTCTTTGTAAACCCTAGAAATGGTTGTGCGTGAAAATCCCAGTAACTGAGCAGATTGTGAAATACTCAGACCGGCCCGTCTGGCACCAACAACCATGCCACGCTCAAAATTGCTTAAATCACCTTTCTTTCCCATTCAGACATTCAGTTTGGAGTTCAGGAGATTGTCTTGACCAGGACCACACCCCTAAATGCATTGAAGCAACTGCCATGTGATTGGTTGGTTAGATAATTGCATTAATGAGAAATTGAACAGGTGTTCCTAATAATCCTTTAGGTGAGTGTAGATATATACACATATCTGAAGCTATCTAAACAAAGAGTTTCATTCACCAAGGTCAATATGAGAGTGCAGGTGCATGCTTCCAAGGAGGTACATTTGGATTTTGTTCTTGTTGCTTTTTCAGTATTGGTAAATATATTGCAATATGAAGTAAAGGTATCAGAGTTGATGGATACAGCCTATTTAAAGGCAGAATGCAGCTTGTTTTATTTACCAAGGCGATTGAATGAGATACTTGATTCTTTTGACTGCCTGATGCCAAAAAGCACAATATAAGTACATCTCTTCCCATTTGGGAAACATATTCTCAAGAACAAGCTACAGACAGGGACAGGAATTATACACCGCTTTTATTTTTGTGACTGAAAGTTTTGTTTTATATACCTTGTAGATATTTTGTATACTTTTCTCTTGGTAGAATACCGAACAATACTTTGTTGAGTAGTGCTCTACTATCAATCAGTTTTTTTATTTTCCAATACATCCTGGGTTTTGCAAGTTACCACATTCATCTACTAGGTAGTTGAGTAACAGATTTATCAATGTTGTAGTGTAGATCTTTTTCTTAAAATAAATTATGTCCCCCCTGACTTTTGTGGGATTGCTAGGACTCATGGTTTCTGACTTGCACAAGAAAGTAAGGTACTTCAAAAAGATATCCTTGGCAATGGCACCAGAATTTTGATAGTCGTGTTATAGCCCACATTCTGTGAGGGCAAGATAAAGGAAAAAGATACATCCCAGTGTCATGTGAAAAGGACTCCATATTAGCAAGAAGTGCACAGACAAGTATATAGAGGAGTGTTTTATCTGAAAAAGAACTTCCATGTATAACACTTCCAATAAGGCTTGTTGAAATACATCTAAAGTGTCTGATTCCTGAAGTATAAAGTTGTCTCCTATATTTGCCATTGTAGAATACATTTCAAACACCATAGCAGTATTTTTCTGAATTGATACAAAGCATGAGAAAAGTTACTGTTTTAAGCACATACTTCAATGTTGTTGGTGTTTTCTTATAATTATTTATTTTTATTATAATTCAAAAGTGTTTTAATTATCATTGAAAAGTTGTGTATATGGTATGTTGACTAAGATATATACATATATACAAATAATAACATTTACTAATTATACAATTATAACAAGCAGATTCAATCAATACCCACACAATTAATACTTTGATATTGTTTGTATATACACACATATATCTGTGTATGTGTGTGTGTACTTTACATATTTGTTTTTTGTTCTATCGAAATCCTTCAACACGACCAATTCAATTTTTAAACATCACATTTTCTGTTTTACTACACATATGGTTGCTCTTGTACCTCTGTAATAGGAATGTATTGCAAGCATATATACTAGTAATGTGTAGTTTCAACAACAGAAAGCATTTATAACAAAAATAACCATATTGGTAAAATCGACTTTCTCTAAAGTTCACTTAATAATAGCCTTCTTATGAAAGCGGGCTGATTAGATTTTGGTCAGAACCTCATCATAGATAGATGACTAGGGGCCATCTATCACAAGGTTATTGCTACCATACACACCGGAAAATGAATCGTTTTTTATCTGGGGTACTATTTGTTATATTGACTTGAGCCTTGGTAGATTTAACAGCCACCCTGAGGAAATTTGTATAAGTGACTCCACCACAAGTAGCCCCACATTATGTAGAAAGTCACAGACATATACAGGGGCAGAAGGATATTAAAAGACACAATGAGGAATATACCCACTGCTTTCCAATTCGAAAATGCTACTTTTACAATCTTTGTCCAACGTGGAAAATAAAATAAGATAAAATAAAATAAACACACACATTTATATATTACACCAATATTCTCCTTATAATAAAAAACAATATATGTTTAGTGAATACACTCAAGTGTTAATGTTAATGATTGTATTGTGGATGCTGGATAATAATATGGAAAGAGATCTATCATTTCCTGATTGTTAGTATTAGATTTAGAAATCATTTGACCCTCAAACAGAACAATTTTCCATAAATTTCCCATAAAGACTGCCAACTGCAAAGCTGACATATGGGACAATTTCAAACAGGATTAGTTGCCTCCTCATCTTATCTCCTTATTAATGTGCCAATAATATGAGATAGTTGACTTCCTATTATAAGATGGAGAAAAGCACCAGATGTGGCATATGAGTTTTTGGGGTTAAAAAGTTTAACCAGTATCAAGTCTTCTGCAATATAATTTGTCCAGGCCCACGAGCAGGAGAATAAGATTGTGAAAGGGCTCAGGTGGTGAAATTGGACTAACAGTAAACCCAACAGATTTTAGGTGCTGAAGGCACAAAACTTGCAAGATTGGTGGAGCAGTTGGAGGTACAGTACCTTTCTAGTGAAGATTAAAAAAATAAAAAACCTAGATGATTGTTTTTTTTTGTAATGCACAACAAAACAAGTGTGCTGGGCTCTGTGAATGAGGCAAGCACAGATGTCTTCTGCAAGTAAAATATAGGTATGTATAAGCTGCTCCATTGTAGCATGCTAAGTGGACAGTCTACCAGGCTGGAGTTTGTACAATCAATAACCCATTGAAAGCAGCTGGACAACAGACTGGACTGGGATATTAATTCCAGGAGTTTCAAAGGCATATAGTGGGCTAATGAAGTGTAGTTGCACAGGAAACTATGGGAGTTTGAAATGTGGAAAAGACATTCAAAACAGCTCTGCACTTGGCAAGATCAAATCTAATGAATATAAGAGACATAGGGAAATACTGAGGAATTTACACATGCGTAGTCTCACACTAAAGCATCTGACAGAACTATTGTGATATTTAAGATATAGTGTTGAACAGGTTGCTGTTAACCATTATTGTAGCTTTACACCACAGATGTGGAGGTGGTGGTGGTGGTGGGGGCTTTTCACCTAAAATGATTTGCTGGAAGCAAGGAGATACACATCCACCCAGTAACAGAAACAAAGACACATTATGTTAAACCAACTGAATTTTATCTGTACAATGTTTTCATTCATGAATTGTGTGAATCAGTTGTCATTCACTTATCATTTAACTATTCTATCTGAGAAGGTGGTTCCATTTGTTTAAAATACTCCTGGTGATAATTCCTTAGGTTTCTATTCAGATTATCAACTACCATTCATCATTCCAAAGGACAAGGACAAAATTATTAAGAATCCTTTGAGATTCTGTATATAAAGGGGGGTAGGTATTGGGGGGGAAAGAGAGAGAGAGAGAGTAACTTACTACTGATTACTATTGTGATGACATTTTACTAATTTAATTTGTAGCCAAGGCCACCTTTTTAAAGTTGCTTGTAAGCAGTGTGAGCATATAAAAAAGGTGAGCCTTTTAAATAAAGTATAACAACTACCTGGAAAGATAGTTAGTTAAAAATATTTACCTAAGCTTCTTGTTTCACTGCTGGAAAGCCAGTCTTGCATAGGAATAATCATCACAGTTTTAATATACCTCTCAATGGAACCTCCCCACAAGGGAATCTCCAAATTTTCAAAAATACTTTTTAGGGCTATTATGTTTCAAGGTTCAATCTCATAAACCTCCACTGCTTCCCATCCTGTTAGTTTTAGGAACATAGGTTGAAGGTAGTACCAACAAACTCCATAATTCTACATTTCAAAAATAAAAATGGGAGCAATGAAGGGTAGAAAACAACATTAACACATCAAAGCTTTATAGCATGTGCTTCATGCACTTTTATACAATAATGTTACCTGACCACCGTTCAACTATAGAGAGTCTCTTGTTTAAATGTTCTCTACACATGGAAACCATTGCTCTGGACTTCTCTGCATAAAGAGTATGAGAAGCCTAAACGCAAGGCTAATCTTACTATGACCCTCCAGGTTTTGCCTGTCCCCTTTTGCTCCATTCCCCAGTTGATCTGCTCATGAAAAATAAATTGAGCCCCTGTTTTGAGTGGAATTAAAACACACATGGAGTCTCCACCATTACGACTGCTCTTGCTGTTTCAAAGTGCCTAAAAGACATAATTAACTTACATGTAACCCCCCTCCCAAGTTGCCCCCAAGTTAGGAAGTTGTTACAGCTGTGCTGACCAACATTTTAGAGTGATTTTGATCAGGTTTGTCATTTGTAATGTGTTGTTGAATGGTTTTTGGCACATTATAGGATAACTTACACCAGAGTGCAATGACTATGATACATTTTGTGACCGTTTTATCAACATCTAGTTAAAGGCAATGTTTATTTTTGTTTTTTTATCTTTGAGGTCTCAGAGAATATTTATATTTTCATGCGATAACCATCGGGCCTATGGTCTGTACATAATTTGAAGATGTACATCCATTTGTACATGATATATGTGTTACGACATGAAAATACAGAAGCTAGAACTAGCAATGTAATGAGTATAAAATACTCTGTGTCCAAATCCAGTTGTCTGTATTGTTTTTCTTTTGAAATCCATCTTGAAGACAGACATTTTATTGACTGTCGCCTATAATCCTATTACAAAGATCACTGATGATAAATGTTAGTAATGGTGATAAATATCACCCTTGTCACCATTTATCAGCAATTGCTTTTCTATTACACTACTGTTCATCTGAGATAAGAACATAAAATCATCAACTGAGTCACAAGAATAAAATTGTAAATCAAAGAGATTTCTCCTTATCCAATCAGGTTTGAAGAACCACGTCTTGGAGTCACCATCTTTATTAAGACAGTATCCCAGTATCCCAGGTTTATTGGCTTGTGCCATTCTTTGATTATTTTGTGGCACGATACTCGCTTGGAACAAGATCTGAATATCTTCCACAGTCTCAAAAGTGTTTTTTTTTTTTTTTTTTGTTCTAGCAGATATTACTGTTGTACACAACTTCAGACTTGAGTAATCAAATATTTATTTAGTTTTTTGGGGTGGTTTTGTTTTTTCTGATTTGTGATGTCTGCCCTGTACATATTATGCCGAATTTTCCAACATCATCCCGAACATGACATATCAGTTTCTTCTCCTTCTTCTTTTGATAATTTTAATTTATGTATATCATTATTATTATTAATAATAATGAAAATAAAAAGTGTGAAACAAAATAGTATTTTTTTTACATCTATATTAGGTATGGGACATGGTAAAAATAACAAAATTAAATTAAACCACTCTTTAGTGATAAGTGAACCTTAAGCCACAGAACATTTCCTGTTTCTTCTTATCTGATAGGATCCCTCCTTGCTGACTGCTCTCTGACTTTGTTATATATAGAACTGATTGATGTTTTTACAGCATGCCTAAAGCAATAGTTGTTTTCCATATTTAACATTATTTAAGCTCACAACCACCAGCGCTGCCTAAACTTAAAATGTTACCATTACCAAAAGGATTGCTTGAAAATGTTTTGGAATCATCCTTTTCTATTTTAAGATGGCTGAAGGTCTTACATTTTTCAATGAGATGTCTCATATGGACACTTTTACTTCAAATTTAAGAAAACAATTAGTCCAAACTAATCTGTATCTGTTCTAGAGGCACAATTTAATATACATAGTTTGAACAAAATTGCCTTAAATCAGTGATGTATGCTAAATGACACTTTATTCAGTGCTCCTTTGTTTGCTGTGTGATTTCTGTGCCTTGAAGCTACTTTGTTAGTCAGTGAACTTCGAATTCCTGCCACAAAAGCAAGTTTATTCAACATGCCTGATTTACATATCGCCGTTGGGTATTGTTGCAGTTGATGACATCATTCCATTCTACCCCAAACAAGCATAGCTGTCTGTTCTTTCCAAAGGTGTCCAACCATAATAACATTTTGTGGTTACTCTTATAATGTCCCCCTAGAAATCTAGATTATTATTATTTGTATTATTATTAGTAGTAGTAGTATTACTACTACAGGATGTTCTATAGAATTGCAGTCAGCAGTTACACACTTTTAAATACTGACATTTCTAACCTTTCATAGAAAGTTTGCATGGATATATATATATATATATATATATATATATATATATATATATATATATATATATATAATGTACATATAAAAACAAAATCCTACTCGATTTAGTGGGCTTTGAAGTCTAA
This sequence comes from Amia ocellicauda, assembly GCF_036373705.1. NCBI lineage: Eukaryota > Metazoa > Chordata > Actinopteri > Amiiformes > Amiidae > Amia > Amia ocellicauda. The sequence continues at coordinate 26,274,586 of NC_089862.1, read as the reverse complement.
TTAAATAATATAATATATTTACTTCATAACAGGATGAGTGATCTATCTTGACAGGAACTGTACACAATTAAGATTCAATTATTTGCACATCAGAGAGATTTGTGGCCCTGATTTAAATTGATAACTATGTCTCAAGGGGATTTCATATGAGCAGCAGATACAATAAATTAGTAAAACAACTGCAATAGGGTTTCAAGGTTTGGAAACGAAAGATAATTGGAATCGACACAATTTGGCAAGTTTAAATTGGTCAATACTACTACTACTACTTCTGCTCCTATACTAGTTATTGTTACAACTAGTAAAACTAAACCACTGCATATTTCGACAATAGGGGGTACTCGTCGTACTTGTTAGATGCCTTCGAACTGACAGGAGTAATCAGCGTAACGGGAAGAATGATGTATTATAAATGTAGCATTGCACTTCATCACAGAGATGTATTTTAGATCTTGAAGATGCAAAGAACGCAATAGTGCACTTTAAAAAAAAACCCACATCCCTATTTATTTATTTATTTTTTCTATTTTTACTCCTTCATATAACATTGTTTTCCCCTTTTCCCTTCTGAAACATTTAACATTATGGTCTGTCTTTGCGAGAATGCTTCCGAGCCGCACATTGCTCCGCAGCCCGCATGTTTAAAGTGGGAGCTCCGCCGAGCGACTTGATCTCGGGGAGTGCGTTGATCCCCGGGCAGTGACGTCACCTCTCCATCCCCTCTCGGTGTCTCTCCCCGGCGCTCGCAGTCTGTGTTTGACTCTCGGCAGGAGAGCCCGTGTCTCAGCTCTAGTACCCTGAACTACACATCTTTTTCTTTTCCAGCACACTGGGTTATGAAGACAAAACACACACATACGGGAGATACCTGCTATTTTCAGCTCCGAGTCCGCTGCCAGATCCGTCCCTGCCATATTTGGGTTGCTTTCTTGGGCTAAAGAAGTCAGACATTCGCGATCAGATAAAGAGGAGAGAAAGAACAGAAAAAAGAGAGAAAGAGAGAAAAGAAAAGAAAAACAGACGGTTGCTTAGATGGTGGATTATTTCGCTTCTGCTGTAACTACATTGGATGTAACTAGCGACGATATTGACACGCAGAAGAGAGAGACAGAGGTTTGACACTCACACATTCAGAATGGTGTTAAGGTATTTTTTGTCTCTTTTATATTACTATTGTGATGGTGAGTCGCTGTTGAAGTGGGTGAGCTTCTGTTTAGCAGTACTGACTTGCCTGGAGGGGACACGGTTTTGTAGTAGTATCTGTGCGTGCAGAGGCTTTTCCTTGCTTACACGTTGTATTCATTTATTGCTATTACGGGACGATCTTACACATGCATTGACTGTGGATGTGTGTATTTATTTGGGGTTTCAGAAAGGTTACAGTTTCAATGAATGTTTGACGATTTTAGGCGTTCAATACTTTCGAAGTTGAGAGCTGTGTAAAAAACAGAATGCATGTCGAGAATGGGAGAGAATCTATATATATATATATATATATATATATATATATATATATGTGTGTGTGTGTATGTGTATCTCTATATATATATGTCTATCTTTATCTATATATCCATATCCGTGTTTTGTTTACCTTTGGGGTGCGATTGTACAGTTAGAACGTGGAATGTGTGTATGGAATGATTGTTCATAATTCGAAAATCCCTCTTTTTATAGGAATATAAATGCATGCTTCTGTTCGATTTAGTCTCACTTGAAACAAACGTTAGCTCCTGAGATTAGCCGTTTCCTATTATGTTCTCAATCATAGCAGGTACGATTGCTATTCTAATGATTATTATTACTGTGAAGGAAAACAACATGTGGATAGATAGACAATGTAGGGAATCTAAGCACAGGCAAGTGTTACTTATCAGGAGCGGATTCTTCCACTTGTAACAGACGTAGCAAACGTGACGCGATGCTTCTGCAGAGTGGATGGAGTTTCGCGATATTGTTTTAATCCCTCGAACCTCCTAATATTAAAATACAATCCCGTAGCGTAACCACATCAGGGTTTACTAGTGTATGACGTATGATTTCAACAGAAAATAGTCGATTTAATCTTGGTCCTAATTTGAATTCACAGAGGATGAAATGTCCTGGTTGTGATTATAGTTGAATTAGTACTTTTGTAACGCTCAGTTTTGGATCACAGATTCAGTTCGGTTTTCTCAGATGGTTTCTTATACCAAGAATGATTTTGTTTCTTTAGTGAGTTTCAAACATACACTCATGCAAGCCAACATGGGACTGGAGACGGCAATGGGACTAAACTTGTCTGAGGCGTGAAAGTGCGTTGCTTTTTCTATATATTCAGATTTGCATTGGGCACAGGGTTCGAGTGGTTTGATGTGTGAGTTAAAATTGGCATTTTTTTCAGGAGCTATCTCATTGGTTAAAAAACAACAACTAAACTTTGTAGAAGGAATCCAGGCGTCCACTTGACGAATATAGGACTGCCACAATGTATCCCACGGACTATAAAGTACAAACCGTCTGCAAAATTAAACATTTCCTTTCAACCGCAAGGTCAAATAGGGGATTGACCCGAAATAAACCCCTCTGAGTCTGTCAGATAAGCCCACTCCCATGCCTTAAACAACACATTCATGTATTGAATTATGTGAAGATATATACATTTAAAATAAGTAAGTGAGTAAGTATAATTTGACTCAAACTGTTGTATAAGCTAACTAAACCAACTAGTATCAGTAGTAGTGTGATTATTTTAATGAAACAGGCTTGCATTTCTTTAATACGTTTAAAAGGTGGGTCGTGAGGGTAGACATGATCTCAGAACCATTGTATTTGTCATGGAAAAGTACTGTTTATGACCATTAGTCAAATAGTACCAGTGTAAATAGCAGATTACTGTGTAAAATGGGTATTGTTTTGAAGGATCAGTGATGGAAGAAACAGGTAAGAGGTGGAGACTGGACTACACCGGCGGCTTGTAGAGCAGTTGAGCCACTAGGGGCTTTCATAGCCTGTACATTGACTGCAGCATCCAAGCAGGGCATGCATTACCAAGAAATAGCCTGTGTTTAGTGTTAGAGAAAGCTGGAAGAAAACCTGATCTTCAACCTCTCACTTAATATAAGTGCTTAATTAAACTAGCAGCATCAATGATGCCTTGGAAACCTTTATTTGATTTTGTACTGAAAACATGACATTTCACCTCACTTTCAGCTTTTTAAAATAGCTTTACTCTGTCTAAATTAATATACTTTCATAAGTGTATTAATTTACAGCACTAGACATATAATCCTACACATTTTAATATTGAGTGTCTGGGATTGAAGATGACTAATCTTAGCTGTCTAGTTTTTATTTTAAAAAGGATTAAAATGCACTTCCTATGAATAGGATCATATATTATTGTGTGTTTTCCGTACATGAACGTTCAGACAAGTCTTTTTAAGGGGATGATGAAGAAAATCAACCACACCATGAATAATAACATGCATTATAATTGTAGATTTTGTAATTAGGTACATATTTATATTATTGTAATATATCTTGTTCTCCCCAAGAAACTTAACAAATAATACACATTCTAAGTTTTAAAGGTTGCAAATGAAAAACATGCCCTAAAATACTCAGTACTTTAACTGATCTGTGTTGGCATGCATGAATTCACCCAAATGAAGACTGAATAATTTGAATAACTGCCACAAGAAGGAATGATGTAGGTATTTGTTACTGTGATTGTTAAGGAATGTAAAAAATAATGGAGCTTTTTCACTAGCAGCATAAACGCATGAGCTGTGAAGTGAACCACTCGCGGATTTGCAAGAAGTCCCTTTTCAATTTATTATGCATTGTTTTATCCATTAACATGGCCTCACTTTTAGTGAGAAGAGTTAAAAGGTTAAAAAAGCGCAATAAAGGGAGAGATTGGTGAGGTGTTTAAAATGTCTTGTAAGTGCTGTGTAAGTGAGTGTATGTGTTGTGGAGCAGGCTTTAGTTTGCCGATAGTCAGCACTTTTAACATGCACACTAAGCCAGCAGTACAGGCTTTTTCATAGGTTTTACAGATTCTGATTCAATCAATTAGTAGTTTCCCAATTTGACATAGAGCAATTAGAGCCGTTTCACTTACACGGCCACTTGGTCGATTTCCAATTTTGCAGTTGTGACAAGCCAGGAATTTTTCAAACAAACACGCACACGAAAGAAAAAACCATCTATGTTTTTCTCCCTCTCTTCAGTTCTCTGTATAAGTAGTAGAGAAAAACATAGATGACTCTCAGCTTCTTGTAAAGCAGTCAAAAACACTTTAACACCGAGAAAGGTCTTACGTGATATGTAACTGTAATAGAGTAATGTTTATTTTTTCATATAAAGAATGTATTGGAACCTATAATGGTTTCCTGGCCTTCTAGAATATACAATTCCACCCACTGCAAGAGGCTTTTTATAATTTGTTGTGCACAGAATCTGAAATCTGTGCACAGAATCTGTTGGTTAGTGTTACAGGGAAGCTGTTCTGGGTTGTGTACTTTATATATTGTGTCTTTATGTTAAACGAAAGGCAAACGATAATGTCAACGGTTTAATGGGTTTCCGAACAGTATGCAGGTGTTTTGTTGCCTCCCTGGTCTGCACCTGGTATGCTGAAAATACATTGTGTGGTGCAGTAATCATGGGAAATCTAAAGTTTACATTGCGCACAAATACAGATTTTCACTTCCTCATTTAATTCTGTTCCTGTGCCTTTTAGAGTGAAGCATGAAAACAAATGTTGATATGAAACCGTAACTGGCACATCAGAGTGAAGTCACTATTTAAAAATATTCCTTCATCAATTATCAATGATTTACCAAGAACGAACAGAACAGAAAATAAAAATTGCTTCACCCTTGGTTTGCTGCACTGAAAGCTTTTGAAGTGAAAAAAAAAAAAACAAGAAACATAAGAAGGATTACTTAGAATAAGACTTGTTTTTTAAGAATTGTTTTATAAAGCCATTTCGGTCTACCCTGTTTTTTTTTTTTTAATGTCTGAATGCATTTTAAAAAATAGCATTACAAATATCAAAGCATTTCAGTTAATTGTTTGTATTTTATAGTTTTTTAGGTAGTTTTCTCTCCCATTCAAAATATATGCATTATCACAACATAAAGGTTTTGATTTTTTAATTGTGTCTTGCTTTTCATGTGTATTTGTGCTCACATTCGAAAAATCCGTTTTCATGTCACCTTTTTGCTGCAACCCGCATGTGACTTAGGACGGCTAATGATCCATGAGTGCTGTACAATCTACTGCAGCCAACATCAGTTTTAACCCAATGAACCTAACAAGTGGATTTTATGGAGCTACTAAATGCTAGAAGATGGGGGAAAAAGGCTTGGCCCGTCTCTGCCTGGCTTCTCTGGATGAATGCGCAGTACACTAAAGACATGTTTTCTTTGATTTGGACAGGTAAACAAGCCTAAGCATATTATCCCTCATAAAAAACTATCAAAGAATCTGATTCTTGTGGTGCTCTAGCCAAGATCAAAAGCCAAGACTCCAGTAAGCTACCGTCTGATTCGTTGGCACTGCATAATATGTGGCTTTATCTGGCAAATTGCTGAGGCACTTTTACCATCAGAAAATTATTTTTTCCATAGAGCACAATATTTGGATTACCGAAAGGATCAAGCAAACAAAGTCTGTCATTAAGATTTAACTAACATGTGTGAAAGCAAACATTTAGTATATTGAAGGTCAAGTAACAATTACTTCTACCCAAGTAGTCTTCTACCCAATCTCTCAGTATGATCTCCTTCATTTCTGTTCCAGCCAAACTGCGTCTCATGAGCCGAGTGACTGTTAAGGTCAGACGAACAGCCATCTAATGAATCTAGTGCAGGGAGAGGGACTACTCAAAATATGACCAATGGTTAACTTATTTTAACAAATTATTTGCATTCCAATGTTTTCTCCAGCACATTCATTTGGCCTGAGTATTGTCTTGATTTACTCCCTTCCTTGATGTCTTGACCTCTGTGTACAGTGCTTATTGTTTAAATTCATTGAGTGGAAATGCATCTTCATGGTATTGACTTTCTGTGGAGGAATGCTATTATTTTATCAATAATTAGTTTACCTTGTGGTTTAATTAATACATAGACCTTAATTTCAGTGCTGTGTTTCCATTGGACACATACATTGCTCTGTTACAAATGTTTATCTGTATCTGCCATGAAGGGCTTTTAATTTGGTGTGTAGTGTGTTGTAAAGATCCTTGGCATTAAAAGGAACATTCCTCATTTTATTTTCTTACATGCTTTTAATTTGTAAAAATTGTACAGGGAGAGAAATTGGTCCCTGAAGTCGTTGGCTCGCTCTCTAATGCTTTCATGCTTCTGAGAAGTTTCCTCAACACAATTTCAATCAAACACAACACAGACTCGAAATCAAAAAGGGGGTGTATAGCATAGCTGCTTAGCTACTTCCCATTGCAGCTGTCCTTCCCTTAAAAGATTAGGTTTCAGCAGAAGTGATGGATGTCTAATGCCTGTAGCCAGTTGTGGGGGGTTTGCACCGAGGTCAGTAGTGCTGTCGAAGGTATGGAATTTACTGCCTGCCCTCCATTTCCCAAACTCCAGTTGGGTCTGTCTGTGAGCAACAGGGTGTGATCCCTCATGACAGTGATAGCAATAATAAAAGGAACAGGCTTTCTTTATTCCCACATTTCAGGAAAAGGAACATACAGGAACATTAAAACACAAATACTTTAATTAATACAAAATAGATGTTCTCATTATACACACACACACACACATATATATATATATATATATATATATATATATATATATGTAGTTATACTTGATTTATCAGGAAAGAACATGAAAATACTGTAATATGCAGTACTGAGAAAACAAAAAACGCTCAGATAGTCATTATAGTAAAGTACTAAATCAAACAGAAATCATGGAAATGTCCCTTTATTAGTTATTCATTTCAGACAGTAGTATGCCATGTGACAGTGGGCATCTTAAAATGCTACAGCCATACTTACTTTGAAAGGTAGAGAAAGTAACTGCTCAAAAACGGCAAATTATACATTCTTACCACTCACTTCTCACTCCTAAACTAAGGGAGTTAATGGGACCCTCAGAGGCAGGGAACAGTTTGAACCCTGCCTCAGCAGCTGTTTCTTACACACAAGGCTGACGCAAAGTAGCTAATTTCAAATCTGGTTTTACCTGTAAAAAGAACACAGCATATGGCGTGAAATTAAAAATTTAGAATAAAATAGAGAGGCTGTGTATGTTGCAAGTCAGTATATCTTTGGATCACTGTTGTTCAAGGAAAGGGAAGTGGATATCTGCCAGATATGTGAAGCCAGTGCCACTTGCTTGTCCAATTTCCAGCTTTATATCACTAAATACTCTTGGCCTCAGTGTTTGATAACCAGTATTTTACCAATTAAGCTTTGTTCATGTGTTATTTCTAATTTTATATTTAAAGGGAAGATGCTGAATTAATATATGTGTTTTGTATGTATGCTTCATACATAACTGAATTCTTTGTAAGGCATTGTCATCAGTACAATGTTTAAAATCCATGAGACTCCTTTTGGAAGGCAATTTCAAGGCAAAACGAAGACACTTATTCTGATGGAATATATTTTAACGCAAAATAAGAGCGATTTCAAAAGTAATAGCATCCATCCTACAAATAGGCTGTATCTATCCTGCTTTACACCATAAAATATAATGCTGTAATTATATTCAACACTCCACCATTATTTTGACAGCATCTTTTCTCATGTGTTGAAAGTGATGTATAATTAATACCCATTATTTTTATAGTGTGATACAGAGGGGACATTTGAATCCTTGATGAGTTATACAAACTTTGAATATACTGTGTTAATAACTTTAACTGTCAGTGCTCTAGTTTGAGTATATTCAATTAATGCAGTCTGCTTTCCATAGATTCATAATGATATGTATGTACTTGAGCCATATGTAAAAAACAGATGGCCCTGTGGTTACTCAGCATCACTGAAAATATTTTATTCTGTGTTTTGGGTTGGCAACTGCCGTTTAAAAAGCTTTCTGAAACAGTTTCTTCAGCGAAAATAAATAAAAAATAAATAACTAAAATGTTCAATTCAGGGTTATGAGTCATAGTTTGAATTTTGTGGCTTTTCTTACAGTAATTATTATAGGTTACTTTGAAGAACTGAAGTGGAACTAAAATGACTTCTCATTTTAGTTGTAATGACTGCCATTTGAAGTAAAGTGACTTCTGCAGTCAGTGAAATGGCTCCGGCTGTTCGACCATAGCATCCCAGTCTTACTACACTGCTGTGTTACCTCCTATCCCCACAGTAAACTCTGGGATGTACGGATGCCATTTTATTTATTTTTTGGTTTGGTTAGTTAAGATGCTGCCAGGCCATGTTGGTTTTTCCATTTGCAATGTTCTATTCATTTCAACTGAAGGAAGCTTAGCAGCTTTAAGAAGGATTACATGATGAATGTGCATACAGTGATGCAATGTATTCTCTTTAGGGGGCTGCCATTCTTCCATAATAAAACAATATTACCTGGACTGCTGTTGCTTTGCTCTTTTCAATGACACAATAAAAGGTGGTTTAAAATGTGTTTGCATTTTGCTGTGGATAAATAATGCTACAGATCTGCATTCCAAAGCCCTATGTGTATTTCAACAATCTATAGAATTAACTAATATATACCATAACAAAACATCATCATCCAAAGGTTAATCTTTAAAATGGTTAATCTTAAACTGCTAGTGTCTATGTTGTGTTGATTTTTAAAGTATTAACCCTGAAGATTTTCAAGTGATTGCATCATGTCAGTAGATAACATAGACGGTCCCTGTTTATATTTAGTTGTGAAGCAAATATGTCTCAGATGACCCCTTAGTGTATTTATAGGAAAGCTGCCTATACATTTCTTGGTTTACCAGCCATACTTGTACAACATGGATTGTATAAACCTTAAAGCATTCTAGTAGGTTGCTTATTTTACATTGTTGCACATGGGATAAATACCTCCTTTTTTCTCCTAACAAGTGGCTTGGGGCATAGCTGTTGAAGGCACCAAAATGTAGCCCATAATACAGTGGAAATCAAGGATGGCTGTTTCAATAGGAAACTGGGGAATTCCACGATAAGGCAGTGTTGGTTCTAACAAATCTAATTGGCACTTTTATGGGGACCTCCTTATTTTGATCCTGAAGAGTGTTTCACAATGTGTTGCCGGAGGCTTTTTCACAATCTTGGATTTCTTTAAGAACTGGTAAATTAAGCTCAACCAAAGCTTAGTAAAATCCATTGTTACCAGTTTCTAGGGTGATGTTTCCATCTCTAATTGCACTGAGAGGCCCTTTGCTGAAAACCATTTTGAAAATAACAAGGTTAATGTTTGCATAGCCAGTGCCGTCTAAAGTTACAGAGTTCCTCTGTGTTGTGCTCAATATCAATACACCAGTTCCTACTGCCTATTTGCTGAGAATTTAATATCAAGAGGTCTTCAATAGACTTTCTAAATAAAATTGAGTCTAGACTCTTGTATTTTGTATATATGCTGAAAAAAGCTTTCTATTATCTGAATTGTACAATAACTACAGTATATATATTCTCTTCGGGAGAGGGCTGACTGTCCACATGCTTTGAATGTCTGTGTAAGAACAGCCCCTGAGATTGGAATCCTTATGTGTGGTGATGCTCTGACATTTCTGACCTGATCTGAGCTGCACAGTGGTGAGAGGATTGGCAGCGAGAAAAGAAATACGGTAATCAACTGCTGATCCCACAGCCTGCTGGTGATCAAAATGGGGATTTAACATGCACAGGGTCCTGGGGGAGACCATGGCTCAGCCAGCTTTACAAACTTCTTCAGAACACAGCAGAGAACACTTCTCAAGCCTAGAACAGAAAGTACACCTTGTAAAGAGAAGGTTTCATGCTAAGAAGAAGACAAGGAAGAATTAGTACTATTACTATACTGATATTATCATCATAAGTTCTTACAATGAAGGTTTCAAAGGTGCTGTATAGATTTAGCATTGTAGTCGTTGATGTTTTTTTTTTTTTTTTTTTTTTTTCATTTGTAATTTTCCCCCTCAAGAGTTAATCTGTATTGGTGTCAAGATGGATTACTTGGCATGAATCTGGGAAAGGCCTGTGTGAGAAACTTTTGAACTGTTTCCCAGGTTAGGTTACTAATGAGACACAGCAGAACGAATAGGGAAGTGATAGCACGGCAGACATCCGCGGTGACTTGTGGCAGTCCTCTTAGAATGCTCTTTTTTTTTTAACATATATAATATTGATTAAAAAAAAAACTTTATAAGTCCTGTTTTCTGAAGGAGTGGTTCAAAAATGATACGTTTATGAAATATGTGGATTTTACAGCTCTGATTTTCAGATTTTCAAAAAGCTTTTCACGGTTTGATAATATGTCAATACAGTCCTTCCTCTCTAGTGCTTTGTTCGTTTTTGTTTTGTTTTGGGAATTTTCCCAACCTTTATTATGCTTTGCTGAATACTCCGCCATAAGGAGAATCTCTTGGAAAAGCATTGTGTGGTGCTGCCTGACTGCCAGTTGATGCAGAAGGCACTAGAGAATTACATATTATTTTTTAACCTGTTTAAATTGGGTTTGTTTCACATTGAAAACTGCAGTGAATAAGGAAGACATGTCAAGTCTGAACACCATTTTAAAATTACATTTCCTTCAGATATATATATATATATACATCATAACTGTTCTTTTGTTTAGTGCCCATGGTGATATAACGACAACAATAGGGGGAGGGGGGAGAATAACATGAAAAGAAATATGAAAGCCAACAGCAAGAGACCCATGCCAATAATGTGAGCATTTAGACCAGTTAGGCAATTTGACCTTTTCTGTTAATTTCACTATGCCCATCTGTCATAGCAGGTTACGCTGCTTTCCATCCAATCACAGTGTCCATCTGCAGTGGCTGTGTGATGCTGCCGCCATTGTGTACCCAGTCAGAGCAGCAGACACGGTTGTGCTTTTCAGTTCCTCTGAGGGAGAGTTTACATTTCTGGGATGAGGTTTTCATTCATGGAAATAATGCAGCTTTTAATGTTTTGCAGTTAAAAATATATATTGTTTAATCCATGTGTAAATAACTTGCTTATATTAGTATTAGTAGTGTGATTTATTTCCCTTCATAATGTTTAAATAATGCAATATTTTATTTTAATCAGGCTGCATTATTATACTTTTTTTTCACTCTGCAGAGCCAAGTACAGAATAATATGCCCCCAAGGATAAATGAGTCATGCATTTTAACCTGATTCTGTTTCTTTACATCAGATTGTCTAAAGAATACTATGAGGAAATAGTGTCTTCATTAGAGAAGACTTAGCTTTTTTTTTATTATTTCTTGCAATGAGTTCTGCTCTGGAGGTTTCCTTGAAAAGGTTTCTCGAACATCGCAGTTTCAACAGGGTATGATCATCTCTTCACCTCTATTTTTAGAAGTAACTCACATTCATGGTGCTTCTCAGACGTTACTGTAATTTATGCTTTTCCTCGACTCTACTGTTAGTTGTTTAGCTTCAATTGCAGAGAAAGATGCATAAATCCATTTTGTCCAGTTTTAAGTTTTATTTGTTGGCTTCCTCTTTTCTTTCTGCATTTCCATATGGATATGAACAACATGGTTTTGAGAGGGGAAAAGCAAGAAGCTGGTTGCAAAGTGATTTTTAAAGCCTGATATATGTCACTAATTTTGCATTTCCCTTTCTAAGACTGAGTGAGATTTTAGAAATTACTTTAAAAATCAACATCCCCTCTTGCCTCTTTGGAAAATCACGTTGAATATATTTAGCTGAACTCTTCTGTGTCATGCACAATGCTTCTCATATTACACTCTTCACTATAGCTGACATAAAACAATTTGTATCCGAAATATAGCTCAATTTATAATACCGCAGACAGTTGGAATCTGTTTGAAAATTGATTGAGTCATTAAAAACTCTATAGTTGCAGATGCTTCTGTAAAATTTAAGACCTATTATTTTAAATGGATCTAATTTACTCATAGTTTAATTAGGTTAGCTGTGTGTTCAGTTCAATAAAATGTTTTATATGGAGAAATTTAGGAAAAGCCATGCTATTAAAGTTCAAATGACTGCCCCCATTCAACATAATCTGTGTGCATCTTCTCTGTAAGAATTGTGATGTTCCTTCATTCATTCTTTCGTACTGAGTAGTAGTTATCTAGGAGAGATGCTTACTTCTTAAACTGTTTCATGGATTTTAGATTTATAACTTTATGTATCAGTCATGCTTGCCTGTCTTTGAAAGGTAACTTAAAAAAATAATTACAGTATAAAATTGTTTAGTGTATTCCTACTGTCATTACAAAATGGTAGTGTGGTTTCTGAGTCCGATTTCCTTAAGATATTTTTTTACCATCACTCAGCAGTTCAGAATTAACAGCAAACCGATATCTTTATGTCATCGTGATTGTATTCCGATGGTTGGAAAGTAATATTAAAACAAATGGTTTGCTTAAAAAGTGCTTCCACTTACATTCCCTTAAAATGTACATATGTGATTCATAAACTGACCTTAGTGCGTATGCAAAAGTTGTTTATTTTATGGTTGCCAGATCTATTACTCAAACTGTATTAAAAAAAGAAAAATATATACATCTAGCTGTTTGCCAGTTAGAATTCAGAGAAATAAGCTCACCATTCATAAAATATGAAGCATACAGTTACATAGACTTTTCGTTTATTAGAGCCAGTCCATTTATTGTAAGAAATAGCCTATAATAAAATTCACTTCCATTTCCCTTATACTGTTAGTGGTGTTGTTTTAATAACATTTCAACAAATTTAGCATTTAACATAACTGCAAAACTATAAAGGCAAAAGTGTGTTTGGAAATACACGTTTCATAGTTTATAATAAGGATCCTATGCCTTTAAGTGATGGTCATATTAACAGTGGGAAGCATATCTAATTACCCAGCCGACCGTATGGTGACAAACAACAATAACAACACCAACAAAAAAATCCCATGAAATAATGGCTGTACAGTGCAGTGTACAAATACATAATTATTTTCATCATCTTACACTGCATTATTATTGTCTTTCAAGCAAAGCAAGATATAAAACAGTGTCTTATAAATAGCCTTGCTGTTGTTGGCTTTTGTGCCACATTAGAATTAGAAAGCTATGCAAAAGGGACTCCTTATGCCCTGCTAACTGAACGCATGTTGGAAAACTTCCAGAAAAAATGGAAGACTATTGTGGAAAGCTGGCATTGATTTTCTGCCGGCTGAATCCTCAGCATTCTGGGTTGCCAGGCTGATTGCTGAGTCTTGTGTGTACAGTTCGAATATTGAATGTTTCCAGAGCTCCTGCAGTCTCAGTGTCTCTGCTGGAGGGCTTTATTTGCATGGTGGCCTATATAACGAGCTGAAATGCAACTGCTTTCTCTGGCCTTGTTTTACTGGACTGGATGCAGGTGGTAACGATGTGAACCAATTCATGTGTTTGTTTGTTTTGTTTTTTTAAATAGAGAAATTCCTCTCAAATTTCAGGATCTCCAAGAAGAGGCCCGGGACAAACATGAAGGATACTGGGGACATTGGGGTTTAAAATATGTGACTTGAGTCCAAGATATTGCAGCTGCATATTATGCTTTGTTGCATTCTTCTATCAGTTCTCACCCTGTTACCTGTTATTCTGAATAGGCCTAGATACCTTTAGATGTTACAATGGTTAAGAAATATCAGTTAAAGCATTTTTAGCAAGAGGACCCTGCACCTAGAACTGTAAGAAGTGTATTTTATGTGACTTAGAAGTCTCATGGTGTATTTGCTTTTGCTGTTCTCGAACTCTGTCACTAACTGAAGGTCTTCAATGTGGTATCTATATGTAAAGGACACTGAGGTCATATTTTTGTTGACACAGTCTAGATGAAGATTCACAATGGTACATTCAGAGAAGTCTACCCAGAAATGCAACACAGACATCCAGTGAAAAGAGAAGAAATGTAAAGGAGAGAAAAAGATCATTCAGCCCCAGCCAAATGACAAATTTGACACACCAGAACAGTATTTAATAGCAGGTTAGCTTTAGAGAGAGGGTGGAATCCACTGCCAGCAATAATCCACCATCATGCTTTGTGTTGGTGAAAGCTTTGATTTGTACTGGCCCTCAATCACTGTAGCCAGAAATGATTACTTTTGACAAATTCAGTTATTGTGTTTTGTAGGTTATGGTCTTTAAATCATTCTGTAAGTGGTTAGTACTGCTGGAGTTATAATGAGTTTTTTTTTTATTAAACCTAATACCACATATGCCACATTTATGTTTTCATTTATTTTAAATTATAACTCAAGCAATACAAATAATATTCTGTATTACTTGAAAATATATTTGTATTATTATTTCACCCATGTGTTACTTTTACAAAAGCAACATTGGGACCTTAATATGATTTTTTTTGTTTTTTTGACTATTCACTAGTTTTTACTAGTTCAAACGTGGCACACAATGTACACTGAAAAGTTTCTAAATACAACATAATATTAATTGGCCTGAAGGTAGCTATATTCACAATAAATTCAGTATTGATGTGTATTTGGTCTAAAATGTGAGTTTTTTTTTGTTTTTGTTTTTTTAAGATGTTTCCTTAAATATTTGTTTCAATTCACAGTTTCAATTTTTGCCTTCTGTGTTCATTTTGGAATTCAACATGTAATGCATGTGTTGAGCCTCCTTTAAGAGATTGTCTTTGACTTGATAAACAGAATTTAGCTGGATGTATTTCACAGCTTTTTCTTTATTGTTTTTACACGTATAGGCTAATATATGCAAACCTATATTTTCAAATTGTCCTCAGAAGTGATAAAAAAAAGTCCAGACCTTGGAACATATAATACCAGCGATCCTATTAATGGGATAGTTGTGATAACCGTGTACACATTGTCCTCCACAATGATATCTTGATCTCTCTTTCCATCCCTCCTGGGGGTTTAAGTGCAGCTCAGCCTGCGATCCCCGCAGTGCTGTTTATCAGTGATGTACTGGACAATTTTAATTTTCAAACGGTAGTGAATTCCCTAGTGTAAAATGACTTACAGGGGGCTTGTTCTAGATTATACCACTGCACTGTAACCCGAGTGATTACTCTTGTCATCACTTGAACAGGGGAAACTGCTTAGCACATGTTTCACAACATTAAAAGGCAGGGGGATTGTGGTGTGAGTGAAAAATGTGGTGAAAACAGCCATTGCAAAACAAATAATTACAAGTTTTTCTTGTGGAAATGTTTATTAAGTCGTAATTACCAGACTGGCCTCTCTGTTTAATTGCTAATCCTAGGGGCAGTGAAAGTGTAGTAACCTTTTAAGGGTGAGTATACCTATTACCAGTCAATGTTAAAGAACTAAATTCTCACTTTGAATATTATGCTGGGCTTCTCGTCAGACAGTCCTTTCACTCAAGATCTCAAAGTCTGTGATTTGACAAGAATATTCTAAGTGCTTCAAACTACTTTAATCCCAAAACACAAAAAAAGATAGTGTTAGGAAGCTTAGCTGGTATTGTTTCCATAGCAACTAGCACAGAATCATGTGCAATAGAAAGGATTAAGAATTCTCTGTTTCTTTTTTACCAATGAATATGCTCTTTAAATCTCAGCGTTGACATTGCCGAGAATACGTTATGTTTGATGTTTATAGATAACTAATGAGAAGCTTACGACTGATTTTCTTCCACTGAGGAGAGATGCATGGGACCACTAATCAAATGTTCCCACACCGCTATTTTTATGATTGTTTTAAAGATGGGAGATTTTGTGGATATAAATATCTAACTATCTGCCAATTTATAAATTTTTAATTCGACAGGACAATGTGGTTAGGACAGTCTCTTAGACAGCTAGGCAAAAATACAAAGCTGTATCTTGCTTTTCTTTAGCACAACACAGCCTTCGTTGCTCGTATCAGCAGTTTTCATTTGTTTAAAGCTAAGTATGTAAAATTAATTAATCCACTAGACAATAGACTTTTGAAACTAAAATGGAGAGATTCAGATTGAACAGTTTTAAAACAGGGACACACTGAATTATACATTGCACATTGGATCACTGTTCTTTTGCCTTTGCATTTGTGTTTGTGTGGATAAGTGTCCCATGGAACTGTCAAGTGTTGGGTAGATAGCTATGAGAAATATTAATCAATTATGTAGGTTATGTAGTTATAATACATTATATGGGCTACAGTTGTGGATAACAGCATGCCATACAAGCTGAGAATATGTCTCTGCATTGTGGAAACCTTATAAAAACACATGATAGTTCAAAAGTCTGTATTTGTTTGCTCTTCATATTTATGTCACTGTTGGAAGGGATTTAATCCAGTAAAGTGCTTCAGTCTAATGTTGTCTTTGACTACAAATCATCCTTCTTTTCAGTAGTTTTTATAAATCAATTTGTGGAAGATAATACGATCATAAATACTTAGCTTTCTTATACAATAAAGAGCTCCACAGAATGCAGACAGCACCCTTTATTTTGGTTTATTTTACTGCAGAATAAAAGACAACACAATTTATTACCTGTGGTTAAAAAGTCTTATGAACCTCGCCTGGCATTGCATTTGGATTTTCTGTAAATTTTGTCCCCAAGCCTTTAAAGATTGTATTTATTATTTTGTGTACTATACCTTTATACTGTTTTTCATTGCATTTATATTATTTTACTTTTTTTTACTGTAGAAACATGAAATATAGCAACAGACTAAGATTTGAAATTGAACCCTTAAGTGTATGTTTGTGTGTGTGGGCTGAAGAATTCTCATTCATTCATCAACAATAGGTATAGGCTTCTCTATGGTACTTTGTTTAATAAGACTATACGTTATACTAAGAGTTAAGTTATGTTTTAGGCAATGGACAACAATTATCCACACTATTCTATTCATATTGAAAAGTCTGTACCCTGAGAACCCAACAAACAATTACAATGAAAAAGTAATCTGTCTGGTATATGTTAAGGCACTGTATTTGATCTAGACATAGTGGCATTTGATATCTGAATAATTTAATGATACAATATTAATACAATTGATTTTTCAGATGCATAATTCAGTAGTATATAAACCCCTGTGATATAAATCAGTGCAGGAATATGAGGAGTGCATGTTGAATGTTGCATGTTGTCCATTTAAGGCAGTATTCTATTCCTACTATCACTAGTTTTATTATTATTATTAATTGATGTTTTCCATGACACAGGCATTTAATTATGTCTTCCATACAGACTAGACCGGCCTCTTAAAACGCCACCCAATACTGTCTTCACGAAAAACGGAGGCAACTAGCTTTGCTCGTGCCAGTAGTTTTAATAGAGAGAATGTGTGTGCTTTTTTGGACAACTTGACAGAAACACATGCAATGGTAAGGATAAGGTTAGGGTTCCTTTTTTACAATTTCTAATGTATTGATTGTTACAGAGAACTCACAAAGCAAACAGTAATGTTCAAATTAATGTTCAATTAAATCAATCGTAATGGAGCTATCTGCAATTTCTCCTGCTCCAAATCATTAATTTTCAATTCAGAAATATTCCCTGATTTTATCCTACTAATGGATTGTACCTTTAAATGTTGTGAAATAAACATGTCCAATGAAATACGTATTAGTATTGTTTTCATAATATATTTGTTGTGTTATTGTTGGTTACAAATGCAGTGGATATGATTGTGACTGGTCATATTATAGTAATATTTGAATTTCTAACAGAAAATGGCAAAACTAGTGTAACTTGAATAATAAAGATTTGTGAACCTGACCTATCTGGTTAATAAAAAATGAATATGCAGAAGTCATAAACAGTGATGGAATTATTTTAAATTGATTGAGTTTTTCTCAGTCTACCTAATACAAACCCATCAGGAACTGGTATTAATACATACCTTTCCTAACCCTAATTGTACCTGTAACATCACAGTTTTTTTTATTATTATTATTTTTATATCCTCCTATACAATCACCTTTTAATTCAAATTAGGCAGCCAAGGTTTCATTCACCAGTCCATAATATTCCTATTGGAATCAGGCAATGGACCAGCACTTCATTTAAAAAAAATAAAAATCTGTTGTGGCTGTGTATCTCTGATAAGCAGCTGTATCTGATGACCACTAGCAAGCATTTCAGTCAGCAGTATGTTTTGATAATTTACTGATTCAACCTTGAGAATATTTTATGTACCTCTAGATCTAAAAGAATGACACAGTATGACATGCTTAACAGTAGATATTTGCCATATATCCATTGATACTTTGCTTGTTTAGGGATTTTACTGACTTTTGAATTAGTCTTGGCATCTTATTTGATCTTTCATATTCTGAGTGAGACAAGCCTACGTTTCTATGGCTGTTTTTTCAGAACTGTTGCCCAGATTGCTTCTTGTACTTACCATGTTAGATCTGTTTTTGTACAATGATTAATTGCATCATTAAGAGCATTAGTGACACCCACAAAGCGACAGGATGGCATATGTTTTTTGCATCCATTTTGGGTGCACCAAGGGCAGAGAGCATCAGAAAAAATATACCACATCATCTTGGCACAAGGCTGACAGTGAGCAATGAGCAGTAATTGATAGTAAAGAGAGTGCATGTCAGACTTGCACTTATTTGTTTTGACATCTGTTGATGCTATATCCCTATTGTGTTTGATCTTCACAATGACCTTGGCATTGTATGAGTCAGAAAGTACCAAGTCTTGTTGAGTATGGGAAGTTGCTTTACTCTGATGTTTATTAACATGTTTCAGATCAGATTATTGGCCATAAAGCATGAAATATTCTTTCAAGCATCAATAAACCCAAATGATGTCCTCCAGTAGTCTATCTGTGGTGATCTTTCTGTCTTGTTTGTTCTGTTAAAGCCATTGATTATTTTCTGGTGATCAGTCATTGGCACTACAATGCCCATTTATTATAGCCTAAAATAAATAGTAGCTATTCTTGATATTATGCATTTTTATTCAACTTAATTTGTGAATCTTCAATCAGAAATACAATTATTTATGATAGTATATGATAATGGAAAACAAGTGTAAATAATTCAGAATTGTAAATTCAGTTTTGTTCTCATAACCATTAAAAAAAATATATTTTTAGCTCAAATTATTTAATTTCCAATTAAACTTTAGGAAATGCTTATTAAATTGTTCCAGGGGCATTAACAATGTTTCCAGAAAGAACCTGAATAAAAGCTTGATTTGCAGAAGTGTTTGTTAGGACTGGGTCCCAGTAGTGGTATCTGGCTTTACAAATTGATGCTAGCAGGCACATTTACCAAGAATTGTTTATTAGGTACACTCTGTACTTAGAAGAAGTATTTTTTCTGGACGAAAGCACTTTGAGAAATGTGAAGCTACATTTCAAGCTGTGTGGTTTGAGTCAGCTGAAAAACATAAGGACTTGTCTGTTTTAAATCCCTAAAATAGGACAAGGGACTAAATAAACTGGAGCAGCTTGCAGCTTCAAGTCAGTTTGCATAGAGTGGGGAAAGAGGAAACGTTAATTAAATTGTTGTTTATTTCTCCTGTTTTTCCAATTGAAAGTTAATAGATTTGTCCTGATTGTTTCCCTTATGACAAGTCAATGTCAGTCTTGTGAGGTGGGAGTGAAGTAAGCAGTTGAGGTCGCAGGATATTGCCTTAAACGCCATGCAAGTTCAATTTAATGAAACATACAGACAAAACCAAACAAAATGTAATTTGTAGTTCAGTTGCATTATTCTTGAGGGTTGCTTTTTAAATTTGAAACACAGTTTTCTGTCACATCTGGAAAGGAGCTATTAAAAGCCTGTAAGAACTGTAATAGTACACTGTATAACTTTTCTCCAGAAATCTCGCTTGCAATGTTTCTTGTCATTGTCCTTTACGGAAGATATGGACATATGTTCACAGTATACACCCGTAAAGAGTGCTTGACAGGGAGTAAAAATGAAGGTGCACAATGACTCTCTCTAATGAGTCAGGCATGAAGATATTAGCTGCGTTGGGAAACTGCCAATAGGAGAGCATCTGGAGAGTTCTTTTACCCCTGGACCTTTTAATTAGAGAGGAATCCTCGCCTCCCCACTGTTAAAAAAATATGATTAAGGTTCAGCTCAGTTCAAACACCCAATGCAGATGCTGGATCTATTTTATAATGCACTTTGATTTAAGTCAATATTGAAATAAAAGTCAGAATGTGTTCTCAAAAGTTCTCAATTCACAAAAAATGGGTGTGCCTCACATTTCAATTAATCTTCACACTAGGCATTCCCGCTTGCTCTCTGAATATATGAAGTTATGGAAGAAATACTCTCTGACTATAAAATCTTCATTCCTTTCTATCATGTGTTCGGTGACCTCTAGTTCCACCAGGTCCTATAGCTCACTCCATCTCTGCAGAAAAGAACAGGAATAGATTGAGTGCTAAAGTTCTGGAGTTTATATTATGGTGCCTGCAGGAATGTGTGGTACCATCATTCCTCTGATTGATGAAACAATTTAACAACAAAGTAAATAAGTACTGCATTATAGCAAGCTGAAATTTAAATAGAAATATGAACTAATATGTAAACGTGACAAAACATACTAGATCACAGCTTGGAGATGGATATAGATTTCATAATGAACACTTAACACATCTATCATTTACATGTATCATTGCAGAAACGCACCTATTAACACCAACTCTCTTTTCTGGAAAAACAAAACAAAAGAAACAAACAACAACAAAAAAGGAGTATATCTTTGTAGATGTTCTCTTATATGGTTTGTTTGTTTGTGCATTATTCCTGAAAGACATTGAGCAAAAGCTTGTTCAATACCTCTGGTTTGGAGGGGGAAAAAAGTCCTCCTGTATTGATTAGATGGTTTAATACATGGTAAGCACAAGAAAACAACAACACAAAAACACAACCATTGCCAAAACATTGTATGGGAAAAGGCCTTGACTGTTTGGCTTGGTCTGCATGTTGTCGCTGTCTGTGTTTGAACGTCCCTTTGCTGTGCTGGTATGTTTACTATTCTACTCACATGGAGAGTTACGAATGGCCTGAAGAGCCGAACAGCCTTACAGCGCTGGATCACAGGAGCCCAGCTGTTCTCAGTCAAGGGCTGCTTCTTTTATTAGCCATCAGTAGGCAGACCTGGCAGGAGAGAAGGATGAGGGACAAAGACATCCCAGCTGCTTGTAGGTCCTTCCTTTCTCTACTGTTGTAGGGTAGATTAAGAGCCCCTGACCTCGTCATGGCAGCTGGTCAGAGACCTCAGATAGAGACTGTTGACTGGGTGGCACAGAATTTAAATGCTCACTTTTGAAAGTGTGTTTGTCCTGTTTGGAGTGAAGCCGGGAACCGTTGAAGGAGCTCACCAGTGGAGGTAATTGAAAGTTAATGTGCTAGGCCGGGTATAACGTTTCATTACTAAAAAAGCTGCAGCAATCAAAATAATATATTCCGCAGTCTGCAAGGCCCATATTACTGTTCTGTGTCGAGAATGAATGTAAACTGATATTCACATACATTATATGATAACTCCAGAACTCTATTTAATCATTGCAAATAAATCTTGGAAATCAAATACATGTCTTATTTTACATTTATGACACTAGTGCAGCGAACTTTACCACTGAGGAAATAAAAGCACTTGAAAACTACTGCAGACCAGAACTGAAACTAGTCTCATTTTGTATGATTTAATTCGCTGTGACAAGCATGCTGCTTTTGGGAGCTAAGTTGCTATGGTGATTCTCAACAACACGACAGATGAAACAGTTGCCCATGTAAAGTATCCATTTTTAATAGGAATTTACTTACTTACTGAGATTTCGCAAAGTGCAATGCATGGACCTGTCTAATTGCATCTGTACCAAGAAGCATTTCACTGCACAGTATTAGTGCAAGTCTATATAAAGCTAGGTTTACATATTTATGGGCAATGCACTTGCGAATACTGAGTTTCAGGGAAATTGTTCTGTATGGAATGGATTATGTAGGGTTCATAATAAATTAATTTTAAAAATACGTAAAAGAGAAAGAACAGTTGTTTGTGGGAGGGGTTCTTTTGGGTTTCCTAATGAAAGCAGAGGTATTTCTTTGTTGGAATATCAAAACATCCCTCAATGTGTGCTTAAACAGGAGCAACACATTAAATCTTCGAGAGGTTCTGTATTTTCTGTGTTTTTTTTTAATGTTAGGTCATTGATTTACATACTAGCCAGTCTCAGCTGGGTTTCTGGGGGCCTTGAGATGGGTTGCTTCCTCTGGCGTGTCCATTGTGCACTCACCCCTGCTAGTCAGTTTTAGTTAGTTGAGGCATTTCAGATGCCCACAAACTATATCTGGCTATGCTGATGTATGGAATATCTCTGTGCTTTTTTAAAAGAAAGCTGAGATACAAATGCATGATAAGAGAACATAGTAGTCCAGGGACCCTTGAAGAATTTAAGAATATACAATATAAAATCACTAGAAAAGGTAGGCACAATTAAAAAGTCGCTGGGAGGTTCCTTGAAATGTGGAACAGTGTTACTGGTGGTAATTAGAAGTGGAACAAACTCTGAGTTTAAAAAGAGTCATTATCCAGTGGAAAATAACCTTTCCAGGTCATATCACTTTGTTTGCTGCAGTGAAATAAGTTTATTTCAGCAGTATGAAGCTGTTATTAGCCTGGCAGAGTCCACTTGTCTAGATTTTATGGAGCAGAACACCATTTGGCTGAGAAATTCAATAAATACTGTAATGTGAGAGGAGTTAACATCCAAGGGCTAAGGGGGCGCAGAGTGGGGGATTTTTCACTAACACAGTGTTTTACAACCATCCAGAGTGTTTGCCTGAATGAAGGAGCTGGATTATTTATGTTATTTAAAACTGGTCTTTCTGTGTCACAGACAGAAATAGAATAGTTGTTAATGGTGCATAGTATAGTGACCCTGGTGCTTCAATGTTGAGAGGTTCCTGTAAGATACAAAAATAAAAATAAATAAGTTTTGACCTTGGAATGTTAGTTTAGGGTTGTGCCAGCAACATCGCTTTCTGTCAACAGATTGAGAAACACGAGGTTCATATTTAATTGTTTTGCTTTGAGTAATTTATTACATAAATGCGCTCTTGAATATGCTCTACAATTTCAAAACCTAACTGAAATAAAACCAGTATGTATGTGTTAAAAATCAACTTATATTTACTAGTGCTTTAGTAAGATCAGTCCTCATCTGAGCACTTCCACGTTTGTAAATTACAATTTTAAGAACGTTAGTTCTTTATTTCATTCATTCCCTCTTTTTTGTTTTCTCTTCTGAAACATCACTTCTGCTTCTAAGCAAAAAGAGCTCTGTTGCAGACATTTTAAAGAGGAGAGCTGTATGTTAGGTTCACATATTTGCCAAATAAATCAGTTCTAAAGGCATTCCTGATGCTTCAAAATTCAGTATGAATCTTCCATTAGAGAGCCACAGAAACAACCTGGTAGCCTTTTTAGAATAATGGTAGGGCAAATACAAATAGTACATCATATTTATTATATCATATTTAAAAGTGTTTTATTAATCATTATCCATACTCACTAAAATCATCTTTGTCCAAAATCACATTCAGTTATATTAGCTTTAGGAATTGTACATTGTGCTGTGAAGTATATCACCTTTTGATTTGAAATACATTGCTTTACTGATTATGTGTATATATATATATATATATATAAATAGACAATTGTTTTCTCTGCTCAGGAAATGTATTCATATAATTAAGACAATGTTACAGATTATGTTTATTTTGTGGTAGGTATAGGGGTTGATGGAATGGATATTAACTAGACTTTATTTTAATACACCCTTCTTGTCTTTGAAATCCTACTTTGAGAGTGATAGGCAGTACGGTGTTTAGAGGATCACCCAAGTAGCTTGCTGTTTGTGTAAGAGACGTGCTAAAGTAAACATGCAGATTGGTGACTCCTAAACAGATGCGGTTTCCCTAATGGGCTAATGTCTGTCTTTCTTTTCACAAGGTCTGTTTTACGGCTTTTACTCATTAGCAAAACAATCTGGGCCTTTTGCTTCTTTGAAGGGACTCTGAGCTAATGTGTCAAGGATAACCTTCCTGCTCTGCCACTGTCAATGTTAACTATGGCGAAAAAAATACACAGACCCATTTTTTTCATCGTGCCATCCAACAAAGAATGCAGCTGCAGCCGCCCCTGTGCGCCATGCTGGTATTTGGGCAGATGGAGAATACGCTCCATCTGAGAGGGATTTGACTCAGTGACCGGCTGGTCAAGAGGTGAAAATTCTCCCTACCTAGCCATGTGTTAGACGGAAGTGGCAACGGAAAGGCAGCTAGTATGTGTGAAAGCAGATGTGAAAGAGTAATGGCCATTATAACCACATATTTATCATCTCATAGAAAGTAATGTGGCACCTTTCTAATCTGAATATATTTCATTTTGCTATTATATGGTGCAGCTTTGGCCTTAGTGAGAAAATGATGCCCTTCTCGGAGGATACTATAATTCATTCTGAAGCTGGGAATGGTATCTCCTTCTTACAGGCTGTAATTAGATAAAGATGAAGTTCTATTCTACTGGCGATCCTGGACCTTTCCTTGCTAGAGACCTATCTGGCTTATCTGTGAGCCGTTGGGCCCTCTTTTTCTGAACAGAAATCAAGATAGATGCATCTGCTGTAGATTTTAGATACAAAGAGCAGAGTGGAGATTGTATGGAGTCAAGGCTTACCCTTGTCTGATGAGCTGGAGTCGAGAGCGTCCTTGCATACCTCTGCATCTCCGAGAATCCCTTTTAACAGTATTCATGTTCCATGTTCTTTCATAAATGGGAATAACGTGTTTTGTAGGTCATGTAATTATATGTGTTGTTACTCTGTCTGTAGATACTTCAGAGAAATCAGTAGATATAATAATAGTTACTTTTTCTTGTATTTTTCGGTTTGTTTGTTGTATGCTTATCTGTGCCCTGCAAATTGACTTTGAACCATTCGAACCAGTTTGATCTGAGCATTAGATAGACAAAGAATTTTGGATACACTGGGCTGCTAACTGTAATGCAGTCAAAGCAGATGGATCAGTGGCTTTATTTAAAAAAAAATATTTCTATCTGTCAAGACATATTACTGTGCTTGCTACATTTTCAGTACTTACACTTTCAAAAGATCTTAATGAGGAAAAGATGGTGCTGAATAGAATTGGCAAAGTAGCTGTGACTGGCATTGAGGGTAGACTGGACCTAAGCCAAATGGGGAGATAATGATCGTGCACCTGCTCTTACTGCCCCTGACTCATAGTAATTACAAACAGTTATATTGTTATCCTTCTAAATTAACAATCATAATAATTAAAAAAAAGAAACTAAGTATTTGATGTGATACAGTAATTATTAAAATATAATTATTGTTATCAGCTACTACTATTACCACTACTGCTACTTTTTGGTTTGTTATTGAATAATTTTTCTATATTTTACTTCTAATTTCATTACCCAGTAATTCACATATGTTCTCTGCTTTAAGCTATCTGTACTGTAATAGTAACTTTGCATTTGAGTAAGCATCAAGAGCAAATCATCTTTACCTTCTTAATTATCTGCCTAACCAATGACGTTTTAAAGAGTTAATAGTGAAAGAAAGTTTGTAGGATACTGTCTTTCCCCCAACACAGTTAAAATGTGTTAATTATCACTTATTACCAGAAACCTTGTGGGCGTACAAGTAAAGTGGCATCTTTCTACTTAGACATGAAGATTGTATATTGATTTCCAGGAGACTTGCAATGGCGATTCGGTGCAAATTGCTTTTATTAAACAGGACCCATATTTATATGTCTTGAGTGTTAGTACTTCACATGTTATTTAGTATCTAAACTTGTGAAGAAAGGTTGTATTCATTTTCATCACGGTCAAAACTGAGATTCTACTGCAGACTTAAGGCATGTGTTATGTGCTTTGCTTCATGCTAGCTCATAAGATTATACTCACAAGTTATTATTGAATCCACAACACGGGAATATTCAAGCCTTTCAGCTTTGCACTATTTACACACTGGGATGGTTAGATTATGTGCTTATGTGGCAGGACCACAAATGTTGCTTATGATACTTTGGACAAATTGACATGTTTTTCAACCATCTGTGCTTCTCTGGGTTTTTTTTTTCCATCATATCAGAGCTGATGATGTTGACTAGTTTTTCTTATTTAGGTCAGCCCAATGTTCACCCAGTAATCCATTAATTTAGCAAATATGTATTTTGTGTGGCGGACACCCTTCAAATGTAGGATACAGTACTGTTCAACAAAATCTAAGTCCTAACACAGCTATACTGTGAAATTAAGGTTTACACAGCTTTTACTGGCAATAGAAAGTTGCCGTTCAACCCTTTTGTTTCATGCTGTGCCCACATGTGATGTAAAACACTCTCCATTTTAACCTTACTTTTAAACTAGAAAGGGAAGAGATTATGTTATTAATCCACAATCACATCAATGGTGACCTTTTGAAGAAGTGGACTGTTATAAACACAAAGACGGTCTTTCTTTCTTTAACTGGGGATTATGCAGCTTTTTCCTGTGTATGTTCTTGCCAGTCTGTCATTTATAAATGTGAATACACTTCAGTCTTTGAAGCTTATTGTACCAGTACCCAGTTCATTCTATAAACCAAAGTTAGTTAGGGAGGTTTAAAGTGAAGGATTAGGATATGGGTAGCTCTCCAGTTTAACTGATTGTAGAATTACTTTTTTTTTGTAAAACAGCTCTGAAGACAAAAAGTCAAATGTAATTAATGATCTAGATTATTATTAGGCCTGAAATGTAACTCCCCTGTTCATGGAGAAAAAAAAAAAAAAATCATCAGCCTTTGTTGATCCGTGTCTGGATTAAGGCCTCACCAGGATTCTTCAGTGAAGGTCTGTCTTCAGCTCTCCATATCCAGCTCACCCCTGAAAGTTATTTGATTTCCATCTTCTGAGTGTTTTTTTCTTGGTGTTTTTAATGTCGATTGAAATTCAGACTTGATTTTCCTCGGTCCAACAACAATCCATTCTAACTTGCTGTTTCTGGTCCACTGACATTTTTAGTTCCTTCATTTGCTATCACATCACTCTGTATGTTCATGTCACTGTAAACATACATACATACAAATATGATATGTTACCACTGGCAGCTCATGTAGTTGTTGCCTTTTTGCAAATGTAGCTTCCCCTTTTGAATTGTACTTAATTAATCCCATTTTGGATTTTATGTTTATTTCAAATCTCTCTCTTTCTCTATCTGTCTATCTGTCTGTCTGTCTGTCTGTCTGTCTTTCTAGCTGGGTATGTATGAGTGGTGTGTATTTTTTAATGTTTCAATAGCCAAAGTGCAAATGGTGATTCTTACTCACTGACATGTTGTTGCTGTATGCACTCTTAAAGTCTGACACGCTGTAAGCCACTGAGTGACACCTCAATCAGGCAGTGCTAAATGGTCAGTGACTCTGTGATGGCCTCAAGTCCCTTGAGGGATTTCACTGCTGACATTTCCATACCAGGCTGGAATTGGCAAGAAGCTGCTGCAAAGAGGTCTTTAGAAGAATGACTCTTAGCCAGCCATGCCTGAAATCAGGTCAAATTGTTCATGAACAAACTGCAGACACTATGTGTCTTCTCAATAATAATATAAAAATAGTGACCTTACAATGTAGTTTCTTTTGTGCGGAATAGACTATGACTACCCTCTAATGCTTCTAAACATCCAATAAATTAATTGAAAGACAAGTGTATGTCTAGTTCAAAAAAGTAAAAAGATGATCACAGGGGTTCGTTTATAAAAATCAAATGCTTATTTTTCCCTTTTTAGGTAGTTCACATGGCTTAGACTTTGTTTTCATCACAGACCATGATTTCCTCTATTTGCCCAAATGGGTTCTTGACAGTTTACCTTAGATAATACCTTGGATTAGATCTACAAATACAATAAGTAGTAAGTAGCCCTAAGGGATTTTCTTTCTTTAACAGAAGTCAGTATTCTCTCTCTAGTTTGTTTCCTTTTCAAACTGTTTTGCTTACGATTTTAGAAACCAGTGATGATGATGATTTATTTTATTTATTTTATTGCATTCGTGTTAAGGTGGTTTTGTGATTGATTACATTCACAAACTTCAGTGTCAATTTAAACTGCATGATCTCTTGACACATGTTCCCGCCCAGTGATATTGTAAGCGAATGTATTGCCAACTCCTTAATGAAATGCTCAATTACAATCTTCAAAATCAGTAATTATACACTGCTTCAAGATTGTGACCCTTCTTTTTTTTAGATGGTACATCAGCTTGTTGATTGAAGCTGGAATCAACCACTAGAAGTGCTATGTTTCTCATTATTGCTCTTTTTGGAGAGCATTGGCAACCCCATTAATAACATGTTTATGGACAATGACTGGAGACAGTCGGAGAAGTACCACAGTTTAACCCCTGAAAGTCATAACCCAGATTAACCCAGATTCATATACTTTATGTCCGCCACACTATGTAAAATATATATAACACCATCATCAGTGCATCTTTGAAAACATGTTGTATAATGTATTCAGCTTGTCTGACTTAAAAATCCTGTTTTATAGTATATCATTGTTTTTATTTGAAAATATTTGTTTTTGTTTATTCAGTATCTTTCCAGGGGAGACCTTTTCATTAAGCTGGACTGCATAGCCTGTTACTTGCTCAGTGTGACCTTTCAGTCATGACAAACAATGATAATATTAAAGAGCTGATGTTGCATAAATATGACTTCTCATATGACATGCTCCCTAATAGTATTTTAAGGCATGAGATGTAGCAAATGTGATGCAAACTCTGCAGATGAAATGTATCAGAATCAAGTGCATTGGTTTAAAGCAGTACAAATTAGACAAAAGTACAATACATTATCACAAGATTACATTGAAAAGAAAAAACATTATGAAAAGATTGCATAGGCTGGTCATGAATGAGGTTGATATTAATAAATAATATTGAAGTGATAATTTGTATTTAGTTACAGTACTTAGCATTTTTATATCTCACTTAAGCAGAGTTAATACAGTTGTAAAACTTGCCATATTGATGTTGATGCTAATTTTGCTTATTACGGCTTGTCCAGATGGTGGTTTGTGCATGGTACATCTGATTTGATCAGTGTATCAGTATATTTTGCTGCAAGGTTAGATACAGGGCACTGTACGCTTCATTTCTCTCTACAGTGAACCTCTGAACTAATATGAATACTGCAGGCAGGTGGCAATTTTGGTGTAATGGAAAATTCATTCGTGAAGCACATTTCCCTGGGTTGATGTTTGTCTCCTGAATAAACTTTCACAACAGTACTTTGCTTTGATTGCAGTGCTGTAGAACAATTTGCAGGCTGAATAATGAGCAGTGAACCAGCAGAGAGCAGAATATCCCACTATCCAGTGAATACGATAATACATCCAGTACAGAAAAAAAGAGAATGGCATAAACATAATATTTTAAAATGAAACTCGTGACTATTAGACTATATATGTATGTATGACTGTATCCAGCTCACATTATAACGTGTTCTCAGTTTGCTTTGTAATATAGCACAGCTAGGGAGAGTCTGCTCATATAAGGAGATGTCAGAGTTGTGTAGATGCACGGGTCAAGAGATAGGAACACGCTCTAAGTACTTCCTTTCCGGCCACTCTTCGTGCCTTAGCCCATTAATTTTAAAGATTTTCTAATCAAGGAAGTCATTCAGCTGTTGACACACTGGTTTGGTTTGTATTGCTTTCCTGTGGCTCTTGCCAAGGCTACAGACTCAAGAGGTTAGGGACTATCACTCAGTGTGATAATTCCTTTTACAGTGGGTGACACTGTCTTTTGGGGGCACTGGGTAGGGGGTAAAATATCAAGCTGTTGAAAGAGATTGCGTATGCTTAACTGAACAACCAAATCATACATTGTGTACTTTTGTATGTGTATTGCTGCTCTCTATTGAGACTGAGTGGAGTTTCTGCTGGGATAAGCTACAATAATTTGACATGTTGTTGATGAATCTTTTGTTCGGATACTCTTTTCATTTAATTTGTATTATTGCACATGGCTTTTAATGGACACAAATAAGTATTATAGAGTCAATGAAAAAGCAAAAACGATAGCTTAGTTAAGTTGAATTCTTATGCATTACCTGTAACTAATTATTTACTCCCTGTTCAGTATTGCAATTACATTTTTAGAAGGTATACAAAGAGATATACAAAGACAAGTATATATAGAGGTTTTTAATATATTCTGATTTATTCATACTGATATTTAAATACACCCCTCATTAATGGAGTGAAAAAGTTAGACGAATCGTGTTTTGATGTACACTGATAGTCAGACACTATTGCTTGGTTTATTGGTTACATTAATAATTAATTGCTATATTTCAATCTAAGATATTAATATCACTTACATTGTATTTGGTATTTTTGTTGACGGGGCATAACCTAGCATTACAAAAGATTAACATTGTTTAAAACATCGCAAATTAATACATTGTTGTAAGAATGTATATATAAAACAATGGTGAATGGTTTTCTTTCATGTTATTGATCATCAGACAGACTTTTTATACATTTGTGGTTTAATAACACCTACATTGCCTAGCTGTAATATTTCACAAAATGCCATAAAAGCGGACCATACAAATACATTTTCATTACTGTAGATCAGTAGTGAACTTTTGCATTTTAGAATCTTTGCCTTGGGCTCCATATTATAACACACAACAAAAATAAGCTGCAAAATATGATCAGGTCTGCCAAGTCAACACCCACGTTTGAGCAATAGCCCATCTGCAATTTAGATCTAAAATTCCAAATGTCTTTCTTAATTTTTGAAACTTCTTGTTTCCCCTGGACAGCATGCCATGTAAGGCACTTATAGACAGATCTTTAAATAATCAGGGACCAAATATAGAAACAATTGGGGGGTTTTCAGTTATAAAAGATGTGAACTTTTCAATTTTTCATCAGTTTTGCAAGTGAGCCAAAGTTTAACTTTTTTATCTGAGTATATAGCCAGTGTGCAAGGTCATGTATTTTTACACATTGCATAATATTCAGAAAATAATCTGTAGTTTTGGTATTTTATTTTACAATTTGTATTAAAATGTGTTTACCAAAGAAAATTCACTTCCTGACTTTCTCACATAGCACCGAACCAGCTTTAATGTGACAAGTGACTGTTGTGCACGCTAACAATGTCTAATTGAAGACTTGTAGAATGTTGACTTTGTGACATTAAAAGCTTCATGAAGTTAGTATTCACAATCCCTCAGCTTCAATGACTAGTCACCTGAAGTTCAGATTGTTGCCTTCTACCAAAATCTTGAAATAGGAATCCCCAGGTTCCTGTCATATATTTAAAAAAGCTTAGAACTGCAAGGACCTTAAAGAGCTCATAGCTCAGCTAAGTGCAATAGAAGCCTGGATAAAAAGCTATCATAGTAGCCCGTGGGAGGTTTTACCTCTGCCATGCAATGGCAGGTAAATTATTTCTTATATTGTAGTAAGTAATTGAAGGGATAAAACTCCAACAGTAATTCAATATTTTCCGCAAATATAATGTAAGTTTCAGTATTTTAGTTCAGGTTATATCATACCAAATTAGCATTTAGATAATAGGAGACACTTGGCATTTTAATTATAGCATTGCCCTTTCAGAAGACCATGTATGCCTACAGCTTTGCTTTATGTCCTTCGTGTACTTTTACATGTATTTCCAACTCAAACCAACCTGACTCTTTGTCACAGAGGCTGATGTTATTTTGAAAGAAGAACGGTTTAATATTCAAGGATTTGGGCTTGCGTTGTGGTCAAGGTTTGAGATAACTGTGTACATTTCATTAGGTAAATGTGTAATAATGATGTATTTAATAAGATGTAAAAGGTTATATCACTAAAATAATTTAAAAAATGACAATTATTATAATTATAATTAGCATTTCATTATCTCTTTAACATGAGTAAAATGTCTTACTTAGGCAGCTCTTGTCCAACTCTCTCTGAGGTCTATTACTATTACTATTTTTTTTTGTAAAGAATATTTATAGTCTGTCATCCACTAAAGAACAAATAACATGGACCTTTTCATCACTCTTTTGAGAACAAACCTGAATAACCATCTAAAAACGTATCTTATGAATAATCTCAATGACTGTGCACATGATATTTAACATGATTAATTCACTTCAGTACTACAC
The DNA here is from genome assembly GCF_036373705.1 of Amia ocellicauda. NCBI lineage: Eukaryota > Metazoa > Chordata > Actinopteri > Amiiformes > Amiidae > Amia > Amia ocellicauda. The sequence continues at coordinate 26,242,315 of NC_089862.1, read as the reverse complement.
TTTTGAATTTATTTGAGAACACTGTCAATGGAAATGATGTCTACTTTGGACAACAAATCACTGCAGATGCAGATATTATGGAAAAAATCTACAAAAGTGTGAAAATGGGATGGAGTTAATTTGAAAGAAAGGAAATCTACCCATTTGCCTGAAGAGAAAAGTATTTGATCAATGCATACTACCAGTGCTCACTTATGGCTGTGAAACCTGGTCACTAAATGCAAACATGTTACAGAAACTGCTGATGATGTATGCTTGGAATAACAAGAAGAGGTAGAAAAGAGATGAATGAATCCGAGAACAAGTTGGCCGGACACATTGCAAGAAGACAGATCAAAGATGGACAAAGGAAGCTATCAAATGGATCCCAAGAGATGAAAAAAGGCAGAAGACGACCACATAAAAGATGGGAAGATGAAATCATACACTTTGCAGGCGTGACATGGAAAAGAGAAGCTGTCCAGCAGTGGATCGATATAGGCTGATAGTAATAGTGATGTGATATATTTATAGGAAAAAGGGAAAAAAATATGTGTGATTTGTTTGTTTCATAATTATAATGTGCAATATATGTATTTTAATTTACAGGTGTTAAATATATCTGTAGTTATAGTACATATTTCATTGTACTATTCTTGAAAAACAAAAACGTGAATATTAATTACCTACTTTAACTGCATTTATTTCACTTGGCCCCACAATTATGCTTCCATGGTGCATGCTTTGACAAGCAGGTTCAATTAAATGTAAATATATAAATTAAGAAATAAAGAAATAAAAATAACATGAGTTTGAATATTAGAATATTCAAAACTCAAAATGCATCTTCCATTACAGTCTGTTTTACTGCTAGTGAACTGTAGGCCATTTTAGCCCTGATTTCACACACCTTCTGTCATCCTGCCACAATGTGGTCCCACACGGATGCGCAATTATAGCATGGAAATCCTGGCATGGACATTTTTATTATTTTTATTATGTGATTCATAGCATGTAGTTCAGCTTCAGATTATGTGTTACAGTATTATATGAATTTGTAATTAAAATGAAAGGCAAAGGTATCATAGTCAAATTGTGAGGTAATTCATCCTTCCTGAGTAAATAAAACACACACAGAGACACACTCACTCTCATACACACACATTCGATTTGCATTCTTTTAGCAATTGTTGTTTTGTTTTGTTTTTTAACCCATACTTACATTATTTATAGCTCATAGACTGTTTTGGTTCGATGTGGCTTTATTTCATGGGTGTTACAAATGAACAATAATATTTGATTGTGCGTGTGACAATAGAAGACATTTCAGCTATTTTATTAATGTAGCAAATCAAAACTGACTTTATGACAATATGATATTCTGATTGATTCATGTTTTCAAGATGGTAAAACTGTATACAACAGCCTAAGTAAGCAGTACTTTTATTAATGGGATACAGAAATGCAAATTCTTTGTGACCCTAATGTCAGACAACGCAGTGTGTTATATTGGTTAACCCAAATGTGTACAAGTAACCCAGAAACATTACCTGATATAACCTTGTTGCTGGCTTTCTGTTAGGCCATATGAGCTCAACAGGGCAATGCAGTAATCATTCATGATGGCAGAGGGAATGTGGCGAGGACATTTATCTGAACTTTACAGCTGTTAATAAAGGGGACTGTGTTAAAGAGTCAGAAAACAGGAAGTTTCCGCTGGGGCATGGGGAAGCTGTAAATTGGACTGGCTGTGTAGCTTTATTTTTGCTTGCACAGCTGTAAGTAAAAGATCTGAAAATCGAAGTGTAGTGTTGACATTAACAACATTAATACATCGTCTGTATGCCTTTTCCTGGGAAATGCTTGAACGATGACTAATGCTGGTCCCCAAGACCATGGCATTGCGTTAAACCTCTGACCTGCTGAGTTGGCTGTGGAAATTTAGTTGGCATAGGTCTAAAGTAATTGTAAATAGGATTTATGGTGTTAGTTAAAGACGGTTGGAAATTAAATAAATAAATAAGAAACCCTGCCATTATTGAGTCCTCAAAGACCTTTGAAGATCACTGAATTAATATTAAATGTGGACTTTTTAGGCTTCCCCAGATGATAAATCAGTCCTGCAACAGGTGTTGGAATCTAAATTGTAGGTCCAGCCAGGGACTGTTTTAAACTCTCCATGCCAATTGTCTAATTGTCATACATAGTGATACTAAATGGCAATACCACTGGCAGGATCCTGTGCCTGTGTGCTGCTCATGGTGAAGGCAATCAAAAACAATTTTCTCACACTCAGTGAGTGGGTCAATAAATACATAAATTAACAAATAAATAAATAAATGGTCACTCAAGCCTGATTGCCATCATTGTTCTGAGAATGCAGATCATTTGTGTTGGCAGTTGGCTTTGGAAAGAGAGAACTAAGCCTGTGTTATTATAGGCTTTTATAAGGATGTTGTACTTGAGGGCATAGCTTAGTGAAGCTCCAGGGATGTTATTACACGTACCCACTGATTGAACACATCAGTACAATGCATGAAAAATGGCCCAACAGTGGTATTAAATCAAGCTGCCAAAGTAAAAAAGATAAAATGGTGCTGTATGCACCCTCTGCAATAGGTGCAGTGCCTGAAGTGCAGCAGAGCCTCAAGACAAATATGAGCTTGCATTTGTGAAGAATTTGTAACATGTTTATACTAAATGTATGTATTGTGCATAAGCCAACCTGAAATGTATGAGTTGATGATAAATTACCATTGGTGACCAGAGGTCATGATTATGGAGAATTCAGCTTTATATAACAAGATTTGTTTCTCTAAAAATTGAAATAAATAATTAATTGCAATACATTTGCTGGGTTTCCCTTAGAAATTGTATTAATCATATGATAGGTATAGACGTAGCGAACAACAGCAGGGGAGTGGTGAACGAGAGCGGGGGGTGGAGCATGCTTTAATGTTGTTGTTTTGGGTTTGTTTTCACTGTTCACGCATTTGTTTCGCAAGGCGGCACTGATTTTTTTATCAGGCCTTTCCTGAATAGCGCTGCTATTAATCTACCCATAAATCACAAATTACAAACTTGTACCTAGAAACAGTTTATATTATTTTCAGAAGCCACTTCTTAATAAGGGTACATGTTTGTAATTGCCAGCTCTAGTCTGGTTGTGTGAGTCATATTTAAATCCAATGTATTTTTCTACTACTTTCCTCTTTTCAGTGCATGAAAAGCCAGGTGAGATGTATGTTTTTATCCTTGGACCACTGTGATCCAAGATGTAGAGAGGCTCGGCTAGACAAAAATGCCGCAACAGTTCTGCTTTTGATTAATCCCTCATAGCCTTTTTTCTTCAGGATTAATTATGATAATGTGTAATGTATAAAATAGTTAATTAAAAGAAACAAATATTCAAGATTACAAAATTGAAAATAAGCCATATTTTTTAAAGTAAGCTGTGCAAAGTAGTATTATGCTTTTGTTAAGTTGCCTTTTGCCTAGAGGACGTAATTCAGAGAGCAGATTACACAGTGTAGGATTGTCTTCTCTGGCCACTTGACATGTTGCCTGGCCCATTTTAATTTAGTGATACGCTTTCTGGGGAGCTGTGGTGTTGTTTACAATGTATTTACATACGTTATCAGTCCTGAACTAATGGGTCCTGTTCTTTAATGGTTTCCCCAGGCCGTGCCTTTGAATACAGCTCTACAGTTTCAGTAGCAAATGCTGTAATGCTGGGGCTAGATGGCCCATTCTTTTCATGGTGCATTGTATGAAAAAAAAAAAAAATCTATTTGTTTTAATCCAGCCCAGTTCTAGTCTGGAGACATGAAGATACATGTTAATGAGAATAACATGCTCATTTCACCTGCTCCTCTGGATGAAATGAAGCCAGGCAAAGCCATTTGCATATCAGATGGGTAAGACTTAAGGGGTGCAACTCCTGGTAAGCAAATGCCAGTGGTTCGAAATTGCATATTTCAATGAGGTTAAAATGGCATTTGTGTTAAAATGTTTTTACAGTAATTACAATAAGAAGCGTACCAGGGTGACAGTTTTTCTCATGTGCACTTCAAAATATTACTCTTTTAATATGGCATTCAATCCATGGTTCGTGGCTGGTGAATGCATACTAATTTATTTACTAAGAAAAACCTGTGCCAGCAGATTATCCTGTCAGTACACTGTTGTATACGGCTTGCATAGTACTTGTTAGCAGAAAATTCTAAGTGATTTCATGCTGTCAAAATTCCCTTAAGCAAAAAGCAGGACTGGAATATTAAAGTTCAATGTATTCAGGTGATAAGCTTTACATAAAAGATTCCTATTTAAAGAACGTTTCTGAAGCTCTTTAATGTGATTCTTACATTTCTGAAGGATCAGTGTGGGCCATCAATGTAACTTACGTTTTTTGTGTTCTGTGTTCCACCCGTAATTATCAAGCAAAGTCTACGAACATGGAATCCAAATCATAACACTTGAATACATGTATTCAATCTTATATAACAAATGTACAAATACGTCAAATCCTGAATAGAAACCCTAGCAGCCAATAGTTTTTCATCCATTTTCTATTTAACAATGTATTTGACAGTACATAACAATGAATACGCCTGGTAAACATTGTATTGTATACACCGACCATCATATCATACAATAGGTGATATCTAACTGGCATTAGATCAGTGTCACCAGCGATCAGGTTCCAACGCGCTGCCACCTGCACTCCTAGCTAAGCCTCTGGACTCTGATGAATGTCTCGGTGGCGTTCATATGGCTTTGCGCTGTGTGCCAGACCCTGCCCACACTAACCATCATGCATATGTCTCTTCAACGCCTGCCTTGCTCAAATACAGTGATCTGGAATGACAGAGTACGAGTATGGAATTGAAAGTGATAGTTCCTTTGCTGGTGGCATTAATTTTATCGCAGTGTTGGAGGCCTCCACAAGTGCGTGGAAAGAAACCGCGGCATGTCATCAATGGTGCATGGTAAGCTCTACTAACAAGATCTCTCGCTAGGCAGCTTCCCTTGAATAATTCATTTATTATTATTTTTTTAATTATTTTTTTTAAACTAATGCAGAAATCCATTTGGGATTATTGTTTCAAGCTAGGGTGCAGAGGTTGACATCAAAGTAGCTAAGGGGCTTGCTCTTTATTTTCTTTCTTTCCAAATCCCAAATATATAGATGGCTTTTTTTCAGGAAAAGAATTGACAGAGAGGCGGAGGTATAGGGCAACTGTAGGAAAGTGTTTGTGTGCCTGTAAAAAGCTATTGCAATGTGTGTGTGTAGAGGGGGGGCAGGGGGGGTTGGGTGAAAAATGTATTATGGAATTGAAGGTGGCGTGTTATCATAAAATCCGTTCACCATTAATTTAAGGGCATCAATTTTGTCGGGCTGTTGGGAGAAAGAGGAAAAACGGTCCCTCATTTTTCTGCTTTTGTATTGCTGACTTCAGATGAGGCTGTTTCCCTCCCCCTTTAGTCAGATGGTCTGAAAAGGCATTGCCTGCTTGGAAATAAGGGGAAGATTATTCTGATTTTGCTTGGTTTCTACACATTTGTCTCTACCCTGATAGAAGGCGAACCGTTAACAAGCAGGTGTCCGTGCCTCTCTCTCGGAGACCCAAATTGAGTGTGACAGGGCTGATGTCTCTCGGTCTTTTCTGTCATTTAGAGCTACAGAATAAAGAAGGAAGTGAAGGAATAGTAGGGGAATGCTTGCCTTCACATACGCTGCCCCAGTATAATGCTCTCAAAGCTTTTGCCATGTGCAGATAACACGGGGAGGAAGAAGCGATGGATAGAACCTGTTTAATATAACTGGGTTATCAAAATCCTTTAATCGTCTGTTTGTTAATAAATACGTATATAATCTGGAATGTTCTTGGTGTGATGATTGGCTATTCAAATTACAAGAGCCACTCCAGAGGACAGATAATTGCTTTGTGTGCCTGTTCTGTTTTAAACATCAGGTTGGCCTCTCGTTGTATTGCCAGTAAAATGTCCCTTTCTACTGTTATGGAACCACTCTGACGTTGTTTAAGGCCAAGAATATTCTCTAATATGCAAAAGTAAAACTAGACTTGTAAGAACATTTATAACATTTGCCAGAATAAATTGAAGGGATTTGAAGAAGTTGTCTAGTGGCTGCAGTAGTTCATTAAGCAGTCTTTATCAATATCTCCCCTATAGACCTTTGCACTCACTTACTAAACATCAAGTAAGATTCCCCTAGATTCTGTTTCTGGGCTCATAAACTGAATTATTCCCTGCCTGATTAATGTATTAGGTTCCACTGTGGTTTGCTCTCAGATTATCTGGTGGTTATTATAAGTAAAGACAGAATTAGAGTATCAGAGACAAACATAACTTTTATTATTATATTTATATTATTATACCCTTGTGTTATTGTAATAATAACAAAATATATTAAAACAGCCATTTAATGTATTCCTAAAGTGTGGTTGGAGTTAAAAATCAGTTACTTAAGTGGATACATAACATTTCCGTAACATAATGCTTTATGAATTCAGGAAAACTACAGATGAGGTAGAATAGGGTGCTAATGTGACCTCTGCTTCTAAAACAGATTTTGAGACACTTCAATATGTATTATTTCTTTAGGACCTCCTTGCTACCTTCCACATTTCTTTTTCTTCTCTTTTTCATTTGATTTAAGATTTAGTTCCCTGTTTAATTACATTGTAGAAAGAAATAACGAGGTTTAGCACTGTGTCACAAGAACATATATTCTTTTCTGTTATATAGCCTAGACAGTACATTAGAATTGCATTTCAAGGAGCATAAGTGACTGACTGTACCCTTGACCAGCATCGGTGGTCTTAGAGTAGGTTTTCCCTAGTGAGTGAAAATCAACTTCACAAATCCATTACATTTCAAAATACCTGCCATAAACAGTAGCCATGGTATGGGAGCTGAGACTAATGCAACAGATGTTATTTTGCAGAGCTGGGAAGCAGTTGCGCATTGGTGGGACAGTGATAAAGTAGCTATGCATTTTCCTTGGGAGTTTATACCTGCCCTACTCTTAATTTCCCATTACTGTCAGCTGGCATCGAAAGCACCAAGCGGGCCAGTAAATTATATATATGTTACTTCATTAAAGTGGCCCAGTTTTCCTCAATAGCTGGAAAATCATAAATAAGGGAAAATTGTAGACATTTTCTTTTTGTTCACCCCTGCAAATAGGGGTCAAGAAATGTTGCTAATTTATTTTTCATATGGAACAGGTGTTCATGCTAGTCATACCTAGTCTATGTACCCTACTCTTTTTATGTTAATAGTCAAATAATCAGTGTTAAACAACCAAACAATTTTCAGCAAATTGATTTGTCATCTGCCAAAAAACAAAACAAATCATAATTGTATTGTATGTGTGAGAAAAGCCACTACTCTTCAGTATGTGAAAGGCTAAGAAATGTTAATGCACTTTGAAACATTTTCTTTCCTCTAATATTTCCTTTGAATGTATCTAATAAGAAATGGAAAGTTCACACAAGTTCACAGAAAGATTTCTCAAGTTTTCCAAGAAAAAGCAAGCACACTGATCACGTTAACTTATATGTCCAATAATAGTAATATTTTGTTACTAGCTTGAATAGCTTTCAAAACAGGCAGTTCCCAGTGTGTGGAACTTATCTGACTGAAACATATGTATTTATTATTATTGGTCTCTGTTACTACAGAATTTACTTTTCTGATGCATTTTTTCCATGGTGAAAAAGAATACAAAACTGTACTATGCTTTACATGTAAAATACAATAGGAGACACAATAAAAATAGCAATGATGGATTACAATTACATTTTCTTGAATAGGAAATATAAATTAGAAATGAACAAATGTGCCTTTCTGATCAATATGTGCCGTGAAGTTGCACTTTAGTCGCGTTGAAGAGTTTAGGTTAGAAAGCAGATCGATGGATTGTAGGGTCTACAAGTGCAGGTGCATATGTGAGTTATCCGCAGTTTCTATGTGTTGTAGGTTGTACTGATTTTACTCAGATAAGCACTGGTTCTGTTAACAGGTCATCAGGACATTGAGCAGAAATCAATGGAGAGCCAATCCAAAGTTTACACACTCCATGTATTAAATAAGTTCTAACAACTGAAATCTGTACACTTCCCTCTAGGCTGAATTCTGCAAAGTCTGAAACATATCATGGTTTAGAAAACTTTGAAAAGATCTCAATGATAAAGGACTTTGGACCCAAGTGTAATTTTCTCCAGTTTGGTTTGGTCTTTTAGTCTAACAAAATGTGGACTTTCAAGCCATACCAGGCTATATTAGGTTTGGGATAATCTGATGATATATGTTTTGGCATTCTAAAAATGTGTTGTTGATTCAAAAAGCTTATAAGGTCTGTTTGCTTATTCCCCAGTCTGTGTGAAATATGGTATGAATTCATTTTTAAATTTTATTTTTAACAAAGAAAAACACTGTGTGAAAGTGTTTTTGTTTCATTCAGTGTTTCTCCCCTTGTTTCTAGGCTGTGAATATACTGCATCTGAGAAATCAGACCAGACTGACTCACAGTGGCCTGTGAGCCAGTGAGATTGAGGCTGCCAAAGGATGCTGGTGCCAAGCTGTCGGACGATGCACATAGCCAGGCCAATGCTGGTGCTCCTGTGCTTGCTTCTGGTAGCAGACGCTGAAAGTAAGTGCCTGTTTCCTCTCGTCGACTTTATAGTACCTAATTTGATTTCTCTCTGAAATATGAAATGCAATAACCTGGTAGAAGCAAGGGCCTTCAAAATGAACGTTAATTTGTTTAAATAGGTGAATGATTTAAACTCAATTCCAAGTTTTCAAAAAAGAAAGTGCTTCCTCCCAGTTTTTATTTTTATGCATTCCTTTCTGTGACCCCTTTATCAGGGTAAAGCACCTTATTGGGTTTAGGATTGTTAAAATATGAATGTGACATGTGCAAGATATTTTTTTTTTAAATGGCAGAGAGGTAATCAGTTAAATAGTGTATTAATGACCCAACAGTGCAGAAAATCTGTATTCTAAAATGCTATGTAAATAAGGTGCAGTAAGTCATGTGCAAGGAAATGCATTATGAATGAATGCTCTATTATAAAAGTCAATGCTGACGGTTGAGATGAATTATTTTTTAACAGCAATGACTTATCTGTACTTGATGGCCATTGGTTTTTTGACATGATATTAGTTTACTCTGTGGACTGTACAGATGATAGGTGAACAACACAGAGTTTATGTGGTGGTTTTTTTTTTTTTAGATTTTCTATTTCAGTCCACCTTCAAGAATTAGCCTACCTTTTGAGGAAAACTATTAGGGTTTTTTGTTCAGTAAAGCTTGGGTTTTATTGACTCTTCCATTTGATTAAATTACACTATATTATAAAACAAGTATGATGTTCTATATAGAGAATGTGTGTCCCAATGTGTGCAATCTGGATCCCTCTGTCAGTTTTTGTCAGTATGATATGTGTGTAATAGCTGAAAGTGTTTCAACAAGCCATAGTATTAGTTGTCATATACATATGACCGCCCATATGCCTGAACAGACTTTACAGTTTCCAAAGTCGACTGTGAGGAATCATCTATGGAAGTGGAAGACCAAGGCAGATTTTAGAGTTAAACACAGGCTAGCAGGGAAACAATTACAGTAGACTTGGTTTTGCACTTCAAAAGACAGATATTTCACCTTAAACCATCACCTAGGAGAATAACAACCACACAGGTATATCCAAAAGTGCACTCTATGTAGGGAATTGCATGTGTAGGGATTTTATTATATGGTAGCTGCACATAAGCCGGTGATCACAGGAATGAATACACACAGACAGCTAAAGTTGTCTTGAGACAATCTATAGTGGGATATATTGTTGCAGAATGATGAGTCCTACTATACACCTTTGGCCTTTGACTGGAGGGGTTGGGCATGGCAGCAGCATTCTTCTTTCACTCCCCTGTGGAAGTGGTAGTGTCATGGTGTGGGTGTACTTCTCATTGTTTTTTTTTTTGTTTTTTTTCACTGTTTATATTTGTGGACAACACTGTACTTGCAAAATTGACCACATTTCACGATGATGGGCCCATACATCTACAACACAGTAACACAAAAGGTAGAAAAAAATGTGCATTGTGTGACACAATGGTTCAAACAGAAGAGCAGTGAAAACCTTTCATGGCCTGCTAAGAGTCCTGACCTCAATCCCACAGAACATCTCCTGGATGAACTGGATAAGTAAATTGAAGCGAAACTGCAGAGACCGACATTTCTTCCTGCACTAGAATCTGTGCTATGGGTGCAATAGCAATGTGTTTGTCCTTTAATCTCTCAACAGATTAAATGTTGTATTATATGTTTTATATGTTTTGAGAACAATTCTATGTTGCCTGTTGCCCCAATAAATTTGGATGTATTTTTACATGGGGTTTGAAAGTATTATCATAGTTTACGTTCTTTGTACCCACAGAATAAGCAGATAAAAATACTTTAACTGGTTTTATTCTATAATCGTTAAACTACTTTGTATAGTTTCCAAAGATTCCAATTTTATTTAACCTAAATGTAGCCTATTTCTTTACAATGAAATAAAATCATAGTATTTCTTTAAGAGCAAGGACCATTCAGGGTAATTTAAAAACAGCTGTGATAAAAAATAAACAGTTGTGCTCTTGGCCCTCTTAAAATGCTATATCCAGTCGCTCTGTCACAACAGCTGCTCTGATATAATATTTTTGACAGCTGTGCTGGTTTATATTATCAAAGCCAAAGCAAACTGACCATGAGTCTGGGGACTGTGGAAGCGGTCAAATAATGACGGAGGGACAGCAAGCTGGTGTCCACTGTTTAACCATGGAAATCAATACAATTAAAGAGCCAAACCTATTTGAAAATACAAATTTGCTGGAGGGTTTCTCTTCAGGGGTAAGTGTGCTTTCAAACATCCAGTACACATACTCCATCCTACCGAGACTGCAGTCTACCATTTTCTTATGAGAGCCACAACATCTGCATAAATACTTTAACAGCTCAGAGCTCCTGCCATCTGCACTGTAAGTGGTGGTGAATATTTTAAAAGCTTGTATCTTGTCCTAAATTAGAAATGTAGAATATTAGAAAGTGTCTCCCTGTTGGTGCTGACAAATTGTTCTAGTCCATAGGATGCCACAGCAGCACAGAGACTAAAAAGTTATGAGAAGTGAAAAGACTGACCTTGCCTGTTCAATTTTATACCACATCCTGTGAGACTATTAAACCATTGCTTTCAATTATCTGGTCCCCTTCTTTAAGAAGTCTGTGAATGAGACAAACAGATTGGGATGTTCAATACTGCCCCAAGTTACTGCACTTCTCCTACTAATTTGTAATCGTCTCTTTGACGAGAATTATTGTAGTGGCTTAAATGCTGCATATGTTATTTTGCCCTGCCCTTATCACGAACAAAATTCTACAGATTTGATTATATCCTACTGCTTATAAAATGTCTGGCCCTGGTGGTTCCCAAGGGACAATACTGGCTCAAAGAACACAAAGGTATAGCAATTGAAACATTTAGTATTTTGACAACTAGGATCAATAAGGATGATTTTATTTTTAGATACAGCTCAAGTGAACTGATATCTCACTTCGGCGAATGTGCTTTTTATTGTAAATTACACTGTAGAGCCCCGGCAGTAATGCACTTAAACCAAGCGCCTGAACCACTCGGTCATATTATTTTATACAGAGCTAGTTTAATTTGTGCAGCAAATAGGTCTTGGAAAAGCATGAAGCAAGGTTTAATTGTCTCTTGTGAACTAGAAAGAAGGCAGTCGGGTGACCTTCTGGTTTTGCAAACAATGGTAACATCGCTTAATGAATAACAGACTACTAGAACTCAGATTAAACTGGGGCTCGTATAAACCCATGAGTTGTTTTTGGTTTATTTGTGTATAGAATAAAAACAACAACATGAATTTGAATTAATTTAAATAAGAATTGACTTTACAAGTACTACATTTGCATTATAAAGACACAAACAAATAGTACCCAATACGACAGATGATTCTGATATAGACTATATATAGAATATATTAGAATCTTAATTATGAGTAGAAGCATTGTAATGCTGTGTCTCCTGACATCACTTTCCAAAACATCTGAAATTGTTACACTTTTCAAATTTCAAATTTTCACAATTTCAAACCATGATCACCATCTTTTAAAAAACTGTTCCTTCTTGCTTTAGATGGTAAATAAAACACATTGCCAATGATGTGTCTGTGCTTTCGGGGAAACAGCCTAGTTTTCTATTTATCTGCGTATCAGACGCCATCGTTATTTTAATCCAAGAACTCTTCCACAAATAATACTAGTGGTATTGCCAAGTTATTCCCACAGGTGGATTTAATGATATCCTTTCCTGCACATAGAGAATCAGCAGTAAGACATAAGGAAGATTAAAACTCAGATCTCTAGAGATTACTGGTAGTGGTTTAGACCGTTACAGTATCTCCTACAAAACACTAACAATAATCCTTAAAGATTCCTATAGTATACCCTTCTGCTAGGATTGTATGTCTTTACTCTGTGGCTTCTGACTGCTGTGAGTAGTTGTACACACACTTTTACTCTTTTTAATACCTATTGTAGTTATGATAGATTTGCCTTTAGTATTCAGACATAAAACACCACCAGATATCTTACATTTTTTTATTCCTGTAGAGTAATGTTACATCCTTGGAGATTTATTACTTTAAATTCTTTCCTTGCCTCCTGTCTTAGACAGCATTTCACTAATCCAGCTCTGCTTAATGGTGTTTTAATTGATTGTTTCCAGTTGCAAGGATGCTATGGTGTCTGAGGGAGTAATAACCTTTTGCATCAAATAAATATTGACAAACACTTGGACAGTATAAGCACTACAGAGCTGACGTGTGAATTCTGCTAGAGCCTGTTATATATATATATATATATATATATATATATATATATATTAGTATACAGTATACTGTTTATATGTAAAATTCCTCTAAGGAAACAGGTGTGCCTCCGCCAGACAGTATAAAATCCTGCCGGCCCCAATTACATGGGTCTCACTATCAAGCTGCAAGAAAAGACAAGGAGGGTGCTGGTGCTAAGGAAGATTAATATATATATACACTCACCTAAAGGATTATTAGGAACACCTGTTCAATTTCTCATTAATGCAATTATCTAACCAACCAATCACATGGCAGTTGCTTCAATGCATTTAGGGGTGTGGTCCTGGTTAAGACAATCTCCTGAACTCCAAACTGAATGTCTGAATGGGAAAGAAAGGTGATTTAAGCAATTTTGAGCGTGGCATGGTTGTTGGTGCCAGACGGGCCGGTCTGAGTATTTCACAATCTGCTCAGTTACTGGGATTTTCACGCACAACCATTTCTAGGGTTTACAAAGAATGGTGTGAAAAGGGAAAAACATCCAGTATGCGGCCGTCCTGTGGGCGAAAATGCCTTGTTGATGCTAGAGGTCAGAGGAGAATGGGCCGACTGATTCAAGCTGATAGAAGAGCAACTTTGACTGAAATAACCACTCGTTACAACCGAGGTATGCAGCAAAGCATTTGTGAAGCCACAACACGTACAACCTTGAGGCGGATGGGCTACAACAGCAGAAGACCCCACCGGGTACCACTCATCTCCACTACAAATAGGAAAAAGAGGCTACAATTTGCACAAGCTCATCAAAATTGGACAGTTGAAGACTGGAAAAATGTTGCCTGGTCTGATGAGTCTCGATTTCTGTTGAGACATTCAGATGGTAGAGTCAGAATTTGGCGTAAACAGAATGAGAACATGGATCCATCATGCCTTGTTACCACTGTGCAGGCTCCTGGTGGTGGTGTAATGGTGTGGGGGATGTTTTCTTGGCACACTTTAGGCCCCTTAGTGCCAATTGGGCATCGTTTAAATGCCACGGCCTACCTGAGCATTGTTTCTGACCATGTCCATCCCTTTATGACCACCATGTACCCATCCTCTGATGGCTACTTCCAGCAGGATAATGCACCATGTCACAAAGGTCAAATCATTTCAAATTGGTTTCTTGAACATGACAATGAGTTCACTGTACTAAACTGGCCCCCACAATCACCAGATCCCAACCCAGAGCATCTTTGGGATGTGGTGGAACGGGAGCTTCGTGCCCTGGATGTGCATCCCACAAATGTCCATCAACTGCAAGATGCTATCCTATCAATATGGGCCAACATTTCTAAAGAATGCTTTCAGCACCTTGTTGAATCAATGCCACGTAGAATTAAGGCAGTTCTGAAGGCGAAAGGGGGTCAAACACAGTATTAGTATGGTGTTCCTAATAATCCTTTAGGTGAGTGTATATACACATACACACACATATATATATATACATATATACCCATATATGTGTGTGTGTGTGTTTCTCATTGTGACTTCAACTTTCAATTAAATAACTATTCATTGGGTTCAATTATTAGTGGCTGCTTTCCATATATTACACGATTTACGGAAACGTTAAGATAGCATGCTGAAAGGTTTTAACAGGGAACCCATTAATGGCCTTATTATATGCTTTGTTTAAACTAGATATTTTATTTGGCTCTCATGTATTATTCATATTTGGCTTAAACGGTTGCCTTTTGCTTTTTTAGTTTTTTTAGGTTTTTTTTAATTCATGAATTATGTTATCATAAAGCTTGACTAAACAAGACATTATATCTAAAATTTTCATTATCTTTCATCAAAACATTAAAATTTGATTTCAAGTTGTAACAGATCTCTAATTGACTGCTCTGACAAAACCAATTTAGACATTAAACTAATTTCTGCTGTCAAAGCAATAGTGAAGTTTGAAGTGTTCTTTGCATCTGCTTTTGAAAGCAGCTTCTGTGTCTGCTATAGATGACTAGGAATAAACAAAACACACACGCAAATGCTTTACAGTGAAGAACTATCATTGTTTCTGAAGTTAGTCTTGTACATTTGCATTTGACAAAATGTAAGTCAAATTACAAGAATGTACAAAATGTCACAAGTTAATATGGAAAAAAATAACACAATGCAGAAGACCTTTTAAATTTGCTTTTTTACATTACATTTCTTCCAGGTAAGATCATGCATGCCTAAGAATCTGTCCATTATTGTTTATCAGTTTTGCTTTAAATTCTTGAACATTTTAACTGCATTCTTTAAATACGTATCTTTAAAGTGAAATTACTGAAACATTTGTCATTGCTCTTTTTCGGTTGTAAAAGCTATAAGCTTCAGCTTCAGCAATGGAAACTATAAACATTGGGGGACATATCTGTGCCTGTCATATGCATATCAATTTGCATTCATTTAATTTCTCACCCAATTTATATCCTCATGTTAAAAACCTTGAAGGTTTTCGTCATAGGAGTCTTATAATATATTGAGCATTACATTGGGAAAAATAAAAGCTAATGATACTCTATTCCCAGATGAAATAATGCTGTAAATCTTGGTAAACTTGTGTTTTATGTTCTTCCTAATATAAATTATTGTAATATACAATTGTATTTGCATAAGCCTTTGAGGCTCTTTTCAAATTAGCATTTTTACAACAGTTCAAATTAAATCCCACTGGTTAATTTGCTTGCACAGTAATTTGATTTAAATCAGGTCCATTTTTTTTTCTTTTTTAATTGCATATCTCTTAAATGATGCAGCTAGTGAAGCAATTTTAAGGGAGAGATGTGAAAAAAGGATACGATTTGATCTTCTGATTTTTGCTTTCAAGTTTTGAAGAGTTATGTAGGGCTAGCTTTGGATTCACAAGTTAAATGTACCATTTGAACTGGATCAGAAGGCAACACTCTAGGCATTCTCTTTATGTTGAAATTGTTTAATTACATCCAAGTTGTTAAGTTGCATGGTATCTGATTACAAGACAAAGACGAGCATAATTAACAAAGTTATCTGTAAAATCTTAGATGGCATCTCCTGTGCTGTAATAATCAAATAAGCAGTAATAATTCCCTCTAAAGGAATTACTGTACACAATGAACATTTGATTTTCATTTTAGTACAATATGATGGAGTTGCAATTGCAAGAGCAAAACCAAAATAATAATTCATATTGTTTATAGAGATCATATTCACCGACCTCATTGTAGCCTGGCTGAACCAGTGCATTGGTTTATTTGTCTTTATTGCTTTTTTTTATTTAATGAAACAGCTAAAACGTCTTGGTGTTTTTGTCAAAGAAAGACATTTTGCCAATGGTTATATTATCCTTGTGCTATGTAATTCTGACTCACCCATTTGACAATTACAGTTAAAACATGTATATTTGCAGTAGCTGATGTAATGTGAGGTATAATTACATTTTGAATGGACACTGAAGGCCATGTACTAGCCTGCGCACACAATTAAAGTAGCACAATGACAACACACATAATGTGCATTTACTGCATAAGGTAATTATAGTTATGCTCTTGGCTGTAATGTTATTTTTAAGTGTGTTTTCTTCCTAAAGATGCTCTGATACTGCTTCTGGTGGAATGATTGAGCTACTGATGTAAAATTGAACTTTACAGTCTTAAAGAGAACACAGACTTTACCATGAACAATGCATAGAAAAGTGCTCCAAGTGGCAGCCGCTAATTCGCTAATTGTGTCCCACCTCTATTGCAGGTAGTGTAGAAAAAAACAAAACACGAACATAACATAAAAGTTACAAAAACAATGATTCAAAGAATAGTCACCGTGTTATTTATTGATGTGACAAGTTTAATCAGCTCTGTTTCTGCAGAACTGGTCAATAATGTATGTATTTGTTGTTTTTTGTAAAGATTTAAAGAGGTGAAATATAGCTTTTGTTGTGTGTCCTGGTCCATGTTGATTATAAAGTGATAGTTCAAGCGGATGCCACTCTGAAGCTGTGCTGAAGCTGTGCTATGGGGGTGACAGCTTGATCTCAGTGTGCTGTGTTCACTGCCACAGTTAAAAGTAATTGCCCCTGCAGCAGATCCTGTAATAAACTTTGAAGACATAATAATTCATTAAAAATACATGAATAAATCTCTTGAAAATGGTTTTACTCACTCACACTTTTTGTAAATTTGGCATCACAAAAATATATACATTCCTCATTTTAATACAGTTGCATTTTAATACATTACAAGTAAGGAAAAGCCCTTGGGGGACTCTTTCTGTCTCCACGAGAAAACATATGATTATGTTCTTATGAGAGTATTTATCTTATGTCTGTTTACTTAAGCAGTCATTTTAAATGTGTTCATTATTTACATCATATTATTTTCACTGACTGTGTTGATTCGTGAGTCCTGGCTCATTCTGTGGCATTAAAACTGATGAGTCAGACCAGTTATTTACTGAATTGTTGGCATATTATTCATTGAAGAGGATACCCTTGGCTATGCTGATCAAACTGTATTTTACAAACAGCTTTATTTTTGTAGAGTGTTTGAGAACCAGAAAATTTGATTTTATATGCAGTTAATTTATAAATCTGGTACATTTAAAACAGTTACACTAATGCTTACTCTTCAGACAGTGTGGACTTTTTGTACAGTTTTGTAAAGTGATTGTGTACAATGGCACATAAGGTTTTTTGAAATTTTCCCTGTTAAAACTTTGGATGTGCTTTTTTTTTTGGACCTTGGGGGACATCCGTGAAGGGTTTCCATCTGAAATGGAAGCTCAAGCTTATTAAATTTGGCAATATCTGATTATTTCAGAAACCGGCATGCAGAATAAAAGCACAGAAGACGTTGTGAAATATGAGACAGGAAAGTAATTGATAGTGCTGGAAATAAAACCACTTAGCGTAGCGTTAGAAGGAAGGTTTCTCAACCGCTAAGCTACACAGGCTCCAAGCAGTTCTGCAACTGTAGACTTTTATCAATTCTGTGTTCTATCATGACTTTCAAGGCCCTTGCTTCAAAGTCAATTTGAATTACATCAGGTTAGTCACTACAGTTTTCTTCCTGGGGTAGTTGTAATTGGTAGTTACCCAGGAGGTAAACTCTTAGATGGTGATTTTTACCACTGGGCATCTATTTCTTTGAACTCCTTTAGCATATAGCCCAACTAGAAAGCAACACTCTGCTAATTAGTGGTAAAATGTGCTACATGATAGTTTACGCGATGCACTAGAAATATAATTATTTATTTTTAATGTCTGCTAACCCTTGGGCATTTATAGTCAAATAAGCTAAGACACCCAATGTTAAAAACACATAATGGTGTGAATATCTCCTGTAAATATACCTAAAATAGTGTTTGAACCTTTTTTGTGGGATTTTTTTTAAGGACCTAACCTTCTTTTAGTTAATCTGTTTGCTTGTTGTCCTTGTCTTTACATTTGCAGGGAAAGACTTTAACAAATTGACCTTCATGTACACAAGCACAAACAGTCAACGCTGCCACCACATGCTAATTTGAAACTCTCTTAATAAGATGTAACACACTCCGCATTTTTGTCAGTAGTTAATTCATGATTATCTGTGCGATGGTGTGGGTGAACAGGAGCAAATTGAAATGCAACAAATCAAAAGCAAACTTATATGAATTAATAGTAATAGTTAAGATCTGTCAATTAGCTGCTGGCTTCTAATTACATGCTTGTAACATTTGTCTCTTCATGGTTTCTAAAAGCGACAATCTTCACCCATATAAAAATAAGACAAAGAAAAACTGCAAATTTCAAAGGTAGTATTGAATATTAATACTTAATTTATCATCAACAGGCTGAGACTTAGCTTCACCTCCCGAATAGAAATATTTCTGTTTTCATCTTATACTTTTGAATAATTGAATCATGGAATCTGGACCATATTGCAAGAACATTTTTCCCCCTTGACATGTACAGTTGCAAATAAATACCTACTTCAAATATGAATAGGCATGCACGTACTGCTTGTCACTATCAATACTATTTCCATCAAGGTGAGCGCACTCTTCAAGGTTTTCTTCTCAAAAGTAATTAGCTGTAGTCAAGGTGCTGTTGTTTTACTATTTGCCTCAAACAACATCTAATGAGCACTATTGAGCAGCAGCAGCTATGGCTGGCTAAATTATTATTTTGTAACTATATTTATTTATTTATGCTTCTCAATAGAAATGCTGTTGAGTTGTACTGTGGCTTCATGTATCTTGCTGCTTCTCATACCTCCATTGAAGCATTTCATGATGTAGTGCCATGGCAAGTCTTAAGGGGATATTGCCAAAAATAACCAAGCATTTCTGTTTGTTATTAAGGGATCATCCCCAATCAATTAGTGCCTCAATTACCCACACTAATTAAGAGAGTGCATGACAACAACCTTATAATCTATTAATTGTTTCCAGAACCTCATGGTATATGGCTTATCCTTAGAGGACATAACTTGTTTCCACTGTCTATAAAACTTGAGAATGTTTCCAGATTCAAGAATGCAAATACAGAGAAACTGACACATAATTGCACTTCCCACTACCTGTGCCTTAATTCTTTTTTTTTTGCTTTTTGCCTAATGTGATGATTTATGACATGGGTGAAAGAATCTGCTAAGTGAACTGTAAAGCTCCACATTCTTGTGTAGACAAGCAATATCCTATTTTGAATCTCAGAGTTGCAGAGTGTCAGTTCAGGGGAATAGGGCAGTACGCCATGTTTCATTACACTTAGTTTAAATTTCAGTTGTATATGCCTATAGGGAGCATTTGGCTGGAGGTTAATGATGTAACCCTGTCTGCTTAGAGGGGTGCTTGGAGAGACGGTCTGGTCTGAAGAGATAAACCTCTGGGCAGCGCTTTCACTTATTTTCAAACACACCTTATTAATAGGAAATCCCAAACTTTACATCATGCTTTGCCAGGAGAAAATAACAAGCAAATAAATAAATTTGCATTAACGGCTCAGAATGATTCCACATTTGTCACTCTCATGGGGTGAAATCAGCATTGGACTTTTTGATTTGTAGCAATAATATGCATTTCTGCAATCACATGTAGTTAGGGCAAAATAGTGGCTTTTCTAAAGTTCTCTGACTTTTTAACTTTTCTTGGTCTGTTTATTCAGCTGAATGTGGGAGTGCAAGATTATCAGATGAAAAGTGAAAATGCAGCTGAGCCTCGTTGAGACATAAAGGACATTCGAGTTGGAACAAGGCCAACTTGAGAGAAATTACTGTCATTCCGCGTGCTGAGATGTATTAAGTGCCTGATTAAGAAGAATATTGCTCAGTAGATGAGGCATAAGCTTTTTACATTAATATTTACAAGCCACCTTCCCTCTGTGTACACCCAGGTTCACACATCTACACACATTGATGCCACATGTTAAAAATATAATGACTATATAACACCAGGGTGACTAACAATCAGATTTCCTTTGTCCACCAGACAATTTACCTCATTCTGAAGTCACACTCTAATATCAGATGACAACAATTCATATATAAAGAAAGGTTGGAATAAATTCTAGAAGGGCAATGCTATTGATGATCTTTATATGTAGAAAAAAAACACATTTCAAGGAGCTGATGTCCTCATTAAATGTAGTAATACTGGCAATGAAAGCCAGATATGGGTGTTTTCCCACAATTTACTTAAAATGAAAAATGCTTAATATATAAAACAATATATTATATAAGCCTGAAGCAGGCAATTAAATCAATAGTTACTTTAACACATTTTACAAGGTTTTATTTTGCTTTAAATGCAGTCGTGGTATTTCTATGCAACGAGATTAATTGGGTCTTTAAACATTAAAGCATTGACATTTGATGGCCTTTGCTTTCAGATGCAACAGAATCCAATATACTGTAAAGATGCTTTAGGAAGTATTTCCATTTAATCCTGCAGGTCTCATATATGTTTATGGCACTACTACACTGTTGGAGCTGACTAGGGAATGACTTTATTTTGAGTAACATAAACATAACAACTGTTAAGAACTGTCTTTTGTTTTACTGCCGCTGTTTAACAGTATTTTAACATGGTATCAGCTCAGCAAGCAGTGCCTTTGTTGTAACAGATAGCTAAGGAAAACATTACTTCACTTTGATTGATGGGCTGTGTTAGATCCCTAGTGCACAAGGTAAGAGGAAGGGAAGTACAACCATATGTATACCACAAGCAGTATCTTGTTGGTAGTGTGTAGACAGGGAAATCTGAGCTGCTATGAAGCCAACACTAATGCAGCATAGCTAATGGAGTTAAGGGAGGTGTATTTCCCACAGTGGAACATAATATAATATTATAATAAGAATAACCAGTTTGTGTTTTGCACCAGTTATTTTCAATGGTGTAGTTCGGTGGCAGATAATTTGCTACCTGCATCTTTATGTTCTTTTCTTTCTTGTCAAGTAATTGTGTTGTATTCAGCTTCTATCGATGAAAAGAAGAAAAACAAATGCTGCAACTGTTAAACTCCTTTGGTTTATTTGTGCATTTTAGTTTTGCGGTGAGGACAGTAAAACCATATAATGAGTGGCTTGCCATGGAGAATCAAACACAAAGTTTGAACCTTCAACCCTTATCTGTTGTGTGAATTACATTTCTGGCCTCATGTTGTCTCCCCTTTGCGAACAGTATCTTCATCATCTCCCAACTGTAAGTTCTGTAATGGGAGAACATAGGGGGCCTTCATCCTCCACAGTGATGCTCTCTGACACCAATTTACTGTAAATTAGAGGACAGGGTGAGAAACCTTCAGCATGTTTACTTTGATAGAAAAGGTTGCTAAAAAAACAACCTTGTGAGCTCTGTGTTATAATTAGGCTGAGAGTCATTGCGTTTTTTTGGGAAAATAAGGACAAATTTAACCTTTACAAGAATGGCTTTCTGATTTAGCAGGAGAGGGTGTGGGCATAGAAAACAGCAGCACTATAGTGGTTTCTTAGTGACACATATAAAGGATGCTTGTAGTTTTAATCTTGGAATAAAGGAGGTGAATGAAGTGAAACAGGAGGAAACACAGTAATCCAACAGGTGAAGTGTTAAGCCATTTGGTTGTTATGTTTAGGAATTGGTATTCAAACAGTGACAAGTACATATTTTTGCAGCAGGGACCCCATTTCACTGATGGTGGTATTTCATCAGTTGGAATATTGAGTACTTCTTGTATGTATTGAAATAGACTGTTTATGTACAAATGTATCAGTGGTACTTATTCAGATTCTCTGGAAAAACTGAAACAAATCTAATGCCACAGCATATGTTTAATGCTATATTTATTGTCTTGTCTTTACATGAATATTATACAAAGTGGCTTTTTATTTTGATTGATATATATGTAAGAGAGACTCTTTTTGTCAGCAGTTAAAAACAAATTACAATTTACATTTCAGTTATTTTTGGATTGCTTGAATAGCAAATGTATTTAATTATATATATACACCTCAGAAGCCAATTTATATATTTGAGCAAGTGATGAAATCTTAAAATATTTGAATACCAATGTTATGTTGAATTACTGCAGGTATAGTATATGTATTGATTTATTTCTTTATTTGTATGGTTCTTGGCAGAATCAGATCATGTTAGTCCAAATATCACTTTAATCCTTTCTTTGTTTTCTAGAATTAGAACATTCCATAGCTATTCTAAATTCACAAATGGAATGAAGAGAGATTATGATTGAAGCCCTGTGCGAAAATACATAATCTCACTCACTAGTTAGAAATAATAAAAGCATATCAAAGCTGTAAATAGATGACCTCCAGTGAGCTGGCGAACAGAAGAATTAACTAACCCCATTTGCAGAGGGAGGGTGATTAGAACAAATGGCATTTAAATACACTGGAAGAATAATGATAAAGGAAACAATCAGGCTGTAGCGAATTCAATTTTGCAAAATTGAGTGTTAGTTTGACCTTAGGGGCCGGGGGATGCTAATGAACACTAGTAGTGCCGACCACTGATACTTTTTGTTTTCGGGGGATGTAAAATGCTTGCCTCTCATGCCTGCCTTACAACACTGCAGAATAGCCATGCAGGCATGTATCAACCCTGTTAACTAACATCTAGCACTATTTAATGCTACATGGTAAGTTTGGAGTGCATGCTAATGCTTTCATTTATTTTTTTGGCTTGAGACACATTTGTGACAGTGACCCTGGATTAGAATAATAACGTTAAACTGAGGAAAGTAGGCTAAAGACAACTAATGTCATGAGCTTGATATCCTGGATTTTCCTATAGAAATAAGATGTAGGGGGTTCTTTGCAAAGTGTCTGGTTTAGGCTGATGCACAGATTGCAGCTAATCAAATTCAGAGTATGTTTTTTTTTTTTTTTCTCAGTGACGTAGAAAAACAAACAAAAGAGAATAACACAAATCCATGTATTCAAGTACCCATTCCCAAAATAGTGAAATCTGAATGTCTTTTTTATATATATCTATATATATATGTATATATATATATATATATATATATATTTATATAATAAAATGTTTTTTTTTTTTTTTTATTCAGTGTACAACATGTATGCATTCACAAGAGATGCTCGCTGCATTAATTTCTGTCATCCACAGAAGCAGACTGACAATAGCTGAAGCTCTCTCAGATATTCTTGGCTACAGAATGGGCTTTGATGAATTATTCATTATTCATATAATCTGTGGGCTATGCACAAGACAGGAAATTTTCATGAGGTTCTATTTGATGATAACACGTTCTTGGGCTTGCAAATGCATCTAAAAGCCTTGAGGTCATTGCAGGTCCATATTTTGCTATATTGTACAGACCACACGTTTTTCAGTAGTCGTGGAATGGTTTATCTGTTCGTAATACTGTTCGGCTCAGTCGCACCATTTATTTTTGTCTGAATTCTTACAACGTTTTTATCAAAATAGCCCTTGTATTTATATGTGCAAACATATTTCTGAGTATCAGCACTGCCTTCAGATTGCAGTACTCTTTAAGTGTCCAGCTAACATGCATGTTTTACAATGTGTACAGATTAATTCAGTGTTGTCCAGTTTGTCTCCCCCCTCACTCACTATGTCTTGGTCAGCTTTTATATCCCATGTTGTGTTGGTGTTGGCATACAAAAGGAGCATTTAAGTAGAACGTCTTAATTAGGTGGTGTCAGGCCACTTGTTTCTGATAAAAACAGTGTACAGGTTGCCAAGCTGAGACATGGAGGATCAAGTTTTGCAGTGTGCATAGGAATGTATTTAAGAGGCGGTGGAAGGTGGTCAGAGATGGTAGAGTCCGTATGTTCTTTGGTAGCTAGTCTTCACAATGGATGTTGGAAAAAGAGAGTGAGTGGACACAGGCAGTACCTGAGCAAGGTGACAGTACAACCCGGCTGCCAGCAGTAGATTAACAGAGATGATGCGAGAGGCAAAGAAGACAATGAATAGGAGACCGGAAAGAGGGGACAGGAGAGTTACTTGTGTAGCTCCAGGAGTATATATTAGATAATAACTAAAGTATATATTTTTGAGTCTGTGTCGTCTCTGGTTTTATCTGACATTTGCATGATCCCAACTCAATGTTATGATCTTGACATTGTACCATGTAAAGATCTGTAGTTTGATCTATTACACACATCATCGTACATTCTTCAGGGCATTGATTTTGAATGAGAAGGATCAAACTCAAGTTGACTCCTTCTTGATACTCAAACAGACATAACAGGTTGTTCAATAATCGGCAGTTACACTGTGAGGGACGTTCCAACTGGTTTTTGGTTTGGGGTTTTAAAGTCCTATTACTCATTGAGTAGCTCTCAGCATGTCTGTGTTTAGCATTTTTATGGCGGTTGTATCCAGCGCTCAGAAACATGATTTTTCTTTCACCCCTGCACCCCCCCATGCTGAAAAGGCTCTAGGGTATCACACTTCTCCATTCCCAGCAGTATCTTTCATACTGGTGTCTCAAGTGCTGGTAATGGCCTGTTGCCACAAGAACACGTTGCCTTGGTGACTGCTTTGAAAAACTCTTTGTGTTTACTATTAGGCCCAGATAGGAGAAGATGGAAATGAAAATTAAATGAAGAACACAGATTGTATTGCTATTTAATTCTCTGAACATGGAGAGATGTCCTGAAAAAATCCTGAAAGCCATCTGTGTATTGGTTTAGCACTGTAATGTTACCTTTTCTTGTGTGTGTTTGCATGTGTAGTAGAAACTCACACAGTACCGGAGCAGTGACGTACACACCATTGCAGTTATGACAGCATACAGCATCATACATATTCATTGCAGATGAGACAAGAAACAAAGAAGAAAGTGTTTCACATGTATTTGACGAGGGAATTAATCAGGGAATCTGCTACTGTTAAACCAACAAAATACAATTCAGCGTTTTTCATCTCCAAGGTAAAGTAATAAAATATTACTGATTATTCCATTAATGTTCAATTGCAAATATAGCATAACATATTTTCACAGTCCTCCTCTTCTAAGCAATTTGTATTTGTAATACAAATTATATATGTATGTATGTATATATATATATATATATATATATATATATATATACATATATATTTTCACAGCCCATATCGATCCACTGCTGGATGAATGCCTCCCCAAGATCTTTCTACTTGCTTCAATCTATAGCTTCTCTTTTCAGTGTCACACCTGCAGAGGTTATTATTTCATCTTCCAATCTTTTATGTTGTTGTCTTCTAGGTCTTTTTTCATCTCGTTCAATCCATTCAATAGCTTCCTTTGTCCATTGTTGATCTGTCTTTTGGCAATGTCGGGCTCCTTGCCATTTTAACATTTTGACTCAATGATGTCACATATTTTTAATTGTTGTTGGATCCATTAATTTATTTATCTGTTCTTGTTGTTCCAAATAAACGCCTTTCCATATGTTTTTGTGTCATCCACAGTTTCTGTAACATTTTTGCATTTAGTGACCAGGTTTCACAGCCATAAGTGAGCACTGGTAGTATGCATTGATCAAATATTTTTTTCCTTCAGGCAAATGGTTAGAATTACTTTCAACAGTGTGCTGTTTCTTCCAAGGGTCATTCACTTTTCTTAGATCCAACACAGCTGTTAAACATTACTGTTTTTTCTCAGGTTCAGTTTAAGTCCAGTTTTCTTGCTTGCGTCTTTTTCTTCCCAGTCCAAACTCTTGAACACTTATTGACGTGAGGAGTTGTGGAGAGATTGTGTCTCCTTGACTCCTTTACAAATCTTGATCTTGTCAGTGTCTTGCTGGTGCAGTTGGATTGTTGATGTAGCATTATTGTAGGTATATTTAATAAGAGTTATATATGTTATAGTTATATATGAGCCCTGATGACTGAGGTTGTATATTGAATCAAATGCTTTCCTAGACACAGAGGAAGATCATATTCTCTGCATCTCTCCAATACTTCTTGTACAACTTGTATATGTATATCCATCGTGTATGTATATCAACTCCTGCATCCGGCTTGTTCTCTTGCTTAGGTGAAGGAGTGTGTTTTGAAAGGATGTGCTAATATCTTTGTAAAAACTTTGTCTAAGGTTAAGGTGGGAAATAGACTAATGGCCCTATAGATAGTCAGATCTTCTGTGTCTCCTTTCTTGTGAAGTAGAATGATGGTGGCATTGTTCCACTTATCTGGTATTTGTTTCATTTTGAGACACTTTGATACAAGTTTTGCAGAAATGGTCTCTATTGCTTTTCCAGCTCGCCAATGTGATTCCAATATCTCCAGGTGTTTTTCTGTTTTTCTTCTGCAATCACATCTGGTAATTCACTTGTGTTCATTGAGACCTCTTCTTCCTTACTGCTGTCAACACTGCTATATAAGTTTTTGTAGAATTCTTACACTCTTCTGATAATCACATCTCTGTTTTTGATCATTGTGCCATCATTATTTTTCAGGGCACCGATTTGACTCTTTCCTATTTGGAGGCATTGTTTTGCATTGTTTATGTTTCCATTATTTTCAATGGTTTATTTAATTAGGTTAAACTTTCTTACATCTTCAGTAATATGTTCCCTTTGTTGATTTGGGGTCTTGGCTGTAATTCATTTCTCTTTTCTTCATAAGTTAGCTTGTTTCTTGTGAGATATTTTTATCTTGTTGTGATGTATTGAGTCCTCCAAATTATCTTGCAATTTCCATGGTATTACTCATTATTTTATTGCACAACTGTGATTCATCTAGTTCTTGTTGGTCATGAAGTACACTACATGAGATCTTCTAATTTGTACTTTGCTTCATGATTTGTGATACACAAAACACATTGTGAAGTTATAATTTCTCTAGAGAGAGTTCTGCAGTTTTATGTAGCCAGGGTCAGAGAACAGAGGCTGTCTGTCCGTACCTGTGATTGGTAGCATCCTCTTGCTTTCATGGTCTCCTGACTGCTGCCTTGGTCAGTGGCAATCCAAATGCTGAGGACTGAAAGCTGTTTGTTTCGTTTCAACATAAGGGGAGTTTATGAGGTATAACTCACCACATTGGCTAGATGGGTTGGTGAGTACCTCTTTATTAATCAGGTGTTTTACAACTCTTGAACAAAGCTGTATTTCACCTAGCAAATCCATCTATTTATCTATTGGATTGCTGTACAGTGTTTTTGTTTATTTCAACTTGTGAATAAAGTGCTTATTAAAACCTAAAAACCATCTATTTATCTATCTATATATTTGTCTAACTATCTATCTATCTATCTATCTATCTATCTATCTATCTATCTATCTATCTATCTATCTTTATATAGCATGTATGTGTGTGTGTGTGTGTGTATATATATATATATATATATATGTGTGTGTGTGTGTGCGCACATTTATTTATTTATTTATTTATTTATTTATTTTACTTCCAGTGCTTTATTTCATAGGCCAACTGATAGCAATCCACATGGGAAAGATAAAACTTGGACAAAAGATGATTAATGTTTCAGGAGGCTGAAATGCAATCTGGCTACAATGACGCAACGATACTTTAACGGCTGGCAGTGGGCAAGGGGCAAACACCACTGAGATCTGAAGTGATAAATCGTGCAAGTCTGTAGTTAGGACTTGAGGCTAAAAAGAGGATGTGTGTGAAATAGAAGCCATTCAGAACACTTCTAACAATTTGGTTTGGAAAATATGTCTTTGGAAACATAAAAAAAAGTGCATTATCAATTCTGGCAAAGCTGTTGCAGTAGTTTATATTAATGAAAACCCTTTCTAGTAGGGGTGGGCGATCTTCCCAAAAAATCATATCACGATCTTATAACACATAATCACAATCTGAATCACGATCTTCCCAATTTTTAAATATACTATAGAGAATATCCAGAATGGAACAAGCCTATGGATTTATCTATTTGTACAATTTAAAGCACAACATTAATTAAAGAATCAGTTGTCAAAATGGTCATTAAATAGCCTGATAAATAAAGTTTAACTTTATTTTAAATATTAAAGTTGCGATCAGCAGTCAATAGATAAACATTAAATTACACAAGATCTTAAAGTACTCAGAAATTGCAGTAATAAAATATAAACAACACAAAGGTGTGCACTTTTCAAATTCTGAAAAATAAACATTCCTTTACTACTTCAAGTGGCAATCACAGCCAATAGATAATATGATATAAATGATATAAGTAGAATGTGACCACCTCCGTCAACTCTTTCCATCGTTTGCTGCTTTTGTCATATGTTTTCGTCTGCTCTAATGTGTCGGTCAGTGATAACTGTTTGTTTCGGGACCTCGTGAGATACAGATGAGTGGGGTTGTACCGACCTGAGGGAAACACTCTCGGCATGTTCCTTCGGATGCTTCCTTTTCAGGTGGGTGAAAATATTTGTCGTATTACCTCCGGAAGAGCCGACCGTTACCCGACAGAGTTTACAGATAACTTTTCTCTGAGAAATGTCTGACTGTGCATAGCCAAACCACTGCCACACAAGTGATGTCGAGTCTTTTTTCGGCACCAGCTCCTCATCCACCATGCTGCTAGTTCATGTTGAATTTGTTGTATAATACGTCAACACACTTGAAAGACATGTGATTGAGACATGTGGTATAATTTGGCCAATCAGCACAGCCATCTAGTAGGCAGTTGTTATAGTTTTAACATTATTATGAGGAGATAAAAGATCGCGATCTCTACGATACGCTTGAAAAGTAGATCGTGGACGTCTTCAAGATCGATCACGATATAAAATCGTCAGATCAGCCACCCCTACTTCCTAGGTTTGTATGAAGGATGCACTGGAGAAAAATGTCTTACGGGTAATCTTTAAAGAACCTCCACTTAAATCCTTAGCACCCTTTACATCCTTTCTCTTCTGAATTTGAGTGTGTGTTTGTGTGAGGGTAGTATTTGTAAAATGTTTTCTTAAATGTTGTATATTGCAGTTCTGTGTGCCAGAACCCATTTGTGGAAGGTAGTTTTACAAGCAGTGGCCTCAGATTCGTAACAGATCTGTGTTTAAATTACTCCTCCTGTTGATATATATTGTGAAACCCGGACTCTCCCGTTACTGACGTATCACCGTCTGTCCGAAGGGATGCAGAAAAACAGGCTGTACTCCACGGGTTCAGGGATTAGTTGGGCAAATTGTATTTACTTGTTTTCTTTTTAACAGCATTATTTTCTTCAAAGGTCTCCTACTGGGACCCAACAGAACCCAACCATTACCGTGCCCACTCTTCAGGGCGGGTCCAAACAATCCCAGGTCGTAACGTATTACACTACATAACTTAACAGTTCTAAGAAACAAAGAAATCTGGCACGTGGGCCAACCAAAGATTTACACTAAACAATTACAACACAAGACACAGGATGGTCCACTGACTACACAGCTAAACAAACCAAACCGTGCGCTCAAATCCAGCGCTACCAGCACAACAATGTGCGTGCTTGTTCTCTACCCCCACCCTTCCTTAATGGGAGGCTGTAGCCTCCTTATATATCAGGTGGCTGGGGTTGATTGACCTTAATTGCTCAATCACCCCAACCACCTGCAGTCCATGAGCAGACAGGGAGGGACAATTAACCACACTTCTCCCCTCCACCGGTGTTCCACGTCCCAGGTTTTTTTTTTTAACCTCTGCTTCTGTCACAATATTGATAGTAAAACCTAGTCAAACTTGTACTTTGACCCTGCTTAAAACAATATTACATAAGTCACTGCCTGAAAAGATTTCAACTGGGAGCCATTTCATATATATTTCTTGAAGCTCTGCTTGAAGAAGATTGAGTTAATTTGAGGTACCTTTTGGGTGTTGTGTTTTGTTTGCCTAAGGTTCGTGACATATGAGATATTGTACTGCCTGGAGAGCCTTTAATAAAAACTCCCCTCATCATAATCCAGCCCTCCATATTCAGGATTTGTCTGTGGTATAATTAGGTACAGGTTTTGGTGAAGGCAATTTAAATGGAGCATGATGCCAGTGTGTAATAGCCTCACATTAACAATGACCTCCACGCAGGAGTGTTTTTGCAATGCATAATATACAGTATTTACACAGTGTAAGCTTATCATACTAATTATGCTTGTGCTGCTGACATTTATTTTGCTAGCTGTGTTCATCATTCTTTACTTATCCAAATCATAATGTGGTCAATTCTGTTTGAAAATAATAAAAGTATGATGTGTTAGCATATACAATAATAATACCAAAAGATTTAACGTCTTAAGTTAAATTATTCAAATTAGTCCCTGACCCACAATTTCCTTTCACCCCACGTAATGTGAATTGGACTTTACTGTGTTATTCCACAGCTTTCAGTATGTTCACCTAAGTTACTGCTGCTGGAATGGTTTTAAACAATATAGGATGTAGGACTGGATCTACATGTGTGTGAGGGAGATATGATTTTAATAATAGCCACTGATGTTGTAGTTCATAATATTAGCATGCTTTTTCCAAATTTGGTTAAATTATGGGCAAAAATGAAATGTTAGTATGTTCCTAAAAGTGTTATGTTGTTCTGTTGATTTCAGAAATCTCTCTCAACTAATCCCATCTTCAATAATAGCCAAATCCTTTAAGAATTATTAAGAAAACAGTTTCAGTCATGAAATGTCATGAAAACAGCTGTCAGTCCAACTCTTCTCTTTCACTGCTCCTTGAAAGGCTGCATTGATAACTGGAAAATAGAAATACACTGCATGGCATCACAAATAAAAGGGAACCTTTATCACTTATTAATTCAGTATTTCCCACTGTGTTTCTAGAAACACAGTTGGATCTGCAGATTGACTCCGAACAAAAACTACCAAACCATTTTTCGAGATTTAGTGCCTGTCGAACAGCTTTGATCAGAACCTATTCAGTCTTAGAATGTGCAGCACAGTGATCCACATTTATCCCGTAATTGAACATGATAGGATTCCAAGATATTCAAGGAGAAAAGGTGCATTGTGGGCAATCCCCATGGATGTGTTATCAGTATTGATAATGCAAGAACCAAGCTTGGATATTTCATTTTTCCTTAAAAAAAATGTAATCAATTTCTTAACATGGTGTTGTATGTGTTTGGTGGATGTAAACATCAACAACGGAAAGCAAATGCGTAAGAGGAGGATTTGCAGATTTTATAACATGGATTATTTTTGAAAGATATTATCACATAAAAAGTATATATTTTCCCCCCTTCCACATGCTTGAGGATATATATTTTTGTAACTCGTCAGATAATATATTTATATTCATAAAGTATTAAAACAAAACTATGATGATTAAATGAGAATCTCTTAAATCTGTTCTGTTTAAATTGAACATTAGGCTGTTTGTTTCTGTGTTGCATACAGATAACATCTCATTTTAGATACAGATATATTCTACTAAAATGTACAATTACAATTATAATGTTTATTTGTATTATCATCATCAGTGTGAGATGCAAGACGACTAAAATAATTCTTGATTTTGGAGAATTAGAAGTGAAAATAAATTAATTTATATTTCTTCTTGCATTTCACACTGACATGAATTGATTGAGCACATGATCGTAGCAACTGCAGGTTTGATTCAGTGTGTTTATGTTCCCTTCACCTCACTGAACACCTTGGTTTTATTGGCTGACTCAACTCCAGATTTGTTGCATTCATTTTCCTCCCGATTGGATCCAGTTCAGATCAAAGTTCCTTAAGGGCAGAACAACTGATTTGGTGGAATTTTTCATTTTGATTGGCTACTGGTCCATTGCTTGGGGGCAGTGTATATCAGAATGTATCAGTTTGTTGTTTTTCCTTTCTCCACTGCCAGTGTGTTTAAATCTTACTGCAGCTTTACTCAGCTTTAGGAGCTTGTGAAACTAAAGAAACAATAACATATAGTTTAGCACCTGTTTACAAGTGATTCTCCAATAAAAAAATAAATAGAAAATATTGTAAAAAAGCTAAAATGTCAGAGAGACAGCATGTTAAATTAATCTGTTTAAAATCTTCCACCTAAAGATCAATGTCAACTAGAATGTACCATTTTAAATCTGACAGCTGAGACTGACACATTAAGATGTGTATGTCCTTTTCTTACCTTTATTGTGTGAACATTTGTTTTGAAAATAGTAATTTTGAAACTATGTTAATATTGAAATTACTAAATTATTAAAATAATAAAATCAATACACCAATAATCAGGTGTTCCCCTCAATAATTCACCTCCTCCAGGGTCTGGGGAGTTGCAGGGCAGTTAGGGGTGGTGTCCTACCATGCCTTCTGGCACAGCATCACTATATATATATATATATATATATATATATATATATATATATATACACTCACCTAAAGGATTATTAGGAACACCTGTTCAATTTCTCATTAATGCAATTATCTAACCAACCAATCACATGGCAGTTGCTTCAATGCATTTATGGGTGTGGTCCTGGTCAAGACAATCTCCTGAACTCCAAACTGAATGTCTGAATGGGAAAGAAAGGTGATTTAAGCAATTTTGAGCGTGGCATGGTTGTTGGTGCCAGACGGGCCGGTCTGAGTATTTCACAATCTGCTCAGTTACTGGGATTTTCACGTACACCCATTTCTAGGGTTTACAAAGAATGGTGTGAAAAGGGAAAAACATCCAGTATGCGGCAGTCCTGTGGGCGAAAATGCCTTGTTGATGCTAGAGGTCAGAGGAGAATGGGCCGACTGATTCAAGCTGATAGAAGAGCAACTTTGACTGAAATAACCACTCGTTACAACCGAGGTATGCAGCAAAGCATTTGTGAAGCCACAACACGTACAACCTTGAGGCGGATGGGCTACAACAGCAGAAGACCCCACCGGGTACCACTCATCTCCACTACAAATAGGAAAAAGAGGCTACAATTTGCACAAGCTCACCAAAATTGGACAGTTGAAGACTGGAAAAATGTTGCCTGGTCTGATGAGTCTCGATTTCTGTTGAGACATTCAGATGGTAGAGTCAGAATTTGGCGTAAACAGAATGAGAACATGGATCCATCATGCCTTGTTACCACTGTGCAGGTTGGTGGTGGTGGTGTAATGGTGTGGGGGATGTTTTCTTGGCACACTTTAGGCCCCTTAGTGCCAATTGGGCATCGTATAAATGCCACGGCCTACCTGAGCATTGTTTCTGACCATGTCCATCCCTTTATGACCACCATGTACCCATCCTCTGATGGCTACTTCCAGCAGGATAATGCACCATGTCACAAAGGTCGAATCATTTCAAATTGGTTTCTTGAACATGACAATGAGTTCACTGTACTAAACTGGCCCCCACAGTCACCAGATCTCAACCCAATAGAGCATCTTTGGGATGTGGTGGCACGGGAGCTTCGTGCCCTGGAT
The DNA here is from genome assembly GCF_036373705.1 of Amia ocellicauda. Classification (NCBI taxonomy): domain Eukaryota; kingdom Metazoa; phylum Chordata; class Actinopteri; order Amiiformes; family Amiidae; genus Amia; species Amia ocellicauda. Next base: position 26,208,635 of record NC_089862.1, on the reverse strand, counting down.
GTGCATCCCACAAATGTCCATCAACTGCAAGATGCTATCCTATCAATATGGGCCAACATTTCTAAAGAATGCTTTCAGCACCTTGTTGAATCAATGCCACGTAGAATTAAGGCAGTTCTGAAGGCGAAAGGGGGTCAAACACAGTATTAGTATGGTGTTCCTAATAATCCTTTAGGTGAGTGTATATATACAGTACTGTGCAAAAGTTTTAGCCAGGTGTGAAAAAATGCTGTAAAGTAAGAATGCTTTCAAAAATAGACACGTTAATAGATTATATTTATCAATTAACTAAATGCAAAGTGAGTGAACAGAAGAAAAATCTAAATCAAATCCATATTTGGTGTTACCACCCTTTGCCTTCAAAACAGCATCAATTCTTCTAGGTACACTTGCAGGGATGCCGTAGGCATGTAGTCAGGTGTATGATTAAACAATTAAACAATACCAATCAGGTGCTAATGATCATCAATTCTATATGTAGGTTGAAACACAATCATTAACTGAAACAGAAACCGCTGTGTAGGAGGAATAAAACTGGGTGAGGAACAGCCAAACTCAGCTAACAAGGTGAGGTTGCTGAAGACAGTTTACTGTCAAACGTCATACACCATGGCAAGACTGCATCAGCAAGGTCTCTCCCAGGCAGACATTTCAAAGCAGACAGGGGTTTCCAGATGTGCTGTCCAAGCTCTTTTGAAGAAGCACAAAGAAATAGACAACGTTGAGGACCGTAGATGCAGTGGTCGGCCAAGAAAACTTACTGCAGCAGATGAAAGACACATCATGCTTATTTCCCTTCGCAATCGGAAGATGTCCAGCAGTGCCATCAGCTCAGAATTGTCAGAAAACAGTGGGACCCTGGTACACCCATCTACTGTTTGGAGAAGTCTGGTCAGAAGTGGCCTTCATGGAAGACTTGCGGCCAAAAAGGCATACCTCCGACGTGGCAACAAGGCCAAGTGACTCAACTATGCACGAAAACACAGGAACTGGGGTGCAAAAAAATGGCAGCAGGTGCTCTGGACTGATGAGTAAATATTTGAAATATTTGGCTGTAGCAGAAGGCAGTTTGTTCACCAAAGGGCTGGAAAGCGGTACACGAATGAGTGTCTGCAGGCAACAGTGAAGCATGGTGGAGGTTTCTTACAAGTTTGGGGCTGCATTTCTGCAAATGGAGTTGGGGATTTGGTCAGAATTAAAGGTCTCCTCAATGCTGAGAGGTACAGGCAGATACTTATCCATCATGCAATACCATCAGGGAGGCATCTGATGCTGAATTTATTCTGCAGCATGACAATAACCCCAAACATACAGCGACAGTCATTAAGAACTATCTTCAGCGTAAAGAAGAATAAGGAGTCCTGAAAGTGATGGCATGGCCCCCACAGACGCCCTGACCTCAACATCATCGAGTCTGTCTGGGATTACATGAAGAGAGAAGCAACTGAGGCTGCCTAAATCCACAGAAGAACTGTGGTTAGTTCTCCCAAGATGTTTGGGCCAACCTACCTGCCGAGTTCCTTCAAGAACTGTATGCAAGTGTACCTAGAAGAATTTATGCTGTTTTGAAGGCAAAGGATAGTCACAATGTAAGATATTATTTGTTAGAAAGTATTTTTCAATGGGAAATAACTTGCTGTCTGGTTTGATACAGAAAACCGACATCTACCTCTTTTTGCCTAGTACCTTAGATTCCGAGGGGCCCTGCTAGCAGTAAAACTAGAGATAAGAGTACACGGACAAACACCTCAGAGAGGCCAAGCAATTAGGTTTCTTATTGCTATATCGAAATGGTGTGATGTTGGCAAAATGTGATTGATTAAAGAGAAACCTTATAAAAGAAGGAACGGACAAAGAGAACAAAGAAGAAAGAGAAGAAGAAGAAGAGCAGGAGGAAGAGAGAGAGACACATCTGCTGCTGACCTGACCAGACTGACCTAAGCTTCCCTGTGAGGAAAACAGGAGAATAGGGGTAATATCCTATCCTTTCTGTAATCCAGCAGAAGCTTTATATTACCTATGTTCAGTAGTATAATTGAATGATATTAGTTTTCTATTTTTGTCACAAATAAATGATTATTGCACATCTGTGACTTTACCACATCTTCCCTCTAAAAAGAATCTTAAAAGAGAAACCAATTGACCTATGAGTTTTCAGTTCAACTATTTATTTAGATTGAGTGAAAAACCAAGCATGTGAAAATCTATTACAACACCAAATATGAATTTGATGTAGATTTTTCTTCTGTTCACTCACTTTGCATTTTGTGAATTGATAAATATAATATATTAACATGTCTATTTTTGAAAGCAAACTTACTTCACAGCATTGTTTCACCCTGCCTAAAACTCTTTTGCACAGTACTGTATATATATATGTGTGTTTGTATATATATATATATATATATATATATGTGTGTTTGTATATATATATATATATATATATATATATATATATATATATGTATATATACAAACACACACACACACATATATGTATTCAAATATATACAGATGAAAAGCTCCCAGAGTTGGCAGGTATGACATCACGCATACAGCACTATATTACCATACAAAGAATATCCCCCCACTAGTCCTTCTCAGTGGAGGGACATTAAGGGATTCATGTTGGCCTTGTAACCGCTGTAATACCTGCAATCCTCAAGTGCATGGCCTTTACAGAGCCTCAGTTGGCAGAATCTAAGAATAAACAAACATGCAATCTGAAGTACAAACATTTACAATCAGTAATGTGCTTCAGATCAACAGGAGCATTTGTGCGGTGGCATTTCCTCCTCTGGGGAAGCGCTGTTCACTTATTATCATTTCCAAATCTTTTTTTTTTGTCCTTGGTGTGTATTGTATCATTAACTTGCATTTAGCTCAAGGCACTGTTGATGGCTTTTGTTCAGCAGATGTGTGAAAGGATCGCAGCATCACACTAACTCAGGGAGCTTGTCGAGTTTCTTACTTTTAGATTTTAAACTCTTAAACGCTGCGGACAAATATGAACATATCCTTTGCCAAAAGTAATAACACAAATTTGTGATCATCGGATCCATAAAAAACACCAGTGAATACTTGATACTTTATATAGCTTCCCTGTTTCTAAATTGTTTCAAATCTTCCATTTCAATTTGTTTAACATATATACTTATTATTGATTCACTTTCTGGTAACTTCTGTCTGGTCTAGGTAACCTAGCTTGTACAGCTAGCTGTCTTCAAACCCTTCAATGCTAATTAGCTTATTGTGAGATCTAGGGGAAAGATAGGGGGGCTAGGGGCCAATAAAGCACCTTAGCATTGATCCCCTATGAATGATATGTATGGAAAATGGACTGTGATAAAAATTGTTGGAAGTGTTGGAACTTTATCAGTACCGTTCAAGCTAAAACGACCAGTGACATGGCTAATAAAACACCACCTAGTCATTACTGATCCTCTCCTGTTCTCCGCTATTGGAACTAAATTGATTTATTTAAATACTCAATATATATTTCAAATTCCTCATCACAATACTTGATTTTGCCTTCAGGGTCTTGAATGCCTCATCATTTGCATGGATTTTTGCTAAGCCATCTTTACATCTTGGTCCTCAACTGAACAGCCCCCGTTCTTTGAAATAACTTTAATTACCACTGTTCTGTAGTCATGCTGCACTTCTTCTGATGTTTGGGATTTGATGGTTTTCTAGATGTCTCAGTTCTTTTGCTGATCATTTTATTGGATGTCTTGAATGTGGTTGTGTCTTTTCTGAGCATTTTCATCTTGGACATTATCTCAGTTTATCAAATCATATACTTTACTGCTTTCCATTGCTCTGGCTTGTTCAAAGAAATCCAACCAGTCAATGTACAAGGTCTGCCTGCCTAGTTCACTACATGTCTTCTTTCTAATTACTTATTTTTTTAATACATTCTTAATCTTACCAGTGATACGCAGGGGTAGACAAATCACGTTCTTCTTCATATAGTTACATTTATTCACATGTTATTTATGGTCCCTGAAGTCTCTAATTAACAGAAATGACACACTTCTCTGAAAAAGCTGAAGGGTCTTTAAAAGTAGCATAATGGCCTTAGTCTAAAGCTCAGCTCAAAAGATGTTCTAGCTGTGTTAATTTTTATTGCAATTATTGCTTCAGTGATTTTTTGAAAGTAAAAAGGGTAAGTTTATCAATGTACATGTTCATTTCTGGTGAGGAAGACGTCTGTGCCCAGAAAAATGTAAATGTAAAGCAGTCCCAAAAGCACAGAATCCTGTGATCCTGGTGCTCTATGCTTTTTCAACAGTCTATCATTAACTTTGCAGTATGGCAAACTCATGGGGTTCATTTTTAATTCTTAAAGTGCTTTAGAAAGGTCATGGCATCCTATGGGCATGTACGAGCTCTATGTAATTAAAATTAAACCCACAGTGTCCTGTTAAAGATTTCACTGACTGCCTCAGAAAGATTCTGACTGTACTGTTGTTAGGCTAATAGATTTTTTCCTTCTTCTCAAATTCGGTGCCTTCCAATATAGATGCTTGCATTTGATTTCACTGTGCAACCTAAGTGTCGTGCAGCTTGTGTGGTGTGGGTTACGTTTAATTAAGATTAGCTTTAATTAATAATCCATTACAGATAACAGATTACAGAGTTTTTGGAGCAGTCAATCCTTTGCAGCAGTCCAAAACGGTACAACCATGACATATATTATAGATATTTGATAGGAGCTCAGTTTGTTACATATTGCTTGTTATTGTCTGCCTATACTTAAAATACACTCTGTTTCCAAATGCTACTTTAAATTTGATGTTAAGTCCTTGGATCACTGCCAATCGTATGACACTGGAGCTAATCAACAATAATATGACCTCAGCCTTCCTGGAGGGAAATTAATCTTTTTAAGGATTTACACATCTGTAATGTGAAGTGAAGAAAGGCTATGGCAATTGCAAACCTGTTATTCAGAATGATGCTTGTTTTCCTAAACAAGTCACATAATAATAGCAATTACGGACTCACGCCAGAGTTTCATCCCTGGCACATTTGAGAAAGTGCACTAACATTTAACCCATGAACCAGTAGTGGAATGGTCTTTGCTCTTTGACCGATCAGTATTAGAATATTGTTTGCCTTAGTCACTGGCACACTGCATGTAGGAATGCTGGGTACATGTTGAGCGTACTCTGTCTTGACTATATTTACTGTTGTTTTGGGGGGTGGTCATTTTTACCTCAATATACAATCACCCATTCATAATCAGTCATACCCACTGCTGTCATCTTTGTACCAACATGGGATTGATAGAGTCCTTGTACATACTTTGCCAGAAACAAAATTCCAAAAATCTGACAGGCCACCCACTTAGTTACACACTGCCAGTCTACAACACTCAACAGCAGGGCTAACGCAACAGATGAAGGGTTTGGCATACCTTTCACTGATAGCACAAGCACTCGGGTATCCTGAGGGGTTTCTGTTTTGTCTTGGTTATTTTTGTGCTGCCACTTGGGAGCTGGTCAATCATCCCAAATTTGAACCAGCAATTTTTGGATGATTAGGACTGGCCTGAGCTCCTAGCGCTTGTTAGTTGAGACCCAAGATATTCAAGAGAAATCTTTTGAAGTCTTGTACTGTACATATATTGCTTATATATATATATAGAAATATATATATATATTTTTTTTAATTAATATATCTTTTGCCTTCTTAAAAAGCTTTAGGCTGCCACATTTGGATACTATTTTAGTGAAGCTTAATGTGAATTTGGCATTTTCAAATGGAAGCCTTAGGCCAAGAAGTCTTAAAGCACACTCATTAAATACACATAGGCAGGCAAGAAGCACTCACCTTTTGCAAGGGTGTTTTTTTATTGTGAGCTAGGGTTTTATGAATGTTATCTACTGTGAAAAGGTTTGAAATGGCAACAACACCAAGATTTTCCTTGTTCCATAAAAATTGATGAACTGTAAAAGGTCATTTCTTGGAATTGCTTTTCTGTGTGTTTTCTTCAGTGAATTATCCACTTTTAGTGGGATTGAAGATTCATTACAAATTTAAAATAATAAAGAAATACATATATTTATCCACTGTTCCTTTGAAAGCCGTGTTACAAGTGATCAGTGAAAGAATAGTTATCAAAGATAAGTAGGAAGTAGTGAGACTGAACATTTAATAATAAAACACAAATGGACTTAAGACTCCCTAATTTATGAATGACATGCATTTGTATACAGAATTTCAGCATATTCTGCCCTAAGCCTTGCAGAAAGAGTAGTAGTTATGCAACAACAGCTATGACAAACAGCTTCTTTAAGGATGAGGCAGGCTATGTTATAAGAACCGGAGCAGGATGCAGGCGAGATTATATCTGATGTTTAGTGAATCAGATATAGTGAATGTGGTTTGAAAAGGTGTACCCATCCAAACATTCATTCTGCCAATACTAAACATAAAGATCATAAACATTATAGCATCTCATTCTACAGTCAAACCTGCTTTTCCCTGGGTCGGCTTTACTCAGATTTTGACATACCTCAGATATTTTTACTAGTCCCAATGAATTGCTATTTAGATGCATGGCGAAATTTGTGTTTAACCTGGATCGTATAACATGGATATTCACTTATCCCGGACTTGATTTGTTGTTCAATTTAGTACAGATTCACTACAATGTTTTTGGTAAATTTGGAATGTAAATTTCCATACACATTAAAACTCCTGCAGTTTTCATTCACTGTGGCCGTGTAACACATTACAGTATTGTATTGTGCTCGGAAAGTGATTTTCAATGATGTGGAAGCAGCTTTAATTATTTGGTTTCATCAGTACAGCAACAAATCTGACCAATTAATTGACAGGGATCTTCTCACGATGAAAGCAAACTATTTTGTGGTGGATGTGATGGCGAGTGTGATGACGAGTGGTGTTTTTCCAAAAAGGTTGGGGGGTTTTTCTTTAACACTATTGTTTTTTTTAACTAGCCTGGGGGTTCAATTCTCTCATGAAAATCAAAGGCTGATGCTCTTTGGTTTAGGATAATTGAGTTCTTAAAACATGAAACAACTTGGTCAGAAATATATTAAGCAGAAACAATAATATAGTGCTTCACAGAATTTTCACTTGAGCTTATGCTCTTTTAAAAAATAAAATAAAATAATGAAGGATGATTGCCTTTCTGAAGTGAATGAGCTATTTAAATCCCAATTGGGTCCTCATGTGATGTAAAATGTTACTCTGATATTTTATATCTACATCTTAGAAACAGTGTTCAAATGATTACTCTTATTTGTATTATTTTCCTGAAGACACGAGGAGTGAAAGCTTTTTCTTTCTTTTTCATTTCCTTTCCATTAGTTAATTTTGTCTGGGGTTTTCTTTAAAGAAAACCTATAAAGGAATCAAAGAAAGAATCATGTCATTACAATTTTAAAAATAGCATTAGAGCAGATTGAAACATTTATGTATACTCCTCATCCCATTTTTGTCTGGCATATCCTAAAATTCAGCATGACACCTTTTAGCAATGGTAAAGCGGTATGACTTTACAAACATTAGTAGCATGTGATATACCAGCACTTTTATGCATTTCACAGACTGGCTGCACTTTTATTGAATGTGTAATAAACAATGTAATATATCACAAGCTCAGCCAACAAGGGCAAGAAGGAGCTTTTTTTTTTTTCTTTTAATGTGTGAGAATTATTGTAAGAAAAGGTGGTTTATAGGTGATTAGGGGATTATCTTCATATGTAACTTCAATATTACAAATCATATGTCTGTGTACATTGTGTATGAGTGCTGTTGAGCTGGAAGTATTAGTTCAACTTAAATGTTTTAGTTTCACTACAAAGTATTATTGATTACTCTCTTAGTGATTTATCTGAATAGAAGCTCATTTAAAGCACTTGTTGCACATCAATAGTGTTTACAATTAACAAAACCTGAAGGATTGATATTCATTCTCAAAACTACAGATAGAAGTTAGACTGCCTCCTAAACTTGTAAAGTGGCTTATTAAATGTCTCTGTAGATTATATTGCATGAACAACAAGACTTTTTACATTAGAACTGTTTGTCTGTACCTCAACAATATGCAGTAGCTTGCCAATTAAATATAGCTTTCTGGTAAGAATACTATTTTTTAATAATCTATCTATCGGTACAGTATTTTTTGGCATGTTCATCTTTTACTTTAAAGCCCAACAGTGTAATATGTTGACAAAGAAAACAATTTATATTAATCGTCTCAAAGTGATTGAGACAGAACTTTATCTTCATCCTGTTGGGTTTTGAATTTGCATTACAGCTGCACTGACTCATATGTGCTCTTTAACACAGTAGTTTAGCAACACCTTTGTATCTAGAGCTTATATGACTGAGTTAAATGCTCCTTGGGGTTTGCTACTTGAAAAAAAACTGAAAAAACAAATACAAATAATAATAATTCAGAAAATCATAAATTAAACTAAATTATTATTTTGCCAAATAATACACTTAATGTATGCTGTATGTGCAGTTAAATCTCATCTAAAGCTGTAATACATATCTTAAACCTAAGAAGCAATAATTTTAAAGTAATTGTTTGCTGTGTTCTGTGATAATGCTGCTATTTAATGAAATGTTCTTTTGCATGGTGGATAAATAAATGAACCCATGCATTTTTGTGTCAGCAGTAACCACAGTGTATCCTATCAGATAATTAACTTTTGCAAACATAATGCTAAGACTACTGAACAGAGGAAACTAAACAATTAAAGTTACTTATCTGTTTGCTCTGGATATTTTTCTTGTGCATTTCACCCATTTGAGCAAGCCGTTATGCTGGCTGGTAAACTAAAGTTTTGCAGCAGTTCCCATCAATTACAAAATGGCATCTTATTTTTCTCTACTCCCACCCTTTTCCCACAATAAATAAAAAAGAGAAAATTAAATTCCCACTAGAATGACTGCAGAGATTGTCCATTCTATTACAAAGCTAATTAATTGCATGTATTTTTTCTTCGTTTACCAGTATTATTTTTTCTGAACAAATATTAACTTTAAGGGGATTTGTTTGCCCCTACTCCACTATGCAGTATAAGGTATGTTGCTGAAAAGAGTAGTTATTTGTTATCATGATTTGAAGTAGTCTTTGTGGTATCAGCAAGAAAACCCATTTTTGGTATTTCTAGTCATTGGTAAGTTTAAACATATCTGTCCATATACGTATAATATTTTATTAAGGCTTAAACTGAATTCCCTTTTCTCCACTTGTCTCATGAGAGTCTTCAGATGATGCGTGGTAGCAAACTAGGTCTTAGGCATCTGTTGGAGGATTAGTCTGATAATAAAAAATAAATAAAGAATAATATATATATATAAAAAAAAAAAAAACGATTAGGCCTAGCAAATTTGAAAGTCTGTCCCCAGTCTGTGTCAGCTTTCCTAATCTATTGGAGAAATATGAAACATGTGAGCTGTACTTGCAGTGGTGACTATTTTTTTGCTTTAAAATGTAGGATATATCTAGTATGAAATTTGCTGGATGGCTAGCATTGCAATCTGAAGTTTGTATCTTTCCCAACAGCAGTAGTAGAATGGGAACAGCCACAATTATCTATGCCAGACACACACTCCTAACCACTGTCCTGCCGAGGCTACCTGGTTTGCTGGAGAGAAGGCTGATCTTTCTTCATGGGTGTCAGTGTTGTGCTTCTTGTCATGGTACCACCTGCTGTGGCCACCAATTGTTCTACATCTTATAATTGTGTCCTGACGGGGGACTAGACAGAAATGATGAGAGTAAAGAGTGAAACTCAGGTCCTTCGGGTGAAATGGCTTTTAAGCCAGTGAAATATCTCTCCATGTCTCTTAGCTTTTTAATAAATTGTATGTATGTATGTATGTATGTATGTATGTATGTATTAACATTCAGTTAACATTATTCAAAAGAGCATAATCTAGAAAATGTGTGTGTGGGGGGGTATATGTGCTTGTATAAACTCCATCAATATGCATGTGTAAAATGCACGTAAAAGAGACGGAAAGTCTGTCTGGGTATTATGTGTATTCAATTGTATTTTGTATTTCATACAAAGAGCGCTCAATGAAAAAAGTTCGCTGAAGTAATTTCTTAAATCGTGATTTATACGTTGCTCACAGAATACTGTGTATATCAATTAAAAATAACAATACAGATCAGACCTATATCATTCATATTTAGTTAAAAAGGCATTGTAGTGAATTGGTAATGTGGGCCACGACAGAAGATTAATGATTTCTGTGGGACTTGAGAAATATGTAATTGGTAATGGATGTCTTTTTTTATTTAATGTGTGGGAGGTTTAAGGTGTGAGATCAGAATCTCTCCTAAACCATGTAAAACAGGCAGTTTAGGCATTGTTGCATTGTGTCTATGCCTGGCAAGAAACCCTAGACTATTGGTGTATGTGGTGCAAAAATGTTAAGCTTATCTTAAGATGAACATCCTACACACAATAGAGCATGGAGGCAGATCTGATTTGCTTTGGCGCTCTTTGGCATGTTTAAGGCTGGTGCTCTTGTGGGGTTCGGGGTGTGGATGGCTTCCAAAATATACTTATTTTAACTACAAACTTGGAACCACCCTGTCAAGAAGCTCAAGGTTGGGCCCAGTTTGCTTGATGACTTTCCTAAGCACTTATCAAAGACAATGGCTAAATGCTCAAAGGAACACAAAGTCAGCGTTCTTGATTAGCCATGACAATTTGTATTGTAAATTTAAATTGGTAGATAGGATGCATACTCAATATATTTCATACAATAATTCTGAAGAGGATTCAAAAGAAAGCTCTTGCAGAATAGTAATACCCTTTTTATGTTCTGTTTCAAATGTATTTCACTTTTTTTTCCCCAGGCAATGTGTAATTAGAATAGTTAGTGTATTTAATGCCAAAACGTCATCTTAATTTTACTTGACTTCAGATTGCACAAACTACGAATAAAGAATTGAGGACAAGAGCTTTATCTATCCTTTTTAAATAGTTCTTTGTATTAACTGTACTGTCCTGAAAGCTGGAAGCTGGAAGCTTGCATAGCAGTGCCATCAAGCATGAGTAATAGACCCTGACTACTGATGAGAAAGTCCCATTGAATCTGTACTGAGGGATCATATGCTCTCAGTTTTTTACTTAATAACTACTTTCCAAGGGGAATGTATGCATTATTAATTACTTGTATAATGAAAAAATAATGTTATTTTATGAAGTACTGTCCAAGTGTTTTAAATACATTAACCTAATTGCCGTTATGTTTGTGTTTATATAAAGCTGCACAGTGTGTTTGGGCAAAAGGATGTTCTGAGTTTCAGTGAGGTAATGGCAAACAGCAGTACTGACTAAATCCATCCTAGCTGTACTTAATTTCAGTGAATATTCTTGGTGTGTTGAAAGCACTAATGCTGATACAGTAATTAGCACTGCCACATAGTTCTGAAAAAAGCTATTGCATGTAATGAGAGAATATATTACTTATTACAGGGGATATTCATATTCACATAAAATATCAATGAAGGCATAATTCAGTGAAAATTGAGACGAAACTGCTGCAAGTAGGTAGTCCTCGCATATTCTTTAAACAGAATTTGAAAATTAGGTAGGGCATTTGTACTACACATAGGCAGCCTAGGTTCTTTCTATGAATTAAAAAAACATAGTGGAAATCTATTTTGAAAATCTTAAAGAAGCCCCTGTTTAAATTATGGAAAGTATTTACAAAGGCATCATCTGCACTGAAGGTACTAATGCACGACACCAAAGTTTAATACCATATCATTTAAATGCTTTCTAGTCCTACAACCTAATAAGGATGGAATAGTGTCATGTAAGAAATTACATAAAATGGATAGAAAGAAAGTTCTTCCCCCTCGATTAGTCTCGCCTAAGTATAGCTCATCGCTGCGAGACTCAGCCTTCCTTGTAACAATAGAGCAACACTTTAAAGTATTTACCTGGAGGATACCTTGAATGATGAGATATGGTGTCTTCATGTTTATGCACACTCAAGAAACCTGACATTTTAATTTGCTGCTTGTTTCACATGAACCATGTTTTACCAAATAACAAAGATCAATAAACCACCTCTCAGTTATGCTGTGCTTCTGCATGCTGACGATAACGGCAAAACAGGGACTCGTAGCACTGCTTCGCATCAAGCGTCTGCAAGAAGCAGGGCATTTTGTTGAGGGAAGAGGAATAGGCATTACATGGACCCAGTGATTTATAAACTAAGCAAATATTGTAAAAATACTCCTCCGGTGGTAAATAGCATGGCATTTTAGTTATCAGAGACTTCTGATCTGGAGCATTTGACGTCTTCTATTGAAATCTTTTTTCAGTTCTGTTTTTTTTTTCTTTTTTGCGTCAGAACCTAGAAACACTGTTGCCATACTACCTGTTCGCTGTATATTTATCTTTCTTTGTAGAGAAAGATTGTCTGTCTTATTTTCCACATATTTCAGTGCATTAAATAAGTACTCAAGAGGTTGTTTTGCTGGCTGGCTTTGTTATTGGCGGCACAATTTATGTTAGAGTATCCTTAACTTAAAAGTATGCTGTTAGTCATTGCGGAAGCCCATTGGTAGGGATCTTGATCGTTTGGTCTACATTCACCTACTACAGATGATTTTGTGCTAGAGACTCACAGGTTCCCATCAGCCATTTACATAGGCTATATTATTAGCCTTCTAAAAGGCAGTGAAGGCAATATCCATTTTGTCCAGCAAAGTCTAATAATCAATCAATATTTTACTGCAGATATAGCAAGCCTATAAGAGTATGGTAAATGAGGTTAATGGCATCTTTAAACGTTCTTTTCATCCTGCTGTCCTGATCAAAGAAAATTTGTCAGACTGCCATAGAAGTGTTAGGATTAATTACAGTCCTCCTTTTTGAAAGTTAAATATTCTGGGAGGAAATGGGACCTTTTAAAGCAAATTAAATTGAATATGTCACTCATGGAATTGTATAAGCAAAGTAATCGACGCTATATGTTCATGGAGAATTTTAACCCACTCATACTCCCAGCTTCTCTGAGTAAGCTTTTGTGTTTTCACACTATGGCGGTACCTGTGGTTGTTCATGTTTTATGAGACCTGATATTTAATGCTGAGCCATAAAGGACAGATCTCTGGTAAAATCCCTAAAATGTATAGTACAGAGACATATGCATGATTTAAACAATAGGTTAAGATAGGTTCCCAATTTGCAGCTTTACAATTGTATTTTTTTGTTGTTGTTTTTTTCACAACTGGTTAAATTAGAAAAGCAAAAAGGTATGAAGCATGAATAACAGTTGTTCGAAGGAGGCTCAAAGTTTTATGAAGATTAATCTACTTCTTCAGGCATGTTTGGCATATTTCAAAGTCTCTTTTTTATGTAGTGCCTGTAGGTTTATACATCATGCCTAACAGATCACTCTGCATTTTCCTGTGTAGTCTGTCTCCTCTTTAACTTGTCATATTGTAGCGCTGAGCTGGATGCTGAATGTCTGTGCTCGCCACTTGCACTCAGATAAAAGGAACCATAATTGCCTGAACACTTGGCCAGGCATTCATTTGTGAAACAGTAAAATCTTTCTCCCGTTTTGTATTAGGCCTTTTAAAGAGAAACGTTAATATTTAATTTGTATTTAAAAAGTTGTTTTTTCAGCAGCACTGGCAACTACATAAAATAAAGTGGACTTGAACCGCAGAACGTAGCATGTCTTTTCTGTAGTGACTGAAAGCAGGTCCATAAGTAGGTCGCTTATTGCAGGGGTCTGTGTCGTCCCTAAATGCTGCTTTGCCTCATTTTAGAATCCGTCTACTAAAGGCCTGAACCTCACATTTTAAAGATCGACTGGAGCTTTCAGCCACCAAATTATTCATACCGTGTCTACCCACGTTAAATTGAAAATGGAGCAGTGGGAAGCTTTGAAGCGGAACTTCCTTTCATTAAGTTAGTGAATATGACAGGGTTATATAATGTCCCAGAGAGAGTTGAAGCTATACACGTCACTAACCTTTTAGCTTGCACAGGCTTTACACTTTTCATTTGTTTGTGGGCGAAGGCTTAACACTGGATTAACTGAGCAAGTCCCTGTATTAATTCAGGTAGATTAAGCCTGTCCAGATAAAGCAGTATATATCTAAGTGAAAGAGGGGGTAGGAAGGTATCATTTTTTGCCACTGCTTGTTTGTTCTCTTACCGAGGCTTAGAATTTTTAAAAGCAAAAGCAATTTCTTTCCCCTTGTCATACTGGTTTGTCGTAAGCTTTTAAGTAGGGATTTTCTCAAATACCAGAATGCCATTAGTACAGATTTTGTGACGTGACTGACTGCTGAATCTTTGATGTCACATTTATGACTGGTATAATATTGTGGGATTGCTGTACACATCAGGACTGACACTGTCAAAATAATTCTTCACAAATCCTATAGGGAAAGTTAAACCCTTTTTATGTAGCGGAAAAATAAAAATAAAAACTAGCCCAACATTTTAGTGTCTATAAAAATGTAGGTTGGAATAGTATATAGATTATGCTAGCTACTGAATGTAGGTATCTTTATTTATGTACTGTAATAGTATACAAAAGCAAAATACTTGTCTACAGAAATGTTTCCAGTAGTGCCTCTTAAAATTCCTCTGTAATCCATTGGTTACTGTAACTGCACACTGCAAATGGTTCTAATTTTAGATTAAACCATGATCTGGCCACCAACAGACAACTTACTTTCCTGCCAAGGATTAACCACCATCATTCTTTGAACAGATATCTGCATAGACACTATGAAATGAAAACTTCCAAATATATAATGAATTAGTATTATTATTATTAATTATAGTCATTGTAATAATATTTTATGGAATAGTATTTGCAGCCATTGGGTAGAGGGCATACCTATACTTTTCTTACTGATGTTCTTTTCCCGTTCTTTGATGAAAACAATATGCCATTTGATTAAACAAGAATGATACATCAAAACTTTATGGCAAAACATTGTAGTATTTAATAGTCTGACACACTGTGTGAGATATACACTCACCTAAAGGATTATTAGGAACACCTGTTCAATTTCTCATTAATGCAATTATCTAACCAACCAATCACATGGCAGTTGCTTCAATGCATTTAGGGGTGTGGTCCTGGTCAAGACAATCTCCTGAACTCCAAACTGAATGTCTGAATGGGAAAGAAAGGTGATTTAAGCAATTTTGAGCGTGGCATGGTTGTTGGTGCCAGACGGGCCGGTCTGAGTATTTCAAAATCTGCTCAGTTACTGGGATTTTCACGCACAACCATTTCTAGGGTTTACAAAGAATGGTGTGAAAAGGGAAAAACATCCAGTATGCGGCAGTCCTGTGGGCGAAAATGCCTTGTTGATGCTAGAGGTCAGAGGAGAATGGGCCGACTGACTCAAGCTGATAGAAAAGCAACTTTGACTGAAATAACCACTCGATACAACCGAGGTATGCAGCAAAGCATTTGTGAAGCCACAACACGTACAACCTTGAGGCGGATGGGCTACAACAGCAGAAGACCCCACCGGGTACCACTCATCTCCACTACAAATAGGAAAAAGAGGCTACAATTTGCACAAGCTCACCAAAATTGGACAGTTGAAGACTGGAAAAATGTTGCCTGGTCTGATGAGTCTCGATTTCTGTTGAGACATTCAGATGGTAGAGTCAGAATTTGGCGTAAACAGAATGAGAACATGGATCCATCATGCCTTGTTACCACTGTGCAGGCTGGTGGTGGTGGTGTAATGGTGTGGGGGATGTTTTCTTGGCACACTTTAGGCCCCTTAGTGCCAATTGGGCATTGTTTAAATGCCACGGCCTACCTGAGCATTGTTTCTGACCATGTCCATCCCTTTATGACCACCATGTACCCATCCTCTGATGGCTACTTCCAGCAGGATAATGCACCATGTCACAAAGGTCGAATCATTTCAAATTGGTTTCTTGAACATGACAATGAGTTCACTGTACTAAACTGGCCCCCACAGTCACCAGATCTCAACCCAATAGAGCATCTTTGGGATGTGGTGGAACGGGAGCTTCGTGCCCTGGATGTGCATCCCACAAATGTCCATCAACTGCAAGATGCTATCCTATCAATATGGGCCAACATTTCTAAAGAATGCTTTCAGCACCTTGTTGAATCAATGCCACGTAGAATTAAGGCAGTTCTGAAGGCGAAAGGGGGTCAAACACAGTATTAGTACGGTGTTCCTAATAATCCTTTAGGTGAGTGTATGTCACTTCATTAATATCATTCTCCTACTTTAGACAATTGCAAAGACAGCACTTTATTGTTGGATTGGGTATCAGTAGTTTAGGACAAGGCTACATGGAAAGTATACAATTTCTGACTGTGAAATTGGATATGTGTACTTAAAAAAGGAAAGCATACATTCTGAAATGGTACATACATCTATACTGAAGATAGAGGCCAGACTGTATTCCTGAACTGTAGATGTTGAAATATATTATGTATTTCCCATTTTATAGCAGAAATATATATATTAGTGAAAAAGGTTGGGTATATTTACTGTGTCACTTTAAAACCTGGATTGCCTCCCTAGAGTATTACCCTTTCTAATACAATTAAAAATAATTATACATTAATTTAGTATCTGTCTGCTGGAGAGGTTTAAACCAATGCTATTAAAGTGTTGTTTTTCCCCCCCACCACCCCCTTGGTTTTGGAGTCATAAGTCATACAATAAATTCTTATATTTCCCGTTTTCCCTTGCCATTTTTGGTCCTTTCAATCAAGCCCCTCCCCCAGTACCTGTCTTCATTGATTGTTTCAGTTGTTTTGATACAATGGATGCATTTACGAAGGCAGTACAATGAAAAAGGTATTGATCATTTCACAAAACATGTCTGTCAATTGTAAAACCTGCCCCATTGTGAAAGTAATTTTTGCAGAGACCATAATAATAAATGTTTGATCGGATCATTTTTTATGAAACATGACCCACAGTACAGATTACTGCTGGCAAGAAACAAGACCCAACAAACTCATAGATACAATTCTTCCATTTGTTTGGTGTGCAAGGTAATCAAACCTGCAATCGTCAGGTGTGAAAGAGCTATTATTGCCCCCCTTGTTTATTCAAACCAATTAAAGGGTTACACGCGGTCAAGCATGGTGGTGGGTATAGAATAACTTTCTTTAATAAATATGTGAAATAAGGATCAACATTTTATTTGTTCAATTTATTTGTTTTATCTCATATTAGGTTTTAGTTAAAGATCTGATAACATTCAGTGTCAAAAATATGCAAAAATTCAGAAAATCAGACAGGGGGCAAAAACTTGTTCACAGTACAGTACATTTTAAATACAATCTCTGTGGGTGTGATTATCAGTCAAATCACAAGTTAGGACATGATACTGTGTACCCAGATACCATAGCCCTTTCATCATGTATCTGCTGTCTTTCATGGGTTTAAGGACACCTGTCTGTGTTTCTAGCTTGTTTTCAAAGATGATATTCGGTGCATTTTGTGAGCAGCTGCTGCTTTGTTGATTTATCGTCTTTTGACAAAGTTTCATGTGACTTTATTTGCTTTTATGTAATGCCTTCATAGACATATTCCATTCTCTGTATCACTACACAGGTAGGGCCCTGACTCTTCTTATAAGATAAAAGGTTTATAAAACAGCGTAAGGTAATATACTTGCTTTCTTGACAGCAGATGCATGGCACATAATGGCCCTCTGAAATGATTAATACAATACAAACAGTTGCTCTGCAGAGGGACAGATGGAGTCACACCTTATTTTGATCTTGGTAATCTCTTGGGAGAGGCATTGCAATTTTTTAAGCCTGCATCTGTACATAATAGCAGTTTAGCAATGGGCTTAGAAAAGAACAGAGGTTTCCTACCCAGGTGAAACAGACAATCTCTAAAACGTTAAATGAAATCTAGAGAAAGATAAGCTGTCTGCACCATACATTAATTAGATGCCATCTGTGAGCTGAATGAAAAATCTGTTTTTTTGTTTTTTTTATACAGAAATCCTCCAATAAATAAATACACAATAATAATTATGTTTCTACCACTATTACATAGAGCAGTGTAGGTGGGGTCGGGACAAAATATTTTTTGAATATTTTCTTTGGCTAAGAGTCTACCTGGGGCGTCATTTTGAGAGACAGGATAAGATTTACTACTGCTGTCTAATGGACATGTTTTGAATGCTCTGTGAGTGCTAGCAGGGTAACATTGCAACACTTTTAGACATGCCAAGATAACATTATCATCCTTATGGTAGTGTCAGACAAAGAAAGTTCTGTTTGCCTTCACTTGCTCTCACCTCTTTTTTTCCACTGCATTCTTTGTTTTCTTCTGTTTATTGAAAATACAAGAGCTAAGATCCATTTAGGTATATGAAACCTTAATTACCTATCATGTACTATCCATCCTATCATGCTTGAGTTCTATTCAAATTATCCTGAGTACGGGTATGTTGCCAACTTTGTGGTGTGTGGCACGAGGGGTTAATGAAGTGTGCTGGAGTTGAAGCTGCACACTTGTCAGGAAAGGTTAAAAATAGTGGACATTATAATACTGTCTCTAACTGAAAGGAAGTAATCTTGACTTTGAAGTTAGGGATTTTGGACATTTTAGAAGATATTAAGTCTTCATGTCCACAGCGTTTGGGTTTGTGCCATGATAAACTGTTTTATAAGAACAAAATAGTCACTTTGATTACTTCATAACTAAGTAAAAAATTTTTGCTAGGCACAGTTAATAAAATTATGGTTGTATGCATCTTTATGTGTTGCTGTAGTATATAAGTAAGATGTATACCACTCTTCCAGATAGAATCTATTATATAAGTGACTTTTAAAACTTTAACATTTTAAACTTACCAAATAATGGCGGATGTCAAAAGTCACGCATGTATGCTCCTTCAGGGTTTCAGGATGTGTTGGATCATAAATTTCTGCATAGCGGAAAGACTACAAATGCACTGGATTTGTCTTCCTCATGGCAATTTCAGTCTTTATTATCAAGTCAACCGAGTGTTAGTGTTTCTTACTCCATGACAGTGATTATAGTTTTCCATAGAAAACATTCAGTGTTACTGTGTTCATGGCTGTGGGAAAAACAGTGAAGAGTTTTTTTCTCCTTTCCAGCAGTCCTGTGTAACTGTTCTAATATTTCTGTTCAACTTCTCCGTAAATAACTGAATACATAAACAAACAACTGGTACATGCAATATTAAAAAAAACTGTAATTTAAGTTTTGTTACCTATGAAATATAAATGTCCATTCAGTGTTTTTTCCTGAATGATTCGGGTGAACCGTGTCCTTCACGGAATCCTATTAAATCAGCAGTCACCCCCACATTTAGTTTGGCTGATTTGCACAGTGATTTTGCTGAATACATAGAAATAATTCAGGCTCCATCTCTAGAATAAACTGCATACACTGCAGGACATTTCTTTCTCCAAACTCAGTTGGCAATTAGCTCAAGAGCATGAAAAAAAAATGGAAATGGGGATCGGGGGTCAGAAGACCGCTCAAGGTGGAACTTGAGTTTTCTGGTCAATAGAAATGAAAAATAAATGGCGATAAAGCAAAGCACTCTGGAATCTTGTACTGCCTCACAGGTTGATTAATTTTACAGGTCATCCCTTTGGAAGAATAGTTTGTATTGTGTGAAGCCATTTAATCACATTTAAGTGTGCTACTACTAATTAAATTAAACCATGTTTGTTCAGTACTTCCAAACTCTTGGTATTATAAACAGTGCTCAATTAAACATGCTGCTTTCAAGAAGTTTTATGTGTTTCCTCAAATGTATGAATACATGAATAGATGAACATTCAAATTGGTCTATCCTGGGTGTTCTTTATCCTTCAAAAGACTCTCATAAAGTATTAGAGATGTTATTTTCCATAGCATTATCTCTAACAATCCTGATTTGTTCCAGGTACAATGTCATCTGCCACCATTGCATCTATTAAGTATACTGCAGCACAGTATCCAGTAATAACAGATTAACCTTGAAATTATAACTCCGCAGATATACATTTTGTACATTGCAGCAGTTTCATCACTTCTGAAGTTGAACATGCCTGGATTTAACTGAAGTTTATCCAAGGTGAAATAATAAGTTAACCTTTAAGGAGATGGTTTTAAACAAAAATATGTTTTTCTCTTTCCAGCACCACCAAAGTTTTTAAGAACTCCCAATGACCAGACGGGAGTGCAAGGAGGAGTAGCATCATTTATTTGCCAAGCCACTGGAGACCCCAGGCCTAAGATTGTTTGGAACAAGAAGGGGAAGAAAGTCAGCAACCAGAGATTTGAGGTATTAGGTCTATTGTTCTGATGTAAAATGCTCGAAATTTGGATGCTCAAATGTGCTTGGCTCTCCACATAATCCTGCTGCCATATTTGCGTTCTGTGATGCATTAATGGGCTTTAATAATCACTTTATCAGGCTTTTACATGCATGATTTAAATGAGAAAATATACAGAGATCTGGGGACAGATTTGTAATTAAAAAGCTGCCTTGCCCTAGATACCTAACTTCATCTGACATTTGCCTTCCTTCAGCTAAGCAACAGCTTTCACAAAACATTGATCTGTGTGCAGTCAGTGGTCAAAAACTTGTTTGCTTTATGCAATTCTCAAAAAGCATGAATACCTTATTTATTTATTTATTTGTATCCAGGCTTTGGCTATATATCAATAATAACAGTACATCCCATTGCTGAACACTGATAAGATTCCTATTATTTTCTATTACGTTTCACCAAAAGACATTTCCTGCTTGCTTCAATTGCTTAACAGGTTATGGGCCCTGAGGCAGCTTTTTCTTTCTTTCTTTCTTTTTTCTTTTTTTGCCACATCCAGAAATTTAATCTTATCAGAGTTTATCACAGCCATTGAAAACCGCTTGTTGAATGCAGAGCACTTGCATCAAACCCGTGGCTCCGCTTTCTGAGACAAGCTACCATGGCCATCCCGCGCTCACTCTCATTTGCACTCCATCTCTAATAAAGCAGATTTTCTTTCAGAGCCCAGAAAGATCTCTCCTGTCCTGTTTACTGTACATGTAAACTGGGAGAGATCGGTTGTAACATCACATGCTGTTGCACAGAACGCCTAAGCACTAAACAGCTTGACTGCTTCTCCATAAGGGTCAACAGTCCATTATTAACCTGCATGATGTTAATTCAAATCAAATAAACATGCAGCTACTTCCAGGTCTTTTTGTTATAATCAGATGAAATTAAATAATTATCCAAGCGTTTCTGTCAGATGTGAGTATATAGCATGTGGAAATCTCGGAACAAGTTACCATACAGATGTTTGTTTTAATATTTGTTACATATTGTTGTTGCGCTCGTTCAATCAAATAAGGGTGGTGGGGGTGGTCACAATGGTCTGTCATATGTTCACTTACTTCATTGTTATCTGTATTGTTATTGAACCACACTCCAATGTCTGTTGTTTTTCTAGTTCCTTTCTTTTTGTTCCACTTATCTATTGCGTCTGTATATATATGTGTGTATGTATAAATGTATATATTGTAAATGACAGCTCTATTCTATTAACTTTTTATATGGGAAATAGAAATTGTTGTTATAATGGTGCAATGCAAGAATGGTTTGAATGTGTACTGTGCAGTGTTACCATGTTTTATTTTTAATAGAACAGATTTCTTTTAAAATCCTTTTCCCATCTTTAAAGCTATTGGAATTCAGCTGTTCTCATTTCTGGGCTCTCTTTTCAAAGCTTTAACTCATTGGTTTTATAATTATGATTTTGGACATCTGCAAAGCTGTTGTAAAATATAATTACAGTTTAATTAATATACAGCTTTGTTTAATTAAGTGTAGAAACTTACTTTGAAAACATTATTTCTTGGGGAAAAAAAGAGTTGAATATTTATAAACAGAGCCCACAACATCAAGGCATGAAGATAAACAGTTTGGTATAAATAGGCTTATATACTGATTCCTTGTGTGAGATTGCCAATAAGAGTTACACTTTTAATAGACATTATGTACTTTACAGTTTTCAGCTGTTAAACATTTCTACAGGAAAACATATTTTTGGACAATATTTATATTTTTATTATTACATATGCATACGTGTGTGTGTATGTGTATATATATATATATTATGTATTCAGTGCTAGAAAGTCTATACTCCCTTGAACATGTCATGCATTTAAATTAAGATGTTTTACACTTATCTACACACCATACTGCACAATGTTAAGAGGAAACAAAGTTTTTTTATTGTGAAATATATATTAAAAATACAAAACTGAAATATCATAATTGGATATGTCTCCACCCCCTGTGTTAATACTTGGTGGAAACACCTTTGGCAGCATTTACAGCTGTGAGTCTGTTGGGATAGGTCTCTTAAAACTTTGTACACCTAGATTTTTACAAAACTGTTCAAGCTCTGTCAAGTTCCTTGGGGAGCACTGATGGGTGGCAGTCATGCCACAAATTTGAATGTAGGTTGGGGCTCTGACTGGGTTACTCAAAAATATGAATCCTTAGCCACTCCAGTGTAGCTTTGGCTGTGTGCTTCGGGTCATTGTCAAGGTGAACTTCCAGGCAGCAGGTTTTCCTCCAGGACTTTTTTATTCTTTGCTCCATTAATTTTCCTTTCAGTCCTGACCCCAGTGCACTAGTACCTGCTGATGAGAATCAGCCCCATAACATGATGCTGCCACCACCATGCTTCACAGTAGGGATTCTCTGGGTGGTGTGCTGTGTTGGGTTTGTGCCAAACATAACACTTTGCATTCAGGTCAAAAAGTTCAATTTTAGTTTTATCCAGCCACAAAACGTTTTGCCACATGGCTACAGAATCTCCTGAGTTTTTCAGATGGGCTTTCTTGAGTAATTAATTCCTTCTTGCCACTCAGCCATACAGGCCAATTTGGTAAGTGCTTGGGATATTTTTGTCACATGTACACTTTGCCCAGTCTTGGCCATAAAAGCTCCTACAACATTGCCATTGTCATCCGGTTTGGAGGGAAGGTCTGATATAGGCAGGGTCTTGGTGGTGCCATACACCTTCCACTTCTTAATAATCATCTTGACTCTGCTCCAAGAGATATTCAAGGCCTTTGATATTTTTTTTAATACTCATCCCCTGATCTGTGCCTTTCAACAACTCTGTCCCAGCGTTCTTTTGAAAGCTCCTTGGTGCTCAGGTTTGAAATGCACTACCCAGCAAAGGAACTTACGGGAACTATTGAATTTATCCTGAAATCATGTGAATCACTGCAATTTAAAACAGGTGGAAGCCACATAAATTGGTGTGTGATTTTGAAGGTGATTGCATACACCTGAGCTACTTTTGGATTGCTATTAGAAAAGGCGTGGACTTATCCAACCAAGCTATTTCAGTTCTTTATTTTTAATTACTTTTCTACAAATTGAAATACTTTCCTACAAATATATAGTCAATCAGAAGTTGTGATTTGTGTACCACACATATAAACAGACACATCTAATTATGTTTTCAAACACATAACATTACATTAATGTTAATTATATTATTGTGCATGCATTTATAATAATTTATTATAATAATATTATTAACCGCAAGCATTCAGAAATAGAAAATTAAATTGAAACCAAAATGTAAATTGAACAAACTTATATAAAATCTATTAACATTCTAAGAACAATTTTGTTGTTTATTATATTCCGAGGAATCAGTATGTATTATAAGCCATAACAGCTGACCTGAAGATTGTCTTACAAGCCAATTCATATTTTCAAGTGATTGACACCACGGATAGTCAAATATTAACAACTTGACCCCCTCCTCCACCTTGTTCTACAGATCTGTAATACAATCCATGGCAGCTATTCCAATTTAAAGGAAATGAAAAACAAAAAGAAAATAAGCAAAACGTATAGTGTATAATCAATCAGACGCACAGTCCGTCAAATACTGTGAACAAAAAAACTCCTGTAACATATCTTGTCTCTCACACCTGCAGGTGATTGAGTTTGATGATGGATCTGGGTCTGTTCTAAGAATTCAGCCCCTGCGCACCCCGCGGGATGAAGCTATATATGAATGTGTTGCCTCCAACAGTGTTGGAGAGACAAGTGCTTCCACCAGACTCACTGTTTTACGTGGTAGGTTGTCTTTTCTCAGCGAAAGAAAAATACAATTTACTCTGTACCTTTACAACTTATTTCACTCCCACCAGCTGAGCAGGTAAGCTGAAAGTTTTTTGTTTGTTTGTTTTTTTCTCCAATACATGTATCTATCTAGCTGTCTATCTATCTATTTACCTACATATTTACCTACCTATTTACTTCCCCATAGTGAGCAATTGAATTCCAGTGAATCACAAGAAATTCAAATCGGTTTTGGAGGGTGACTTTGGGTGTTTGCAGAGGGCTGATTAATATGTAAATTAGAGAAGGTTATTCTTGCATTGTTAGGTTTAGTACTGTCAACTTTACTTTTAGATTATAGATAGTACATGCAAGTGAGTGGTCAGCCATTAACTTATAAGTGTTGTCTGGTGTATTTATGTTGTTGTGTTTTTACAGTATCTTTAACCATAACAACTATTCAAATGTTATGTTATCAAAGAACAAAAACAACAAACAAACTATTGCTCACATTAAAGTAATTGTGTGTGACACATTACATTTTGAGGATGCTCTGAATTAGTATGTTTACAGGAATTTTCTGCATTGGAGAGAAATTTAAATGGGGAAATCTACCATAACAAAATTTGTCATTTATACTACATTGTTTTACTTTTCACTCAATATTGTTGCATTGTTGCAATATTGTTGCATCTTTGGCAGTGAGTAACACACAGACACCATTTTTGTCAGCTGTTATTCAGTGCTTTTGATTTGTTTTGGTTCGCTCCAGCACAGGCGAGGGAGTGATCTATTTAGCAGTGCAATCAGTCACTTGGGTTAAACGAGACAAAAAAATAATCTTGCAAAATGGGCAGCCATGCGTCTTTTCATCCAGATATTTGTACTTGTAATTGAGCCCATGTAATTGAAAAGGTCTGGCGGAAACCTGGATGTTACTGATTAATTTAAGCCCCGGCCACAATATTAGCCACCCCAGTATGTCAATTAAGTTGTGTACAGCCCTTATTTTCAAACAAATTGTTTGACAGTGGGATACTCAGTTGTATTAAATAAGTAACAACCCTTGTTTTCACATCATATTACCTTAAAATTAATGGATTGTTAGAAGCCGTTTCCACAAAGACACAACCCAATGTTCTTCTTTACCTTACTTCTCTTTAATTTTCCTACCAAAATGGGGGGAGGGGGTGGTTTCCAAGACCAATCATATTTTCAGTAGATGAAACAACAAAAGTGATCATACTTTTGCAATACAAAAAAAAAAAAAAACGAAGTTGCTTTTCTATTGCAACAAACCACAAAGATAAAACCCTTTTCCAGTTTAAGTATTTGAATACATTTAGCATTCTCTTGTGCATTCCATACATACTAAAAATCTAGTCAACCACTAATTTATGGATAGTACTACAGCAAATGTATCTTCCTTTTCTTTCTTGGACTAATAAGCGAAAGGCTTTGGGCAGTTTGTGGTCCATTTAACCGCTATTTGTCATGCCCTGAATAGATAAATTCCCTTGAAAGGATGGTCCTGTAAATGTGGCATCCCACATTTGTATACTATCTAACCGTTCGCTGATTAAACATCCCGTAAATGTGTTTGTATTGAATGGACCCCATAGCTAATAAAAGGGATGTTCAACTTCTTTTAGAACGAAAGAGTAACGGCCTTATCGGTTAAACACATGAACAAAGTCTCTCCTGGGTCTTCACCTTTTGTGGAAGCTGATTTGAAGGGAGAAGTAGTAGATTTCCATTGTGGGCTCCTATTTACTGCATCATTCACCTCATGTTGAAGAAAATATGCTGAACACACAGGCAGGAGAATACACTACAGCAGTGGCTCTGAAGAGACTATTTTGTGCTCTGTAGCCAGAATTAGCATGTTTATTACCATTCCATTTCATTCTGTACCCTCCTTTGAAGATGAGCGTGGTTGCACCTGCTGAGGAAATGCTGCTTTTTTCAGCTGATGTGATAAAAGTCTACTATGCTGGATAGCTGTGAGAGGAATGGCACATAACAAAGAACAGACTGCCTGCTCAGAGCAAGGAATCAAAAGCACCGAGTTACCCAAAGGAAAACAAACTTTTGCTGAGGTCACTCTGACTGAACCTCACACCTGCCACATTAAAGATTATTCAAATGATACAGTTTAGATAATGTTTAGAATCACCAACAGCATAGTAAATGTATGCCTTTGATTCTTTGTTAGAAACATATGATGAGCATTAAAATGTATTTATTTTTCATGTGATGCTTGTGATTTATGTAGGTTAAAATTTTATATTGAAAAATCAAATACAAATGTGCCATATGTATGTGCTTTGCGAAGTTTTTGAAGTCTTTTGGAATATGTCTCTTGTTTATATACTAACATTGCGCCTACAAAACTAATGCACACCTCATAACAGTCCATTTAAGATCTAGGAGGTGGGTTTGAATTTCAATATTTGGTACTTGAAAGGTCATGACTTAATGGTGGTTAAAGGCATAATTGAGACACAAACTCTGATAATCTGAAAAATGTGTTATGGATTAAATACGTTTTTTATTCCTTTGCTTGCCATCTATTCTATTTAAAGCCAGTGCTTCGAAATATTAGTTAAATGTCCTTGTTGTTAATAAGACACTGATAATTTATTTTCATGAAATGAAAATAATGAAAATAGGGGAAACCAATCTGATGCGCCAAAGGACTAAAAGACAGGCATAGCTGTTTTATAATTTGGTTCCATGTAATTAGTTAATTCATAAGTCCCTTAATGATTACAGCTGTATTGAAAAGAAAAACAAAAGCATCCTTGTGACAATTAGAAAAGGGAATCATGGGTTCCAGTACATAATCAAACTTTTTTGTATTACTCTTATCATATAATTACACATTAAATATCGTAGGTTTCAACAAGTCTAGCAATTACAAGTCTATCGGTTTTTATTATATTACACTCATACATATGAGTTTTAGTATTTTTTTTTAATGATATTTAAAGATATGTAGTTTTATGCAGTACAAGAAATGTCCATTTTATCACGGCTTTTAGAAGTGTTTGATTTGGCCCAGGTCTGTTTCATTATTTGTTTTTAAATGGGCTCACCTAATAGCAATATCCATCAGATTATTCTTGAAATAAATAGATTGTGTCCAGGTTAATCTCAGTTCATCTCTAATTTAATGTAAAAGGGTATACTAATCACTCTCTGTTTGTGTTTTTGCTCATCACCACTGTCCATTCAATATCATCACAGAACCAAAAAGGAAAATAATCAATTGAGTTTTTCTTTTCCTTTTTTTTCTGATGTGTACCAGCCAGTGTCATTTTCTAGTCATCCCATTGGTTTTTATTATTAAAAATGTCTAGAAACATGGAAGAAAAAATAATGAAGTTTATAATGAATTTGAAGTGACTTGAAATGAGGTTCATTTATGTTTCAATGGCCTGTGGTGAAAATTAGTAGCATCTGTTCAGTAATGGCCTCCTGGTAATGGCTAATCCCATAAAAATGTACATTGTTATAATTGCCATGGCATAAGAAAAAAGGCCAGAGGTAAAATATATCACAGAGATATTAGCATTTGCTTAG
The DNA here is from genome assembly GCF_036373705.1 of Amia ocellicauda. Classification (NCBI taxonomy): domain Eukaryota; kingdom Metazoa; phylum Chordata; class Actinopteri; order Amiiformes; family Amiidae; genus Amia; species Amia ocellicauda. The sequence goes on along the minus strand of NC_089862.1, from coordinate 26,180,921 downwards.
ATTTGGAATACCATTATTAGTAAACCTATATTGTAATAGTTTTAATTTGCATAAACAGTATATGTAGAAATATAGAATACAACATTTTATTTATTTATTTTTACAGAATTCTGTTGTCTTACTTAAAATATAAGACCTAGCATAATACATGCCTGAACTGGAGAAACAGGAAAATTGTTTTATGAAAATGTTGTAAGGTTTCTTTGTAGATGACAAAGCATGTGTTGTGTGTGTGTGTGTGGCTTAAAATATATTTGTAGTGCTATTACGAAATTTGACCAGTAGAGCTTGATTTGTTTGAATAGATCGGACACAAACGCAAGCGCAAAGTTACAAATTATAAAACAAAGTTACACTGACGTTGCTAAATTACTAACATAATAGGTTAAATAGGCTGTTAGATTAATTGTATGACAAAAGGGATAAAAGTTACTTTAGGTAATAATTGTAACAGTGAAATAATACTAGAGCTGATTGGCTGGCTCCCGAGGTCCCAAGATCTGATCAGGAAGAAGAGTTAAAGAATCACCACTCAATTCATATTCCATTCATATTCATTAAGCCAATAGAATATCCTGGTTGTTACATTGTTCTTTTGATTATTTGAAGAGTATACAGTTTAAAAGCCCTCCTGCCTGATTCTGGTTCTTTCTGGGGACTCACGCATGTGATATTTATTCGGCATCCATGCTGTGAAATTATTTTACTGCTGTGTGGTACATACTTATAAATCCAACAATCATATAATTTGTGATAATGTTATTGCAGTATGTCATCCACAAGCTTTTTTCTTTTTTCTTTTTTTTTTACCCTTTTATTTGTTTATTTTTACATTTTATTAAAGAATCAAATATTGAGCCTAGACCAAATCACAACTTTGACATACCTATGATTCACAAATTACACACCTGTCACATTTTAGTTTTTAAGTAGCAGAAGGTGACTTCTGACAATAGATTAAATTGTGATAAGGTACAGGTTTGTAATTTGCAATTCACTGTCAGGTCAAAGTTTTTATTTGATCTGGCCCAAGTCTGTTTTATAGTAGTTTAGCTATGCCTTTAAACACATTAATGGAAAAGTCATAAATATGTCTCATTATTTATTGGACTGGACGGTTTGATAACGTGAGGTTTCAGAGGTTTTCCTTTTAGCATAAGGTGTTTAATATGCAGTATGTTTTCTCTTTCATTTAGCTTCTACTCAGTCTATTGTATACAGCTCAATCCAGATCATAAACCCTCTGGCTTCTAATTCAAGACAGGATGAACAAACCAATCAGCAGTCGCTTTAAATATTATGGCATAGATGCCGTCCGTCCCTTCACACAGCATGCAGCTGTTCAAACTATCATGAATAGCACACATTTTAAAATAGGAAAGGTAGACTACAGATGAACTACTTTCTGGTGTTCTGAGTTTATTTGTTCCTGTCAGTATAGGATAGATTTTTTAATTTAATTTTTTACAGTACTCACCACTCATGTCGATTTAAAGTGCTTGGGGTTTAAGAAAGCTAAACCAATGCCAAGTTCAGACAAGGCAAAAAGAAGCTTTGCTATCACATCCAAGGTAAAGCAAAGCTTACCAGAAAAGATTAATAGTTTGATCTAAATATGAAATGCTCTATCCTTTGGAAACCTGCTTGAAGCTGCAGGGAGAAATTCTAGCACTTAAACATTCACATTCAAATGCAGTGTATTTATATCCATGTCTCCTATTGATTTGTTAGCCTAAACTATTTAAATCCTAGGTCACTTAATCCAGTAGTATGCCCTTTATTATGATTTACATGCAATTGCCATGTCCTATCTGTGTAAAAGTGCAAACGATATTGAAATATCATTAATGGATTTGCCTTGTAGTCAGAGGTTCAAAAGGCATGGAAAAACAATCGTCAATGCAAATAATTACATTTGACAGTTTTGTGTCACTACCATATAGATTATAATTACTTAAATGTAACAATAAAGTAAATGTTTTTAATAGAAATCACATACTGGTATGATGAGGTGAAATAGCTTTGGAAGTAACTGGAGTGTTCAGAAAATGCTGACATTAAAGCAACTGAAAAGCCTACAGAGTGAAACCATGTATTTACATATCAGTGTCGAATTAGAATAAAATTAAAAATGGCATGATATGTCTTCTCCATCATTAAGCCGATTATAGTTTAGAAAGAACTTCCATTTTGACAACTGTATAACTGTATACACATATGGAAAATCCTTTAGTTCTTAGAATACCAAAAAAACATAATTATTTAATGATAAATCAATAGTCCAGAGCAATGTAATTGTTGCTTGAAATGAAATAAGAATAGTAACAGCAATCTTATGATTCTTTGTTCTAACTCACCCTAGAGTGTTGGTGTCTAGCCTAGTCTAGGCAAGCTAGTAAAAAGACTCCTATACACAGTGTAACAATAAGAACAATGGATACTTTTAACTTCTCCACCCGTGACCTTGACAGTTCATGGAAATGAAGAAAAACATCATGTTTCCCAACAAGGATAAATAGAATTATAACTAGATTAACAATAATGTAATTGTACCTGTTAATCCATCAACAGGGGAATGTTTGTTGGTTCTCTGATAAATCACATATTTATGTTTCTCATTCTGATGATTAAATGTGACAATAGAATGAATTGTTGTTATGTTAAGTGGTAATACAAATTCTGACCAACTATATTAGTAACTGCACATCTGAAATACAGATTTTTTTAGGATATCTATTCGTAATTGAATTACTTGAATTAAAGGAATACAAAGATGACGTTATATATTCCTCAACATGCTTAGAGTACCTTGTTTAAGTAACCCATTATAAGCACGACAAATAAATACTGTCAAACCTGCTTTACTCGGGAACGGGTTTAATCGGATTTTGACGTACCTCGAATATTTTAGCATGTCCCAATCAATTGCTATGTAGTTGCATGGCAAAGTTCCTCTTTAACCCAGATTATACAATTTAATATAATATAATTTGGATATTCATATATTCCGGACTTGAATTATTGGTTCATTTAGTACAAATCCACTACAGTGTGTTAGATCGTACATTTCCATACCCAACTATGTGAATTATTATCGAGAAACAGTCTACTTTTAACTTGGATTTCATGAAAACACGTGACTATCATTTGGTTTGTCATTTTTTTTAATAATGACGTATATTCCCTTTTAAACTCTTTGAAAGCTAAATAAAGTATGTGCTGCATGATATCAGTTCAAATGCAGCAAGCAGTGGTAGCAGCAGGTGGGCCTTATGAAATGTGAAAAAAACTCCAAGTAGAGTTGCTCTAGAAACATAGGATCACAGTAGAGTGGCCCTATGTGCATAAAATCTTAATAATTTCAAATTGACTGTGTATTTTATGGATGCCAAGACCTGACCCAAGAATGAAACATTCAGTATGCTGCACTTGAAAGTCACTGACAACTAAAGGTCCAGGTGAACTCTTTCTGAGAAGTAAATAGTATTACAACATTGTGAAATACCTGAGACAGCATTACTGTTGAAAATACATTTTAATCTTATACTTGCAATTACATTTTTTTATCTATTTCTTTGGTTTAAATACTCAATTACGAATATCCCACTCATTGAGTTGTGAATGTGTTTACGTGAGGCTCAAGTAGCTGATTGAGTTAAGAGTATTAAGAAATATATTTGAATGAAGGGGCCAGCTGGTGTCTCTTAAGTCATTGAGGATATACATGAAGATACAAGCAGGGCAAGCCAGCACTGTAATAAACTCCTCTGAACCTAAATATAATACTCCAAGGAAATATCTTCTGTCCTGTTTGATTTATTAATATCCTGCCAGTTTGGATTTTCATTAATAACTCTTTACAAGCTCCAGGCTTCCATACTGCTCTGGTAATTGATAGAAAGTTTGGTGAGTTCCCTGCAACTTCAGTTGGAAATTATAGAAAATGATGGGAAAGACAGATTTGTCTTCTTTTCACTGTCAAATCTGCAAGTGATTTAAAATATGCATTAAATGGATCAAACCATGAGATTCCCTTTAGGGGGAGGATATGGTGCTCAGTTAATTTATCTCGTTGCTGGAGGGAAACACATTGGGATGTTGGTATTTTTTTATACGTATTTGTTCTATTTAAAATTGTAAACAACATGAACGAGAAGTAATATGTATTTAGCTTACATTAGCACAACTCCAAGGGTGCACTAATCGAATAACAATCAAATTGTAATTTCCAAATTCATATCTTTTCAGCTAATTAACAAGCCCATACAGATAGAAAAGGGGAAATATTATATTTTCTTCTGTTATTGTCTGCATGTTTTGAATTATATCATCTGTGATGGTATATTGTTACCAAGTAACCAATTGCCTCCCAAAAAGTTTGTCATGAACTCAGCAGTGGTTAATACATAATACAATTAATACATTGCTTAGTTGCTCATGAAGGTTCCTGATGACTGTTGTGCTGCCTTCAGATTTAAATCTTGAAGACTCTTGCTTCTTACAACTCATACATCACAAAAATGGAATAGATAATGACTATACAATCTGGAGTTATTTATGATTGTAATTAAAAAATTGAGTTGACTGTCCATGTTGAAATTGATTTCTCTGAGTAAATCTTCTTAAATTTTCCAGTGTAATTAATAGAGGCCATAAATCTTTGAAAGTGTTATTGGTACAGTAATGTATGAGATTTAAGACAGAGAGCCTGCTTGATGGTTAGCTAAAAATTACTCGGGCTGCTAACAAGATGAATGTGCATGGCACAGTCCAACAGAAACTAGGAAAACAGCTGCTCTACCCATAAAATGGTTTAAATGTATTTTTGAAGTGATAGATTATATTGCCGCAGATCAGTTTGGTATTGTTTTAATAAAATAAACTTCATATCCTATGCATTAAAAATGTGATTTATTCTGGACGTTGGGGCATTGCAAACATGCTCGGCGCCTTTGTGGTTTTATTGCAGAAACAAAATGCTTCAAACACAATATTTCAGGGGTTACTTTGTGCCTAATGATTTGCAGATAAAAAGTGCCATGTCATTTCGAAGATATGAAATTCATCTACCTCACATTGATTCACTGCTGTGCATCGCTTGATTGCAGTTAATTGCATTTACCTCAAGCAGTTTGTAGGACAAGGTCATTAATGACACCTGTAGTGTAAGAATCACATAGTTTTGTCAGTGAATGTAAACATATTTTGGCAGGTATGAGGAATATGGTACGCTGTCTCTCAGGTTTATTTTTAGATACAAAACCTCAGCTCAGATTCCATAAGTCCAAAATATGTTTTATAACAAATAACACTATATTTGTATACTGTAAATACTGTGCAGTCATCAAAGCACTGTACATAGCAATATGTTATTTTCAAAATGTTATACTAATGTTAGTTAAATTCAAAGTACTTTCTACAAACTGATGTTTCTGTTCCCTGTTTTTAGTTTATTGTTAATTTTTTTGTTGTTGTTGTTGTCATGTGCATGTATAACTAAAGAGGGAAAGAAAGCTTAATTCAATTTGGAGGAGGACTTTTTGTTTTAATTGGAATGTAATGTTTCAATTCCTTTTTCTCTGTTTTGGGGAAAACTAAACCAGATTTGAAAGTACCCAGGGCTGTAGCAACTCTTGAAACAGAGTCTGAAGGGCGCTTGATTTCTAAATTTTAAGGATGATGTAACCCTAATCCATTAAGGCCACAGGGGAGTAAAATGTCTCCTCCAGTTAGTGCTGTCTGAACTGTGAATAATCTCCATCATTGTAGCTTAACTTGCACTCAGCCAAGAGTCATTTCAATAATTTATTACATTTTCTTTGTTGCATTCCAGCAAATTCGATTAATTGAGTTTCATCAGGTGAATGAGGATTGCATTTGATTTTTTCTCTTTGTGTGTACTCGAAGTGATGCCTTGGATATGACCAAACACAAATAAATATGATTTGAACCAGTGGTCTGGACAAGAATCATGGCCGACTATGAGTTAGATGGAACAAGATCTACAATATCAAGGCCATCTCTGTGAGAACATGATGAAACTGTCAGGTGCCATCATCTGACCTGATTTCCAGAAGTGCATTTCCATCCAAAAGGAAACTAGATACACATTTTATGATTTCCAGTGTCTTCTCTAATGCACCATTACATAATTGGAACCATGTTGTATTATTAAACAATCTTATGTCACTTTTATGCAGCACCTTTGCTTTGTGCTTTTTAAAGAAATACTGACATGTGCATTACTGACTTTAATAATAATAATAATCATTCATTTCAGAATATAGCAAATGCACTTTTATAAGGAGCCTGCTTTGATATAATACCAACCACTAAATATTGTTTTTATAATTTAGGACAGTAATTCTCTAATTGGACAGAAACTACCCAATTAAATTATATATTTATTTTTTAACCTCATTATTTAAACACAGATTTCATTTGTGTATGTGACCCAGGGTATTCAAAACCAACGTATTAGCAAGTTGACCTCCCTGCTTGCGATTGTAAGATGTATGGTAGGTTAATTACAATCAATTTCTGACAAGCATACCTTATGTCTAGTTCTCAGCCTGGGAGGGTAGCCTGTCTTAGATTTGACAACCATATGAACACCCACTGGGAGAAGCTTCTCCTTTGTGTCAAGGTCTAGAAATGCTTCCAGTAGTTAGCATGCAAATGATGGTCTGCGGGTTATGATAATTACTCATCAGGATTATAAAGTCAGTTTACCTGCAAGCTCCCGAAGCTGTGTGACGTGCATGTGTGTGTCTGTTTGTGTGTTCCTCATCTGTCTTGGGGAATTATAATTTTCATAGCTACTTGATTAAGGCCGTATTTGTGTTTAAGCTTAGATTTAAACCTAGAAAAGCCTTTGGTGTTTCAGCATGAAATGCATCAGGTCAGTTCAAAGGCTCACCTTTTACCTCTCAAGACTGAATATGCTATCTCCTCAGAGCGGGTTGTAGAACCTGCTTTATTTTAAGTTTAACATTTCAATTGACACTAAACTTTTGGTTTGGGATCACAGTTCATTGTGATTATTCCCTCATCTTCAAATGACTTAATTCACCTCCTAGTTTGTTAGACTATTTTGAAAAGCTCGAGGAACACAAGCACATTTTGATTTCTGTCTGGCAACAAAAAAAAATGAAGACTAAATTGCTGTTGCTAATTGTGCCACATGCACATTTTGGAAACTGGCAATTATTGTAAGCAATTTTAAGATGGCATCTGGAGAAAACATTTTAGCAGGTGTTTTAGTAATTGAAATCATTTTGAAAAGGCTTGAGTGTTAACTATAGACAGGCTGCACTGCCGAAACATGCATACAGTGTATCATGGAAATTCTTAAAGCTTTAGCTCTGCTGCTGATTTCTTGAAACAAGTTGGTAATTCCACTTCTTTTTCTTTTCTTCTTATCTTTTTAAACTATTTTTTGTACTGTATGTTTTGTAAAGAATATGGTTTATTCATTCACTTATGCTTGAGGGCTTAGGGCCTGATAAACACTTAAAGAATCACACTTTCAGTCTAAAAGGAAAAGCATGTCATAGTCTATAAATGTCACCATGCTGTTAACATGTCCCATGCATACGATGATACATTTATGTCCCTGCTGTGTAAACATGATTTAAGTAAAGCAGCAAGGAATGTAGGTCTAGGAATAATGCTTCACCCACACCTAATATTTTAGTTTAGATATTTCAAAGTAATGCAGTGTATGCATTGCAGGGTAGCCTTGTTGTTTTTTTATTGAATGAGTGCGACCATAGCATTAAAAGGCTGTTTTATAGGAAAATATTACAGTGAACTCAAATTTAACTTTTTTATTATATATGTCTACACAAGCTATTAAATGCTAACTCGCTCAAAAATATTGAGTGCCAGTATGTGGCTGGTGAACTATTAATATATAAGGTCCCAAGTGTTAATTCTAATAGAAGACTCAGATCTTTTCACTTGTTCAGTGGTTTTAGTAATAGCTCCCAGCATTTTAAAGTTGGTTTGCTTCCAGAACATTGCCAATCATAGCATAAATTTGCTGATGGCAGATAAAGTTGCTGCTAAAAACTTTTCGGTCATGCTAAACAAATGTTGTTCCATTTTCTGAGACATTACTTTTGTGGGGGGGGGGCGGGGGCAAAAGAAAAAATAACTTAATGGATTTATTGCTCAAGGTAACAACTGGTAAATGGAATATGCTAACTAAAATCCTAAACAGAAACTTTATTTTTCTCCCTTCCAGTACCTTTAGGTGATTTTTGCTATTGGAATGGAGAGGCTCAGTGCATTAATGCTTTACCCGGCGGAAACAATTTTATATCTGAAATGCTTCAAGAGCATTTGAGTATAATGGGCTTTGTACTGCCTGCATGACTGTATCCTGTGGAGAGCACTCAGTCCATTCTGCTTGATCTTCATTTTATCTGTCTCTTTATCCATTAATTTTATCTTGACCTTGGGCACAAAATATATGCACTTTTTATGCTATGTGCTTGTGCACAAATGGAGAAATCGCTTTACCAATCCATCACGGTTATGAATGATACAGCATTTAAATATACATGGGTCACAACAGCAGATATTTTTGGAGCGAGTATATATTGAGCCCAACACATTCCTGTTCTAAAAACAGATATAGTGCTATCTAATTAACAACAGACAGCAATCAGGCGTTTCACATCGTGGGATCATAGTCACTCGTTCAGCAGCAAAATCATCGCTGTAGGAATTTTAAAAATAGATTGAAATGGAATGGTAATGACCAATAAATACTTGCATACATACATACATACGTGCATAAGTAAAACGAGTTAAGGTTAGGTATGGCCCGAGGGTTTAGAGTAAAACTATATAGGTCTGTCCTTTTGTGTTCTGTCTTTCATTCAAGCCACACATGACATGAAATGTGACAGAATTATCTATTTTGAAAAAAAAAAAAAATATATATATATATATATATATATATATATATTGTTTAGAACAGAATATCATACATTGATTTAGTCTTTACAGTGATTCAATATGTATGTGAATACATACACACACACACACACACACACACATTGTTGTTCTAAACACTGCCTTTAGAATTGTCAGAGCACATTAGTTTCAACCATGTCAAAGTGTGCACTGCAGATAAATGAACTGGCTTTTAGGTCAAAGGATGAATCTGAAACTTAAACAGATGTTTTCCTTTGGAGATTAATATGTTCGTTATTTGGAAATGAGAACACATTTTCCCCTTTTTTAAATTCCCTCAAATATAAGTACGTGTTTATGGACGGTCCCTAAATCGCACATATGACCCCACACTGGGTATGTGCCAGTACATGTGAAGCAGAACGTGAGGAAGCCACCTCTCTTGTCTGGACAGACTGCACCGGGGAAGTCTGATTAGAAACACTGGCAGTGTGTAATTATCCAGATGTTTTTGAGACTAGGATCATCACATGTGGAATTGATATACACTTTAAGTCTAAATCATATATATTTGTTGTATTATATTCTACTGATGCTTGTTGCTGTTTTATCACAGTTAAGTACTTTCACATAAGTGACTGCTGAATTTCAAGTCTTTCATGAACTATGTCTAAAGTAAAGATATATTAACAAGAATAAATGATACATTAATGGTAAAATCCCAAAGGTTATACTTTAAGAAAAAAAATAAGTAGTAGAAAAACAAGTAGGGCTTGGGGCGAGGATGAATTTTATGATGTGTGTACATATTTGTAATAGGATACCTAATTTTCCTGTCTTAGCTGATACTTTTAGATTGTTTAATAAAGGGGCCAGATGAAGTTTCCTGACTTAACTCCTATATTACTTCAGGCTATGGAGAATGAAAGCAAATTCAGGCAGCTGTTTAAAGAACTTGATTTACATGATAATTCCAAGCAATTTTGTCTAATTAACTTTATGGTACCTTTGTTAAATGAGGAGAATAGCTTTGCATTTCTGCTTCATCAGATACCAGACTAAAAATGCTATTTCGAAGTTACTTCATGTTGTGTGGGATTTTGTAAACTTCAGTTTACAATTCGTGTTTTTACATCCACATTGGAACTGATGTTAGTTTTTTTTTTATTTGCATACATTATTTTTAGATAATGTCGGAGGAGGAAGGTTAAGACAAATCTACAGGATTTGGAAAAAACATTTCTGACTAACAGATGTCATAGATTTCTTATGCGGTGGAGTATGTTAAAGCCATCCCATACAGCTTTTTCTGTCCCTTTTCTAGAGCTAAACTTTGCTATAACAGGTTTTTGTTTGCCAGTACACATTCAGCGTGACTGTAACAGCAGAACCACTCTTCCAGGAAAACAAGATTAATAATAACAATAATAACAAAAAAAAATTAACACAAAATTGTGAGGAAAAACGTCAGGTAGCAGTATGTAAGACTTATTTATCGTTGATAATCTAGCAAATATACATTTTAATGTATTATAATATGAAATAATAAAATGTAAACATTTCTTCAAGGACATTTTCAAATATGCATTTCTTAAAATGCTGGGTTTTGAATAAACATATATATTGTTTAGTTTTATGGATAGATTATATGAATATTGTACTGGACTGCCAAATTGAAGTTTTTTTCAGGCTAGGGGACAGATCTGGCACCTATATTTATTTATTATTAATTTCATAATAAAATTATAATAATGATGATGTAGACCTCTTTATTTCCATCAGTATTTCATGAAAAGATGGAGGACATATATATATATATATATATTATTTGTGCCCAAAAAAGGGTTAAAATTTATTTGACAGATGCAATAAACTGACGTTAAGTGTAATGTGGCTGTTATTTATTTTGTAATTGCCTAGTAGATAGAAGATTTTTGTAAGATGGTGCTGCATTTTCAGAAACTAGAAAGTTCTTGGAAACTTTTCCAGGAGACATTAAATATAATCACAAACATATCAGTTGCTTTAGAATTTTTAAGTTTCCTCTTTGTAATTTGTTCACATTCTGAAGCTTATTATTGTGTGATTTATATAGATGCAACTGAGAGTCAACTGGAGTGCTTCAAACTTGCTTGTAGCAGAAGCTGAATTACATCATCGACACTGAGATCCACTCTGACTGCCATAGGCTGATTTTAGTCCCTCTCCTTTTTAATGATAAAATCCATTGATGTAATCATAGTAGTAGTAATACATTAGCCTTGGATATTCTGGTTAAATGCCACAGACCATGTGTTTCAAGCAAACAAACATCTTAATAAATTGTATATCTAGCTTTTTAATGCATACATATCTCAATTACTGTGATAAAGACCATCAACATAGTCATAACATCATTTCACAACATTTGCGTGCTGCAAGCCACTTTGTAGCATTCATGTTGAGATGGCCACATTTACATATTCATGAATTTTCCAAAATTGAGTTTCAGAATTGTATAAAGTACATAAAGACTCAGAATGTTAAAACTTACAAAGATAGCTGACATGTAATTGATGATATTTGAAGTTTTATGGGTTTACCTTCTTTTGGAATGACCATATTTTCAAATAATGTATAGACCATGTGGGAATTTCTAATTGACTATACAATCAATCCAAAGGTCAGCTATCTCAGATCTTGTTAGTATTTAGTGAATCAATTAATTTCAGTTTTTATGTTGTACTGAATTAGCTTTGCCAATATGTTTAACCTGGAAATAAATAATATAAATCATATACTTCCCTAGGATATATTTTATTTTTCTGTTTCTTTGTATGAAGATTCACTTAATGCGGGATGCAGGGGTATACAATACCAGTGCCAAATTGATCTGTGATATGGATACATAGTCATCTACCAGATGATGTACCTTTATGATGTCATTTAATTTAGTATTTTCTCTTTGCCTACAGTACCTTTTTAATGAAATTGTTTATTACTGCACCCTTTGAATACAACATTTCACATTTAGCTGTACTGAATTGGTTGCTTAAATAAGATTAATCAGGATTTTCAGGATTTTTCTATAGTTTTCTTCATAGAATAAGAACAAATCCATTGCTATAGTCATATGAGGTCCATATGGTAAATCACTCAGTAGAAGACTTGAACCGGAGGTAGAAGAGCAGAAGAGATTACCAATCTTTACCATTATACAAGTCCGGTAGTTGCAGCCAATTTAAGTTCAAGGTAACCTTTTTTTATGAGCAGTAGGCTAACCTCATATCTTTCCCATTGGTTCAGTTGTGTGTGCCCTCCAACAATGGGTTTTTCCCTTTAGGTTAAGTGTCATCAAATTCACTTATGTTCGCAGCTGTTTAGGTCAAATGCCTGTGGCAATTCCATTTTTTTCAGTAAGATTAATTTAGGGTAGAAGAAAATAGAAATGTTCTAGATTAAAATATATATTACTAAATCTCTTGAAAGATAATGGGTAAGTGACAGAAAGGCTTTTGGTAGATTCTTCTCATTGTAGATTTACAACATTATTTTGTGTTTACATCTACCTCTGCTTCTATCTTTGTGCAAACGGATGGCAGAGATTTGGGTGTGAGGTCCTTCAGAGCATATCCAATGATCTGGAGCTCATACTGCAAGTCTAGGGTGTAAGAACCAAATCCATTAATTGCTACAATGTACCGCAGTATGGGTCAGTAAGATGGTTTAGAGGATCCATGCTCAGAGAGCTATCAGTATATCTGCCACGGTCAGGTCGATTGACTTATCAGCATGTCAGCTCCTAACAGTCAATATCTGTTTATGGTGAAGAGCTGTGGTTTAATCACTAGAAACATTACCATTATCCTCAGCCACATCAATAGAGTGAGCAAAGTTCTCTTATCAGTATAAAACTGTTAAAACCTCTGTTTAGGTCCATTGATGTTTTTTGTTTGTTTATTAGTTTTTTTCTCAAACACTTGAAGTTAATACAGCATACATGCTTTGTATTTCCCTTTTCCCTCCTTGCATATTCCTTTTGAAAAGAAGTGCAGGATGCAAGGAAGTATTTGGGGGAAATGATTAGTGTTGCACAAGACTTTTAAGGCAACATCCTGCAGCCAAGGGGATTGAGGCTCTCCCTTATTTTCCAATGAGATTTCCATTTTCAAGTCTGCAAAGTCTCTGTGAAGGACATCTTGCATTGCCAATACAATCAAATTCGAATAACAAAAGTATGCATATAATAAAATAACATGAAACAAGTGAGAAATTCATTCACAGGATGAAAGACTGCATTCACCAACAGTGTGATTGTACAGCCACCCTTTCAGGAGCGTTTTTATAAAGCAACAAATCAATGTTCAGAATTAATTTAATTATCTTTTCAATGTAGTCTATTCTGTTCCAGGCACTGTGAATACTAGATACTATTTTTCTTTTTCAAAAGAAGAAAGATTGAGCGTTAATTTTATTTTACACTGTGACCTTGATTTTTAATGTAGGTGACAAATTTCCAAATGTGAATAAGTAAAACATATATTTGCAAATTTGATATCTGTTGAAAGACTTTCATGAATATATCTGCTTTCATGGTTGTAGAAAATCACAGAATCAAATGTAGTGATTTTAAAAATCTATCATTTTAGGTTGAAAAACAGGAAGATGTCTTTCTTCTTAGATTCTTGACTCTTGATGCTTTACATAAATAAGAATCTGTAAGATCGAAAGACAAAAGAGCTGTACTTTTTGCTGCATCTTTTCTTTCTTTTTTTAACTGTTATGGAATAGATGTCAGTGGTTTTTGGCCAAAACAAAATATGAAGAGTATGTTTATAAGAAAATCAAACGAAAGAAGCATTACTTACCTATGTTCATTTTCCAAAGAGGGAGATGATATCTTTTAAATGTTTTGGCTAGAACAACTGAAACTTCAGATTAGACTACCCAAGAAAAAAGCATAAGTGAGCTTTGTACCATCTGTGATTTGTTTTTCTAGTTAAAGGCAATAGGCTTTAGCTGCAATGGAATTCATTTTGTTGATACAGGTTCTCAATTCAGGGTCAATTCAAAATAGTTTTCTAGAGCCCCCAGTAACACGGTTAGGTAAGCATAACAAAATAAGAAAAGAAAGAAAGAAAGAAAGAAAGAAAGAAAAAGAAAAAAACATCCAATCTTAAAATTCCAAAGACATAGCTAAAGGGTTTGTAAAGCAGCCAGACCATAGCTTTTTTCCTTCCTTTTTTGTAGCTGAAGCCAAACTGAACTGCAAAATGTTCCATGGTACCTTTCAAAGATGACAATCTGACACAATTTAAAAGACTATTTCTGGTCTGTCAATCACAGTAAGACCTGAGGTGCACTGATTACATATTTGTTATCTTGCATGTGCTGAAACGTAGATACCAAAGCAGGAGAGTTACACTACAGTCTGAAATGTGCATTGTAAGTAAAAACAAACTCGGGAGAACAGCAGAATGGAAAAATATAAGATTTTAAAATGACATCAAAGGCCTGGCAAGATATATTGTCTGTTAATCAAGGTCTTTACATTTGGTAGACTGGCTGTGTTAGTGAGAAAACAAAAGCATAATTATCAGTTTGTTTTCTCTTGCCAAATAAAACATTTTTGATTACACATTTTCAATTTTGTTTTAATTGACTTAACAAAAGTACTTGAAAAAGCTGGTGTTTGAAGTTGCATGAAAATAGAAATTTCTTAACCTCTTAGACAGCTAAGCTTAGAGACATATACTTTACCCTGACTGTAAATATCATGAAAGTTAAACTTGCACTTTTATCTTGGAACTGATCTCATCAGACTGGAAGCAGAAATTGGCAGCAAAAAAGTCTTTAGATGGTCGATCCTTCCAGGGTTGATATCTTTGTCAAGTCTCTGGGAAAGGACTCACCTGTAGTGTTTTCTTTTGTGACAATTTTGATAGAACATCTATTAAACTACTTCAGAGTATAATCAAAATTGTAGTTATAGATAAATATCTCTTAGATTTTATTTATTTATTTTATTTTTTATAAAGCAAGATGGAAAACATTGACACAATTTTAGCCTGGATTAGTAATATTCTACACTCAAAGCCATGTAGTTGATTGGCTCACAGATATATTTTTTAAATAACATAGTTAACATTATGTCTCAATAATTAAGACACAATTCTGCTAGCATAAATGCACACCCTGGCAGATGACAGTTGTTCATTATACACTGATCAGCCATAACATTATGACCACTGACAGGTGAAGGGAATTCACTGATAATCTCGTTATCATGGCACCTGTCAGTGGGTGGGATATATTAGGCAGCAAGTGAACGTTTTGTCCTCAAAGTTGATGTGTTAGAAGCAGGAAAAATGGGCAATCTGAGATCTGGGATCTGAGCGACTTTGATAAGGGCCAAATTGTGATGGCTAGACGACTGGGTCAGAGCATCTCCAAAACTGCAGCTCTTGTGGGGTATTCCCAGTCTGCAGTGGTCAGTACCTATCAAAAGTGGTCCAAGGAAGGAGAAGCGGTGAACCGGCGACAGGGTCATGAGCGCCCAAGGCTCATTGCTGAAAAAGTTAATGCTGGTTCTGATAGAAAGGTGTCAGAACACACAGTGCATCGCAGTTTGTTGCGTATGGGGCTGCGTAGCCGCAGACCAGTCAGGGTGCCCATGCTGACCCCTGTCCACTGCCGAAAGCGCCTACAATGGGCACGTGAGCATCAGAAGTGGACCACGGAGTAATGGAAGAAGGTGGCCTGGTCTGATAAATCACAAGTTCAAGGTGTTGACTTGGCCTCCAAATTCCCCAGATCTCAATCCAATCGAGCATCTGTGGGAAGTGCTGGACAAACAAGTCCGATCCATGGAGGCCCCACCTCGCAACTTACAGGACTTAAAGGATTTGCTGCTAACGTCTTGGTGCCAGATAACACAGCACACCTTCAGAGGTCTAGTGGAGTCCATGCCTTGACGGGTCAGGGCTGTTTTGGGACCTACACAATATTAGGTAGTGGTCATAATGTTATGGTTGATCAGTGTGTGTGTGTATATACAGTGAGGGAAAAAAGTATTTGGTCCCCTGCTGATTTTGTACGTTTGCCCACTGACAAAGAAATGATCAGTCTATAATTTTAATGGTAGGTGTATTTTAACAGTGAGAGACAGAATAACAACAAAAAAATCCAGAAAAACACATTTCAAAAAAGTTATAAATTGATTTGCATGTTAATGAGTGAAATAAGTATTTGATCCCATATCAATCAGCAAGATTTCTGGCTCCCATGTGTCTTTTATACAGGTAACGAGCTGAGATTAGGAGCTGTCTCTTAAAGGGAGTGCTCCTAATCTCAGCTTGTTACCTGTATAAAAGACACCTGTCCACAGAAGCAATCAATCAATCAGATTCCTAACTCTCCACCATGGCCAAGACCAAAGAGCTGTCCAAGGATGTCAGGGACAAGATTGTAGACCTACACAAGGCTGGAATGGGCTACAAGACCATCGCCAAGCAGCTTGGTGAGAAGGTGACAACAGTTGGTGCGATTATTCGCAAATGGAAGAAACACAAAATAACTGTCAGTCTCCCTCGGTCTGGGGCTCCATGCAAGATCTCACCTCGTGGAGTTTCAATGATCATGAGAACAGTGAGGAATCAGCCCAGAACTACACGGGAGGATCTTGTTAATGATCTCAAGGCAGCTGGGACCATAGTCACCAAGAAAACAATTGGTAACACACTACGCCGTGAAGGACTGAAATCCTGCAGCACCGCAAGGTCCCCCTGCTCAAGAAAGCACATGTACAGGCCCGTCTGAAGTTTGCCAATGAACATCTGAATGATTCAGAGGAGAGCTGGGTGAAAGTGTTGTGGTCAGATGAGACCAAAATTGAGCTCTTTGGCATCAACTCAACTCGCCGTGTTTGGAGGAGGAGGAATGCTGCCTATGACCCCAAGAACACCATCCCCATCGTCAAACAGGGAGGTGGAAACATTATGCTTTGGGGGTGTTTTTCTGCTAAGGGGACAGGACAACTGCACCGCATCAAAGGGACGATGGACGGGGCCATGTACCGTCAAATCTTGGGTGAGAACCTCCTTCCCTCAGCCAGGGCATTGAAAATGGGTCGTGGATGGGTATTCCAGCATGACAATGAACCAAAACACACAGCTAAGGCAACAAAGGAGTGACTCAAGAAGAAGCACATTAAGGTCCTGGAGTGGCCTAGCCAGTCTCCAGACCTTAATCCCATAGAAAATCTGTGGAGGGAGCTGAAGGTTCGAGTTGCCAAACGTCAGCCTCGAAACCTTAATGACTTGGAGAGGATCTGCAAAGAGGAGTGGGACAAAATCCCTCCTGAGATGTGTGCAAACCTGGTGGCCAACTACAAGAAACGTCTGACCTCTGTGATTGCCAACAAGGGTTTTGCCACCAAATACTAAGTCGAAGGGGTCAAATACATATTTCACTCATTAACATGCAAATCAATTTATAACTTTTTTGAAATGCGTTTTTCTGGATTTTTTTGTTGTTATTCTGTCTCTCAAATACACCTACCAAATTATAGACTGATCATTTCTTTGTCAGTGAGCAAACGTACAAAATCACCGGGGGTTCAAATACTTTTTTCCCTCACTGTGTATATATATATATATATATATATATATATATACACGCACACGCACAGTTTCCTTATGCAGTTTAGCATATTTTTAGATCATCTCATGGGTCTTATCCACATGCATAACCTTGCTTGACCATTCTTGTTTAAATAAAACACAACAGACCTTAATTAGGGCAGACACAATTAACACATAATCAGCCACTGCAGTGTGATTTCTGCTGCCTCAATGAAGTAATTGCAATTGCTGTTTTCTCCCCTGAGTTCAGATTGATTGTATAAATACTGATGAGAAAAGTAAGAGAATAGTTATTGATTTAAATCCTTAAAAATCCATGTTTGTTTGTGTATTTATTTATTTAAGTATTTATTCTGCAGTGCTAAATTAGTGTCATTATTTTTAAAACACTTTGTAGTACTGAGTAGTTCAATACTGTTAAATTGGGGAATTATTTAAATACTCTTGACTGTGAAAGCACTTACTGTTATTGGGGGGCAATTTTGTTTGTCTGTTGTCCTTGCTAAATGTGTAATACTTAAAGAAAATAGACATAGAAAACAGTAAAGTTTAAAACTGAAAGGATACTGTTTGAATCTTCATGCTTGTTTACTAACAGTAAAGGTAAAACTGAAATGATACTGTTTGAATCTTCATGCTTGTTTACTATCTCCAAGAATGCCATTTCTCGTTAGTTGTTCCTCTAATTGTTGTCTTATATCTTAACATTTGTATGACTAAGGATGAAGCTGATTGGTCTGTAATAACTTGGATTATGCATGGGGTATGATGTTTGTAATTTTCCAATCAGTAGGGACAAGAGTCAATTGGAATACTTGAATTAATGCTCGCATTTTGTGTATTTGTTTTGAGTTCTCCTAGTCCCTTAATTATAGGAAACTCTTCTGTTTTATCACCTAGAATCTGGTATGGTTGCTTTCTAACCTGATGCATGTTATATGTTTCCCCCTATGTAAAATAGTAATTTATAACATGGCTTTACTCTTCTGTAATGAATCCATTTAATTCGATTGCTGCTGTATTTCCTGTTTTATTGACCTCATCCTACTGTAGAATGGCATTCATTATAGCCTCTGTAGATGTGTTTCTTTATCTTTATCTTCTGATATCTTTCTTGTCTTTCTTCTTTGCCATTCTTCATACTCCATATGATCTATGTGATCTCCATCCATTCGGTATGCTCTATACAGTATTGTCTGTGTGTTATTTTAATCTTGGTTTGGTAAATTGTTGTATTATTAATTGTGTCTGTCTGTAGTAACAACTGTTCTCTAGCCATTAGAAAAGTTTCAGAATAACAAATTGAATTTACGAATATATCCAATAGTCTGTGTAGATGGGATCAGTGAATTAAATTATCCCATAACTGAATAACAGTCTAAAGGTTTCTCTACCTTGTAATCCTTGGTCTGCCAAGTTAAAGAAAATATCCCCATGATAATGAAGTGAAACGTTTTCTTTCTCATCCTGTTACTGCCTAAAGTACTGACCCGTGGTAGCCCTCTGTAAGAAGATTGTATCCGCTCAAAACATCCAAAGAATTTATCTTGTTAGGAACCTGAAGGATTTTCCAAGCAGAGAAATGCCAAATATGAGGGTAAAACACCTGTCTTGCAGGGGGAAGGATGCAGTCTAAATCCTATCCTCATACAGCAGGGATCCCTCAAAAAACACACTCACAGTGAAATGTCAAAAATAATGTATCCACAACAACAAAAACCTCCTTTGACATACTTTGAACTAGATGTCAAACATTATAAGAGTGAATTCAGTTCACGATAATATGCAGCTTTACCATAAGATTGCGTATACTGGTGTGTGTAGAAAGGAGCATTTAAGAATAAAATGAATAGTTTAGGTGATGATTTGAATTGGATTTGGATTTGAGCAGGCTGTATTTGTTTGGTTATTTTAAGGGCTTTAAATGAATGAACAAAAGATAATCCCAATTGGAAAAAAAAGTATCTTTCTTTCCATTTACAGTAATGGCATGCTGTTTTATTGAAATGCTCACACTGAGATAATATAATTTGCATCTGCTGGAAAATCTGATTTAGGTAAGCTCAGCCATACTCATTCTTTGCTAAATAAACTCAACAGTTTCGACCGGGTAAATGTTAACTAATTACAACTGTTAGTGTAGTCTGCTGAGAGAGAATTAGCTTCATTCAGTTATAGAATTTTGCTATGGAACTAATTGGTTATGTCTGTCAATCATATTGCCATTCCTAACTCATTCATTCATTTTAGGTTTTCCCCTTTTGGTAGATTTCAGAATGCATGTACTCCACTTTTATACACTGAATTCCACCTCCTGTTATGACGAATGTAGACTTTCTTACACAACACCCCTACTTGCTTTAAACAACACTGCATTATATATTCTCACTTTTAAATATGCAGTGTCATATCATCTGTTGTATATGGGTCTTGCCTTCAAATAGTACTTAAGTGTAAATTTTCACTCATTTATTTTGCATTGCAATGCATTTTGTTTTTTCACTTCATTGCTAGCTTCAAGACAAATTGTCTTTAAGGCCTTCAGAACATTTCTCTTAATTCAAAAGCATGCATAAAAGACTTTACACTTGCTATCAAAAGTAGTTCCTCCTGCTTCTGTAAGTCCATTATCCATTTTTTAGAGTACATAATGTCATGAATCATAGACAAGTTGCCCTTAGAGATCTATTCCAAAAGCATTAGCTGAGCTTCAACCTAAGTAAAAAGAACGGTTAAAGAACCAGATGCCTTTGTTTTCATTAGCTTTGACATTATAGCACTTGTCTGTAATTTATTGATAGAAAATCTATTCATTTTCCTCACTCAACAAACTGTTGCCATTGACTTATAAAGCAGGGAGTGAAAATGTTTAAGTTCGCCATAGTTTTTATAAGGCATGACTCATGTTTATTTTAAGGTCATTCAAACTTTTTGGTTTCTTTCAGATAAATCCTAATAATCCAAACATCCATATTCAATAACCACTTCATCCAATACAGGGTTGCAGTGAGCCTGAACCTGGCAAACACAGGGTGCCACACACTTGCACTCACACATTATACTTGCATGACTTCGGGGCAATTTATTTAGAGTAGCCAATCAATCTAAGCAGCATGTGTTTGAGTTGTGGGAGGAAACTGGGGAAAACGCACAAAGCCACGAGGAGATTATGCAAACTCCACACAGGCAGACACCTAAGACCATAGTAATACCAAAGTAGGGAAGCAAAGTAAAATCATGATACAGCATGGGAGCACAACATGGGAGATCATGGGAAAGCAAAGTGCATGCTGCTTGCTCATTGGGTGATCTATTGAACACAGAAAATTAAGCAGTTTACATTCAAGAAAAAAAAAAGTTGAATGTCCCCATGACAGTCTCAAATGAGCAAACTATAAAATGATGCAATTTTGAACATTGCACATTATCAAATGTCAACATATCTTGCTGTGATGGTATTGCACTTTTTGTTTTATTGAGGCTGTGTGCACGTTATTGGTTTGTGTTTGTGCTAAAGCACGTACATATTTTCTTATTCTTCATTGTAATTAGCAAACAGTTTGGTCAAGTTGTGAGTGACCAACATAGGGGTTACCAAGTTTAGTCCAACTAGCTTGGAACCCTGCATTTCTTTTTGAATACCTCTGAAAGAACGATCGCATGCAAATATACCTGAAAAGAACATGCTGGTAGAGATAAATTAAACCTTTTTAGAAGGGAATTGGCTTAATGCATCGGTAGTTTCAAACTTAGCTGTGTGTTTCTCAATAGCAGAAGACTGATTCCCCCCTGTGCAATATTATTTTATTGTCTAAATAAATCACCTTTGTTTCCTTATATGTTCTTTAGACTGTAGTTTACAGCCTGAATGCCCTCATTAGGTTTTATGATGTGACAGTGGAGGACTGAAAAAGACTTCCCAAGGTCAGCAGCAAGATCAGTAGGCTGTATCTATAAAGCATTAGTTCAGCACAATGTGTTGCAGTCAATGGTGTACTTCTATAATTATCCAGTTTCGATATTATTTAGTATTTATCAGGGTTGCTGTCTGTCTATCACCTAGAGTAGGTGATTTTCTTGTGATTTTGGGGTGTGGTTAGTTAATCCATGTAAACGTTGTTATGTTTAGGTGTCTTTTTTTTAGTATTTAGGCTTATTATTTTAAAGGGTTGATTAATTTTTCTTCCACATACTGGACTGATGGAGTTCTATCGTGTCTTATTTTTGGCAGGAATGATTAGTCTTTTGTTCATGTATCGTTAAGATCCCCAGCTTTAAATTGACTCTCCAAGATATTAAAAAAAATCTTCCAAGCATTTCTCCCAATTTCATCTCAACCCTGAAAAGATGCTCTTCATTAATGCTTCATATAGACCTGTTTACTCCAAAGGGAATTGTAATGGGAAAAAAATGAATGTTAAATTTCTTTTAACTGTTTCTATAATGAGAAGAGAAATGGTACTCCTACTGATAATTGGAATCGCGGCAGTGTTCCTATGATTTCTTTCTAATTAGTGCCTGAGAGTGTATGCTATCCATATTACTGGCTTTGGCTTGTAGGCAGGATCCCAGAATACATGTAAAACACTAGAAACAATACTGTAATATACTGAATACCCTGTGGTATGTTCATATAATACCACATTGTTTGAAGATAATTTATAAAGGTCGTTTTTGAGGGAAAGAAAACTATTGTATGTTATAATATGTGCTTTTGATAAGTTTTAGGCATGCTGTTAAATGGTATTCTATGTGAATAATATTTATAGATTATTAAGTTCTTGTCGATGTCATTTTCAACAGGTAATGATACAGTGGGGCTTGCCAACAACCATTATGTTAAATCAGGCAACATTTGTCCCTGTATAATATTGACTACATTACTTCTACAACCTGACCTTGGAACTGCTGTGGATCTAGTATTTTCAAGGAGCCACTCAATTGATTTATTTTGTTATTTAGGTATAAAGAAGACAGGAATCCTCACAAGCATTTCCCTAAATAATTTATTTAGCTTTTGGTATTTTGAGATGTTCTTGAGCAATAGAGATATGGTGAAGTTAAATGCAGTCTTTTTTTTTTTTTTTTTTACAAATAATGTGTTATTTAATATGATGACACATATATGTGTGAGTGATCATTCCTTCCATGACTTATTGGAACCACCTTTTGAGCATTATAACCATTAATTTCCTGAGCTTGAAATGAACAAAATGAAGATTCATTTAGCGCAATAAGATGGCAGAGCATTAATGTCAGTGGAGATGTATTCAGTGGTGTCTTTGTATTATTATGATGAATGAACTCTTCCTTTGGCATTGATTACATTCCATATTTGCACATATTTATGTGTGATTACCACTCACAAAAAGTTTCTTGTAATCACTGCTTCGGCTTAAATGGCAAATCAAGTTTTCTAGTGTAGACATCTCTTAACAATTCACAGAATAATTAATGTCTTATGCTGCTACATACTAAGTTTGTGCATTCATGTATGTTCCCATCTCTTGCAGTGGGAAAAGATCTGGAGATTGTATTACCTATTAGGGCATTTGAAGGATCTTTTACTTGGTACTTCTTCTTTTCTTCTGCCATGTTATAAATACCTCATCTCCATTTGAACACAGCATGATTGATTGTAACTCAAGACATTAATAGAGTAAACGTAGCTTGTACCATCTCCCAACAGGTAGCTCAATACACTGCAAATGCACTAAAATTAGCAGCTCCTCACCAGTTGTGGTATTTACCGCTAATGAAGAACATGTTGTTGAGGTTGTGTTTGGGGTTCAGCTGGGGACAGGAAAGCAGTACTCTAATTGATATTTGAGAAATGCACAATTGTAAGCTTATCTGTTCCCCAAGGTTTTTGGTTTCACTGTTTCTTTTTATAAATTCTTAATCAAACGAAAACATGGATTCTAGGTGATTTAATGGAGCTCTGTGCTCCTAAGACGTGAAGAATTATGGTCTGTTTCATAGAATTAGAACGAGCCGTGTGTGCTCATCCCAATAGGCAGGAAGACTAAACCAAAAGTATTTTGCAGTGAACTCTCACTATGTCCATATACTATAAATGCCATCAGAAATGAGGAACTGTTCTGATATGCATACGTGCTACAAACTTCCATTTAACAGACAATTACAGAGACCAATCTGAATGGCTCGGAGAAGGTCAATGTTAATTTTAATTACTGATGACTAATTTAGCATAGTACGACATGAGCCTGGAATGCAGTTTGTACATGTGCCTTTTTTTTTAAGCTTCCTGAGTATGAAGTAAGAATGCCACAGTATGACTGTGATAGAAACCTTCAATACATTTTTACAATAAAGACAGTGTAAAACAGGCACAAACCTCTGATTATGAAAGTAAAGGTCATAGCACTAGGCAGCTAAATTATATCAAGGCCTATACACACAATTTAAATTGTATGTATTTTTTTAATGGTCTTTTTAACGTCTGTAGTGTCACAGCTTATTAGCTCTGACTTTGGGCTATCAAGTTCTACTTCAGGAATGATATTCTAAGATTCTCACTAATTGGGATATGAAATCAGTGGATAAAGTCTAAAAGGATTGGGGCAGATGTCAAGAGGTATTGTGGTTATATTACAGTTGTAATCTTTCTATCCACTGCATTTGTGTTTTGAATTGAGATTGTGAATGTTACTAGCATTTTTTCTGTTATTTTATCTACAGATGATTGTGCATTTGTGTGTGTGTTTTAAGTGTATAGTTAATCTTTATTTATTATTTGCTTTTCTATGTGCACACTGAGGATAATATAGTGTAATGTTTTTTTTTGTTATATAAATATGTTTAAGTTATTCACGCAGCATGGCTTACAGGTGCAGAGATCAGCTTTCCAATTAGAAAATTCATTACTTAAAAAAAGAAAAAGAAAAAATGTTGAATGTTGGGATTCTTTTCTTTCTCTCTTTTTGCCAAATACCTGAAAGCCAGATTGGAAACAGGCCACTGCTGTCAGCATACAATGGCTGTGGCTGTTTAAATCTGTTACATTGTGATGTTTCTCATGAAAATTTAATGAAGTGAGTGAATCAAAAAAGGTGCTGTGCGTGAGGGAAAAGGAAGGCATTTAATTACCCTTATTTAAAAAGGAGCAGAAAGCTTAGGGCACACTCCATCTTGTTAGTATGCACGGTGCATCGCCATCATGTGCACATCAATGTATATATATGAAAATATACTCTGGAGTACTAAACAGTCCATGAGGTAAAAAAACACACACAACAAAGGTCACATAAATCTATTAGGATTGTTTTGTGTATGTGCACAAGTCAATCCTTGTCTGTTATTCTCAAGGTGATGCCCTCTGTTGCTTGTAAGCAGTTATTAAGGATAAACTCCCTGTTATGAGTCTCAAGGACCAGCCTAGCATGCTTAGGCCTTTGACCTTCTCTGTTTAGTTAAAAGGAAATGTTTGCTCAGCATTGAGAGATGATGGTGTAGCATCATTCCTGTTAATGTGCATCTGAGTCCAGTGCTGATGAAAAGGAAGGAGTTCTCTGGATGGAAATGAAGGCGTTTGATTAAACACAACCACCAGAGTCTAACAAATGGTGGATGAAAACAACTTAAAATATATTTTAATCATGTTGACATCACGGATAGTAATTGTGAGCATTCACTACTGTGTTGTGTTTCGGCACACACTGCTTTTCAATGCGATATTGTGAGCCATTTAACGTGCAGTACTAATGAAAATGTATTTGTCTAAGTTTGTCAAGTAACTGTCAAATGTTGTGATTTGATAAGCAGAGATGGGGAAAACAATCAGTAGGAAATCCTACAAATACAAAACACTGCTTGTTAGCAGGGAGTTGTGTTTTATAACCTTATAATCTACACAGCTTGTCTGAATTATAAAATATTAACGCATTACAAAAAAAAAAAGTGATGTGGGGATTAGGATAATAAACTGAACTAAATCAAGTACACATTCAAATAGAAAAATCTGTTGTTTAGAGAGCCAATGCATACAAAATAAATGAGTTAAATTTATGAGCACAGTTGTGTTGTGCTTTAGTCTTTAGAGTTTTGTCATTAGCAAGCCATCATATCAAAAATATTGTACTGTTTTTGTATTTATTGTTATTGTATTAATATTCTGCCACGTATACCAAATCATACTAAAAGCATATTGCTGAAAAAGTGTTAAAAATACACAATCAAATAAATAATACATTTACTCAAACTATACATTATTAAACATAGATATTTGTAATCATAATATGTAATATAGAGGTATGTGCAGTGTGCATTTTCAACATCTCTCTTTTTTTAATTTACGTGAAGTGCCATCAACCACATTTTTGTAATTTGAAATGCAGGCGGATGAGTTTTTGACCTGCTTTTTGAAGGGCATGAGATTATAAACAAATGTACTGTTATTATGCATCTATGCATCCTCTGACACCCCTGGCAAAAATAATAATAAAAATACATATAAATAAACAAACTGAAATGGCATGAAGTAGATTTAGTGAGAGAGTCATGAACAACTTTATAGTTCTGTTACATAAAAAGTAACATCTCTAGAACAGAAAAAAGTTTTGTATATGTTTATTATTATTATATATTTTATATCATTCATGAGTAAACATTTTGCATTGTTAAAATATGTGCTTTGGCTTCACAATTGTGTTTTTCTTATTTCTGTTTCCTCTTCAGAACTGTTTGTTTTGCATTTGTACACAGTGCGTCTTTGAATGATATATTCTTAACTGCTTGGTGACTTCCAGGACTAATGAACTTGAGTGTCAAAGAGTAGCATCATAGAGATTTTGAAATGCGAGTGTGTGACCTTTACAAAATGATGTATAATTCCTCATGTCTTTGGTCATACCAATATCAAATCTTTCTATCTATCTAACTATCTATCTATCTATCTATCTATCAGCTTTTCCTGGTTGTTCCTTTTATTTTCACCTGTGCAATGTTTGGTTGATGTATTACGCTAATTTACAGTTGCGACTCTTTTCTTCTTTTCTCTTTCTTTCTCCAAAATGATTGAATACTCCTGTGTAGTGTGAACAAAGTTTGACTTCCTGTATTTCAGAGGATCAGCTCCCTCCTGGTTTTCCCACCATTGATATGGGCCCCCAATTGAAAGTGGTGGAGCGTACTCGCACAGCCACCATGTTATGCGCTGCAAGTGGAAACCCTGATCCAGACATTTCCTGGTTCAAAGACTTCTTACCCGTTAACACGAGCAACAATAACGGGCGCATCAAGCAGTTACGATCAGGTAGGGTCTTGTTATTTTTACCAATTAACACGCAAGCTGTTTTTCCTTCTCCTTTTTTTGTTTGATTTGTAGGAAATGATATTGTTTCTACTCCTCTCCTCTTCTATGTTTTATTTGGTGTGTGTCGTCCTTGTCTCTGATTGTTGTCATGGCCTGTTCAGTGTCTTGTGTGTTTGCGGCTTTTGTTTACTCCACATTGCTCACTGCTGTGACTGTACTTTTTGATGATTTTTTTCCTTTACTGCTTTTTCGCAGTATTTGACGGATCCATTTTCTCCTTTTTTCTTTCTTTCTTTTCCTTTTTATTTTTCAAAAAACGATTAATTTTCAACATTGGGCTTCATTCAGAACTTGCAAAGGAGTATCAGTGGTTTTTAACCATTCGGTAAAAAAACAAAAACAACAACAACAACAACAACAACAAACTAACAAAAAGAAATTACCCGAATAAACAGAATTCACAAAAAATAACGATATACTCATATTTTGTGCTCTTTTCAATAATTTTTAACCAAATCATTAGCAGTTTGGGTCTTAACCTTCCCCTCGCACTAATACATAACACTTTTTTCTTAACGTAACTTAAGAAAAGTCGTCTTGACTAATTAATTTAAATCATGGTGCTTTTTCGAGAGGAATTTTTTCTAATCTAAGTAGCCACAGTAGTGTGTGAGACGCGCAATAGCTTTCCCAGTCCTTTAACTCTCTCTGGATCTACGGTCCCTGCTTTTGGTGTAGACTCCAGCTTTTGCTTCTCTTTGCCTATGGCGTTTCCCTTAATATTCCCTTTCCCAACCCCCCAGTTTTCTATTTTTTGCTATAGTATATCTATATATCTTAAAAATAAAATAAGCTTTAATAAAATAGTGCCCAGCTTTATTTGCTTGAAATAAGCTGTTAAAATTGGCAGTAGTAAGGATACTTTTATTGAACGTGAGATGTTTGACCAGCTGTCTTCCCAGATTTCTCAGCTTTTGACCTGTCCTGTGATGTTAATTCGTCTTGTTAACTTGCCTTTTGCTTGTTGTCAGCAGAACTGTGTAAATTTACCTTTTAATGTAAGAGTAAAAATTTTATTCACCTGTGAAGTAGAATATATATAGTATATAAGCTATAATTCTGAAAACTTTGTACCAAATTCTAAGGAATATAATAATATTTTTATGCTGTCTTTCTTCTCTCCGTATTTAAATCTCCAGAATCCTTTGGTAAGTGCTTAGTTCTGAAGCGCACTTCACCCCCACTAATTTCCATATTCAAACTATTATTAAAATGCATGGCATGCATTTTACTAACAGTTAGTGTAGTCACAAGATATCCGTAGTGGCACACACTTCCACACAATTGTTGTCGTATCAACCATAGAAACACCTGTCTAAAAGCACACAAATGTCACTTAGATGTAGTGAAGTAGATACCATATTCCCACCTGAACAACACTATTTTCCCACCTGCCTCCAGTGAATCCTATTTATCTCTCTCTCTCTTTATGTATATTTATATCTATATTTAAGTAAGCAGTGTATCCAATATGCTTAAAAAGACAGAGACCTTGTGTTAAGTATGTGTTAAGTTAAGGGTCTTAGGTTTTCACTCTGTATCTATCCCTTCATCACCAAACTCCTCTTTAAGAGCTTCCCAATTAATGCTCTTTCAGAAGCCATGCCACTCCTAGCTGGCATTGCCCTTGTGGGTACACAACTGTACAACTTGCTTATCACCTAATAATACTATCTATTATAATCCTGTTTTACCAGTAGAGTAAATAAGACTCTCTTTTTTTCCTTCTAGTACCTTTATTTGCTTACTCTGTTAAATCTAATTTGATTCTTCTTCCAAAGCCCCAGCCTCCTTCTTCTCGTACTAATGCTTCTTCTTTCTAATCTTATTTGCATTCATATTATCCACCCAGGTGGTACACCAATACGAGGTAAGAGTGCTGAACTAACGTTCACAGAATGAAATAATTCATTCTTGCTGTCCTCCCATCCTTCTCATTTTTGTCCTGTTACTGAAACAGAAATCCATCATTTTCCTTTATTTGTCCCGTTCAGTTGATCCCATCAACTTCTCATCTTGTGTCTGCATTTATTTTCTCTTTGGTTTTCGTTCGATGTTAAAAAAGGAACTTCTTTTTTAAGTTGGGATATGCTTAATAGAAAGAGACAAGCATATCCGATTATTTTTCCTTTTTCTTTTTTCTTTTTTTGGCCATAGCCCAGTCACAGCGAACCATTTGTCCCTCTTTTTGTCCAACTTAAACAACCAAACATTTTTTTCTCTTAGCTGTTCTTGTTCAGCACTAAATACCAAGATGGTGTGGATTCATGCAGACATGCTGAAGACAACGTTGCCTTTCTTAAATTTCTTGTACTTTTTTCCAAAGAAAATCTTTCTATCTTTGCAAACTTTTTTCTTTCTTCTATTTGCTTTCTTCTACCTTCTAAAAAAAGCCCCAAACAACTACTTTTTTGATAAAGTTCCTACGGTGCTTTTTTCTTCCACCTATTTTTCTTATTCTTTTTCTTGGGTTGAAGGCTGTTTTACTTTTTGACCATTTTTTGATTCTTCAGGGTTTGAAACAGGATAACTGTTAAGTTTCAAGTAGGGCTTGCTATTTTTGTCATTTTTGAGTATGCGGCTCTGGCTGGAGAATGGTTGATGCATAAAACATTTTTCTTGGGTTTTATGACACAACACTGCTGATCCCATTGGTGGATTTTTATGGGTGTCTCTTGTAGCCCTTGCAAACTATGGCAGTGGTTGGTTGCATTCTTGTTGGCTTCAGCCATGATTTTGAATTTTGTCTTCTAATTCAACTTGCATTTTATTTTTCAGCTAAGGGTTGTCAAAAGGTTGTAAGTTGCACTGACATACATTTCTTGTTCTTGGAAAGATTTGCATGTCGAAAGTTTTGTAACTTCCGGTGATATTTTGGTTTTATTTAACTAATCACAGTTCTTTTTATTTCTTTTTTTCTTATGTCCAAGCAGCGTTTTTTTTTCTCTTTTTTTTTTTTTTTTTACTTGCTGCATTTTTTGGCTTTTATCAGATGGTGAACTCACACACCCTCCCACATAAAATATAGCTGTAAATTAATACAATGAAAATCCCTACTTTAATTTGTTTTTAACTGTTCCCTATCTTTATGCTGCTTTCGTATACTGTTAACCTCTTTTGTTTAATTCAAGTCATGCTTCCCTTTGAAGCAGCTTCACCCATTTCCATATTGACCAGTCCAGTGAAATGTTGTATATTGCAGGATTGTCAACTCCTCTTCCTAAAAAAAAAATCTGTTACATTTTGTTCTAGAGCCATTCTAGTTACAACAGCCTCCTTAAAGTTGAACACCCTTGTGAATGTGTTTTTCAAACACGTCTACGTTATTTACAGTCAATTATTGTTGTGTTTTGTTTAAAAATGTTTACGTGCCATTGAGAATTTAAACGTGTACATTTTTAACATTCCTCTGCATTGTCTGTGTTAATTGCTAAAGTAGCATTTATCTCTTGAGTCATGCATTAGCATCCAGAAGCAGAGACAATTCAGAAACGTTAGATTGTATATGACATTCAAATCGTATTAAATATTTTCATAATACATAAATCAAATCTCTGCTGAGCAAGAAATACTGTACATTGAGGTATGTAATCCAGTCTCTGTGATAACAGAATAAAAAGTCACCTTTAATGATGTAAATCTGCAGTTGTAGTCTTGCATATAAGGGAGTTCAGCTTTAGGCTTTTTCATTAGTCTTTTCCTGTTCAGAAGCAGACAAAAGAAAACACAGAACAGTTCTAGTGAAGCGGCAAGTGGGAGGACCTCCACAAACAGGGCCCGTCAGAAATTGAGCAAAGGTTTTTATTGGCAGGGCCTACCTTAATTGCAGTCTTTAACATGTCTTTCTGCTCCATGCATTTTATTCCCTCACAGGTGCCCTCCAAATTGAGCAGAGTGAAGAATCTGACCAGGGGAAATATGAATGTGTTGCAACCAACAATGATGGTACACGATATTCTGCCCCTGCCAATCTATATGTCAGAGGTAGGAAAAAAAACGAGTCCTGGCTCTTGACCAGTACTCAAACGATAAAAAAAAAAAAAAAAAAGGATTTGTAATTATGATAAATTTGATAATGCGGTAATATATGTATAAAGGTCAACAGAATTAAGTTGAAATGGAGATTAACAATTGCAT
The DNA here is from genome assembly GCF_036373705.1 of Amia ocellicauda. Taxonomy (NCBI): domain Eukaryota; kingdom Metazoa; phylum Chordata; class Actinopteri; order Amiiformes; family Amiidae; genus Amia; species Amia ocellicauda. The sequence continues at coordinate 26,149,904 of NC_089862.1, read as the reverse complement.
TTTTGAGTCCAACGTATCCAGTCTGATGGGGGTTGTAAGTATACATTTCTACATTCTATTTTCTTGCATTAATCTGGACCTGTGCTTTACATTTGTTTTATTTTCTGTTTATTTTTTAACTCTTAACTGATTGCTTGGTGTGTTACTAATTGCCTTTTAACTCCTGGTTCTGTGAGGGTGGGGTGGAGTCTCTCCACATGTATATCTCTCTTTCTAAGCGTAGATTACGCTGATCTTTTAATTTCACTTCTTTCCTGAGGACATGGAAATGTCTTCTCTCTTTCAATTACGATCTTTCTTCAAAATAGTTTTAACAAAATATTCAGAAATAAAATAGTAGCACGTTTCCATAAGTACACAAATATTCTAAAGTGATATCATATCCCTTTTAATAAATATTTAACTCAAAACATATTTCATAACAATAATTCATATTAGATAAATTCATTTTTTTCTCATTTTTTTCAAATTTCTCACGAGGATTTCAAGTGATATTTTATTTCCTATTATGGGTAACAAGTCATGCAGATACTTCAACACCATAAGCTCATAAACAATCTGTGTGGATGATTCTCTAGTTAGTCATTTAGCCTGATTTTGGAATTTTACGTTGATTTCTCCTTAAACTTGACAATCTGCACAAGGTTTGAAGAATAAGTCAATATTTATTCACCAATGGTGATTTTCTTTTTAAGCAAATATTGGAGCTATGACACCGTCCTAATTTCTGGCTAAAACTGCAATCCCTTTCTAATCATTCCAAGCTCCCTGGCAAGAGCACAGGTCAACATCTGGGTTCCATGAAACACTGTGGACATTGAGTCTTAGAAAACACACTTAGAGGTTTTCATCATCAGGAGTGTAGAGAAGGACATCAAAAGCGATTCCATTCTAGCTTCAAATCTAGGTCGGTGTTATACCTCAAACCTTGAGTAAGTTTGTGTTTATTCATTTGAAGAGAATAAAATTTCAAAATGATGCTAGTAAGAGTTTCTGATTCTAAGATAGCATCAAGGATGATGCAGACATGTTCAGAAGATGACTGGAAGGCTTCAAAGAGAACTAGCAGAGATGTTTCAAGTAGCAGTTGAAAGCCTTGATATGGCCTTTTTACTCTCTCTGTGTTTCCCTTGTTTTTCTCCTTTCCTCATTTCATTGTGTTCTGCATCAAACCCCCTACATCCCTCAGAGCTGCGAGAAGGTTGGTGTGTTTTTACTTTTTAACCACCTTACAAAAACTATTAATTACAAACAATTACAAGAATACAAATGAAATGAATGTAGCTGCATTGCGTGGCCTTTTTTCTTTTCTTTATCTTTTCTTTCTATTGTTCTTCACTTTGGTTAATGTTAATTTTCTGTAGAGAATGCTGTAGTCTTGGCTACAATGCTTGACTGTCCAAGAGTGATGCATGTTGGGAGAGATTGTGCATTTTGGGGTGCATGGCGACCTGTATGGGCACAAGCTGTGGTCTGCTCAGTGTTTGCCATTTCCTGTTCAGTGTTCCTGCTTGGTCACTCATGCTGATACCTTTGACAACAAAAGATCACAAATTACTGTGTCAAATTGCTGTGTCAGAACACGAAGAACCACCCTATACTAGATGTATTTCACTTTATGAAAATAGCCCTTATATATGAATGCAAATATCTAAAGATAATTGCTTGCTCTGTTTGACCACTTTTTTCCAAGTACTTTACTAGATTAGAAAAATTAAGACCTTTCCTTCTAAAAGCAATTACTCCCAAAAGGCCCTTTGTTGAGGAAAAGTAAACAGTGCATTTTTTCTCTTAAGTATTCAAGTTGAAATATCTCATAGATTGCCCAATAATTATATTCTCCACAGACATGCTCCCAAAAGGGATTTAACTTTTTAGGATTGAAAGTTAGTATACTGTACTCGAATATGTATAAACATATATATATATATATATATATAAAGGATACACCTATATACTTTTAGATATGTGTGGAATTATACAAATAATAGACTGCTGAAACATGTAATGTTATATTAGAATTCCTAACTCTGTATTGGCAGTCAAAAAACATCATTTTACTATTAATTTTTAAAATAAATATATGTCCTATGTATTTAACACATTGTAAATGTAAGATTAAAATTATACCTAGTTTCTATGTGCATTTCTAGTAAGCCCACACAAGGACATGACATTTTAATCAGACATTACCTGCACAACCTTGATTTTGGAGTACTTTAAGCAGTAACACTGATCAAGCCTCCTTTTTCTCCCTTCCTTGAATATCTCTTCAAGCCCTAAGCATTCCTCGTGAGGTTGCAGCAAATCCCCTTGTTTTTTACCTGTGTAAAAACCAGCCCTTGAATCCAATCTTAAAAACAATGTTACTTGTGTGCGTTTGTTGATTTTGCTTTATTGACTGAATGCCCCTCCCTCTGCTTTTCCTGTCTCTCGTAAGCTTCCCTTTTTATGCTCAGTGTTGCTAATGTATGGCAATTCCAGCTTTTAAGTGACCTCCCCGTTTATCGTTCTCGTGACTCAAAGCTGTCAGTCCGATTCTCGTTCCCTTCTTTGTGATCTGCGTCTATTTTATTATTTATTTTACCTCCCAGCTTTCTTCCCACCAATCCTAAGCATGGTTGTCATTCAGAGTCAGCCATTTGCTTGTGTGCATGACAGAGACCCAGTTACGCACCAGGCTCTTGCCTTGTTTCTCTCCATGTGCATATACTATATATTTATAGTTTTTTTTTTATTTATCTTTGTTTATATTTCTTTATTTTACTTTTTTCACAATGTTAGTGTGAGGTTTTGGGGCTGCATCTACTTTTGATTTAGTTTGAGAGCAAATCAAGAGTTGCACTTTTCCATGTACTGTAGTTGGATGTGTCTATCACGGGCTACTGTATGTGTGATGTGACAATGTGATCCGGCACATTTCTTCACATCAACTGGAAGTACGCAGCATTGAAGTTGGTTTCCGTACTCAACTCAAGCATGCTGTTGATCCTCCAGTTCTTACTTCTGTGCTGTTCTATATATCTGTATTATTGATATACTTTGTGCATGGTGTTTGTGTATGTCAGTCCATAGCTAGTCCACTGTTGGGCCCTTTTAGGATCGAATCAACTTGTGTGTGAATGCTTTTTTTTTTTTATATAAACCATCAGACAATCACGACAAACAAAGACATTTAAATAGAATTTATAAAAAAAATATGTAGTTCTGAAAATAAATATAAACCTAGTTGTTTAAACATACATATTGTATTTTTTCCCTCTTTTGAAAAACACCCGATCCTTACTTTCGTACATGTTGTTACCTGTTTGTGTTTTTCTTCCAGTGCGACGCGTTCCCCCGAGATTCTCAATCCCTCCGACAGACCACGAGATTATGCCGGGCGGCAGCGTAAACATCACATGTGTGGCTGTGGGCTCCCCTATGCCTTACGTGAAGTGGATGCTCGGGGCCGAAGACTTGACTCCTGAAGATGACATGCCCATTGGGAGGAATGTGCTGGAGCTCACCGATGTTCGCCAATCTGCCAATTATACCTGTGTGGCAATGTCTACTCTCGGTGTTATTGAGGCTATTTCGCAAATTACTGTCAAAGGTGATATTGCATTGGCTTCTTTTTAAACTAGTTCAATGAAAGGCTGTGACCATAAAGCCATGCTGAATGTAAGGGAAAGATAGGGAGTGAAAGAGAGAAAAAAAGGTGTGGTTAATATTTCAGTTTCCTGCACAAGGAAACAGCACATATAATGTAACTGAAGATAATTTGAGTTATAATAGTGTGATTTCTGCTATGCACCTGATTTAAAACATTTTACAAATTGCCTAGGAGATTGAATAATTTAATAGAGGTTGTTTCTGAGAAAAATTTGTCATTAGACGTGGGTTTCTTTTTCAGCTTCAGATAGACTTGCTAGTACTCAGCTTGTAAATATACATAGTTTTTGCATTCAGGCAGATTTTTCTGCATATAACGCAGAATTGTGTACTCACTGGTATCAGGCAGTGTTTTTACTAATTTTTTTCCCCTCATACAATCTGATGTCTGAGTAATAACGTGTCATTTTTTAGCATTGCCCAAGCCTCCTGGGACCCCGGTGGTAACTGAAAGGACAGCAACAAGTATTACATTAACTTGGGACTCAGGGAACCCGGAGCCTGTTTCCTACTACATCATTCAGCATAAATCCAAGTTTACTGAGGACACCTACAAGGAGATTGATGGGGTGGCAACCACACGCTACAGTGTCGGTGGCCTCAGTCCATATTCTGATTATGAGTTCAAGGTGGTGGCGGTGAACAACATTGGGCGTGGACCTCCAAGTGACGGAATTGAAGCCAAGACAGCTGAACAGGCCCCAAGCACAGCACCGCGGCAAGTTAGAGGGCGCATGCTCAGCAGCACCACTGCCATCATCCACTGGGATGAGCCAGAGGAGGCTAATGGGCAGATTATGGGCTACAGAGTTTATTACACCCTGGATCCCAACCAGCATGTCAACCACTGGGAGAAGCAAATAGTGCGTGGTGCGAACTTCCTCACTATCCAGGGACTCACTCCGAACAAAACGTATTACATCAAGGTCCTGGCATTTACCTCTGTTGGAGATGGACCTCTTTCCCCGGACTTGCAGATTATAGCTAAAACAGGAGGTGAGTCTTTCACTCAAGAAAACGTTGTGAGAAAGCCAGCTAATCTGTAGGGAAGCTCAGGAACAAGTGTTTAAAAATAGAATATTGAAAAAATCAAAAAAACACTCTAATGCAACAAAAGGGAAAATATCATGGGGGCATTTTGCCATTTGAGTCATTTCATTTTAAAGGATGTTAGTGTTTTTTTTTTATCCTGACTGTGGGTGGAAAGACTGTCTCATAATACTTGACTATGTTAAAAAACACTAGGATTCTCCTAGGAATACAGGGATGCCAAGTACTGACAAAATTAGACATTGTCCCAGCAAATGGGCCCACAGTGGTTTATGTCTTGATGTTTGAAGAACTGTAGCTGGGCTCTTATGTTTTTTTTTTGTGATGTGCAATTTATCTTCTTAAGATCACATACAAAACATGGGCCACTCTGTGTCTTTGTTTTTGTCTGTGTTTTTTTTTTCTAAGTAATGACATAACGAATATTTAATTGAAGATTTTAAAAATAAGGATAATTTTATATTTTAGGATATACCAGCCCCGGCTCCAGCTTTTCATAACTTGAGGGGCAATGAGACTAGTGGGCACATAACTCTACAAATCTATAATGAATACATAAATACATACACACATACATAAAGTAAGCCATGGCAAAATAAGTCTCTTGATTAAACATGTAGACTTTTTACAATGTTTTCATCAGTTCAATGCAATGTATTGTGATTTATTAGACCTATTGCGTTGTAATGAGCAAACCTGTTATAGTCAAGGTGTTAATGAACCTAATGATCCACATTGAAAGAGCAGTGCATCAGTGGCTAAGTCTAAAAGTTTTAAAATGTTGTCAGTTACAATCAAGCAAGGATTTAGTGCTGCAGTCTACCAGTATGCCATGTGTACTCCTGTGAATCCAATACTTCACCGGACTTGCCCTCTAGTAGTGTGTTAAATGATTAATACAGATTATTGTTTGTGATCCTTGAGCTCAAGGGGTAAAGGTATATGCTATGTTCACAGTACTGATAATCACAGTGGGATCTAGAGCGAGGTTAGAATTTAAAGAAAGAAGTGTGCAAGATAAAACTGAGCCAGAGTTCACCAGGTCTTATTAAACAAACTATTAATCTGGGAAAGTGTCATGAAACACATCATTTCAGCTGCCACACTACTGAGGGCAAAACAGATAAAATGTAAAAAAGTGTTAACCGCAAAGAGCATGTTTGGTAATTATTAAGTATTACTTATGACTAACTATATTGCAACATAAATTGATTATGGAAACAAATGTATGTGCTTTTAAGGCATTGGGGTTCCTTCCCTCATCTATCTTTATTAATTGAAAATGTTAAAGGCTTAATAAAATAATGATCTGCACTTGCTTAGTATATTCCAAAATCTTGTTCAGAGGATCCAGAGGATTTACAGAGGGGTTTTCCAGAATATTCTCTCTAAAGCAAAATATACTCATGCAGGGCTTAGGAAATAACAAGCCAATTTCATGTGGTGTATGTAAATACACTCACAAAAATAGTGACTATTCAAGAATATTTGCTACGGTAAACCAAAATAAAAAATACATTTCTGCATTTAATTGTTTAATAACCTTTCCTTCTGGAACACATTGAATACATTTGTGTTTCATTTCCTAGTCAAGGATGTAATTTTGTGATGTTTTTTTCATGATAAGTTTTCATACAGTGCAGCGGAATAGATATTTACATGAGGGTTGGTTAAACAGCTTCTGGGCTCATTGGAAACACAACAGAATTCAACATCTGCATGCACAATTCATTTTCTTCACTATTTCATAATGAAAAATAAAAAGAAAGTACAATAGCACAATGGAAGGTATTTTGATTTTCAATAACTAGTATAGTCTACCTGCAAAAGAATATTCTGGAAGAATTATCAGACAATCTTGGAATTCATATGGACGGCATATGGTTTTTCAAACCAACTTTTTGTACTTATGTATGTACATATGAATGAATGAATAAATCTATCTATATATGTATATAATATGTAGAATTTAAATTTAATCAAAACATATCTATTTCATAATTTCTTTCATTGTATTTTAATGCACAGTTCCATCACAACCGACTGACTTCAAGGCAGAAGCGAAATCTGAAACAAGTATATTGTTGTCATGGGTGCCTCCAGCACAAAATGGCCAAGACAATCAAATTATTGGATATGAACTGCTTTATAGGAAAGGGGATGATAAGGAAGAGGTAAGTATTAGTACTTTCTACAAATGTTTAATGTGGAAAAATATGCCTTGGGATACCGTCTTCAACTAAATATTAATAAATTGCATCCCCATCTTAATTTGCTTTATAGAAAATGCTGATGTGTGAGTATAAATTAAAAAAAAAAACATCACGTGTTTATTTTAATTAACAGAGGATTTTTATTAGGTTTTTATTAAAATTGCTGAAACTGGGAAAATAGGTATATTAACATGAAGTATCAGATACGGCGAATTAAAAACTCCGTAGACCAAAAAAGCAATATTTTTGGACAAAATATTCTCCATTTACAACAAGCATTATTATTATTCTATTGCAGATCATCAAAAGTAGAATAACTAGGAGATACTAATAATAATTAATAAGGAATCTGTCTAAATCAAAAGCTGTTCAGTGGCTAAGGGGGAAAGGGGAAATTTTGTCTTTTCCTTTTCTCAAAATACATTTTAAGGAGTCCAACCAGATTTCTCTTCCTAACAGAAACGTATCAGCTTTGAACCCACTACATCCTACCTGTTGAAGGATCTGAAACCATTCACAACCTACACCTTTCTACTGGCTGCCCGCAGCAAGCATGGGATAGGTGCATATACCAGTGAGGTTTCAGCTGAAACCCCCCAAACACGTAGGTCTTTTTCTTTGATTAATTCTATATATATTTTTATTTTATTTTACAATGAGCCTTGCCATGTAAGTGGCATTGCAATAGGAGGAAGGGTTCCGTTTTCAAAAATGTTTACAGATTTCCATTTATCTATTAAATGGACCACTGCAACATATATTTTATCCCTAGACATGCCAGAATGTGAGAAAAATTGGCACATAAAGGGACCAAATAAGGTCAATTAAATCACATACACTCTGAAAATGTTTGTTTGCCATGAGTTTTTGACTCTTCTTCTATAGGAGTAGATCAATACAATTGTATAAATAATGAGCTGAAGATAAAGATCAACTTTCTATATTTGAAATTTAACAACAGGTTGGGTTAGACTAAGGTTTACAAGGAATAGACAGTAGCCTCAAAATAAAATGTACAGTATGTGTCACACCATTAATATAGAAGTAAAAAAAAATAAAAAAAAATTACATAACAGCTACTCTTCATTTTATAGGAGGCAACAAAATAATTTATTGGCATACACATCTAATGAATAACTGATGAGAGCTTCCATTTGGAGATAATAAAGATAGAGAAAGAAATAGGACTCCAATTGGATTTTAACCAGATTTACTCACTGGTGAACACCTACACCAAAGACTTAAAGAACAATTTTAGAAAGTTTGAAAACGGAATACTTCGGTTATTTTAAATAGAGGTTAAAAAAAAGATAATAATAAATAAACATGCTGGGCTGACTGGCTCTGACTGTACACATTCCTTTTGATTTAAAAAGGACTGTATGGACAGTCTTAATGTAGGCCTTTTGTAGTCAACTGACAAGGTTATATGGTTTATAGCAAAAATTCATAGTGTCTGTGAAATACTTGTTTTTTTCATAACGTAGCCCAATAAAGCGGTAAAAAAAAGAATAAATTATTCATTGTTTCTTTTAAAGTTATTCAGCTGTCTCTGATTTAAATAGAAAAGTATGTGTTCACATAGTTTAAAACCTTGTCTCTTGACATTTCATGTCAGTTTTGATATGCATTAGCATACAGTGATTGAGCTTTCTAAGAAAATTAGCAATCCTAAACACTTTCTGTGGAGGCGAATGTATTCCTCCCGTGAACATCATCAATGTCTCTTATCGCCTGTGATCAAATGTAAAGCCAACACAATTCTTCTTTTGAGCAAATCTTATAAAACAGAAACCTCAATCACTCTCTGATAATATGTGTTATTAAAAGCTTGATATACAGACCTCAGGTTTATTACAACACAGTATTAATGAGATACATTGATACATTTGAATACTTTTTCAGAGAAATTCTATACGTAAGTTTTATACGTAAATTCATACATACACTGTTACGTACGTATATACAGGTATCAAAAAAATTCCACCTGCCCACCAATTGCAATTTAAGAAATCGATGGAGGATTTTTATTAGGTAGAAGAAAGAAGGCTTCTTCCAACAAAAAGCTGTCATTCAAGACCGGATTTATAATTTGCAAGTAGTGAGTTACACAACGTTTGAATTCGGTCCAGGCGTATCTATACGTGTGTGTGTGTGTATAATTAACATAATTCAGAAAGCCCTAGATTTAATAATCTCATGTATATTTAAATAAGCTTGAGGTCTGAATCAGAAGTTCGTAGCCAACAGGTGGGTATAAGTTACAGTCCAAAGCTCATCAAGTCTGACCTGAACTTGGTAGGTAATCCAAAACCCCATATTATTTAGTATTTGTAAACCTAATATTCCAAAAATGTCTTTGCATGTCTCTGTGTTAAGTAGATGTTTTGAAAGATCAGCCTTTTTACCCATTGAATGTACTGTGTAGTATGATCAGGCTTTTACCACAAACCAACAGTCTTCGGAAAGGTTGGTGAATAATGCGGTATTTTGTCATTCTGTATGAGTTAAAACATCAACCTTTATTTTTTTGGATTAGTGGTAATTGCTTGGCAATGCTTGATTTCAAAACAGATGCTCTCAACAAAATCCACTGACTTTCTTTGGCTTGGCGCTTAGGAATCTTTTATAAAGGAAATTAAATTCTGCCATTTTCCAATGATAATCCCAGATATGCAGTAGGCGACTCCTAAGCCACAAGTCAGTTTATTCAGTGGCACATAGTTTGCTACTGATCAGCCTAGTGGGAGCTGTTAACAGTAGACACAAGGGAAGGTTTATGAATTGTAAAAGAGAGATTGTAATGTAATGGTTTAAACAACAAAGGTAGGTTTTACCATGTTAAGGTTTCATTTTTAACACATTACTTGACCCTTGACACATCCTCAGTATGTGGTTTTCATTATTCATTATTTCAATGTACCTAATTTAACAAGCCAAGGCGTTGGTCTTTATTTTTTTTTTGTCTTTTGATTTTAAATACTCCATTAAGTTTTATTCCATTTTATTTATTTATTTTGCATAACTTTATCCTTATATTTCGTTTTCATTTTATGTTTTATTTTCCTTTTTTTTTTTCGTTTGTTTGTTTCCACCATCACTCAACCCTTCCTCACTCCAACCTGCTCTCAACCTCACTTCTAAACAAACAAATAAACAAACAAAAATACCAACCAATCAATGAAATACCCCCAAAATCCCAATCAGAGCCTTCAGCACCTCCCCAGGATGTAAAATGCTCTAGCCCAAGCTCCACCAGCATTCTGGTAAGTTGGCTGCCACCGCCAGTGGAATTACAGAATGGAATCCTTACCAAGTACTCCGTCCAGTACACTGCCTTGGAAGGAGAGGATACCAGTCCCCGTCAAATCTCTGACATCCCCCCTGAAAGTTCCCAGTACCTAATGGAAGACTTGGAAAAATGGACAGAGTACCGTGTGACTGTGAGCGCCCACACAGATGTTGGACCGGGCCCAGAAAGCTTACCTGTGCTGATCCGCACCGACGAGGATGGTATGTTGGCAACTGCTGCTCCAGTAGACAACTAGCAATGTAGTCTTACACGCCTAGATTTGATCTAATCCCCCCCCCACCCCCACCCCCTCAAACCCTCAAACCCTCCTCTCACCCCCTCTTCTTATCCCAATGCTTTTAGCCGCACTGCTTCCTGGCATCACCCTGATACTCATGTTGCGATTCCTAACCAAAAATTACTGACCCTGGCTGGACACCCCTCCGTATCTTTTTGACATTTAACTTTGTTTTTGCCCCCCTCCCCCCCAACCACGAAGACTCAAAAGTATTTTTCATTTTCCCTGATTTTGCTTTGCACTTGCTAATTTATACTAAATCAAACTCCTGACATATCCATTTTGTCCAGCACAAAATGTTGCAGACAGCTATCTTCTCTCAGTCCGAACTGCCTGTTTTTCGCTTCCTTGATTTTTTGAAAATGTGCCTTAAAATGCTCTTTTGGTACCGTTTTGATTTTTCAAACTTAACCATCCAGGCAATCAGGTAGTGAGAAGAATTCAAGGAGCAAAGGATTCTTTTTGGCCACTGCAAAAAAAAATTCCCCCCAATTTTGTTTTTTCTTTTTCTTTTTTTTTAACAATTCACAGCCTAAATTCTTCAAACTTTTGGGATGCTTTGATCATCGAAGCATCTTCCTTGGCTTTTTCTTGCTTTATTTTTTTACCAGACAGTTACATTTTTTTCCATATTTTTAATCCACTAATCACTTTTTTGCTGTCTTTCAAAATGTTAGGTCAGCTTTCAGACCTTTTTTGGGGTTATTTTTTCTTGCCATTGTTAAAATATTGATGTCATTCAATGCTGTGATATCTGCCCATTTTTTTGTATTTTTTTTTTTCTTCCCTAAATTGACTCTGCGGAGTTGGGAAGAAGGGGGTCTCTGTAATCTTGACCTTTTCTTTTATCCCATGGTGTTCTTCCAGTTCCCAGTGGTCCCCCTCGTAAAGTCGAGGTGGAGGCTGTCAACTCCACATCAATTAAAGTGATTTGGCGTGCGCCGGTTCCCAACAAGCAGCACGGGCAAATCCGGGGCTACCAGGTGCACTATGTCAGGATGGTAAATGGGGAGCCAACTGGACAGCCCAGTATTAAGGACATCTTGATTGAAGATGCACAGGTAATTACACATTTATTCTGATAGTATAAACTTTATTGGAGCAGGGTGTATGGAAACCAAATGCACTTCTGTTTTCTATTCTAAATACATGTGAATTATAGGTATCATAACATACGACTGTATAGCAGGGGTGGCCAACCCTGATCCTGTAGAGCCACAATCCTTCAGGTTTTACAGGTCTCTCTAAATCACCAATAACTGCACTCCTTGAACACATGGAAAGTTTGACTAATTAAGATCCACAATTGGCTCAATTAAGCTTTTAACGAACTGGATAAAACAAAAACCTTCAGGCACTGTGGTCCTCCAGGACTAGGGCTGCCCCCCTGCCCCTGCTGTATAGGAAAGTATAATCTAGTAAAGCTGGAAATTTTACTTCTACAACATTGACTATTTTTTGAGTCCTATAGTTATGTAACAGTAGGAAGCAAGGAAACAAACAAAAGCAACAGTGAGTGATCCAAAACACCTAATTCATGTTGGTTTTTAAATCATGTATTAAGGAATGCTATTTTATATTTTTTACAACAATCCCCCTCTAGCAGATACTGACTCACTTACAACACTTTAGTTAAGATGTTAATCCAAATTGTTTAAATTAATTCAGAAACCATTTGTTTTCAGAAAACACAATTACAAAACCTCTCAGTATTGTAATCAAAATATAACTCACAGTGCTGTACGCCAGTAAGCTACAAAGTAAAACTTGCACATGACATTGTGATGGAAGATTTAGGATATGTCTTTCTCTGTCATGGGAAATTGTATACCCTAATCAGTATAATTAATTAATTTGAACATTTCACTTACATTAAAGTACCACAGTTTTATATTATAATATAATATATTTATAATATGTTATATTTAATATTTTAGTTTTAGTTTTATATATTTTGTATATGCACACACATATGTATCTATCTATACATATGCACATATATATTGTTGTTATTTTAAGGAGGATTAAAGAAAAGCTCTATAATACAATACCTATTTGAACCTTTTAAATATATAGTATGGGATTAAACACTGACCAAGAGTATATGTTTTGAATTAATTATTTTATTATTATCAGCTAAGGGAAAAAAATAAAATTAATGGATTATTGTATATGTTTTCTCCTGATTAACAAAAATGTACTCTCTCGTGCCCTCTAGTTTCCCTCTCAGTAGTGCTCTTGCACTTAGTTCCTATTTTTTTGTCTTTTCTTTCTGTCACCTAAATCTCAATCAGTGGGAATATGATGATTCTGCTGAACATGTGAGTAAATATGTACAGAAGCAAAAATGTGACATGCATATATTTTCAGTTTGCATCTTAGCATGTTCCTACCTCTCTATATCTATATCTATCCACATAATTTTTATTACAGCTATTTTCCATTAGATGTTTTTTTACTTTTATTTTTAATGGTTATGCTGTTGGTTTGCATGGCAATTTAGCAGCTTTAATGCTTGATTATATTATGATGCTACAGTGGTTTGTCTGTCTGATGTTGGACAAAATATCCAATTCAAGTGTTTTGTTTTGCTTCATGTTTATCTTTACTACCAATTTAGAGAAAATATTGTAATGTGACATCCTTTTATAAGGGGAAAGTGAAAAATGAATATCTTTGAGACACTGGCAAACTTCAATTTTAGCTTTTCTTGTCCAGATATATGTATGTATACGTTTTGATTAAAAACAGTACTAAGATCAACACAAAAACATTGGGAATTTAATGGAGTGTAGCAAACACTTCACTCTCAGCCACTTCAGAGTGGAATCTGACTGGGCTGGTTATCAGTGAAGTGGCACCACTCTCCAAACCATTCCTTCTGATTACACGGGCTGGATACATAAGTGTGCTGAACGTCTTGTGTCTGCTTTCTCACACACAGTGTTTTAAAAGTGGCCCAAAATCTATTTGGAAAGAACACTTTCCATTTAACATAAGAGGACATAAATGAGATATGTTCACCCAATGCAAGAATAGATGATTAGTTTAAAATGAGAACTCCGAGAAGGATTCCCTTTGCATTTGAAGAATAGAACTGCCATCCTTAAAAAAATAACAACATAAAATAATGATGCTGAAAAATTATGCAGCTATATTAATGCTATACTGCTAAAGAAATCATATTTGAATGACAATAGTAATTTGCCAATTTTGCTGTGTTTGCTATCTAAAAAATAAACTGAAATTTGAAAACTTGAAGTGAACAGTATTTCACTACACTATATCTTTCCATGACAAAAATATAAATGGCGGGAGTAGAGTTGCTCATACTGAAAGGTGTTTGTTTCTGTTGTCAGGAGATGATCATTTCCGATCTCCAGGCTGAAACAACATACTCTGTTGCTGTCGCAGCCTATACAACCAAAGGAGACGGGGCTCGCAGCAAGCCCAAGCTGGTCTCAACAACCGGTGCAGGTATTGTGTGGTATTTATATCTGCTAGTATTTCCATGCGTGTATGTGTTGATCCATATTGATTTGATTACTAAAACGGATTACTGCAGTAATATGTTGTAGTACTTTGAGAAATTGCTACAGTGTATATATATATATTTGCAGGGAAGTGCTTTACCTTTGGTGACTAGAACAATTGATAATTGCCCATTTGATTTTGTAAAGTAGTATTTCTAGACACCTGTCTTTTTTGACATAGAGCCTTCAAGAAGTTATGTAACAGATGGATACGTATTAAAATAGTAGAGTTCAGAATCTATGTATGTTTCACAACCATACTTATATCAAGATTACAGTCATACAGAAAAGTGTGTATATGACACATGACTGACTAGAAAATCAACTGAGTAGTCACTTTAAAACCATTCACACCAACAATCAGCAATCAATAGTAATCATAAAAAAGTAATGAACATGAATATTCGTTAATAAGTTGACACCAGGAAAAAAATGATAATTAAAACATAATTATGAATGACTGATTTAGTTATGCTTACAGGGGAGTAAAACGGGAAAGAATAACTATTCAGCCATTAAATTCAGACGCTGTATCAGAAGTGGGACGTAATTAATCAATTGGCATACAGCATAAGTGTTTCTGCTTACTAAGAATCATTCTTTGGTTTCTTGGTTTAATTTTCACTTTTGTTTCAGTTCCAGAAAAGCCCAGACTCATGGTTAGCAGCACCAACATGGGCACTGCGTTACTTCAGTGGCATCCACCAACATTTACCTTTGGGCCCTTGCAAGGCTATCGGCTCAGGTTTGGCCGTAAAGACATCGACCCCCTGGCTGTAATTGAGTTCCCCGAAAGGGAGAATCACTACACCACCAAGGAAATCCATAAAGGGGCCACCTATGTCTTCCGCTTGTCAGCCAGAAACAAAGTGGGTTTTGGGGAGGAGACAGTAAAGGAGATCTCTACATCTGAAGATATACCAAGCGGCTACCCTCAAAATATTGTCGCTGACAGCACCACAACCACCACCATTCAGCTGAGTTGGAAACCACTGATCCTGGCTGAACAAAATGGCAACATTATCAAATATGCTGTGCAGTACAAGGATATTAACAGCCCGAGGAACCCCTCCGAACTGTTCATCACTGCTCCAGAATCCTCTGCGACAATCGATGGCTTAAAAGCAGACACCACTTACGATATTAAAATGTGTGCTTTTACCAGCAAAGGCTCCGGTCCTTATAGCCCAAGTGTCCAGTTCAGGACACAACCTCTAGATCAAGGTAGGATCTCCCCCCTTCTTGCCTCACCTCAAGAAAAGAGAGTGGGGTTTCGCCATTATTCTTACGTAGCTGAATATTTATAGCTACCATTACATCCAGCAAAGAGTCAAAGGTATAGTACTAAAGTACCTATCCCCGTGTCTGGTCGTTTGAGTAAATGTGTACAAGGGTTGCAGCATCCAAAAAGGTAAGACTGAATTACTGTGATAGTCCTGTGAAGTGATCATAATATGATCTTAAGACTGGTTAAATGGATGGTACACAGGTAAGGATCTGATTCTTAAATTCTCCTTGAAGTGTTCAGGGCTATAAGTAGCTGGGGTGCTGGTGATGTATTCTAAATCATCTGCACTGCCTTTTCTTTTAGCAGTGTTTGCAAAAAATTTTCATGTGAAAGCCGCAATGAAGACATCTGTTCTGCTAACATGGGAGATTCCAGAGAACTATAATCCAGCTCAGCCATTCACCGTAAGTATCTCAGTGTGTATTTCAACAAATATAATAAATACCTAGATATTTTTTCAGTTTTCATATTTTTTTCAAACTTTCAGTCTTATTAGGCAATTATGTATTTCAGTTCTTTATTATGATACAACTTGTTGTTCATTTTTGATGATTTGGGTTTTGTTAGTTGAAACAAACTGGTTGATTAAAAAGTGTACTCTGTATAAGAGCATGGAAACATAATTATGTTAATTTTGCTTAATAATAATTGATTTAAGAATGATTTCATGTTGAACAAGGAGAATGTTTCAAATGACTTGGGATATCTAAATAATACATGCTTACTTATATGTATTCAGTATGAGTTAAGAGAAATTATACCTTACATTGTGTTAGAATTTGAATTACAGATTTTACTGGTTATCTAACATACATTTATTAAAAAAACTTCCATTGAGTTTCAATTATTTATAGTCTTACAAACTATTTTGCTGTATATTTTGGAATTAAGGAGTGGACACTATGCTAAACTCCTCATTCATTGGCCAGGGAATATTAGCCTGGGGATGAATTATAAGTATAGATGGAAAAGGCGAAAATAGCATGATATTAACTTATGGTAATGTCTTCCTGAAAAAAGTCTGGAATTACAGGAGATTATCAGTTTAGTGCTGCCTGTGGGTGTTAGTTTGATTATGTGAGATTTAAAAGCGTACCACATTACTTCCCAAGATTCTCTAGCACCAGCGCATGGCAAAACATCCCTGATCACTATCATTAATGTCTAACTGTGCTTTTGTAGATCCTTTACGACAATGGCCAGAGTGTTGAAGTGGATGGGAAACTCACGCAGAAACTGATCACCAACCTCCAGCCAGAAACCCAGTACTCCTTCCTGCTGACGAACCGCGGCAACAGCGCCGGTGGACTCCAGCACCGCGTTTCAACCATGACTGCACCAGACGTCCTGCGCACCAAGCCCTTCTTAATCGGGAAAACCAACTCAGACGGGATGGTGACAGTGGAGCTCCCAACAGTACAAACAACAGAGAAAGTGAAGTAAGTACAACAAGCTCATTCCCACTCTGTCTGATGTTTGAAGCTCTAGAAATGAGGGACGGTGATGCCGTTAATACTGACCCACAAAACACTCACATTTCATATTTAGAACCTATGCTGGGATTAAATCAAAACTTTGACCCACCTGCTAATAGAAAACTAGAGAACTGTATTCAGTTGTGTCTTCATTTTTAGTAAGATGCCACTTTCTTGTAATCATAAATATAACCGCTATGATGTACAAGTTTGTAGTTTGCTATTACTGGGTGGGTCAAAGTTTTGATTTAATCCGGCCCCCAGTAAACTTTTTGTTTGCTCAACTTTTTCAGTGAAGTATTATAATCAGGTTAGAAAACGAGAAAACAGCAATTGTTAGTAACTGATTAGAGTGGGATTCACATTGCAACCAATCATACACCATCACCCTTCAGGACTGGCATTCAGCTACTCATCAAAAGACGGTGCTGGTAGACTTCACTCTATAGCAGTGCACACTGCCAGTTCAAAAACATGTTTTTTCTTTGTTTTTTTTACTGTTCTGAATGAGCAAATATCTGTTCCTGCTGGAATATTAAACTAATTAGTTCCCCATTACCCAGCCGTGTTGACTTCCTGACTGTGCTCACTGTATATCACCCAGCCAGGAAGCAAAATGCTTGTGAAGTTATTATCTTCATACATCCCGACTAATGGAAATACTTTTCATTTCAGCTCACATCGAGGTGCCTAATTAGCCCATGAGGCCTAAGTGAGGTGTGACAGTCTGTTTGAATTAACTGATCTTGCTTCAATTAAAATGAAACATAAAAAGATTTTAATGAAAAAGATCTGTGTATTTCCTCCTTATTTTATGGTTCCATCCACTGTTTAATATTGTTGTTTTGCTCGGTGATATAAATAGATTAGAATGATACCAGCTGGAAGAAAAAGAAGGAATAAATTATGGCCTTTTGGCACAGGTGGCAATTTTTTAAAGAAAAGCATCTCCTGAAATGTGAACATTAACTCACAGGCTTTCTTATATGTAAAAATTTCAGGGTAAAGTTTTTAAAAATACCACCTGTACCAAAAAGCCATAATTGATTCCTTCTTTTCCTTCCCTCTTAAGATAAAGACAAATCTTCAAATCTTTATATAATCTTCATTAACAGGGGATACTATATTGTGGTTGTGCCTTTGAAGAAGCAACGAGGAAAGTTTGTCAAGCAATGGGACAATCCAGATGAGATGAATTTGGAGGAGGTATGTATGCAGCCAACACTTAATTCCATGCTTCATATCAAAAAGTGAGAAAATAAGCATACTGGCACTGGCATATTCTCTGCATCTTGAGTTAGCCCTCATTATATTACAGACATCCATTAGTTTGGAAATAGTATTTTACTTATATACCAGCAGTATTTTTCTTTGATGTTGTTCACGCAAGTCTTCCAAAGGATTAAATGTACAGCAAACAGGCATAAGACAAGATCATTCAAAGTGAACAGACTTTATCAAGAAAAGAAAGTAGTTCATAAACTGAGTTACCATATTAAACACATGAACTCCAGAGTGATAATACAATTTACAGATAACAGTTAGGTGAAATAAAACTGAACTTGAAAAGGGTATGCTTTGTAACAATAATTGTAAAAGAAGGCCTATATTAACTTTGTGTCACAATTCAACTGAAGTAAATATATGTGATCCACCTTAAACATATATCAAAGAATTAGGTTGTGCTGCTGATGTCATTCCAGTATTATGTATTTATTACAATCACAAAGCAGTTGCAAACATATTTGTAGACAAGCTTAATATTTTACATGCTTTCATCCACTTGTGATTACTACAGTTCCTGGATGATTGTGTTGCTATGAGACTACAAACTTAATTCAAGCATGATAAAATACATACATTGTATATATCTCTCTTCCAGACAACATGTACTGTCTTAAAGGTCTGTTGGAGACACTCAAACGTCTTTTTATATGAAATATGAAGCACTCTTTCTGTGAATAGCAACTTTGCCCTCACTTCTTCTATGCTGCTTATATGGACACCAACCAGGGAGACACTGGAACCAACTTATGTTCAAATAGAAACAATTTTTTTAATAATATGCAGCTTTGGAAGCATTTATCTTTGTAATATTTCTATAATTTGTCATATTTTCTTCTCTGACCTGAAATTTATCTTACTGTAGTCTTTTGAAGGTCTTGACACAGAAGTCATCACTTTGTACATAGGGAACATTGCAAGCTCATGTCACAGCATGACTGATCATCAAAGAGTACCCTTCAGAATGTATTTGTTTGTCAATAACTCCTCTCACCTTTTAAAGTTTCCTCAAGGACATTCAGTTTAGTAGAAAAGACAGATGTTGAAGGAAATATGATTGAAGATTCTATCAAGCAAAGGATCTTCCACCTTAGTGCTAGATTGGATAAAGTCTTGCAGCTTTCAAAACTGATCAGGATCAGAAATTGCAAATGTGGACCCTGCCCATTTCATATCTTAAACTTAACTCATTACAAATGTGGCTTTTGATCTGTTCCATGCTTTGTATGTGTACATACACTTGAGTCTTCTGGGGGTATATCTCTACATGGTGTTTCTTACCCTGCTGTTGCACAGCATGCCAATACCAAAGCAGCCAGGGGGAAGACAGACATGCAATAAACTGTTGATGCTGCATTTTCCAATTAAAATAGTGTATGCCTAAAGGCGTTATTCCCTTTGTTTCTGTAATAGTACGCCTCCCTGAGTTACCGAACAAGTTAATGAATTAATTGGCTAAGAGAGAACCAAAAATGTACCCACTATACCTTTAAAAATTGAAGTGTAAACCGTTTTCTTCAAATGTTCTTATTATATTCTGCTTGCGAACAACCTTGAATGATCTGGGAATCTGGGCTGTTTTTAACTCTTTTTTTATGTTCTTACTAGTAAACTGAAACATTTCAATTATTTATTGCACATTCTAAGAAATTATATTTAATGAGATGTTGTAGTAATAACAGAATGCATGTCCCTTTAAATAAATGTCTGTAGCTGTTGCTGCTTATCTAATGTGCCTTAATAGAATCACTAATTGAGATCATGAGGAATCGGGAGATTATTAATCAATAAGTGGTTTAATTAAAGAAACTACATGACCACCTTGGGCTGCGTGGAATGAATTGCAGCCTAAGAAAGTTGCTTGTGTGGCCCTAATCGTAATCTGAGTACACACTGCATCATAAGGACACTCTTGTTTTTACAACCTTTGAATACATTTTAAATATTTATTGAAATAGCCAACAGCAGCAGGAGGCACGATCTTCCAAACTGTATCAATATACTGGAAGCGTTCTTTTCAAAATAACTAATTCCACATACAGAGCGTTTTATTTAAATATTAATAGATGACAGATGTAAACAGGTGAATTTAAGTAAACTGTTAAAAAAAAAACAGTGTTGACATAGAAAACACAGCTGTTTACGATATTACTATTGCAGCAGTTATCCACTCAAACCATGGCATTGTAAATGCTTTGTTCTGCCCAATAACCTCAAGGGTTGGGTTCCAGTAGGTGATGACTCACTATCCACTACATTACTACAACAGCCTGAACAATTCAAGAGAAACAATGGCCCTATTGTGTCTGCAGTATTAGTCAACATCAGTGACATGATGTGACAGGTTTGCCTGGTGAGACTTTACCCAGGAGAGCAATGTTGTGTCACATACTGAACATGTGAAGATGCATAATACTGCAGACTAGGTGATACAGGTAGTTAATTTAACAGCCCCTGGCACCTTTTGCCTCTTGTGACCTGGATTCAAGTCTAACTTAGGTTACACAGGAATAGCATTTGGTGGTCTGGGATTGTCTCAGTTAACATTACCACACAGTTAAACTCACCCTGCCAAAATTCGACAGCCTTAATAAACAGAGGACAGCGCTATGGAACCAACTACTGGTCTCATTTTGGCCAGAGATGTGATTGTTCCCTTATCTTTCATGACAAGTGAAGAATGATCAAAATAAATACATAAATGCAATTGTATATCTAGGGGTTCCATTATTGAATATATAAAATTTGATATTTTACCAAAAGCTCTTATTACTGAGTGAAGTCAGATTGAGTTTGGTAGAACAATAATTTCTCAGCATTGTGTTTGGTTTTGGCTCAATGACCAATCCCATTTATATTTGAGTTGCTGAACTCTTCAAAAGGATTAAACCCTGCTGTTTTTCTTGGAATTTTTAATACTTAAAACTAGATTTATTCTTTCTCTACAATTGTCAATTAGATTACATCAGAATAATATAAAAACACACAAATACATAAACAGTACAGAATATATAGGGCTGCTCTCTCTCTCTCTTTCTCTTTATATATATATATATATATATTTAATGGAAAGATATATTCACTGTTGTTTGATTCAGTGATTCATTTTGTTTTACAAATACTGACCATTATCCTATTATTTAGCAATAATACATTTTCAGAGTTTGTTGAAGACAAAAGTACAATTTCCTGTTGATTGAACTGATTTAACATGAGGTATGTGCAGCTATAAATGTGTGTGTATATATATATATATATATATATATATATATATATGTATATATATATATATATATATTGGTTCACAAACTAATAAATAGCATTCTGCGTGTTTATTTATTAATCATTCATGTATTCATCCTCTTGCAGTTCAGCCACTTTCAGCCTGTTTTGTGCACATAAATTATGCATTTCTGTGGATGATAGCAGCTGAAATTGGTTTTAAGTAATTTCTCCCCAAGAGCCTCTTGATATGAAAATACCATATTTTGAAGTATTTTCCCTCAGGCGCACACATATACAATTATATAAAAATGGGGAAAAAAACTAATACATAAACAATGAGGGAAAAAAATCTATAGTTAACCGTTCAGATCTATGCACCTAAACATGTACTATCATTCTCAGTCTGACTAATGATGGGAGGGATTTGAGCGATACCCTGTGTTTTGTTCGAATATGCATTACCCTTACTCATGACTTGCTATTGACAGCTGGTATTTATCTCTACTTAGCTTCTCAAGGAGATTAACAGAACAAGCAGAAGTCTTCGGTTCAGGAGGCAAGCAGAGCCGAAAGCCTACATCGCTGCTTACTTCAAAGACCTTCCCACCGAGTTCACCCTTGGAGACCAGAAGGTCTATGGCGACTTTGAAAACAAGCAACTCCAAAATGGTCAAGAATATGTTTTCTTCGTGTTGGCTGTACTGGAGATCTCTGAAAACGTGAGTTTCCTCACTTACAGTTACTCTTCTCTAATATCCACTTTACCCTGTGTATTTCCCTGTGAGTAAGGGATTGTAAAGTGTCTTTGTTGGTACTAGAAGTTGCATGTTCACATACATGACAAAGCCATAAGGCCTAAGAAGAGGTCTTATGGCCAAATCTGCCTTTATACAAGTCAGTTTAGAAACAATTAACTCAGAATGCAGCATGCCACTCAGGAAGCAGTCATTTCACTAAGGAAAGATAGAGGAGTCATGTCTAATCAGAGGCACACCTAGATAACTCATCCTGTGTTAATTGCAGTTAAGTGCTGAGAACCTTATCTCTCACATTTCAGGATGTCAGAGGATAATGAAATGATGATAAGGTAAATTTTGAGATATTCCATATAATGAGTTGAGGGCTTTCTAACTGCATTAGCGCACATGTCTTTGCCCCAGTTATCATTATTGCACAAAGTGCTTCTGATAACAGGCAGCAGGAAAACGGCACCTTACTCCTTAAAGTATAGTCTTTAAAGTCCATTTCAAGAACATACCTAGCGTATTTGGTGTCAAGTAAGAAAAGGTGGAAGCCAACCTAGTTATTAGTAGGTTTATGATGTGGTTAAATCTGTGGTGTTGGTTTAGGAAGTACACAGTATTTATGTGAATTGGTAAAAATTGAATTGGCTAATTGTATCTAGACTTCAGAATGAATTGTTTAAATGTAATAGAAAATTTCTTCAGACTGTTTGATGTAAGCATATAAGTAATTTAACATGGCTATGTGAAAAGCTTGGACGATATTAATATCTGTTGCTAAGTTGTTATTATAGGTTCACCTTGAGTGTCAGAGATCTATGAGTGTAGACTGTCTCCTGGGTCTTATAGTGTGTTGAATGTCTTGTCTATAAGGGTATTCAGCTACAATGAAACCCAGGTGACAGAGTTAAATAACCAATTCAATGATTCTGACCTGAAATTTCCAGACCGAAACACGTTGTACATTTCAGCACCGTCTAATAGAACTCCTTGTTATGTGTCTGTCAGCATACGTTTTGATAGCACTTATTATGTCTTGTCTCTATACACATATTTAAGCATTTCATTTGAATAGAGGTTCCTCAGATTGAGGAATGAATTGAATGGATGTTGCTGTGCTTTAAAAATAATACAGAAAGGTGTCATGTATCTTGACATTTAATAAGTATGTGTATCTTTGATAGATGATGACATTCATTGATTTTTTTTTTCTCTAACTGTCAAATAGTAAGACTTGTAAAGGAAACATATTGCTTTAAAATCCTTTAGGTGATTTTTTTTTTTCCAGTTGGATATTTGTGTCACATTTTTAATTTTCATGTTCTAGACCATGTATGCTACCAGTCCCTATTCCGATCCAGTGGTGTCTGCTGACATTGACCCGCAGCCAATCATCGACGAGGAGGAAGGTCTGATCTGGGTAGTGGGACCAGTGCTTGCAGTGGTTTTCATCATCTGCATTGTCATTGCCATCCTCCTGTACAAGAGGTAAGGGGGAAGGACTAAGCTGAATATTCAGCATAATCAAGCAGTCCTTGTCAAAACTCATTTGTGTCTCCCAGTGATACCACGACTTTGCAATATGTCTTATGTCAGTGGAAATACACAATTAAAAAGCCCTAGGTTTATTGTAGTTCTCGCATAAAAAGGCCTCCTCATAAGAACTACAGAATTACCGGGGGCTACGGTTGTCCTAGTGCTTGATGAGAGTCGGTTTATAAGAGCTTTACTAGACTGCAAGCAATGCTGTGCAGCCTAAAATTTAAAAAAAATCCAATGTGTTATAATAGAATGCATTTAAAATAACCATGAGGCCGTGAATTATATGTCATCCAAGAAGTGGTATCTGATATTGAGTTGGTGTTGGGTTGTGGTTGTTCCCTTTTATTACATTCTTTTATAAACAATCATTGGTTATGAATAGATTGATAACACAGTTCAGAATATTTCAAAATTGGCTACTTGGCTACTACTATTAAGTTACTATCTCTTCTTTTGCTTAACACTCCCAGTAAGTAAGATACATTATTGGAAATAAGCAGAGCACACTCACAGAGTTTGCAAATTGAGCAAACCAGAGTGCTCTGCTTCAGTTCTTTCCTATAGAAGATCTTATGCTGTGCAGTCAGGGAGAGAAAGTGTTTGCAGGCATCTCTGCAGGCAAGCTGACACATCTGTCACTTCTGGAAGGTTATGTATATAAATATGTGTGTGTGTGTGTGTTTTTTTTTGTTTTTTTTTTCACTCCTTTTGATGTTCTAATGGCTGGGATGTAGGGTGGGCTGGTATGTTTTTTTAATGTCTTCTGTTATTGTTCTGAATACTCTTATCAACTAAAAAAGGAAATGTAGTTTGCATGAAGTCCAACAAATCACTAAAGCGCAACTAAAGGGAAAATAAAATCCTGCTGGATGCACCTGGTTTCAAATTATAGTTTCCTCAACTACCACCTCAGGCTATATAATTAAGGATGGTGTAGCTAGTAAAGTGAAGCTAATGTGACATATAAACCAACATTTTTTGTATTGTGATGCAAATTCCATTGTCATTTTTGGGTCGCCTCATATTGTCCATAACAGTGTGATTATGACACACTAGCTGTTTTTATGACCTCTTGTTCAACAATTTTACTGATAGTGGCACAGGTGTGCCAGAAATACCTTGTTATCATTGTTACTGGATATTTGCTCTGGCCAACTAACGCCTTGCATTATTTCTTTATGCTACATTTAAATGGAACAGCAAACCTGACAGGTAAGTACACAGAATGGCAATTACAGTCTGTTTCTAAATTCCTATCATCCATGGGTTTAATAGTTTTAATATTATTTGTGCTGTGTAATTCTGTTCCTGTCCAATAGTTGCCTTGCTCATAAAGTCTTACAGAAAAACCTCTAAATGCTGAATAACATAAAGTGACAATGGATATGTATCAGCATTGCACCAATGCTTCCTAATCAGCCAGTATGAAATTAATTTAAAACTTGGAAACAGCCCTAAATAAGCTATTTTTATTTATATTAGTATTCAACCTAGAGTGTTCCAAATTGGGTAAAAGAAACAGGCAAGCCAAACTGGTGTTTCACACTATAATTTTGAAGAGGATGCCAACACCAAAAAAGTTATGTCAAGAACAGAGTGTAGGAGTTTGCATTGGACTGAAACATAAAGCTGTTTATTATCCAGCAGCATGAAACATATACATTAATAAGTATGTTTGTTAAACTGTGAAGATTTGAGTTGATTCTTACACTTTTTTTTTGTTTCTGGTTCTGTGAGATAAAGCTGACTGTAATTCTAAGATGGAAACTAAAGCTTTATCGTGCAGCAGTTTCCACAGAAAAATAAAGCAACTCTCTTAAGACTTTCTGATTAAGTGCACCACTATCCTTCTGTTTCATAACTAGGTAACCATCTGGAATTTGAGAAAGGCCACAATGGCCAAATGTGCTCTGATTAGATCATTTTAATGGGCAATACAATGTTTGAGAGGGGCATTCAGACGCATTACTGGGGTTGTGAACTCTGAATGCTGAATTTGACAGTTAGAAACAATACATTTAGAAACAATAACAGAGAATTACACTGAGAATTACACTAGCACATTAAGCAATTCAGAAATTAAATACAAAGAAAAATAAATGATATGTCTTGTATTAGTCATGTAAGAGAAAAATATAATGAGCATAAATAGCATTAAGCATAAATACATTTTACTTTTATATTGTTATATATACTTTCCTATGAAACTCCTGTTTTAATCAATACTTATTAATTATATATCTTGTATTAGTCATGTAAGAGAAAAATATAATGAGCATAAATAGCATTAAGCATAAATACATTTTACTTTTATATTGTTATATATACTTTCCTATGAAACTCCTGTTTTAATCAATACTTATTAATTATATATCTTGTATTAGTCATGTAAGAGAAAAATATAATGAGCATAAATAGCATTAAGCATAAATACATTTTACTTTTATATTGTTATATATACTTTCCTATGAAACTCCTGTTTTAATCAATACTTATTAATTATATATCTTGTATTAGTCATGTAAGAGAAAAATATAATGAGCATAAATAGCATTAAGCATAAATACATTTTACTTTTATATTGTTATATATACTTTCCTATGAAACTCCTGTTTTAATCAATACTTATTAATTCTATAATATTACGTTATGCTACATTCCTGTGCTATGCATTGAATGTTAACTTAGCCAGCCTTTATATTTTGTATAATTAAAAAACATATATTTTTTATTGTTCTATAAAAAAAGATATAGTTCTCAGTTTTCATTTACTGTATATCCATCCTCCATTGCACATTATGTAACCGATATCTGGTGATGTGATTGGTCTGTCTGAGAAAAAAGGGGTCCATTTAGTTGATTTTCAGTTAGGACAAAAATGTATTTTTTTGATTACTGCTATTGCAAATAAATGTTTATGAGTTTTAATTGTGTGCAATAAAGAGACCATTTAGAATATTGTATTTGATCTTTGTAGATTTGTATATGTTTCTGTCAGTTAAATAGACCCCAGAATCTTTCTTTTATGCACTTCTCACCCCATCCCGAAGGACAGACCATGGTTTGCCTTGCCTGCTTCTAACTACCTAAATGAAATGCATGTCTGAAATAGACCAGTTATCAATGTAATCCCCACTACCCCCCCACTCCCTTTATGATTTATATAAAGATGGCATGGACTTGTAATGCTAATATATCACATATAGGTATATTTTCTCAACAGTATGACATCACAATCAAATTTACTGTCTGGCCGGGAACAATCATTGTACCGGTACTGTACCTCTTTTACACGTTTGCATAGCTTTCCCACCACAGAGTTCGAACATTTCATTTTTTCGTTTTCAACTTTAAGCCAGATTCACATATCAAGTCTGTGCTGATCAGAATCGATCAGTAGCAGCAAGCAGGCCCTCTAATTGTCATGGTGGAGATGCACTGAGGTACTGAGCCTGTGTCAGGACTGGCAAGGCTATCCACTTAGCACGAAATATGTCCATGTTGGAATGGGTAAACATTGCTTGAGTTTACCCCCAAATTTATGTTCTTCGACATTAATTACTTTTTTCCATCTTGTTCTATCTAATTTCTCATATTACAACACCTCATGTTTCTGTTGCATGGCTTTAATGAAGGTTGCTGCCTATAACAGCACTGTTTAATACTACTGAATTGATGACAACCTACTGTTTTTTTCAATGTACTCTTTTCTTCTGGACTTGAGTAAGACTCTTAACTGATACTGCTTGACAAATAAAAAGCAGTCAGGTCTTTAGTTAACTTTAACTTGTCCTTTCCATATTCAAATGCCAACGTTTCAGAACTGCATTCATCTTTCCAGACTTGTTTAAAGGCTGAAGTCAAGGTTACTAAGTCACACAGCCTCTAGCTTGATAAGTGACAGTTTGCTTAATGCTGGGTCTGTGTTATCCACACATCGTAATATATGTACATGAGTTTTGTGCATTTCAGCCTCCAGCAATTATTGAATGGACATTTTGCCATCTCTTTAAGCGGCATATCAGCTAATCTTAAGGAAGGTCAAAAATGTAGTAATGTGTGGCAGATGTTTTAATGATTTTTTTTTTTTTTGGGGGGGGAGCCAGTACATTTGAATTCAAATAGATTTAATCCACAAAAGAAGATTAAATAGCAGAACAGCATGTTAAATTATGAATGTAACTTGTACCATATGCTTAGACATACTTCAGCAATATTGAATAGACTTTACTTCAGCATGGAATGAAATTGAAAATATGTAATAATCCAAAGTACATTTGTCAGTATTATTTCTAGACTTCAGTCTGATAATTGTTAATGTGTTCTGTGCCCTAGCTATCTAAATCTGAATACATAAGATCATTCACCTCTTCCTGCATAATCTACAAATGTCATTGTTATGAAACATGTTATCTTTTAGTACAACAGTACAACAAATGTTATCCTGTGCAGAAGTGAAAATACACAATGCTCTTATTAAATATAGTGTTTTGCTGATGTTAAAACGCCAGTGGGCGAACCCTAATTGCTTTTTACTAACAGCCTTCCTGTTAATTCAATCTTGGTTCTGATGTAGAATTCACAGTAGATGTATTTATTTTATCTATTTGAATTAGGTTAATTGATTAAGGATACAAAACACTAGACATTCCATAGAGCTATTATTATGGTTATTTTTATTATTATCAGCTGTAGAAGCCATAGTCATGGTAGTAGTAGTATATTTCTTCCTTTCTCTTTTTCCAGGAAAAGAGCGGAATCCGATTCTAGAAAGAGCAGCCTTCCTAACAGCAAGGAGATTCCTTCCCATCATCCCACAGACCCCGTGGAACTGAGGCGCCTCAATTTCCAGACACCAGGTAAGTGCTCAGACATCGACTGGAGTCCAGATCCTCATTTAAAGCTGAATCATGTGACACACATTTCAGTGTATTTTCAAAACTGTTGCCTGGAATACATTTGTGGAAATGCCGGCCTGTGTTGGTAAATAAAAACTGTTCGTCAGATAACAATTGAAGATGAAAATATTGAGATGAAAAGGAGAATGTGGATTAAAAGATTCACATTTATGAACAGAAACATTATTGCAAAGAAGCACAAAGATGATAACTTTTTTCTGGATATGTACACTCATGATTTTGAGCATCTGTTACAGGATGCCCATATGTAATCATCATCATCTTCGATATATATGTGTTTGTGTGTATGCATATTATATGACTAGATATACATTGAATAGAAACACAAAACTCATAATAACCTATACTTAAGCCAATGCTTAGTCACTGTAAAGCATAAAAAGGTAAAGAAGCAACTGACCTTAAACAGGGTTTGGAGTTTGAGTGCCGTGGGGGAGTTATGCATATGGATGTCATTGTCAGCTGATTTATCTGCAATATCATCAAGAAAGAAAAGACAGCAGGTCATGCCAATGTGAAAAGCAGGCAGGAAAAAGCCCAAAATAATGACATAACAATGAAGACAAAGGAGTTGTAAACCTGCATAACAGAGCACAAGTTGAAGTTATGCTTTGAAACTCGGGTTCTGAAGACTGTAAATGTGTCTTGAACTCCCATTCACACATTGTGTACAGATGGAAAATATGAAAGAGTGATGCTCAATAGACATTGCCCTAGTGGGGAAATTTGCTTGGGAATGTTTAATGACTGACCTCTGGTTTTCCAAGCATGGGACTGGGTATTTTATCACAGTAAAAGGAGAAACGTCTTGTTGCATTATGTCATTTAATCCATGTACCAATCTGTGCAATTCATCAAGTTCTGTATTTGAAACCCTACATGTCTACCAGCATAAAAATACACTTCTGCCATATGGCTCTGTCTATTAGGTGTTGCTACATGGGCAGTAATGTTGACAATTTGCTCCGCCTGGCCTAGTACCCTGACTTTAACCCTGCTGTCTGGAATGCTGACTGAGGATCATCAATGCAACAAGTCTTGTTGATCGTACAAATGTTGTGATGGAGTAATGTTAGTGCCAGATGTGGGTTGTAGATCTTGTTAGCTATTAACTTAGCTTAGAAACTTTATCTCCCTCTATGTTTGCTTGCTGTTGCAGTATTTTAGAAACCTGTAATATGTTTATTTGATCCTACTTTGTTTTTCCAAGAAATAATGTGATAAGATTTGATATTAAAGTTTAAAAATATTTATAACACTCTCTCCTGTAAATAAAGTGGACTAAATTAGCTGTGTTGTAGCAAATTAATGAAGTTCTGTTTGAACAAAGCCCCATAGTCAAGGCTCCTATGTAGAAAAAAACTGTGCATTAGGATGTATGCAACAAAATTTATTAAGTTAGTGACAAGGACTTGGATTTGAATATGATCAATTCACATATATCAAATATTATAATGCCATCTTATCACATTATCTGCATGTTATAGGAATTTCCTAACTATAGGAAATTCACTACTCTTAAGAATTGATGTTGCTGTGGGGCTATCAGTCAACTTCTGTCGACGCATTTGTTCAAATGTCATTGTTTCACTCGCACAAAATCAGGAATTTAAACATCTCCCTTTTTTCTGTATGTCACATAACATTAATATCATATGATATTTTAATACCAGTCACTAAACTATTATTTTGATGTGAGCTGTCTTTTTCAAGATGTCTTTTATTTTATTTTTGAAGCCGCTTTAGGGTTTACAATGAATGTGTTTCTGCCAGATGAATAGGAAATCATGTTCAATAAGGAGATTTTTTCTTGAGACTTTTAACGACCACTTAACTTTCAACCTGGCTTTTCCTTTCCTACAGCCTTGACCAGTGTCTCAGTCCCCTACGCCGCTCTGATTGGTTCCGTGTCCTCCCTCTCTAGCCAAACTACCACTCAGTCCTTTTATGATAATAGCTCTCTCCCTCGACTCGCACGAAAAGGTCTAAACATCTTTGTCTCTCTTATATATTTTTTTTTCCTCGAGCACCAAATAGGTGCTGCATTAGACCACCTCCATTTTCTAAGTTGGCCCGGCTGACAATTACAGTCGCGTTTCTTCACACACATTTTCCTCTTAAGGGTGCTTGATGTTTGGGTTGGACTGCTTCAAAATAGCTCTTCTACTTTACTCGGTTGGAGATAGATCTTATGCACTGTAGAAACACTCATATCTCTTCAGCAGAAGGGGCTCCCATTTTCCATTAGGTAATAGCTACTCATTTAATCTGTGAGAATCGGCTGAATCAAAGGCTAATATGTCCTTGCACATTGGTGATCAAGGAAATGAAAATTAAAGTAATCGAAATTCAAATGAAATGCAGATGCTCACCATCCTATTTTTTAAAGGCTGATACTTTTACCAGTTCGAGCACCCTTATATCCCCATTGTGCTCTCAAAGTGGCCATGAGGTGCCTTGGGTAGAAGTCTTGCCAGCTGCTTTGAAGGCCAAACTGAAACTCCTAGCTCCCTACATCTCCCCACTTCCACAGTAGCCTCACACATTCGCAATATAGTACATACCACAACTGGCAATTGGCTTTTTATGCTAAGTAGTTAAATTACTCTACCGACTCCCAACAAGAAGATTTTTTTCAGCAGCTGGTAGACTAAAGCTTATGGCTCCCCATCCCTGTGCATTCACTCAGACAAAGATGTTTACATCTGAAGTAGATTGTAGAAATTATGGTTGGGGTTCAGACGATGGGCTAGTAAATGTCTTTAATGCTAACACCCTTCTTGGCTTCGATACGTATTTCAGAATTGAGTTTTAGAGCTTTTGATTTGCCCTAAAAAACCCTCTTGCACTGCAATCTGCTACTAGTGAAAACATTTTTGGAAATTCTAGTTGTGCAGCTGTCTTCGGTTTTGCAGCAGTATGTGCAAATGCATGGAAATGTATGATGTATAAGAGACCTCCAGCATGTAAGTGTCTTAATTACTAACTAATCCTTGCAATAAAGTGGCTGATAAACATCTAAGTAAACATTCAGAACTGCAGCCCTGAAAAAATGCGCCCTGAATACATATATATATATACATATATATATTAATGTTTTCATTGTTGTTTGCTCTTGTTTAATTTTATTTTGAAGTCACCCACCACATTATCGCAAAGTATACAACCTTTTATTTATACCACCATTTCCTTTTCAGGTTCAGGTGTCTCCGGTTACCCTGGTAACCTCCATACGTCAAGTTAGTTGGTCTTGTTTATGCATATGTCACACTCTTTTTTTTTGGTGTATACTTTATCTTCTTCTCCTTAGGCTCCTTAAGTTAATCTCACACCATCTAATCTATACTCTATTCACGTCCATCCATGGAAGGAGGCGAAGTTTGGAATGGCACAGTGTAACATGTCATTACTCAAAGCAGACGTCGACATAGGGCCTAACTTTTTATGTCTTTTTTTTATCATGCTAACCTTAATGCTGCATAGTGCAAATAACATTTTCCTTTACACTAGGAATGTAAGCTTTGGAAGTATGCTTGGTGACTTCTCATTGGCTTCAGTATTCATATCCTGTGAGCATGCCCTGCTTTGAGTAAGCAAACTATCTGCCTAACAAGATTCACCTTCCCATTACTACTCTACACACATGCTGCTTCCAATCAATGTCTTCTGTATGTCACAATTTAAAGTGACACATTTAATTCAAAATATCTTTCTTCTTTGATTTGGTAGGTATGGCCAGTCATCCCCCTATCCCTATCATGGAGCTTGCTGACCACTTAGAAAGGCTGAAGGCTAATGACAACCTGAAGTTTTCTCAAGAATATGAGGTAACTATGTGATGACACTTAATTTTCTGAGTATACTCCATTATCTGTAAACACAACGTTACACAATGTTATAATTGTATCTCTTTCTAAAAAAATAATGTAATAGTTTGTCAACTTTTATTATGAAAAGGTTTTCATAATAAGGCTATTAAGAAAGCATTTCTGAGATTAATTTGCTTGTACGATGATGTGTTTGCCACTCCGTAGCGGTATTCACAGTTCCCCTAGCATTATATAAATGGGAAAGGTGTGTGGGCAACTGAAGAACACATTAAGTACATTATTATAGTGGTGTTTCCACATTGCATTTGACTTTTCCCTGTAGTGTGCAAAGTTCTAAGTCAGCTAAGTAGGCGAAAGCATGTAATAATCTTTTCCAATTATCTTCATGCTTGTTATAACTAATATGGTCTCTGTTTGGTCCCAAAACATAAACGAGCCTGCTAAGAAGCATTTGTATAACCAACGACCCATTAAAACAGGTCAACTGGTAAAATCAAAAGGTTGAGTACATAAATTGAAATGTTCATCTAGTTACGATCTGATCTTACTGCAAAATGCACTACCTCAGAATAGCAGTTGTTTATCATTTAGTATTTTGCTTTTGCAAATGTCATCGATTCCACTTGGTAGTGTAGTGTTTTTATTGCAGAAAGGAAACACAATGTAGGATATTTCACAAAAAAGACCAACATCAGGAGGTTAGGAGGCTGCATTCCCCTTTGTTTTCCAGAAGGATAACATGGGTGACAGCTTCACAATTAAATGAATTAGAAAAAGATCAAAGTGTCTATTGAGAGCAGCATCCATCACCAGTGTGATGTCTTACCTTCTACACTTCCTGTCAGTGAGACGATGCAGTTTCTCAAAGAATAGACCACAGAACTCCATCACTCAACTGCAAAACACCAACTGTACTTCACTTGGTGTGTCTAACTGGCGGATTATATCCATTTAAGCCATGTCATTGACCTAGTGTTAGTAAAAGTCATGTCATTCAGATCAGTCTTTAAACTAGACTGAGGTTTATGCTGGTTGCAGCTGAAGAAAACAAAACAGATCCTTCCTAGCACTTAAAAGATTCACATGAAGTATAGGACTAAATGAATAAGACTTGCATCTGAACTTGCTCTTTAAAATATGTTTGTATCGCAAAACCATTTTGTAATTAATGAGCTTTTTTAAATTAATCTAATGAAACATGTTTAATAAATAAATAAATAATCCAGAAATCGTATCCAGATAGTGGGTATCATGTATGTGCTGTGTTTTACCAAAACACAAATACTGAAATTCAAAATGTACATCCCGATTGCCTTTTCTTTGAATTCTTACATGTACCTCATTAGTATTAGCTTTAGACGAACGTGGATGTTGATTGGCATTCTTCAGGACAACTCCTTCTAAGCAAATGAGAGACGCCAATACAAAAAACAAGTTTTTGTAGCTAAATATTGTTGTAATGGATTGTAATGGGGAAGCAAAGGGAGGAATTTAAAATAAAATATATACTGTGTATACAATGCTTAAGAAGTCATATCTCTAGAATATTTTTTTATGATTTGACTTAATCTGATTTACAGTGTGCAGTATAAATTTATATTTGAGTTTTCTAACCAAAGAGTTTGCTTACAGGCAGATTATTATAAGAATTTACATTTCCAAAAATGAGCTTAATAGCTATTAAAGTAAATTACATAGAAAGAGGACATAAGGTAGAGGGTTTTTTTCGGAAAGAGTTTCCTTTAGTTTATTTTCTTTCCATTGCAAAGCTATTAAATTGAAATGTCAGATCATTTAGCAAAATGCATTAAAACGTCTTTGGTTGAAATTATACATAATCATATTTTGAATACGATAGGATAATGATTCAAAATAACATGCCTTTGAGAAATATGTTTCAAAATTATTATTTTTTTATTTGACAATGTTAAGTCTGAAATTTGAATTGGAGTATGCAGTTTCAACACAGAGGGAATGTAAAATGATTCTATAATTCATTTAATGTGATTTTTAATTACATATAATTTAAATATCAGTAATCTCTCGGAAATGTTCAGTATTGTATGAAATCTCAACAACAAAAAAGGTTCTACATATACCCATAGATTGAAAAGTAGTAAAACAATGCATCAGTGTATTCACATCCCCATCTGAACAAATTGTATATTTATTGCACAATGTATTAAAATGGTGTGTCTAATAGCATTGTAATACTGAAACATGATGCAATATGATTATTTGTTTATGGGGATACTAATTACTTAAACTATGTTTTACGATGTCTTTAAAAGAATGTGAAAATAAAATGTATAGCTAATACATTTAGGCCAAAACTTGTAATATTTAATTAGGCAGGAAACTCCATTAGGCAGGCACCATATTTACAGGCAATGATATATGTGTATTGGTGCTGCCCAGCAACTTGAATAATATCCATGGAACAAGTGAAGAATCCAGTGTTGTGATTTGATCAAGCCACATTTAATTCCTGCCCTACAAATGTTTCATTCAGTATGACATAGTTCAGAAATTTCAACGAGGATTCATAATTACTGCTAATTTCAGTCTGAAGCAATTAATGAGTAGACAGCATTTTTTTTTAATGTGGTTCAGTAAAGACCTAGGTCAATAAGCAGCACTTTTCTCGGGCGTAATATGTGTTTTGAACTGAAATATATTTAATAAATCATCATAAGGGAACTTGTAAGTAATTGTGGTAAGATAATTAGACACACATGGTAGTGTGTTTCCAAAAGTAAGGCACATTGAAACCAATTCCAAACCAACAATTCTGTATTGTAACGTATTCAGAATTGCATTCCATCTCTATCGGGGTCCACACATGACTGCTTTTAAGTGCTAGACCACTCGAGTTTTATGGACATTGGGAAACCTAATATGCTATTTTCTAGTCTTTAATTGCTATGAAGTGCGATGACTAGAGTTTTTTTTTTTTTAGATTAATTTTCACACATAACACTAAAACCTATTTATGTATTTAGTTTTTACTGATTTCTTAAGAATGAACTTGAAAATAAAGGGTCAGTACTTCACACTTCTGTTGTGAAGCTGCAGCATATTCTTCCTCTATTGATTAAATTACGATTTGTGATTACGTTAATATTGAATGTGGTCAGCTATGAGTAAAAATGTCAGTTTGCAGTCTAATAACTAGATGTGACCGGGATGATTTAGCTTTGAAATGTGTGCCATCTTTTTTTGCAGTCCATTGATCCCGGGCAGCAGTTCACATGGGAGCACTCCAACTTGGAAGTGAACAAACCAAAGAACAGATACGCAAACGTGATTGCGTACGATCATTCGCGTGTCCTCCTTTCTGCCATAGAGGGTGAGTTTCTTACACTACTTTTTCATTCAGATAGTTTCCAATTTAATGGAGTCCCCCCCAACTCCCCCTTTCAGTCATCCCTGTGTTCAAAAGTGTTTCCCTAAATCTACATGTATGGAATTCAATCTCATCCGTGTGTGTAGCTGGATGGGGTATGCTTGATAAACCGACTGGGTTCAATTTATTTATTCTTCTCAATAGTTTCAGTCAAGTCTGCCCTCAGCTGTCATATCCAAAGGCTAAATAGAATTGGTTCTTTCAATCTGTCATCATAGCTCCTGCTCTTCAGCCCAGGAACAGGTCTAGGTGCCCTTCTCTGAACCTTGTCTGAGGAATCAGTGTATTTATGATAACATGGTGGCTGAAGTTGATTTTTCTGTGTATGGCATTGTACAACTGCATCATAACATCCCCGGACTTGTATTCTTTGCTCTACACTGGCATGGTTTGTCATCCATGCTGGCCAAATCCATAAAACAATCCTCCATATTTCCTTCACTGATATTTGTTGGTTCTGTGACACACATTTTCTAATTACAACTCCCTTTGTTTATTTTTTCCATTAAGCCACCTTTGTATTTACAGATGTTAAAATAGATTTATCACAAGATGTGGCAAGGATGACTGTTTCCTATCAAAAATGCTGCACTGAGCTTGACGCCTTTGATTCCCAAATGCTGCGAAATGATGTTCACGGCATCAGGCAGTGACAAATATCAGTCAATAATTAAAACTGAGAAATGAGTATGGGACTGTGTTTCTGGATGACTTGCCAAACCACTATTGCTTTTTGATAAAGCATGTCATCTCTCAGCAGTTATTACAGACCTCAAAAGGTGAAGGAAATTCTATTCTTCCAGACAGAAACCTATCCATTGTGAAACTCATTTGAGAAGATATTTTCTACAGGCGTTAAGATTGGACTACTGAAAGACAAACCAAAAAATACATTTTTATGATGCAGTAGGTTAATATATAACTCATTATTGACAAATGTAGTATTAAATGGTCAGTTTAATCTAACTTAAGTAGCTATTTTAACATAGTATTAGTATTTCATTAAATTACTTAGACTAGAAATGTTTGTCAGACCAAAATTAAAGGATGCAAAAGTTTGAAATATTATGATTCCTGTAATATACCTACATTTTCATGCTTCCTTTAGCTTTGTCTACTTAAAGTTTCAGTTTTAACTTTAAAATAGTGAACTTCAAATAGTGTCTTACTTAATTAAATTAGTCTGCAAAGTATTAATATATATAAGTAGTATTATCCCTTTATATTTAAACCAGCTGGCAAAATGGCAGTGTTTTTGTAGTATCTTCGAATGTTACAAATTACTTATAAATAAAAGGGAAATTAATATATACACCCATTTGCAAATATATGTATTAAG
Organism: Amia ocellicauda; assembly: GCF_036373705.1. NCBI lineage: Eukaryota > Metazoa > Chordata > Actinopteri > Amiiformes > Amiidae > Amia > Amia ocellicauda. Next base: position 26,112,813 of record NC_089862.1, on the reverse strand, counting down.
AAATGTATTTATAGAATTAAAAGTTTTAGTCTGGTAATTCAACTATGTAACAGCTGTGTTTGTTTCGTAGTTTCCATAGTAATGGTTTGTCAGAACTGCTTTTCAGTCTGAAATCAAAGACTTCTCTAGGTTTTTTTTTTTTTTAATCTGATACTATACATTTTATTTTAAAAATAAGGAAAAAATTGTGGATCTATTTTAATACAATGTAATGGCAAAATATTTTGAACCTATATAAATAACATATTTTAAATTCTGTTGAAGGCATTGTTACATCTCATATACAATCAAATATGTGTGCTATGTTTTTATATATTTATTTTTTTCACCCATGTTGATAGAAAAATAAATCTGGTCCTTTTAATATAAAATGTAGAAAGTGAACTGTTTTTTTCATCCTTTAGAATCCCTGAATTAAATGGTTCTTTAGTTGTCTGGTATTAGTCTTGTAATGAACAATTTTGCTTTTCAATGGAATGTTACCCAAAAAGAAAATCTGTTCTAGCCAGATAACTGAAATAAAAGGAAGCAAGCACGTACTAAAATGGATGTCTGGCACAGTGCTGGTAAAAACTGTAAAATAAATGTAAATGGCAAGTAACAATAGCAGCTAAATAAAGATGTTGTTGAATCCTCATGCACACACTCCTCTCAAAAAGAAAAGACAGCTGAACATTGATGGATTCCATTAATTCAACGTAAACACAACAGAACAGCAAAGTTCCTGTTTTCTGAAGAAGGGAAGGCTTTGCCAGGGTTTGGGGACTTTTCATTTTGATGTAACAAAGCAGTTGGCAACTGGGACTTTTTGTTTACATTGAAACTGTTCGATAGAAGTTGTTGCCAAAGGGCTTCTCTGTATAACTAGTTTATAAAGCAGTCATTGGGAATAGGTTGTGTTTACTGCTTTCTAATTCAAATACTTTATTCCTCTGCTGCACTGAAAAGTGTGCGCCTGTTCCCTGGGCTTTATAGAGTGCAAGTTCTTCTGCCAACCCATTTCCATCTCTGAGGGAACAGCTCATGGGCATTACATAGAAGCTATTTGTAACATGTCCATTTGCATTTATATAGCATGGCCATTAACAGATCTGAACTTGTGTATTTATTTGTAGTACTTACTTACGTTTTTGGTGTTTCTGACAGATTTATTAGATAAAATTAGTCTACTTACATTTTTTAGCATACACTAAACTTGCACCCCCCTCAGAACATGCACTGCCATTTAAATCAGTTCTGGCTGATTTTTTACTTGAAATTGTGCAAACATCACATATTAATTTTGATTAATGTTTGTTCAAGGGCAGTTTCCCATACCTTTGAAAATTAATGCTGGTTCTCAAAATGCAAAAATAATTTTTTTACATTTTTTGAAAGAAATCTATCTTTAGATCAAATGACCACTTGAGAGCAATTGTATAGACATTGGAATATAGAATGGATTATATTTTTAACGGAATGTATAAAGTCTCAGTTTAGCAAATATCTTTACTTCCATTTGTATGCATCCCACCCTACCTAGATCAACTGACAAAATAATGAAGTCCTTGACTCCAAATTGTACATTCCTCTTGTGCGAAATTATCTAATATATATTAATATATATATATATATATATATATATATATATATATATATATATATATATATATATACACTCACCTAAAGGATTATTAGGAACACCATACTAATACTGTGTTTGACCCCCTTTCGCCTTCAGAACTGCCTTAATTCTACGTGGCATTGATTCAACAAGGTGCTGAAAGCATTCTTTAGAAATGTTGGCCCATATTGATAGGATAGCATCTTGCAGTTGATGGAGATGTGTGGGATGCACATCCAGGGCACGAAGCTCCCGTTCCACCACATCCCAAAGATGCTCTATTGGGTTGAGATCTGGTGACTGTGGGGGCCAGTTTAGTACAGTGAACTCATTGTCATGTTCAAGAAACCAATTTGAAATGATTCGACCTTTGTGACATGGTGCATTATCCTGCTGGAAGTAGCCGTCAGAGGATGGGTACATGGTGGTCATAAAGGGATGGACATGGTCAGAAACAATGCTCAGGTAGGCCGTGGCATTTAAACGATGCCCAATTGGCACTAAGGGGCCTAAAGTGTGCCAAGAAAACATCCCCCACACCATTACACCACCACCACCAGCCTGCACAGTGGTAACAAGGCATGATGGATCCATGTTCTCATTCTGTTTACGCCAAATTCTGACTCTACCATCTGAATGTCTCAACAGAAATCGAGACTCATCAGACCAGGCAACATTTTTCCAGTCTTCAACTGTCCAATTTTGGTGAGCTTGTGCAAATTGTAGCCTCTTTTTCCTATTTGTAGTGGAGATGAGTGGTACCCGGTGGGGTCTTCTGCTGTTGTAGCCCATCCACCTCAAGGTTGTACGTGTTGTGGCTTCACAATTGCTTTGCTGCATACCTCGGTTGTAACGAGAGGTTATTTCAGTCAAAGTTGCTCTTCTATCAGCTTGAATCAGTCGGCCCATTCTCCTCTGACATCTGGCATCAACAAGGCATTTTCGCCCACAGGACTGCCGCATACTGGATGTTTTTCCCTTTTCACACCATTCTTTGTAAACCCTAGAAATGGTTGTGCGTGAAAATCCCAGTAACTGAGCAGATTGTGAAATACTCAGACCGGCCCGTCTGGCACCAACAACCATGCCACGCTCAAAATTGCTTAAATCACCTTTCTTTCCCATTCAACATTCAGTTTGGAATTCAGAAGATTGTCTTGACCAGGACCACACCCCTAAATGCATTGAAGCAACTGCCATGTGATTGGTTGGTTAGATAATTGCATTAATGAGAAATTGAACAGGTGTTCCTAATAATCCTTTAGGTGAGTGTATATATATATATATATACACAGTGGGGGAAAAAAGTATTTGATCCTCTGCTGATTTTGTACGTTTGCCCACTGACAAAGAAATGATCAGTCTATAATTTTAATGGTAGGTGTATTTTAACAGTGAGAGACAGAATAACAACAACAAAATCCAGAAAAACGCATTTCAAAAAAGTTATACATTGATTTGCATGTTTATGAGTGAAATAAGTATTTGACCCTTTCGACTTAGTACTTGGTGGCAAAATCCTTGTTGGCAATCACAGAGGTCAGATGTTTCTTGTAGTTGGCCACCAGGTTTGCACACATCTCAGGAGGGATTTTGTCCCACTCCTCTTTGCAGATCCTCTCCAAGTCATTAAGGTTTCGAGGCTGACATTTGGCAACTCGAACCTTCAGTTCCCTCCACAGATTTTCTATGGGATTAAGGTCTGGAGACTGGCTAGGCCACTCCAGGACCTTAATGTGCTTCTTCTTGAGCCACTCCTTTGTTGCCATGGCTGTGTGTTTTGGGTCATTGTCATGCTGGACTACCCATCCACGACCCATTTTCAATGCCCTGGCTGAGGGAAGGAGGTTCTCACCCAATATTTGACGGTACATGGCCCCGTCCATCGTCCCTTTGATGCAGTGCAGTTGTCCTGTCCCCTTAACAGAAAAACACCCCCAAAGCACAATGTTTCCACCTCCATGTTTGACGGTGGGGATGGTGTTCTTGGGGTCATTCCTCCTCCTCCAAACACGGCAAGTTGAGTTGATGCCAAAGAGCTAGATTTTGGTCTCATCTGACCACAACACTTTCACCCAGTTCTCCTCTGAATCATTCAGATGTTCATTGGCAAACTTCAGACGGGCCTGTACATGTGCTTTCTTGAGCAGGGGGACCTTGCGGGCGCTGCAGGATTTCAGTCCTTCACGGCGTAGTGTGTTACCAATTGTTTTCTTGGTGACTGTGGTCCCAGCTGCCTTGAGATCATTAACAAGATCCTCCCGTGTAGTTCTGGGCTGATTCCTCACCGTTCTCATGATCATTGAAACTCCACGAGGTGAGATCTTGCATGGAGCCCCAGACCGAGGGAGACTGACAGTTATTTTGTGTTTCTTCCATTTGCGAATAATCGCACCAGCTGTTGTCACCTTCTCACCAAGCTGCTTGGCGATGGTCTTGTAGCCCATTCCAGCCTTGTGTAGGTCTACAATCTTGTCCCTGACATCCTTGGACAGTTCTTTGGTCTTGGCCATGGTGGAGAGTTTGGAATCTGATTGATTGATTGCTTCTGTGGACAGGTGTCTTTTATACAGGTAACGAGCTGAGATTAGGATGTCAGCTCGTTACCTGTATAAAAGACACCTGGGAGCCAGAAATCTTGCTGATTGATAGGGGATCATATACTTATTTCCCTCATTAACATGCAAATCAATTTATAACTTTTTTGAAATGCGTTTTTCTGGATTTTTTTGTTGTTATTCTGTCTCTCACTGTTAAAATACACCTACCATTAAAATTATAGACTGATCATTTCTTTGTCAGTGGGCAAACGTACAAAATCAGAAGGGGATCAAATACTTTTTTCCCTCACTGTATAATATTTAGTTTTTACTCTCAAGAAACCCACGTGTGAATAGAGCTGGATAAGTATGTTCCCATGTACCCCTCAAAATACATCTAGTGCTCAGTTCATGGACCACAGCAAAGGTTATTTCAGGGCTATTTAGACCAAATACAGCTTAAACTGAGCTGCCTTGTGTCACAGGGCAGCTGCTTTGCAAGGGGTTACTCTAGCTCAGTGTGTTAAATCCTCAACCAATAAAGACAGTTTTCCGCTAAGTCCGAGCTTGCAGTCTACCAGGACCTGTGTGTGTTAGGAATTGATATTTCGACAGCTGTAGCCATTCTAGGTAGAATTAGCCAATCCTTTCTGCAATTATTTTTACATCTATACTTTTAATAGTTTAACCATTTATGCATTGTTTAATCATCCAATGGGGACATTCATATATTCTGTGGAATTCTATAAGTCTGAAACGTATTTATTATTGTTTTAATACTGGTAATAAAAAGGTCTTACAAGTGTTTTTGATGCAAATATACCTTTGTCATGGTCTTTTTTCACCCTGGAAAATGCATGTTTTATAGGAACCTGACAAATGTCTTACAGTTCATGCTTAGAAGAGCACTAATATGTTAATGTATTCTGCACTTATCTATTTGATGGACTACATCTGATTACTTATTGATTAGTACCTGAGTGATTGAGTAGTGATAGATTCAATCGGACTAGAGCCAGAATTACAGGAAAAGGAGGCTGCGAATATTGTTCTGTATTTGAGGTTTAGGTTAACGATTAAGCTTTCTGTTCAAACTGTATTACAAGGGAACATGTCCATTATTTTTCTGCCAATGTTTTTGAGTTGAAAAGTAATTTTCACAGCCTGGAATTTGACTTCCCAAGGTATCCAAACTGTAAAAGCTTACTGGAAAATGTTAGTACCTGTAGCCTTGGTTAATCAACACCCACCTCCTTGTAACTTTCTGTCTTCCTCAGACTCTATATACTCAAGCTACTGCTTTTAGAACATAATTTGTATTATTACTGTTTAAGTTTTTACAAGCTCATTTGAAAATGTTTTCTATTTATTTTTTAAATAAAATAGTAAAAGGTCTCAGACTCTGATATACAATTAAAATACTTGAATACCCCACATGTTAAATGTTAAATATCTAGAGATGCATGTATAGATAGAGATTCACATTTGAACAGAAATTACTGTATAATGGTATTGTTTAATGATAGAGGAAGGGAGGGACAGTAGTACCCCAAAAAATACGTTCTTAACATTATACACAATGTGCAGGAAATTGTAGCAAACACCCTTGGTTATCTTAAAATAGCAATGCTACATTTTCCCATAGTTAGTATTAAGTTTTTATCCTTTCCCATCATACAAATAAAACTGGCATGTGGCCAAGCATCATTTGCAGCAAAAAACATTTTTTTTAAAACTCACATTTTGGTCTTTTTAACGGAATAATTTACCTGTAAAAAGGCAAAGTTAAAATTTAGGCTGTGTTTTGGACGTGAATCCCATGCAGATGAGACTTATCTTCACAGAACATGTGTGAGTGCTGCTCACAGCTGCCAGTCCTGCAGCATTGACTAGCTGTCAGCCTGACTTCTCCCAGGATTGAAAAAGACCCACAGCTTGTATTTAAAAGGAGTAAGGGAAATAAATAAATAACCCACAGCTTTTTGCATTGTATGTTTTCCAAAATGAAGGAATGCAGAAGCAGTCGGCAGCTGAATGGAAGGTTGATTTTAAAGTGTAAAGTCATATACTGAAGGGATTTTTAACCCCTCTGCAAGTCACAGCATGCCACAGCCCCTTTTATACTTGACAGTTTTATATACAGTGCCTTGCAAAAGTATTCAGACCCTTCCTACAGTGTCCCATTTTGTGTTGTTATAAAATGTTAACTTAATATTTTAATCAAAACTGAAGTCTTTTAAGGGTAAGATAAGTTACAGTAAAAGTCAACCAAATCTAAACAGAAATATCTTGATTGCATAAGTATTCAGACCCTTCTACTCAATATTTGGTGGAAGTACCTTTGGCAGCAATTACAGGGTAAATCTCTACCAGCTTGATGCAATTTATGCCCATTCTTCTTGGCAGATTTGCTCACGCCCCTTTCAGGTTGCTTGGAGATCGTTTATAGACAGCAATTTTCAAGTCTTTCCACAGATTTTCAATAGGATTCAAATCACCCACTCAAGGACATTCACTTTTTATTCTTTAACCACTCCATTGTAGCTTTGGTCTTGTGCTTAAAATCATTGTCCTGCTGAAAGGTGAATTTTCACCCCAGTTTTAAGTCTTTAGCAGACTGAAATGGATTGTCCTCTAGTATTTGCCTATACTTTGCTCAATACATTTTTCATGAAATCCTAACAAGCTTTCCAGTCCTTGCTGAGGAGAAGCATCCCCATGACATGAGTTAGTACAAGGTGATTTTTGAATTTAAGTTGCAGACCTATGAAGTTAACAAATGATCAGAACATATTTTGAATTAATGCTTTTGCAGTAATTTCCTGTATTTATTTTTTATTGGTAAATTCTCAAAGTATTTCAGACAAGGGGCCGAATTAAATCAAAACATTGACCCACCCGCTAACAGAAAACTACAAATCTGTACATAGTAGCGGTTACATTTATGATTAGAAGAAAGTGGCATCTTACTAAAAATGAAGCCACAACTGAGTACAGTTTTGTAGTTTTCTATTAGCGGGTGGGTCAAAGTATTGATTTAAGATCATTATATATTTTTATTATTAATTATATATTATATATTAATTATACAACTATATATACTAGTAGTGTTTGAAATTTGTATTGGCCTTGAAATCTTCAATTTCTATGTATTAAATTAGTTTAATGTGATGAAAATAGTTTCAGATTTATAACAAGATATTCAACACAAACAAACAAAAAATATTGAGGACATTAAGTGCTTATTTTAACTTGCTAAACTCATTGATCGCATTTCAATGGTAACTACTTTTTGTTGACTCATCAGTGGCATTAATTACAGCACTGCAGCGATCTGGCATTGATTAAATGAGTTGTTAGATGTGATTAACTGTCAGTTCACGCAAGCAAATGTGGCTGATAGATTCTCAGTTTCATCAGGCTTCTTCTTGAAAAATATAGCACTAATCATCTGCCAACAGTTCTTGATGGGATTTAAATCTGAGAGACAGTTGATGGACTTGTTTTACAGCTACTGTTTCAGTACTTTCACTCAGTGACACAGTGCAGAATTATCTTGAAAGGTGCAGCTATCAGTGTCTCCAAACTGATCTCCTGTTGTTGGCCACAGTTTTCTTTCTAAGATATTGATATACTCATGAGGGTTCACTGCTCCATTGACCAAGTGAAGATTACTAACTTTGGAGACCATCTAACTAGCAGCCACCAGGGAGACATTTACCTCCTTCAAACATACTGGAGACCATCAGAACTATGCAAGTTACATTTAGACTCATCAGAGACAATCTCAGACCTTCACTGCTATGCTGTCCAGTGGTCATGGCCTTTATCCCATTGTAAGTGAGCAGAATGCATTTTGGCAGTGAGTGAAGGTTTCTTATGTGGATGCTGTGCAGAAAATACCCATCTTCAAATGGGCACAGCACTGGCTATCACTTGCCATGCAGTTTTCAAATTGAAGGATTAACTGGTAAACTTATACTGTTCAAAACTCTATCCTGGGATGTATCTGCTAATCCCCTTCTTTTTTTCTGGGCTACACTCTTGACTCACTAATTATTTTCAATAAGCAGGTCACGCACAATTGATTGTAATGTACCCAATTTGCTATTTCTCAAGTGGGGAGGAATATCCTAATTCTGTGCAAGATGGACATTCTTGATGGGTGGTGTTAACTCATTGCCAACCATGCATGATTTAAGGAATAAGGGTAATTGCTGATTTAATGGTATTTTTAGAAATAACAATAAATACACTTGCATGGGTTGATGGATTTTGATGGGGAGGGAGAGAGAGAGAGAAACACCTACCTCTGTCAATTATATCTTTGTGGGTAACAAATTAAAGAAAACTGCAGAAAATAATAATTGGACCTTCATATTGTGCCCTGGTGCTTCCAAACAGGGAGACTTCTATGATTGAAGTACTTCTCTGTAGCCTTTGCTGTCTTAGAACAAATGTCACCCTGGAGTAATTTTTTTGTCACTTTATAGAGACCGAGGTTATGGGAAACTATAAATGAAATCTCTGAACAGCGGCAGAGTTTGTCTTAGGTAAATCTGAACACAGAACATATGACTGTAAAAGCGTTCGTGTTTTTCTGTTAAATGTTTGTTTGTTTGGTTGGTTGGTTTTTATAATCAGCCAGTCCCCTAAGCTGCAGACATTACATATGAAAGCAAATTTCTGATTCGTGCTCTTATTTTCCTCAGGTATCCCCGGAAGTGATTATATCAATTCCAACTACATTGATGGCTACAGGAAACAGAACGCTTATATTGCCACCCAAGGTTCCCTCCCAGAGACCTTTGGTGACTTTTGGAGGATGATATGGGAACAACGCAGTGCAAATATTGTCATGATGACTAAGCTGGAGGAAAGATCAAGGGTAGGCACATAATCATTTCTTACTTTATATGGAATTCATGTTATCTTTAAAAGCAAAGGGACAGATTAAGAGGGAATTAATGAGTCTATTGACTATCAGCTTTTGGGATGCCGTATTTCAGACAGAAGTTCTTTCTTGTGAATATACTATTTGGCATCTTGATTCATTTACCACCCATGGCCGCCCATCCAATAAGACACTAACACTTCTTTAAAGTCAGATTACGCCTAGGGAGTAAAAAGTGCTTAAAAACTATGCATTAGAAATGTCAAACAGAGTTTAACAGTGAAGAGCAGTACATAATAAACAAAACAATCTAGCTTGTGAGAGCTATAAAAAATCTGCATATCTAAATAAAAAATCTGGATAATTCAAAATAAATAGTGTTTCCTTATATATATATATATATATATACAGTTTAGATCCATAAATATTTGTACAGTGACACAATTGTCATCACTGTGGCTCTGTATGCCACCACAATGGATTTGAAGGGAAACAATCAAGATGTGCTTTAAGTGTAGACTTTCATCTTTAATTTGAGGGTAGTTTCCTTTCAAATCTATTGTGATGGCGTACATAGCCAAAATGATGGCAGTTGTGTCACTGTCCAAATATTTATGGACCTAACTGTATGTGTACTGATATGCATAATTGTCTGGGATCTGTGCAGGTACAAACCCAATAGGGACCTCTACCTGTAAAAATACCAGTCTCATTATATTTCCTGCTCAGCTGTGGACAGGCGATTTAAGGAAAAAAATTAACTGAAGCACCAGGCAGTAATGGTGATGATAGCTTTGACATTCTCAGGGCCACTCATAGCCTGATGAATCCCTTGCATTGTCTTTAATTCATACGTTTCTTGATCACATTCAGTCTTTGGTGTTACAGCTTTTTTTAAACTGTAAGTCTGTTTGATGTGAAGATTTTTCAAATAATGTCCTGTTCTCGAATACGATATGTTATAATTTTCCACTTTTACATCTGTAAAAGCTTTTGGAAATCAGGAAGTTCCTGAATGTTATAAATATTATAAATTTAACTAATTGTATTGCTCATTACCCTATGAGTGGTATTTTTAGGACTCACTAAAACTATTAGGATTTATTGAGAAAATAATTATTATTTGGACAGGTAATCTATTACATAATGTATGTTCTGGGTATAAAGAATATATACTTGGGTATCAAAATGCTTGTATTATGTCAGTTTTACTTAAACAATAAAAGGAAATCATGCTTCTTTAATCCAACTTTCTGCTTTAACATTTTTTCAACTTCTTACATCATTTTTGTCCTTTTGTTTTTGTTATGTTTCATTTTTTTTCTTCAGATGCCTTCTTATTTCTTCTCCAAGGCAAGACATCTTTCATTTTGTGCCACTGGGTGTCATTCACAAGTTCATCTGTCACTTCTTTGAAGCTTTTTATATGTCATGCCATTCTTTATTTAGTAGCATGGCCTCCTGTTTTATCCAGCACTGCTTTGTGCTAGTTAATGTTGGAAAGATAATGCTGATACTAAACCACCATCACGTAGAATTATTGTTAGCACCTGCCACTGCCCATGATGCAAGATCCCCTCTGTTAGAAGATTCAATATATAAATATTGTAGTAAGCAACTGATATAGCTTTCTTTTGCTGCTATGCACAACCCTGATGGCATGTTTTCTAGAACACCTAAATGAAGTGCATGATTTCCACAATCACTTTCTTTATTATTATTTATTTGTTGTTTGATCTGAATTAAAAGGCATAGTTAAGTAGAGGACAGAACAGGTTAAATTATTTTGCATTTTTGAATAGTTGGTTACTCCCTATCACTGTGTCTATCAAAGGGCAAAATGTTATACTTCTGCCTGATGTATGTTCTTATTTTTATTTTTATTTTATTGTATTACTCCAGTTGCACAAACATACACAAAAATGCATGTCCTGTAAATTATTTGTGTAATATATATTTTTCAATTGATACATATCCAATCCACAAAATTTCCTATTATTTTTTGAAGTACTCACGGATTGTGGTCTTGCATTGTTCCTGTTTGTGTTCTTACGTTTGTAAACATGTAGATACTGTAAATGTATTTAAAACACAGTGAAAACGAGTTAAAATTGGCAATATAAACTCCATCTGAATAGGATTTTTGTTTTAAATCAAAATGTATTACAGAATGTGCTGACAAACAGAAACAAGTTCTCTGCCAACACCAGAGTTCTTCTCATTTGCTAGTGCTGTCACATTATATTTTAGTGTAAGTAAAATTTGTTTTAGGAAGCTGACAGTTGTCATGTTAGGTCCAGTATTTTAAGTGTTGCCTGCAACTTTAAAAGACATTTGGAGAGTCAGTGCATCCTCAGGGCTTGACTACAGTGGTAATTCCTGCTATTGGTCATGTAATTTAGATGACCTACATAAATACTGGGCATTGTTTTTGTGTCTGGCTAGCTCAAGATAATGATTATGAATGCTTCTGTTAAGGGTCAACACATACTGTCAATAACCATACAGTCTAATCCTAAGTATGAGACACTAAGATTTTGTTGCATACTTTAGTATTTTAGTATTTTTTACTTAGTTTAAAAAAATACTCAGAGGTTAGCGTTACAATTCCAAAGCTATTATATATATATATATATATATATAGTCCTATTTTTATAACCTTTTTTGGGGGGAGGGATGCTTCACAATTGTATATTAATGACAGGAACATATGGTTTTGTAGACAAGGCATTGTGTAAAAGACTATTATTTACAGAAACTATTAATTTTGTTTCCACTTGGCAGTGAAACAATAATACTGTAATGGAACAGTATTTTATTGGTTGTTCACTGGGCAACGAAACTGTATAATCATAATAAACTAGTGTCTATAATGTGATTGGAAAACTGCAGTTAAGATTGTAATTATAGACTCCATCAGGTCTATAAATAATGCTGTCTGAATCAGTGGAATGTTGTAAGCTGTTTTCTCAAATGTTAAACTGTATAAATCAGCAGAATACGAAGTTATTGGCATTCTAGTACCCTTAATTTATTAGATTTGCTTTCTCTGTGGCTTTTGGTTTTCACATGACAAAGATGTATAGTAAGCTGCAAACATAAAATATTGCACACAAAATGAACTATATCTATATCAAATATGCATCTTCTGTATTTGAAATGTGATCATCTGTTACAGGTTAAATGTGACCAATATTGGCCCACAAGAGGCACAGAAACCTATGGACTGATCCAGGTGACATTGCTAGATACAGTGGAACTGGCTACGTACTGCGTTAGAACATTTGCACTTTATAAGGTGAGTTTTCCACCTGCTATTAAAATTACAAACAAGTGGGGAATTTAATGTTTTGGTGGTGGCTGCAGGTTCTTACCTTCACTTAATATCAGATATTATTTGAATTACTTGAATACTGGTTATACTAGTAACTAGTAATAATTTGGTCTGGTTACTAACAAAAAATGAAAAAATGAAAAAAAAAAAATTAATTCCACTGTACTCTGTTGTAAATTGCTGGCTAGATTGTGAAACACGTTTGCTTCTGAAACTGGTTTAAATTGCTTTGTTTCTTGCTCATAGAATGGTTCCAGTGAGAAGAGAGAAGTGAGGCAATTCCAGTTCACAGCCTGGCCAGACCACGGGGTTCCTGAACATCCCACTCCTTTCCTAGCTTTTCTACGTCGTGTAAAAGCTTGTAACCCCCCAGACGCAGGGCCAATGGTCGTTCACTGCAGGTAAGGATTCACCCTATTTGTTGTATGCAGCCACCTGTCAATACAAGAGGCTGTTGAGAACTTAACCTATCAGACGACAGAGATTGCTTGTCTTTTGTTTCTTTTTGTCTTTAACTTTCTTACTTGGAACTTGGCTCCTCTGTATCATGATTTGCTTTTCTAGTTACCTAATCTTCAAAGCATAATAAATGAGTCAAAAGTAGTTACTTTACCCACTATTATTTGCCTTTGCAGATTCATTTATTTATTATTATTGGCAGGTGTCCAGATATGTCTGGACTTTTATCAGAGTCTAGATAAAACATTTAATTGTAAATGCATTGCTTGCTGTGTTTTTAATTTGTGATTAAGGCCCAACATTAAGGCTGCAATGTTAGATCGGTGTGAATTGATATCCTGCCAAGAATGGGTCTTTGTATTTCTAATTCCATCTAGAGATGGATAGATGATCTATTGGAGGTAGAAGACTGCAACAGAGACCAAAACTAGGTCCATTCAGCTGTGTGAATGTTAAAGATCACAAGGTACTCAATGGAGACTAGCAATAGGAGTACTGATGTCAGTGCCCTAGGCAAACTTTGATTTGTCATCTTTCTCATTCTCTCGTGTTGAAAATAGACATTATATAAACAGACTTTTCTTTGCTCAGGACATCCCCAGGGTAATTACATCGAACATAAATAAAGGAATTAGTACAAACTCTACAACACATACAGTGAGGGAAAAAAGTATTTGATCCCCTGCTGATTTTGTATGTTTGCCCACTGACAAAGAAATGATCAGTCTATAATTTTAATGGTTGGTGTATTTTAACAGTGAGAGACAGAATAACAATTAAAAAATCCAGAAAAATGCATTTCAAAAAAGTTATACATTGATTTGCATGTTAATGAGGGAAATAAGTATTTGACCCCTTCGACTTAGTACTTGGTGGCAAAACCCTTGTTGGCAATCACAGAGGTCAGACGTTTCTTGTAGTTGGCCACCAGGTTTGCACACATCTCAGGAGGGATTTTGTCCCACTCCTCTTTGCAGATCCTCTCCAAGTCATTAAGGTTTCGAGGCTGACGTTTGCAACTCGAACCTTCAGCTCCCTCCACAGATTTTCTATGGGATTAAGGTCTGGAGACTGGCTAGGCCACTCCAGGACTTTAATGTGCTTCTTCTTGAGCCACTCCTTTGTTGCCATGGCTGTGTGTTTTGGGTCATTGTCATGCTGGAATACCCATCCACGACCCATTTTCAATGCCCTGGCTGAGGGAAGGAGGTTCTCACCCAAGATTTGACGGTACATGGCCCCGTCCATCGTCCCTTTGATGCGGTGCAGTTGTCCTGTCCCCTTAGCAGAAAATCACCCCCAAAGCATAATGTTTCCACCTCCATGTTTGACGGTGGGGATGGTGTTCTTGGGGTCATTCCTCCTCCTCCAAACACGGCGAGTTGAGTTGATGACAAAGAGCTCAATTTTGGTCTCATCTGACCACAACACTTTCACCCAGTTCTCCTCTGAATCATTCAGATGTTCATTGGCAAACTTCAGACGGGCCTGTACATGTGCTTTCTTGAGCAGGGGGACCTTGCGGGCGCTGCAGGATTTCAGTCCTTCACGGCGTAGTGTGTTACCAATTGTTTTCTTGGTGACTATGGTCCCAGCTGCCTTGAGATCATTAACAAGATCCTCCTGTGTAGTTCTGGGCTGATTCCTCACCGTTCTCATGATCATTGAAACTCCACGAGGTGAGATCTTGCATGGAGCCCCAGACCGAGGGAGACTGACAGTTATTTTGTGTTTCATCCATTTGCGAATAATCGCACCAACTGTTGTAGCCCATTCCAGCCTTGTGTAGGTCTACAATCTTGTCCCTGACATCCTTGGACAGCTCTTTGGTCTTGGCCATGGTGGAGAGTTTGGAATCTGATTGATTGATTGCTTCTGTGGACAGGTGTCTTTTATACAGGTAATGAGCTGAGATTAGGAGCACTCCCTTTAAGAGAGTGCTCCTAATCTCAGCTCGTTACCTGTATAAAAGACACCTGGGAGCCAGAAATCTTGCTGATTGATAGGGGATCAAATACTTATTTTACTCATTAACATGCAAATGAATTTATAACTTTCTTGAAATGCGTTTTTCTGGATTTTTATGTTCTTATTCTGTCTCTCATTGTTAAAATACACCTACCATTAAAATTATAGAATGATCATTTCTTTGTCAGTGGGCAAACGTACAAAATCAGCAGGGGATCAAATTCTTTTTTCCCTCACTGTATAGTTAGAATCCCCACAAGTGGGCCACACTGAGAAAGTAAAACAATGACAGAGGACACTGTCTGTAATCCAGAACGCGGCACAGATACTGCTGGAAATGAAGCAGCCTTACAGGGAAAGACAGTAAACTTGTTTGAGAAACTGTGAAGAAAAGGATTACTGAGGAATTAAATTACCACATGCAGAACTTAATTAGACCTACTAGCAGAATCAGTTAAAATTGAAAATCCTGATTTCACCATGCAGAATGCAGGAATTAATGTCATTCTGCAGATGGGGGTTTTAATTCCTTCCCCAAATCAGATAAACCACTGTGCAGCTTAAAATCAGTCAGAAAATAGCCCCTTCATCTACAGTTTCAAAGTTACTGTTGAAAGGTTTTATGTGTCTCTTCTGTCATAAAGTTAACGTTGCCTTTGGGGAAAAGTTCAGTTTGACAGACTTTCACTCTGTCAATCTAGCTGGCATTAACTAGCACTGTTACTTACAGCCTGTTTATTGAGAAAATGTGCAAGTCTAAACAAAGGATCTTAAGTAATAAATAATTGACAGTATCTAGCCCCCTGAGCACTTGATTAAGTAGCTGGCCATGCCATTTGGTAAAGCAATGTTTGCAGTATTAGGAACAGCAGAAGACAAGATTTGATGTGCAACACGATGTTCCTTATTATTGCACACATTAAATATGAATATCTGACATGAATTTCACAGCTGTATTAAAAAGCAAATGGGTGTGCAGAGGAAATGTCATGTTTTTTGATAGTATTTTCCAGTCTATAGATTTTTACCCTGACTCCATTTTGTCTTATGTCTGTGATGTTGCTTGAGTTTGTAGAAGGTGGAAAATTAATTTCGCTCAGCTTGACCCAAATAGCCCACACTTCAAGTGGTATTGATTTTGCGGTTTGTTGAAATGTTGGTCATTCATACCTTGACAGAGACCCCAATTTGGCATGGTAAGTTGAGTATGCATTAACAATGGTACAGTGGAAGGAGCAGGGGGTACTCCATCAGACTGATGCATTATCACAATGTGAATTCTTAGTCTGCTCGTTGGCACTATAATTTGTACACCATATATACCATTAATTGCTGTTGCTTGTAAAGACTTGTACTTGCTGTATAATAAAGGTAGATATATATGTTCTGTGAAATGTCACAGAAAAGTAGTCTTGAAGTCCAGGAGTCACCATTATTATTATTAATAATGGTAATGACAATAATAGTAATATTATATAGAGGAGATTTATGTTTTGACTGATCTGAGCTCTTCTGCGTAACATCTGTTTGTTTGTTTTTTGATTTTTTCTAATTGCTCTAAATGGTTCTCACGTTTCTTGCTATGTCAATCATATTTCTTGGCAAGAAATGGGAATTAAAATAAGCTGCTATACTTCTTGTCATATTTGATCAGCTAATGTATTCAATTATTTTGATGTTCAAACAATAGGTGGGGGAACGGGGGATTCTGTCAGTACTACAGTGAAAAAACTTAAAGAAAAACACATTTTTCACAAAACACAGGATATACAGTACAATCAGTGTATTTTAAGATTACATACATGCAGGTAAAAACATAATCATAATTCAAAGACATTGCTTCTGTTTAATTTGTTTTTTTCTTAGCTGTCTTAGTTTCGTGGTCCCACTATATTGTTATCTCTTAAAATGTTTATGACGACCATTATCACACAAGCAAGGTGAAGTGGAAAGATAAAGGCTATGTTTTAAAAATCCAGTTTCCTCAATAGGCATGCAGTATTAACATGTGGAACTGAGTGCTTTTGCACTGCCTTTGAAAACTGTCTCCTGGTGCATCTTTGTATGTATTGTTCAGCATGGCCCATCCCCTCAAACTGTACATAGAGCAGATTGGCCTCTTTTTTAAGGATTTCAATGTTCCTACTTGCAATACCAATGAAATACGGAGAAAATGACAAACATAATGTCATCCAAATCATACATGCCCAATGTGTGGAGGAACAAGCCATTTGCCCCAGTAATACAACAGTTTTTAGCCATCTGTTTGTTTTATATTTTTTGTTCCTTATGTTGCATGTTTTAAAGGGGATTCTGTAGTTTTTCAGAAATCAAATCAAGACAAAAAACATTATACAAACCTAAGGTTTGTATCTAAATGGAAACCTTGTGGCCATGTAGTAAATGCACATCTATATCATTTCATGAATCTCTTTTCTTTGCACAGCTCAACAAAGCAGAACCCATAACCACCCTCTATTTGTTGTGCTATTAAAAAGCCCTTACAAAGCATATGAGGCAAGACAAACAATTATCAGTAATAGTGACTTTGATTGACATAGTTTGTAACTCATGTGGACTGTATAAAAATATATATATACGATTTAACGTGTATGGATCAATTGCAACAAACTTACAGAGTTAGTATGGACCTCTGTACTAAACTGTGTACTAGCTAGTACAGTACTATCCTGGGATCATCCCCAGCTGCGGACTAAAGATAGTACCCTTTGCAACGAAAAAAGAGGCGGAGCAAAGTTGGAGACAAGCTGATCCCCAGCTTTAGTACCGTACTGAGGATTAGGTGTGCTACCTAAGCAGGACTCAGTGAAAAGTCCAGGCCTCGACTCGACTGAGCGGAGTGCCGGAGCTGACGCTAATGCTGCTGCGCTTTGGCAATGCTAATCGAGTTAAAATGCGAATGCCATATAATACGATATAATGAAACATTTATTCTAGAAGCATAATCGATAATACAATTTCTGGAGATTTTTTTTTTTGTGTGATATTTTATATATATATATATAAAATTTAATAATTTAAACTCAAGACATATTTATGGCACAAAAATATATAGCTAAAGCTAAATTGCATTTCCCATTGCACTGTATTTCCCCAAACATTATCTAGACTAAACATGTAATACTTTGGTCTGAATTATTTTAAAGAAAATAACAGGTGTAATGCAAAGGCAGAGGTTCAGAGCCGGCGCCTCCAACACCGCAGCCCCACAGTGCCCGCTGAACAGAGCTGCGGTCCTGAGCTGGAGGAGCTCTCAGCCCTGCCTGAGCACGGTATACTACTATACTATATTGGCATTTACTAATATACGAAGTCGGCTATAGGCTACATACAGCGCAATTGTATTATACAGTGAGGGAATAAAGTATTTGATCCCCTGCTGATTTTGTATGTTTGCCCACTGACAAAGAAATTATCAGTCTATAATTTTAATGGTAGGTGTATTTTAACAGTGAGAGACAGAATAACATCAAAAAAATCCAGAAAAATACATTTCAAAAAAGTTATAAATTCATTTGCATGTTAATGAGGGAAATAAGTATTTGATCCCCTATCATTCAGCAAGATTTCTGGCTCCCAGGTGTCTTTTATACAAGTAACGAGCTGAGATTAGGAGCACTCTCTTAAAGGGATCTAATCTCAGCTCGTTACCTGTATAAAAGGCACCTGTCCACAGAAGCAATCAATCAATCAGATTCCAAACTCTCCACCATGGCCAAGACCAAAGAGCTGTCCAATGATGTCAGGGACAAGATTGTAGACCTACACAAGGCTGGAATGGGCTACAACAGTTGGTGCAATTATTCGCAAATGGATGAAACACAAAATAACTGTGAGTCTCCCTCGGTCTGGGGCTCCATGCAAGATCTCACCTCGTGGAGTTACAATGATCAGGAGAACAGTGAGGAATCAGCCCAGAACTACACGGGAGGATCTTGTTAATGATCTCAAGGCAGCTGGGACCATAGTCACCAAGAAAACAATTGGTAACACACTACGCCGTGAAGGACTGAAATCCTGCAGCGCCTGCAAGGTCCCCCTGCTCAAGAAAGCACATGTACAGGCCCGTCTGAAGTTTGCCAACATGATGATTCAGAGGAGAACTGGGTGAAAGTGTTGTGGTCAGATGAGACCAAAATCGAGCTCTTTGGCATCAACTCAACTCGCCGTGTTTGGAGGAGGAGGAATGCTGCCTATGACCCCAAGAACACCATCCCCATCGTCAAACAGGGAGGTGGAAACATTATGCTTTGGGGGTGTTTTTCTGCTAAGGGGACAGGACAACTGCACCGCATCAAAGGGACGATGGACGGGGCCATGTACCGTCAAATCTTGGGTGAGAACCTCCTTCCCTCAGCCAGGGCATTGAAAATGGGTCGTGGATGGGTATTCCAGCATGACAATGACCCAAAACACACAGCCAAGGCAACAAAGGAGTGGCTCAAGAAGAAGCACATTAAGGTCCTGCAGTGGCCTAGCCAGTCTCCACACCTTAATCCCATAGAAAATCTGTGGAGGGAGCTGAAGGTTCGAGTTGCCAAACGTCAGCCTTGAAACCTTAATGACTTGGAGAGGATCTGCAAAGAGGAGTGGGACAAAATCAGAGCGATTGTGGCTTTGGTTTGTGTTTCGTTTTAAAAACAAAGACAGAAAACAACACTTGAGCGATAGAGCCTCATGTGGAAAGGACTTCTGTGTCTATTTTATTCTTTATGCTTTACATGATTGGAGACAGCGTAATAAACACACTTTTCTGTTAAGAGATATTAGGAAAAGCTAAATGTGTATAGACAACATTACATTCACACAAGCATTACATTACCACAAAAAACTTTTCCATGTGCAACAATACATATTTTGTTTTGCTATTTAGTATTTTTATTATTGAAATCATCATCAAGATATGTGCTAGTAGATATTTCTTTTAAAGGCACAATTTGACTCCCTTAACTTATTACTCTTACTACAGATTTGTAATTGCAAACGACTTCCTTAACCAGGGCAAGTTACAGCTGAAATAAAATACACACGTTTCACAATGGATCATGACGATGAGTCATGGCATTTATGAACTTATGGATGCATTTATTAAACCAGTCCTTAATGTTTTGGAGGGAAACCCAGATCTGCTGTATTTATTTATTCATTCATTTAACTTTAACATTTAACACTGTCCAATTGTTCATAAAATATTAATAAAATCGGCTGCTACCACGCCGATTATTATCCTTCAGTTTGTTTTTAACTAGTCACGGCACTGCACCAGGGTCCTGTGAAATCCATGTTCGGCAAATTTTTAATACATTCAGATATTAACTGTAGGCAGTAATTGTTTCTGTGGATTTCACTCCATGCTGCTAATAAAACTGTAATTTCTTTGTGATCCCACACGGCATTTGAGATTATATCTTCTGACGTAATGTAGCTGATCTCTTCCCTGTCAAGCACACATCTCCGCTTCTGAACGCAATGTATTTCCTTAGTGGGCGTGACGGATGCTAACGGCCACGTCTGGCACCAGATAGTTAACCGTCCACAAAATCTGGACGCGTCCGGATGCCAGTGGAAACACCCGTTTAAGCATCCGCGTCCGCCAGTGGAAACGGGGCATAAGTTAGTCCTGTACTTAGTCTCCTCTAGAGGGCAGCAACAGTAACTTTGGGGTTCGTTGCACTGGAGACTTTTTTACTCCACAGCTGGAGACTAACTTCAGCCGTCAAGTTCGTTGTAATGGGTATTAAACTTGCGGACTAGTTTAGTATGGAGTTGAGTATTAACCATGGGATCATCTCCAGTTAGTACGCAGCTTTCAGTTCTTTTGCAATTGACCCTATGAGTCATTTTAACAGTTGTTCAAAATTTCAGTTTGACTGTTTTTTTTTTGTTTGTTTGTTTTTATCACCATAGGTCAAGAAAAACCTTGGTTTTGTCATCATGAACACTACCCATATGACCAGTCTGTCAGATGACACAAAGATACATAATCACAGCTGTACATTTTTGGGTGGACTAGGGTTTAACAGAGCTACCATGTTAGTTAAGATGTAGGCTGACTGCCTTTGGCAGTTGATTTACTACATTATATCAAGGCAAGGCAGGAGATTTATGCCGAGCATTCCACTTCGTCTGTCGCACACAATCAAAACACAGCCAGCACAGAAGCCACTGTTAAACGGATGGCTGAGAATCTGCACCAACATTAAAATGTCTTTTTATTTAAATACAACTAATGGGCAGGAATATCAGTGTCAAGCTACCCTTTCACAAAGCTTTACATAGAAGAAAACAAGCATGCGAGCAAACACAATCTGCTGCATATTACACACAAAATAGTGCTTTTATTTAGCTATTCTTCAACCATCATAGACACAGTGACTGATTTTAAGTCATAAAGGCTTCGAATACAAACTTTAAAGCAACTGTTCCGTAGTGCAAAAAGTGATCATTTATTCTCTTACTAAGACTGACATTATAGGAGTAGAAAAAAAGAATAAATACAATAAATACAAAGCAGTCTTACTTTATGGCATTTCTTTTGTTCCCTTTTGTTTTGTTTTTATTACACAATGCTCTTAAGCCATCTGTTTTATTGTAAGTGCTGAGTTATTATTTTGCAGCTTGTTTTTTCTATATTAATTTGGCTATTTGTCACATTGTTCTTGAAAGAAAGAAGAGAAAAACAGTGCTAGCAGCTGAGTCTAGTATGGGGAGGTAATTAAGTTACCTACAAGTCAACAGCTGTCTGTGATGAGTTCTGAATTCAGAATTACTTCGGAGGAAAGGAATTCAGCCATCTGTAGGAAATATGAACATATTTGTATGACCTTACAGAGAGGAGGGGATATTGAATTTCCTAAGCAGCACGTGAGGAGAGGTCTTGAGTTTCTGACACGGCAGACACTGAAAAAACATTGGCTAGCATAGGTTTCTTACAGTTAGCTTTTGGATTATACTAGGTTGTCTCAGATTCACATTTGAGGTTAGAAAGTAATTGGTTGTAAGAATAATGCAACAATGTGATAAGCCGTGTGTCCCTCATCATGAAACTCTTGCCCAATGATACCACTTTCAAATGACTTGGGCGACTGTAATTTATTTCACATCAAAACACCAGATTGCCCTCTAATCTAGCAGTGTGATGTGATCATATTTTTTTTTTTTTTTTTTTTTTTTTATGGAAACGAATTTGGAATTAATTGCAATAACCCCCTTTTCAGTATATTTACATCTAGTATATTTACTTCCACTCTAAAGCATTATCGGCTGTTACTTTTTAAAACAAATTAATTTGAACCACATGTAATTTTGTCAGGAGCTTAACATCATCATGGTTATAGAAAAGTAGAAAAATATAAATACAGATTGACTTTGAATTTTGAAGGACTATGCTACATATTAAACCATTAACAGTACTGGAAGAATTTTGTTTTGTTGTTGGTTTTACCTTTTAAAGGTCCCGGTTTGTAGTTTATTTTTAGCCACTACACTCCATATGGTGCAACGTTTGCATTTTAAAGACACTGATCAAAATACGTTTGAGTATGGTGAGAACACAACATTTATGTAAGAGCATTACTACTGATGAAACAGCTGCTTCAACAAGCTTAATGGTACAATTTGTAAACCCTCATTTATACAAAGTAAAGGAGTTCTTCCTACTGGTTTTTGTGTGAATTCTTCAATGGTCATTTTTACCCACCCCAGACTGCCCCACTCCCACTGACTTTTGAATTGTGACTTTGAGTTTGAGGTTTGAGTTACATACATTTGAAAAACATGTAGCTGTTATCTGTACGCTTGTGTACAAAAAGATGCAACCCCATTGCAATGTAAACATGCATGCTTTCCCCCTCCAAAGCAGAATTGTGTAGGGCAGCTGCATTAATATAACTCACATACACTTTGCTTATTTCTTGCAAATTTGTCATTCATATTTATGTGATCATTTTAAAGTGCTAAATCCTATATTTGTTTTACAAACATCCATCATTACCTGTATACACAGAACAAGGACAACTAAAACAATTTCTGTCTAACAATTTTAGTGTTTTGCATAAGTATATTGAAGAAAAAATAATCTGAATGTCAGAAAACAGTATGTTTATAAAAAAAAAGCATGTATGATTGCTTCATCGTTGTAACAGCTGTAATAGCATGAAAGTTAAGTGCTGTAGTGCTATTTTTACTTCTATTAATAATAAAGGAATTTACTGGTATTTCATGCTGAAATATAATAATGGCTAAAAATTGGAAACAGCTGCTGCTGGAATTGAATGTTGCTTATTTTGCTCCTGCCTATATTCTATTGTTGCTCAAAATCATGGAATAGAATATTTTATAAATATTTATCAAGAGATTACATGGAGACTTCTATCAATGAACCAATGATGCATGAAAATCTAGTAATTAAAGCATTTTAGTCTGCCAGGATCACTGAAGTATCAAGCTGAAGTCCATGCTAAAACAGTAACAAATTAATCAGCTGATGCCAACCTTTAAACATAACCATATGATGATTTGTAGCACAAAATGACTCCCGTATGTATTTTAATTTTATTCTTGCACGCTTACATCACATCATGGGACATTAACCAAATTTCTGCTCAGGGGAGCAACTCAGTCATGATTTTATAAATTAAAAACAAATGTTGTGACTGAGCGAAGAATAATGCTGAGAAGTGAGATAGCACCTAGTAGGCATGTTTGCTTAATGGGTTGAATAACCCATTTACTTTTAAGCACCAACCTAAGGACTATCTCTGAGATGAAAGTGAGGTTTGGCATTGGACTGGCCCGTTAGGAATACACAATTTATATCTGTGCTCCTTATGTACAGCATGTCATAAAGCCAGTCGTGTTCTGTATTTTTGTTTCAAGTTCTTTTAATGAGAGAAAACAGGAGCATAATACAATTAAATTATATGACAAAGGTTAAGAAAAGCAAGTAGCCAAAACATTTATATTAAATGCATGCTGACAAACCACATTTAAGGGGAAATAAGAGAAATAAAATCTAAACAGCTTTGTATTGGAAAGAGGCGTAGATTAAATAAATAAATAAAACACTAATGAGAATAAATAGATTACAAAGTATGTTTTTCATGATGCTAATTACAGAATGGGAATGAAGAAAATTGGCATTAGGCCATATTCTTTAAGGTGCCATTTTCTGCCTTTCTACTTATTTTCTTAAAAATCCATTAAGCAAGCAAAGTGATGGTTGAGGCAGGGACCTCACTTATTTCCATTAAACTCGCATCAGCACCATCATGACACGTTTGATTGGCTTTTAAGTTTCTGGTTACACCAAGCACTGACCATATCAAAGTTTATACATCCATTTCCAAGAAAGGGATATTTAAAACTGCCTAAATATCGTCCTGCCGCGCCCCCTGCCTTGTTCAGTTTGTTTGCCTGCTGATGGAATGACAGCTGCTCTCGGAGGGGCACTGTGCCCAGGCTTGCTAAGTCATGACAAGTTACACTGAGGGTAGGGGTAATGTTGTAATATGTGTGTAGTCTTCAAGTCAGTTAGAAACATCTAAATATAAAAAAGCAGTATGATCACAACTGTTTGTCTTCCCTTGACCCGGACTACATCAAACATTCAACATGCCCATCACATATTACTTGTTGGTGGTCATCTGACTAGCAAAAATAAAAACAATGCCAAATTGGTGGTTCATATATTACATCATACTGTGATATCCCCCTTTCTTGTAAAAACTATAAGAAATGACTGCTTCTTTGTTCTGTGAAGTTTATGTGAAATTCACCACTTCCTGTAGCATCTTAAAACATGTTTCAACTTTAAATATCAGTATATATTTACTGGCTATCCATCTTTTAAGGTCATTACATGTATAACGTAACAGGGTTGAAACTGTCCATACTGATCCCTTCCATACCACTATAAAAGCTGTCTTCTACCAGATACAATCCGCATTTATCTCCTAATTATATTTAATATCAGGTACAAGTTCCCATTTCATGGTAGCCATTTTCCTACTTTTTAATGAAGACAATTTAGACATGAAAAAATATTTGATATGCATTTTGCTCCCGTTATGTATGTTCATATGTGTCATTAGGAAGATCATATTTTATATGGAAACCTCACCTTTAAAGATGTAAAGCAGTGCTCCACAACTTCAATAGAGCAGGTTTTAGGTCTCTTTAAGTAATGAAATCCATACCCAGGGAGAATACTTTAATCAATTAATTAGTTAAATTAGGTAATTAAGGGCTCACATGGTATGATAACATGAACACCCTGCAGCCCTCAACAACTGGAGTTATAACCCTTGATATAAAGCCTTAATATTGAAGCCCTTCATATTTAATAACACTACAGCCTGAACATAGCTAAGCTTTCTCTGGAGACTCAGGAAAAGGTTCACAATCTCACTACACACTGTGATTTAGTATTTATTTCTCAGTATGGATTATCTTGCTGCATTTTGGTTGGGTCTTTGCGAGTCCTTATTGCTTCTGTGGTCCAAAATTCCAGAGAATCATTCAATTTAATTTATTTTAAATATCCAAACAAGATGAGAAGTTTAGATCAGTAGATCTGTTAAAAAAATTAATTAAAAAAAGGTATGTAGCGAGCCACAAGTAGACAACACCATCAACACATTCTAGTCATCTGCATCGAACATGTAGGCAGTTAAAAGCTTGAGTTAACAAGTGTTTCATGGTTTTTTCATGTATGTATTTATTTATTTAACAGCGCTGGCGTTGGCAGAACTGGGTGCTTCATTGTAATAGATGCCATGTTGGAGAGGATAAAACATGAGAAGACTGTAGATATTTATGGCCACGTTACTCTAATGAGAGCCCAGAGGAATTACATGGTTCAAACAGAGGACCAATATATCTTTATCCATGATGCACTGCTGGAGGCAGTGACTTGCGGAACTACTGAAGTGCCAGCCAGAAACCTGTATGCATACATTCAGAAACTGACACAAATAGAATCGGGAGAGAATGTAACTGGAATGGAACTGGAATTCAAGGTAAGAGAAAATTTACAGTGTAATGATGCATTTCTGTTCCCAACTTGTTTGCATGTTTGCCATTGTTTGTTTATAATTCAATGTACACCACCAATAACATTCACATTGCCATGCAGAAAAGTTTTTTACTTTTATCATTCCAGGTTTGTAATGCATCAACATATTTGGAATATGTGTGAGAACTTACTGTTTACTTGAAAGAACAATTCTGACATCTCGCATATGAAATGTTTGCACTTATTATGTGAGATGTCAGATGTAGTTTTAAGAGGTGCATTTCAACCATATAATACCGGTAAATAACCATTGTTTAAAAAAAAGAAAGCAACTAAGTTTACCAAAAGCATAAAAGCTTAAAAATACCTGGCTGGTATCACAAGCACCAGACACAGACAGTACACAAGTGTTTTGCCAGTCAGAGGCCTTCAACTTTGCTCAGGAATTCAAAGACCGTACTGTACGAAAAGACACTTGTAACCGCCATGCGTTTCATATTATGTTTTGTCAAACCCTTGAGATCTTACAGACTGCCTCTCTCCCTCAAGTCTGTGAAAACACAAAGCGGTCAAATATTGTTTCATTTAAAGCCCCCCTAGAATTTCTGGGGCCTGTTAAATTGATTGCTCGGTCACAGTACCATTATAGACACTTTTCCCATTCCCATTAGGAGAATGAGACAGCACGGGGCCTGTGGCTTCCTCTGTATTACTTTTCTTTGTAATTTGGTTTCAATAAAATGCACTCCTCCAGACCCAGGAGACATCCTGCTTTTTACTCCTGTGGTAAGAGGGACACATTTTCATAGTGCATGTCAAGTACAGATCCCCCTTAACCAAGAAAATAATCTAGAAGTAGAAAGTGGGGGCATTTCATTTAAGGGTGAAATCCATTCTGCATTTTGAATTACTGTATTTATGCCACTGCATATTTAAATGCAAATGATAGGTGTGCTTCTGCTATTCATTTGCATATATTGCTGTCATACAGGTGAAAGGGTGAATACATAATGAAGAATAAGTTAGATTCCCTTTCCCCAGAGAAGAATTGCCTCTCATAGTATTACTTTTTTTATTTGCAATTGCAGAATTTTCCTTAGAAGATTGACAGAGGAAAGGAACAGTAATCCCTTTGTCTCCCATTCGCATAACTACTACATAGTATAATAAATGCTTCTGAATTTTCAACAGCAGTTGCTGGTGGGAGCCCGTAATCTTGTCAACATTTTTACCTGCTGCTCCTTTCAAGGCTCTTTATTATTAATGACATTGGTGTGTTTATCTTGCAAGAGACGCTTTACATAAAATGTAGACCTACTAAAGTATGTAAGTGTGATTTAACTAAATTTGCTTTATCTCTTCTCTACAGCGTTTAGCTAATACTAAAGCTCATACATCACGATTCATCAGTGCCAATCTTCCATGTAACAAATTCAAGAATCGCCTTGTTAATATAATGCCATATGAATCCACACGAGTATGTCTGCAGCCAATCCGAGGGGTAGAGGGCTCAGATTACATAAATGCCAGTTTTATTGATGGATACAGGTAAGGGTTATTAACTTAATGCATGTTTAAATATGATGTGATAGCAGATGCAGTGTCGTTGCTTAGCAGAGTCAATTGCATACATTTTGTCTTCCAACTCATTCCAAATCCGGAAAAAACTCTGGCTAAGGCAAACAAATGTTCCATTTTATTTGATTGCTGACAGATGTATAGATTGAAATTGTCCAAAAATGTGTCTATTTCAAATAAAATATACCATCTTTAAAATCTGATTTTTTATTTATTTATTTTTTTAAATAGTGGGAGTGAATCAGATGTTGTCATATACTATATACAGTTTACTTGTTACTGAATTAACCACATTTCAAACCTTTGCGTTTGCTAAGAATGAGAAGTCTCCTCCCCCTTCTAATTAATAACTGTCATGTAATATGTAAACAGTAAACCTACTGAACTAATATATCAATGAAGTAATTTTCTCTACACAAATGAGTCTCCAAAACGTGCAGAAATGTAATTGTTTGATTAAACTGTCTTTAATGTTTTTTTAATGCACAGGCAATCATGGTTTTATAAATCTTATACAGTGGAAGATGATTTTAAAGAAGTTGTCTGGGCAAAAATGTGCTCAACAGGGCTTTTGGTTTGCTGATTCTCTGATTATTACACTCCCTCGTCTCTTTGCAGACAACAGAAAGCCTACATTGCCACACAAGGACCCTTAGCAGAGACCACAGAAGACTTCTGGAGGATGCTCTGGGAGCACAACTCCACAATTGTTGTCATGCTCACAAAGCTCAGAGAAATGGGAAGGGTATGTGTTTGAATTTAGTAGTTCATTATTTTCATATGCTTTACATACACAACACACACACAAATTAACAAAAAACCTATAATATTTCATCCAGGAGAATATGTTTTGTAATGTCATATTTTATAAAGGACATCTGCCAAGAAATAAATAATAATGTCTAATGATTCTTAAAGAATTAAAACATAATCCATTAAAAGTACACATGATTTAGATGTGACTGAAAATCTTCAGTTTATTGTTAGATAAAAGGATGTTGTGTTGCAAACATATTCGTTAACATCATTTGTTTTATTTTAAAATATTTATTTTTATATTGAATTACAATTGTGTTGAGCTTGGCATTATTATTAAATTAAATACATTTTGAATGAATGAATGAATGAATTTGGTTAAATGCTTCTGAAAAAAATGCTTTTGTATCGCAGGAAAAATGCCACCAGTATTGGCCAGCAGAAAGATCTGCAAGGTACCAGTACTTTGTAGTGGATCCCATGGCAGAGTATAACATGCCACAATATATCTTGAGGGAATTTAAAGTGACTGACGCCAGGGTAAGACTTCACATTGATTATTTTTTTTGTTTGTCTGTTGTTGTTGTTTTTCTTTTGCTGTGTTGTTTGCTTTCAGTTGTATAACTTATTGGATTGTGTTTAACTGTATGAATATATAGATTAACACAAAACAACTCTTTTAGAGAGTTATCTGGTCATTTCAAAGATCCTGGAACAGAGAGAATGGACAATAAATACCACTGACTGAACAAAATAGCTGTGACATCATCACTATTAGTTGCTGCATTGCAGTACAAAGGTGCTCAGGTCTGAATGATTCAGGCCAGATTTTTAACCAGGCTGTGTTTTATTTTACACTTGAGACTAAGACCGTTTTAAATAACAATATTGACTGCATGTCATCATGGTACAGCAGCTGTCTTCGATAAAGGATAACAAATATTATTATTTTAGAGAGAACCCTGCCATACCAGCTCTATTTAAAACAGGCATTTTAAAGTGCAGTGGCAAACAAAAATAAAATAAAATAATTTGATATTGTTTCTTAGGGTGGTGGTACAGACCAAACCTTTTCTGCAGGATATTGGATAAATGATAAATATGCTTTTGACCCTAATAGTTCATTCACGCCATTGTGCACAAAGACAGAGAAGACTAAAAACAGACAGCATTGACACCAAAACGTTTTTTGTAGGTACATATTATTTTTGGTTTCGGCACCATTTTTAAAGATAACTTGACACAGTGCTATTTGTCACTCTAATGGAGCTTTCAGCACACAAGTTCTATAACAATCAACAATGGCTGATTTCTGATGAAGTAAATTCTGTCCTAAACTCTCCATCTCATCAGAAATATTAGCTAGAGGCTTTTTTTCTTCAGTTATATGTTGACATGTTTCAGTGTATAATAACAAACTAAATGCACCAAACATCATGCACACGAGGCTGTAATTCCATCAAAGGCTTCTGCTGATATTGATGAACTGTGCAAGCTTTGCTTTTGTAGTGCATGTCTCATAGATATTTCAATGGGATTGCATTCATCATTGTGGATATATATTATTCCTTATGTAATGTAGACTGTCAGGCATGTATTCTTAGGGACTGGAAAACATTGCAGATGAAAGACAAACTGTCATATGATTTACATTCAAAAACGTTCAAGATGGAGGACAATTATCTCATGTAATACACATGGTAATTGTGCAGCGAATGTGCAAAACTAAAAATCGTACTAGCTCAATTTGAAATATTTGTATAGTGTGTTGACATGAACAGGCCAAAACAAATATACAGGGATATTGGCATATGTTCCAATTACAGTGACAAAGAGTTGCAAACTAGCTGAGAAATTGTTCATAATAAAACAGATATTTTTTCCAAAGTTAAATTCCTATTACTGCAGACAAAAATAGATATGTACATTTCCTCTCAAATTTGCTGTCTAAGATTAAAATATTCCTTTGTATGGTAGTCTCAATGTGCTGTAGTCGGCAGACTTTTGTTAAAGGATTAATAAAAGATAGATGTACTTGTTCAGTATAGTATAAAATGGGTGGACAGTTCCAGTCCTCAAAGTCTAGGTTGCTGCAGGTTTTAGATTGATTAATTGATTAAAGCCAGGGGGAAACAGGTGATTTGACTTATCCAAATAATGATGTCATTAAGTAATTAAGACCACAGGTGGAATGAAAGCCAGAAACCCATGTGGCTCTTATACCCAATTCTCTTTATTCTTCGATCATCAAAGGAAAGAAAACATTACAAATCTGAATTTGTCTCATCAGTGTGCCATTGTAACACACTAAAAAAAAACATTATTTGGCTGTTTTTTTACTTTGGTAAATGTATCCAAAGTGAAGTTTCTTATTGTCTTCTTAGAACAATGTCAGTGGATGTAGGTTATAGTTTGTGCATTTTAAGATTAACCTTGGTATATCCTCAACATAATTATTTTTGTATGAGCCTTTATTTAAAACCCCACTCTCCAGTAGTGTTGCTTGACTTGCTTTCTAGGATGAAAACAGAAAATTATTATATTTACATGCTGGCATTTATTTGTCTAAATTAAGACTGCTTTTTCTTCATAACAAAGCTGCTCCCAGTACTATAACCAAGGTTTACCTCTGATACATTTTATAAAGCACAAAGTATATTTTATGCACCTTTGACTATGTGATTTTAACATATTTTTCCTTTATCCTTAAATATGTTATCGCTCCTGGGTGGAAAGTGTTGTATTTCAGGACAACACAGATGATTAGAATTTGTAAATAGATAATCTATCTCAAGAACCACCAGTTCTGACATAATGGTTTGTTTTGTTTTGTTTTCTAAGGGCATGAAGCAGACCTTAAAACCGAACCCTTTTGGGGCCTTGTGAAATTCAGTTTTTTCAATAGCTTGGCTTTCCTGCAATTTAGTTCTCCAGTCAGAAAACAGTTTAGTTTCCACAGTAACAGGGTGATTATAAAGCAGACAAAATTCACACATTATTACATAGTGATTTGATCATCCCATTACTCCAAATAAAATATAGCCAGCTTTAAAAACAGGTTGATTTCAATGGCTACTGGCATTTATGTTAAGCATACATTACTCTTATTAGATGCATTATTATTATTATTATTATTATTATTATTATTATTATTATTATTATTATTATTATTATTATTATTATTATTATTATTTTCACAAGTAAATTGAGTTCAGGTTTACATTTGTCATGCACTTTTTGTTTTTCTTTTACAGATATTTTACAGAACTTTGTTATGCAATTCACCATTAGCACTGGTTAATTATGTGCTTTGTATTATACCATCTATAATCAATCAGTGAAATTCCACTGCTTTCATCACATCTTTAATCTCATTGTTGGTTTCTGCCTTTAGAAACTCCAAATCGGCAATGAGGGTTGCAGTAATGTGCCACTTTTTCCAAAACATTGTAAAGGTTTATATTTACACCCATTCATGTATTAAGCATGTCACATGCCACATCTCAGGGCTCTTCTAATTAATTATATTGTTATAGCTTTCAGTCCACTGCAGTTGAGTTTTTAAACCTGATACATCTTTCATCAAATAGCAGGGGTTCAAAGAGGCTCCTACGTCACCAACAGACTTTGTAGAACATCCTTGTAAACCTTGTTGATGTAGTACAGATTGTCATTAAAGTTATGTGTCGTTTTTGACACCCCACCCACAACTCCCCCAGTTTAACATATGTTTACTGAGTACTGCACATAATGTTGTCAGAAAAGTTCCTCTATTAAATAGACAATTACTTGACTTTTTGCTTTTTTTGTTTTTTAAGATGTCATATGCTTTTAATTATCAAATATGCAGCTTTTTTTCTTAGTGTTCACTTTATAGTGTTCATCTTTACAGTGAGAGAACACTTGTTTGTTGATAACTTAAATTATCTTTAGATCACTTCTTTAAAAAAAAAAAAAATTAAACATAGGGGGGTTGTAACTGAACAGTAGATTGGGGTCTAACCACATATAACATAAAGTGGAGAGCACTTTCATTTCAGGTATTTGGTGGGATTTGAACATCCTTAGAATAACTGAGTCTCAAACAGAAAATAATGTTTTGGTGTTATAGCTATCTTATGAAATTCATGGTAGGATTATCTGCTTTTCATAAATGCAATTATTGTCATCGGTTTTAGGTCAATATTTCATTTACTTTGAAAGTACAGTTGTATGAAACCTGATGGAAAATGACAATTTACAAACATCTCAATGAGAGCATATTACCAGTTAAAGCAAGTTGAAAGGACACAGTCAGGATTCAGTAGGCCCGTTATTACAAGTGAATACAAATCACTTCCATATTCGACTAAACATGTTTGTCTTTTGCTTACAAATTGCTTTTCAGGATGGACAGTCGCGAACAGTAAGGCAGTTTCAGTTTACTGACTGGCCAGAGCAAGGAGTGCCAAAATCGGGAGAAGGCTTCATTGACTTCATTGGCCAAGTACATAAAACAAAAGAGCAGTTTGGCCAGGATGGGCCAATTTCAGTTCATTGTAGGTAAGGATCTTTCCATAACAAGTTTCAATTAGTGACCAGATGGCTTTTTAAAACAACAGTAAGTTATTGTACTATTTATTCCAATTTAAAGACTTATGAAAAAATGAAAAATGTTATTAAACAGTTTCATTCAACCACATTTCTGCAGCTGTTTTTAACACTTATGATTCTTAAAATGCCATAGGTATGCTTTAATTTTTTCCTAGGTCTCCGTTGTTAAACCTTTAAAAGTGAGTCCTGTATTGTACTTAAATATGAAACTCTCCTAAAACTGCTACTATTTTAACAACAGTGCCCCTGCAAAGAGGAAAATGAAAACTCGAGGAAGCATGTCTCGTTTCCTGCCATTGTAGTTGTGCTGTGAATGAATGCAGATCTTAGTGGTGTTTCACTACAAAACTGAAGATATATAGCATTTTTAATACATACTTACATGTGTTTGTGGATGTGTATGTATGTATGTACTGTACTTTATATATTTGTGATGTTTTTATTTTATTTTTTATTCATCAAAACATCCATCTTCCATCAATTCACATTTCGCCTCCAACCAGCCAACAAAGACATCCGTGTCGACGTATTCTAGTGATTTAAAAGTTTTGTCATTAACGATAAACTTTGCTTCACATACCTTCCAAATGTAATCATATCAGCTGACTTCAATGAGGGTATTTTAGGACTGATCCTGTTTCCAGCGGGCAAGATTATAGAAGAATCCATGTTGGTGTTTATTATTTTTCAATTACTGCCTATCAAGACGGAGCCGTTCGATGTTTGACTGTCACCTAATTAAAGTTCTCTATTTGTCGTCTCACAGCGCGGGTGTGGGGAGAACTGGTGTTTTTATTACTCTCAGTATTGTCTTGGAGAGAATGAGGTACGAGGGGGTCGTGGACATCTTCCAGACTGTCAAAATGTTGAGGACACAGAGGCCAGCCATGGTACAGACAGAGGTGAGAGCAAAAATCTTCAGTATACCATGTCAATAAAAGAGTATCTGTGATATTGCCCTTTGAAGTTGCTCAAAATGTGTCAGAACATGAACAGAGATGTCTTTTAATACCTTTCCAATGTAAAACTATGTCCTGCAGAAAGAAAGAAAAGCCTGCAATGGTATTACGTGTGCCAGCATGCTCCAAAAGACAACTCTAGCCGGCAGATCATGTTAATTGCTAAGTTGATGTTGCATAAAAACATCATGGCGAAACTGGGAAGAGATGCTATTGAGAAGTATAAATCATTTCATCCATTAGGTTGGCACTTGTTCTATTTCACTCAACTGAATTATAGTGGAAACTGTAGCTTAATTCAGTTAATGTTTTAAGAAGGACGAGTGCAGTTAAAGTGAGGTAAGCTGAATGATCGTAGAGCCTTTGTCATAACTTGCAGATCAGTGCTCTCAGTCATTTTCAGTTATTCAATAACAAATAAGTAGATTAAGTCTATTTAATTTATATCCCTTGTCACTATGTAAGTCAAAGAAGCATGATTCCACAAATACTTTATATGGATGTATCCTCACAATTAAGCCTCCTTCATCTCAATCTGGTTTATATGAAATCACACTGTCAATTGATAATGGTAAAAGCTTACCTGTTTTTGGGATGGTTTTAGATCTTAGATTAGATTGTGAAATATAAACTAAAGAAAGGTTCTTTGTCATATTTAGTCATTTTAGACAGCATACAATAAACAAAACTGGGTTACATTCATTCTGAAATATATCCAGGTGTGTATTGTTGCTTTGAAAAGTATGTAAAAGTGCTTCATTGGTAATGTGCCATCATTTGGGTAACATACAGAATCTGGTAGATGTTATGGATCTCTTTAAATCAATGTAAAACACAGGAAAGATGTGGCCAATTTGCTGAATTAATTAAATACCCCAATTAATGAAGCAGTCAGGATCTCAACTGTAAGAAACAGCAGAAGACCCTGTGGGTTTCATTCTTCAGTGTTTTTCATATGTTATCAAGTTAACTGTGGAGAAAAGTAGAAATACATAATTCTTACTGAATAAAAATGACCAATTTGCAACATCCTTAAATTATGTTCGTTAATTAAAAAGTGTTTTTCTGTTTATACAGAGTTTATACATTCATAATAACATTGATGAAAATATGTAAGAATTTTTGAATTCAGTCGCTTGCATTAAGTGTGAATGTTGTCTCTTTCCTAGGATCAGTACCAGTTCTGCTACCGAGCTGGACTGGAATACCTTGGAAGCTTTGATCACTATGCAACGTAAAGCCCAATGCATCCTGGATAACTGCAGGCCCTTCAAGATCCAGAGAGCCTCTTCTGAGCCATAAATTCGTGCTTGAGAAGTACTTCTTAACTTCTAGCTAAAGACAAATTGACAGATATAAAACAGAGAGAAAAAAAAATCATAATTCCAGGTGGACCAAAAATTTACACGTTTAATAAACTACCCTGAAAGAAACAGAAGAATCCTGACTGTTGAGGCATCTTAAGGAAGTTTTTTTTTTTCATTTGCTTCAAGGATTCATCTTGGGTTGAAAATAAAAACAACAACAACAACAGCATCATCAACTACAACAACAACAAAACAAGGGAAGAACAGCAAAGGCCTTCAGTTGCTGAAAACTAAAATGCACATTGTAAAGCAAAATCTCGAGAGTTCCACAATCAAGTACACAAAGACACTTCATTAAATGGACACCAGTTCTTGGTAAATTCTGAGAAGACACTGCTTCTGTAATAACCCCCTTCCCACCATAATGTTCATTACTAATAATTAGGGAAAACAATGGGGAATGTTAAAAAAAATATATATAAAAAATAAAACATTGATTTAGTTTTTTAGTACTGTATTATAATGCTGACCTGTGCTTCATTTTTAACTGTGTAAACTTATTTCCCTTTTTTTAACAAACTTTTATCATTTAATGAAGTGAATTAAACAAAACATTTGCTTAACTGTTCACTTTTTTGTTCTGACTTGTAGATTTTTTTAAGCTGTAGAACTGTTATAATGTATGTACCATCAAGCCGACAAATTGTTCCATCTCAGCTTCGTTTTTTGTTTTTGCACATTTCAGTGCAGCTCTTTATTTACGTCACAAGATTTCGACTATGTTACAGGGTTCTTTTTTTTTTCTTCTTTTTTTTTTTGTTGTTTTTCTTCAAATGAATAAATGATTAATGCCCATAACAACCATATTATAAAATGGGGCTTTGTGGAATCAACAGGGATGAGCAAAGTATGAAGTTGCTGCTACCGATTATCTTAGTTCTTCCATGTTAAGGTGAAGTATACAGTTTGCCAAAACAGCCTCTGAGGGGAAACACTACATATATATGACACAAATCAATTAAATAAAATAAAAATATATTTTAAAAAAAAAGGCTTCCACAATGAGATTTCTGTAATTTGGGGGGAAATTAAGAGATTTTTCACTGGAATGCACATCAGTAGGATAAAAAGTATTCCAATACAGTGCATCTTTTCATGTGCAATAAATAGGTGTATTATAGATAGGATTTATGTAGTTCTTTTGTGGTTCATTGCATAGTTATTCCCTGCAGAGTGACGAGGGGATTGTCATGTATCACTAGGTACACCAGTGTGTTCTGTAGTACTCGCTTCATAATGGTAGTGGTTTGTGCAGGAGGCTGCATTAGTGTAGGTGAAAAGCCAATTTAGATGTCATTTTTTTAATGTAATAGGGCAAGGCATAAAAACATCACTTTCCTGAAGTTCAAACATGTTTAATGGCATAATATTTAATGTTTTAATTTTGCATTTAGAGTGCCTTATATCTAATGCCTGTTTTTATAACGTTCCTTTAAAGGTTTTATGTATCCTTTACTTAGTTCATATCTATTTCATTTTACCTGAAGTATTACTTTATATTAGATGATATAAGATTATATATGCAAATAAGTCAATTTCAATGCTACTGGTATGATTTTCGGTCGCCTTATTCTGGCTCAGTCTTAAAGAGATTGCCCACACCGAGTTCAGTGAATCCTTCATGTTCAGAAAACAACAACCTCTCTAACTCAAAAACAGGTCATACTAAACCCCCTTATATTTTGGGTTGTCATATTTAAAGCTATTCATTTTTGTAACCCTATAGAATTTACTAGCACTTTGAAAATGTAAGCATATTTATATATTATATTAGCAGCTTGTTCCTTTTGTCAGCATGCGGCGGTATTATGTTTCAGGGTAGTAAAATCATGCAAATAACTTGCTAGACGGAAGCATATTTCAAGGCAGATATACAGAAACATTCACACTGCTGAAGAGCTATACACTTAGACTGTTTGAAGACCAAACCTTATCCGTAAAAAAAAAGCACTTTTTATACATATAACGAGAAGGCTACCTCTAGACGGACTCTGGAAAGCGTTCAGTTGGACAGAGAGCAGTGTATGTTGTGCAGATTCTCAGCTGAGAAGCCCTTATGGAAGAACAAGGCAAAGAGGGGAGGGAAGGTGTGGGGGTGGGGGGTGGTTTAATTTGAGCAAAAAAGCATATCCTTATAAAAATTGGCAAAATTGCAATAGAAAAAGAACCGCTGGAAATGACTAGCATTTCAATCCTGACAATCTAAGTTGGTAAAGTGTGTGCAATGTGTCTGCTTAAACTGCAGGTGCACTTTCAAGATTTATTTTATTTTTTATGGGAAACAAGGACACACCCCTAGGTACCCTTTTCATCAAACTCTTTCTTTATTTTGGGTTTGTGTGGATGTGCATTCCAGTTGCTTTCTTTCCCTTATTATTTTCTGCAGTTGTTTCGAAGTTTCTCCTAGTCACTCAATCAGCAAAGATGTTTTTCCTTTTTTTGTTTTAAATATTTTTTAGTTTTCTTCTTGTGTTCATAAGTGTAATGAGTAAGGTGCTATTATTTATCTACATTCAGGTGTAGACATCATGTATCATTTTGTACTTAGTTTTCTTCAGCAATCTGTGTACATTTGTACTGGTCCACTTCTTTTCATTTCTATCTTTTTTGATATGCATGGTAAAACATTGCAGATGGCCACCAGGGGCCCTTTAGGAAGAATTGCACTTTCTATATCTTTGTACTATGCACTGCCCTATTGATTCTGAACCCAATAATGTAATACTTGAACCCATCTGTAAGAATTTACTTAAACGTTCACTTTGTGTGTATGTAAATAACACAGAAAAATATTGAACTAAAAGAAAAAGACAAAAAAAAAAGTTTGTGGCAAAAGAGCATCCATTTCTGGTGCCATGATACTCCAGCAGACAGCTGCTGACGACAGATTTTGTCATAACCATCTGTTATGTGGCTTTGCCATTCAAGCTTGGAGTGTCATTACAAAAATAAACGTTGTGTTCTCTGCTCTCTCTATCTATCTATCTCTCGTCTGGATGCATAGACTGAAAATAATAAATGAAATTGTAAAAAAAAAAAAAAAAAATGGCTTGTTAAAAGAATCATACAATTACCTCTGATTAGTAGTAAGCGTAAACGTTTTTCAGAATGAAAGGAGTGCTTTTTATTTTCTTACTTAGGTTTCATTGGTGGCGAAAGAAGTCTGTATGAAAATCAGTTCTTTGCTGACACAAGTTCCATTTGTTACAAATGAATTCTAATAAAAAAATGTCAGTGTTATGCACCATAGTCTCGTTTTTTTTTTAATTCTGTTTGCTTTTTTCACAGGAATTGTCAAAGACTGGTAAGCCTATTTCACCTTTCTCTGCGGTGTCAGGCACAAAATCCATTCTACTAATACAAAATACAAAAACAGATATTTCATACAGTTGATTGATCATGTATTATTCCACTGTAAGCACGGGAATTGCATTTGCTTCCAGATCTTTTTTTTTCTTTCAAACTATTTGATTGGAGCACAAAGAAATGTGGCATACAATGTGTACCATTGTTTGTTTCGAAAGCAGTCTTGTCAAAATCTTGTCAACGTCCGACTTGCATCACACTGTCAAGGAGAACAGAATGCAAGAGTTCAAAGCCTTTTTGCCATTGTTTTAAATATTTTACTATACGATTTGCAAAATATGAAGATTTGAAAAGACCTACTAAAGATTTAAAAAAAAAGTAGCTGTACCCCATGCGATTGTGATCTAGAGTAACAAAAGCATAGAGATGTTGACTGTCTGTGGTTCGTGAAAATTCACTGTCACAATAAGCACCATGGCAAACTTGTTGAAACGAGCTTTAGACAACGACTTAAAAACATTCTTTTTAAACTAATCTAATCAGCTTAGCTTCTATTGTTGAAGGGAATATGCATCTGCCAGCCATCGCTTTGCAGCTGTGGACGCAGTGTCTGCAGAAATGCTTTGCAGAAGGTCTCAAAATGAGAGC
Organism: Amia ocellicauda; assembly: GCF_036373705.1. Classification (NCBI taxonomy): domain Eukaryota; kingdom Metazoa; phylum Chordata; class Actinopteri; order Amiiformes; family Amiidae; genus Amia; species Amia ocellicauda. The sequence goes on along the minus strand of NC_089862.1, from coordinate 26,073,773 downwards.
CAGACAAGCTGGTGTGCAGTTCACATTGGTCAGTGCCAATTGGAAGTATAGATTACAGAAGGCAAGGGGACATGTCTGGTGCAATGAAATTGGTGATTGGTAGGCGACTCTCCACCATTCAGACCCTGCCTGTACAGTTTATTGCAGTTGGCTACTGCTTTGAGAAGCAGGTGTCAGTTGTACCAGTGGGGAAGGGGGGGGGGGAGTCGCAATCCTTTGAAAACAGCAAAAGCTTGTGTGAGTCATTTATTTTCTAAATGGATCAAAGCATCTGCACGGTTGTGGTTCTTTTCAGCAATCATTTTGTTGACAAATTTCCACACATAAAATGTTTTGTTTTTATTATTATAGGTATCGTGTTGTGTATGTATGTAGGGGAATATGATTATGTTTACTGTACTAAAATTATTGAATGAACTTGACAAAAGGAATATGCCACCCATATTTAACACAAACAATGTCATCTATAATTCTACACACATGGACAATACAATGGTCTACAATTCCAACAGTACAAATATATTTTTAATAACAAACTATGAAACCAAAGCATCCAAGGATTGCAAATCTAAAAGCAGGTAGGTCTGGCACAAACGAAACTCAAGGACTCTGAACTATAACATTACTAACCCTGTTAGTCAGCCTGTTCTGTGTGAAAATTGCATACAGAGTAAATATTCATAATAATTATATTTGCTCTTGCTTAAGAATAAAAAGAAGCATCATGTAAATATTATGCCTTCTATTCTGAGAAGTCAGTCATCTTTCTTTTTGTTTAACTCACTGGCACTGCTTCTTAAGAAACATATAATTTGCAGTTCAGAATAACAGTTTTCAGCCAATAACATATTTTCTTGACATATTCCCAGTACAACAATTACAAGAAAGGGACTGCATTATGAATATGATTTCCTGTAAAGCAGGATGGCTTTTGCAGCAGACTAAAACATTATTTCAGAAACATGGTTATTTTTGATAGAACAGCTGTTGTAGATTCATGATTTAGATTTTAGATGTTTACATTAATCAGAATTGGTACACTATCCAAACTGGAAAACTGTTGCTGAAACAATTGTTTCATGATCAGTTATGGGTTAATAAAATTGAATGATAAAGTTATACTCTTTACCCTAGAATGTAATAATATAATTTATTGCAGTTTATTGTCAATGTTCTAAATCAAGTGGAGATTCAAACTATATAGTTACGGGGCTACATGTCATGCACACAGGGAGTTGTTTTTATAAAAATTACATACACTTTTTACGCACTGGACCAAATCAAAACCTTTACCCACTAAAAACAATACAAATGAAAAATGAAGTGGGTTTGCATTAGCTACAAGAATGAAATCTCTGTGAAACATAAATCCAGCATCAAGTACTGAAATATAATTTGCAGTTGGCTGATGGGTCAAATGTTTAATATGTTCCTGGCCAAAAAGTATGTTTTTGTGCGTCAAAACATGAAAGGTATAGTTAAAGCAGTATGCTACGTGCTCTGCAATTATTTTTCTCTTATTTTCCCAGTATGGATTGCTTGAGGCAATATGAACACACATTGTGAAACATGACTATTTATTCAATGTTTTGATTAAATTATGATAAATTGTCATACATAAAATCAGATGTTTTTCAGTGTATGGCCGTGGTATGTCAGACACTTGGATAAAGTTTCAGGGAACTTGTTTAATCCCCACATAACCATGGGAACAGTATTTTGATTTTGTTGGACAAACTAAAATGCATTCCCTGTGTATTAGTTTAATCCAAAATTAACTTATTTGCCTTTGCCTTGGTTTATTATTATTATTGTTATTGTTATTGTTATTATTATTATTATTATTATTTAATTTATTTATTTATTAGCAGACAGCCTTATTCAGTGCAACTTACAAAATATAAGAGGTTTATCATTTCGGTAAAACTGTCTTCCTAGTTACAGAGTATTTACATTGTAGTTAAAATAAGAACAGTGTAATTATGCATTATTACAATGTACTTGTGCAAAAATGATTAACGGTATATGTAAGTACACTGTAACTGTAACACCATTTGTAACTACATGTGTAACTACATTGTGTTCTCAAATGCACATGTGATTACATATAAAACTGGTCCCAATTTTCCATTTAAAAAAACTAAATATGTTCTGGGAATGAGTGACAATGGTTGAGTAACAGTGGTTACATTGATGGACAATGTACACAAATGGCCGTGTCCATCTATCCACACATTTTCGAACCCACTGATCCTGGTGACGGTCGCAGTGGCAGCAAACTAAGCGGGGCGACCAAACCTTCCTTTCCTCAGCCATGGATTCCAACTCTCTCCTGGGGTATTCCCAGGCGTCCCCAAGACAGCTGGGAGATATAATCCCTCCAGTGTTTCCTGGGTTGGCCTCAAGGTCTCCGCTCAGTGGGCCATGACCGGTGTAGCTCCAAAGGTAGCCTCCCGCTGGGCATCCTTACACAATGCCTCAATGGTCAGAGATCTTGAGGCTTGAAAATTGGGACCAGTTTTATATGTAATCACATGTGAAGAAAAAGCTTAGTTACATAGTTACAAATTTAGTAACATTTAAAGTTAATCATGTTTACACATTAAGTACATTGTAATAATGCATAATTACACTGTACCTATGAATAACTACAAATGTAGTTACTGAGTACCTACTATGTAAATACACAGTAACTAGGGAGACAAGTGATAATAAATTCATATTCATCACAAATGTTAATCTTTAATCACTTTAGACCATGTAGATATTTGAGGTAGGGTTATGTACCATATGTACCCAATATATAGGTATAACGGACCGCGGGCACGGGAACAGGGGAACCCAGTTTCGGTGCTGGTGGGATTGTCAAGACAGGTGGGGGTCAGATACCGGCAGGACAGTACAATCAAGGCAAGGCAAATACATGGTCGTGGTCACGGGCAAGGGTCGGGCAATAAATAACACAGGGTCAATCAGAAGTTCATTTTGATGTTAATATGTTTTTTTCAACAGATTGGCATGATATGATATAGGGTGAAAGGGTTCAGAGACTATACTTATATATATATATTTTTTAAATCTATCTTGAAATAATTATGGTGTCACAATGATTTTTATTAATATTTGAGGGTAAATTATGGCGTCAGCTAAGCTCACTTCAAACTGCCATCCAGATGGATTACAAAGCCAAGGTGTCCACAAAAGATGTAACAAAATGCATCTTTTCATCCCAATAAAAAGACAATCTTCAGACTTGACCTCCACAGTCAGCAGTGTATGGGCTGGCTATAATGGAAGACTAAAGAAGGAATGTGTTATGAAAACATCTGGGTTTCTGCAAAAAATACAAGGGATTCTTTTATCTGTTATGACTTTCAGAGAAATAACTTTCCGGAAAGGCACATCATGGGCACAGGACCTGAATTCTGGACAAACTTTCAGAGATTAACTGAATGCTTGGCGGAAAAGGACCTCATCTTGGCAATGACTACAGATGGGGCAATAAGTATGAATGGGATACATAAGGTAGTTCTGTGTTTGTAGAAATGAAATGGGATGTTTTCTTGCTATAGTTACGATAAACACCACAAATTATCATAATACCATATCCAGGTTTGGATCTTTTTTCTAAAAGTATAACCAGCCACCAGAAGCAGACTGACTGGGTGACGTATGTACCTTTGTGTACAACACAAATTACTGTCATGCCATAAGTGTGAGGACCAGCAATGTAAGTAGAAATGTTAGAGTAAATGGTGAAGGGCAAAAGTCAAAATGCTGTAAGTCGGGGACTGCCTGTATTTTAGTTGTATGTACACTTTCTGAATAAATACATTGCTGTGTCTTTCTGTGTTTCTCTTTATTTGATCGGAGATAGTGTTGTGTCTTGAGTGTGAAATTATATGTCTTTGGTTTGGTAATTAAAAGGAAGGATGACAAGTATGAAGGATGAAACAACCTTGAAACTGTAGGGAAAGGGAAACACCTTATTTTGTATATTTTATTTCAATTGAAAATTACTGTATGTATTCAAAGAGTCATGCTGATGTATTTTATAACACTGAACAAATCTGCAACATGGCAACATAATCATAGTTATCACTGGTACAACTCTACATCAAACTGACTATTATGGGAGATCAGATCCCAAACTCCCTTTGTTTATAATTCAACCTGATCGCTATTCAACCATACCATATCTCTCCACCTCATTTATTATAGTTGCATCTTGCACAGTATTTTGCTTCACTGTACAACTTGTTGTCATCAGTTTTCTAAAATACAGCCTGGGGGGCTCTTCAATGCAGAAAGCAGAAGTACCAGAATTCGCAGGATACAGACAAAATGTGTGCACTGGAAGTTAATGGAATGCACAACATTCTCATCTACTGAGGTCATCGTTAGATCTGCCAAGGAAACCATCAGAGGAATAAAAGCATCATCTGGAGAGTGGCTGTCTCCCTAAAGGGCTTGCATGCATGATCACACCATGAGAGTAAAGACCCCAGCCTGGGCCAGAGAAGTCCTATGGAAGCTTTATTCATCTGGGTGGGCACATCTGGTATTCGAACTAAAAAACTCTAACATTAAGCAAGTGGAAAGTAAACAACAATATCAACATCCAAATCAAAAACTTAGAAGCACAGCAAAACTTTAGGAAGATATTATTCTGCCAATCTTAATGACAGCAACATAACCGAAGGCATGAGGCAGGAATCAGTGAAGGGAATGAAGGGCACGAATAAGAGTAGTTTAGTGTGACACCTGAAGCAGCTGGGTTTGGAGTTAATTCGAATACCTCAGGTGCTGTAGCTGCTCACTATTAATGAAACTCCACTATCAGCAGTAGAGAAGTTCGAAGGACACACCAACGGCTTTTCTAGAAAGGGTTTGGGAGTACCACAGTGCTGGTCAAGGATAAGTCTGAAATATTAATTAATAAGAGGTGATTGCTCATATCCTTGCCATCAGAAGAATTTAAATATGTACTGCAGTGAAAAAATACATAAATCAAGTGCAGCTCAAAGAGATCAATGGAGCTGTACAATAGGATGGGCAGGTCATGGATAATAACCCGGAAAGAAGAAATTAAGCCAAATAGACAGCAATGAATTAAAATATCGTATTGTAAAACAGGATAATAGAGGAGAGCACAGGAGCCAAAATAACATGTTTATGATAACATACATCTATTTTATATTCTTATATTTTTGGCCAATTTGATACTTTTGCATTTTCCCCTGAGAACGCTTCTTACGCTGACTTACCACACTAAGACTTGGATGGACTTCTGAATTTGTATATTACTATTACAAAAGCAAAACAAAATATAAGAAACAAGATTAAATTGTATTGAAATATTGAAATAGTGACACAGACATTCACACATTTAGATTGATGTCAGTCTTAATATACATAGCACATACTTCAGCAAGGAAGTATTTTCAAACATGAATTACATCAAATGCAATCTGATGAGCCAACTTGTGAAATTTGAATCATACCAGCTACTGAAAGGAACTGATAATATGCTGGGAATTCATCAACCCAATAAAGGAATCTGACTATAGAATTCACAAACTTGACTTGGAATATAAAACAGTTTTCAATCCAATGCAATGTTTTTGGCCTATAATAAAATGCTCTACACAGAAAGCAACAGCTGTACAACAACTGTATGTACAATGAAAACACTACAGTATCTACTGCCCATACTGTATAAATTTGTTTTTCCGTTTGGTGTTTTACTGTTGGTGTTTAGCTGTATAAATCATATAGAATGTTCTTGAATGTTGAAATGTTTCTTACATTAGCATATGAATCAATTAGTCTGTTACATTTATTGAAATCACTAAAGTATAGTCAGGGAAACGATTATCACAACAGCCAAGACAGTTAATACACCCTCTAAAACCTTCTCCTTATTACCAAAGCTGCAAAAAAACATTTCACTGGATAATAAACCGTTGCAAAATCTAAGCATGCTCCTCAGTTATCTTAATGCAACTGAATCATTTCTATGCATGTTTCACTTACATAAAAGCATGTTTTCCAAACATGTACATCTTTAGGTTTTTTTTCAAAATGCTTCATTATTAAATGTTACTAATGGGCTAATCAAACAACAGTATTCATCCATTGCTCTTTTTTAAGTTCCCATTTTAAGTCACCATGGAACCCATTGAAATAAATATTACATGCATCACTAATTTGCACAGGAATTGAATAACATTAGCAATACGGTTGAGGATTCATTTCATTGAAGAATACCGATCAACCATCTAATTTACAAAAATTGAGGATCTGGACCATTCTGTAAGTCAAAGTGCTAGTAATATGTGTTGCGTCACTCTAACCCTTGTGTAACAGAAACCAACCGTATGGTTCAGCACTGCACTTGGGATTCAACATACTGTTCAAACCACCCTCAAAGTCTTAATGGGTCATTATTTGACATTGTTTTATGAATACAAACATTTCCTTGAAAATCATGGTGGAAAAACACAGCTTGTAAATGCTGTAGCTTGAATGGCCCTTAATGCATAAATGTTGATGTGAACCCCAGAGGAAATCAAAAATTGTGCTGAGAGACATGAAGCAGGCAGAAGATGTAAAGTAGATTCAATTATGTGGCTGCACAAAGCCAAGAGCAGTTTAGTTATAAGGAATGAATATACAGATAATTCCAATAATATAAATTGTTCATTCCAGTTTATTATTTTTAAATAATTAAACAAAAAACATCAATACTGTAATGTCAATCATAAATGACAGCACCTTACAATGTTTATCGTACACTAGTTTCATGTTTGATCTCCTGAGCTTTTGAGTTGAATTAAACATTTGCAATTGTTCTTTATTTGTGTTTAAATAAAACTACATAAACATAGTTTTGTATGTGTTGTAAATGAGGAGATAATTAAATTTCCTATGTAAACTGTTAATAAAAAACTACTACTTGTGTTCTTAGTTGCGCTTAAGCATTTTAGAAAACATGTAAACTTCCTTTGGTCAAGTATAATATTAATCAGGAGATGAAGTGCTTTAGGGGCAGGGTGTACTCCATCTGTCACACTTTAAAATGTGGCATGCTATTATCTATTAATCATGTGTTTGTGAAAAGCATGTCTCTAAAGTCAGTCAAATTGACCTTCAGGCTGAAGTTTTCACCAGCCTTGCTTAACTTATGTTTTCATTGCTGAGTTACCGAGCGCCACAATCTACCAGTTTTAAAGACCCTTCCCTTAGCACTAATTTCATGCTTAATTGATTAAGTAATACTCATTAGAAGAAAGATGGGGAAAAAGGCATATTCTAGTTTTGAAATAGCTTCCACAATAAACCCCAGAATTTAAAATGATTATTCAGTAAAAACAGCCACAAGAATTGAGAATTTCCTGTTCTCTGAAAACATCAGTCTAAGCATTAGTACATTTCCAGCAGATAACAGTTACTAGTTACTGATTCATCAATGATGCATTTCACAAATCTCAGGTATATACTGGTATACTAATAGTTTGTAGGAAGTATTACATTCTTGAGTACAAATTTCATTTAAGCATATATTTGTATTGGTTTTATATTCAAGGTCATGCAACTAATGTGGCTTATGTCAGGATTTGAACTTTGGAACAAGGGATTTATTGTTTGATTTTCTAGTTCTGAGTAAAAAAACATTTGTGTTCTTCAGTAAACCTGCAATAAGTTGATAAAAAATAACTGAAGAAACAGCTGCTGTCAGTGTATACAAATTGAATAGCACATTTTATGACTTTTGTCTTTTAACACAATTATTTGTTTGGTTTTATCAGTTTGATTTTTAAATCGACCATTGTTTTTAATTAATATATTCCCCTAATCTGTTCCATCTTTCCTCCAGCCTCTAAGTGTCAAACAAAGTAACAACCCCTTCACACAGTATTGTTGTCTGCCATACTGTGGTCTTGTGTTCCCCACTAAAATATTGTGTAGGGCCACATCATTAAGCCCTTTACCATTATTCACTTGAATTCGTGGAATTGGATAAACTTGCTTGTAGGGTTCTCATAAGATGACTCTAAGGATGTGGTTTTAAAAACAAAAACAAGTAATATAATTCATACAAGTATACAATACACTGTGTGTGGGTTATAATGAAGCAACTGAGGGGCCATTCTTTCTGTCTCTGTGGGACACTTTTGGCCCATGGGAAATTAAATGAGAAAATGTGTCTATGAGGGTATGGGTTAAAGACCCTGCTACATACACCTAATAGCAGTCTATCCATTCTTTATTGTGCCATAACTGCCTTTGAGATGCCTTTCTTGGTTGTCTCCTTCTGGGGCCTTAAGAGGACTTTTATTATTCCAAATCCAGAGACTTGTTGGCAACAAGCAGCACCACCAAATTGTTGTTGCTTCTGCCATCGTAAAATAATAATAAAATGTGCAGTTTCAGAATGTGAGGGGAAGAAAAGTATTGAAAAAATGCTCTGGGTAAGTAAATAAAAGTTATATTTATTATGTTTATGAAATCTATGTCCAAGGTGCTTTTCTACAGAAAATGTGATAAGAATATATTTAAGCCTTTGTAAAGAGGGACAAGACAATCAGAAAGCAAAGCTAGTAGAGACACTGTCAACTATACATTTATGATGATATTTGTCCACTACAAACCTGCATTATTATTGTTTATAATTCTGTATTATTATTGAAACACCTGATTTGGGAGCATTGACTGTCGGTATTAAATGACTGCGCTCTGTCAGGCAAAGTGTTTTGTGTTTTCCAGAAAACAGGCTATTCTCTGTGGAAATGTGGTTTACTGGACATTGAAATTTGACCTGAAACTCGTCCTAAGAAGGAATGGCGGAAACCCCACATGGAGCTGTGGTATAGAGGATTCTGTAAAACATTACAACACAAATATATAAAAGCGAACGTTGAACCAGTGAACTTTTTCCCAAGACAAAAATATGCATTGGGTCAGATGTAGACATTAGATTAATTCAGTACTTGGGTGAAAGGGATTTAATGACTTTTAATAATTAATTCCATCTGCCCAGTGTTTGTGTGTTCTTCACATTTCAGAGGATTGTGCTGTGAAACTCCCACTAGTCTTCCTAATATAGCCAAGAAAGCATCAAACATCTGGATATACAATGAGATTGCATATGGACAATGGCACTAATTACATCCTGAGACAAAATAACCAAACATAATAGTCATAATCACCTAGATGTTAATAAATGTCCCTTGACTTTTATGGAGTGCCCTGACCATGGCCCCCACACCCCCGACACACACACACATCACTCCAATACAGAGAAAATGATCAGCACATATCATGTTGTTCTTTTATTTAACAAATATCGTACCTACAATTTGTTTCATATCAGGTCCCTTTTCCCCTTAGATATATACAAGTAATGACGTTCCTTTTCATTTTAAAAAGGGAAAGAAGACTTGGATAACATCTGTACATTCACCTTATCATTTGGAGTTAGAGGTGTGCAAGAATCCCCTTTCGACTATTCCTCTGGAGGCAGTCCAGAGTATCTTCCAGACACAGAGAGGACTCCCTCATCAATAAATAAAGAAACAGTAATCTACTTTCAGACCTATCACTTCTTGGCTTGGGAAGCTTGGATGTTCATCTGAAATAACAAAAAACACACATTTCATCTTTAATTTACTGAAGGTTTATACCCCTCCGCCACTCCTTCCTTTTCAAAAATAAAATCCTGCATTAGTGGTAGTTGTCCAGCTTTTGGGATTAATTCGCTAATGCATTGGTTGTCTCTATGGAAATGTTTTCACAATGTGACGAGGGGGATATCAGCTGATGAGTGGCTCTGTGTTTATAACTAAAGCCTGGTGCTGACGGCCGAGTTACTACAGAGCAAAGGCAGCACTAAAGCATCATATTAGGCCATGTGAGCTAATGTGTTTTATATCTTCTCTGATAGCTCTGCACAGTTTACATGTGGATGGTAAGTCATGGGGATCACTGCTGTGCGACAAGTTGAGGAAAGCCCACTTTTTGTCTACCTCACCCTGGCAATGCTTAGCCAGCTGTGCACAGCCCATGGGGAATTCCCGTTCACAATGCGTTATGAAGACATAAGTGAGATTTGAGCCAGTCCTGTCTGGAATAAGCCGAGGTGTTGAGCCAATTGGGAGCCCTGAATGGATTTACTTTTCAGCTCAGCTCCATTGTCACATTAAAAATAGTATTATTCCTGTATAAAATAGAACTGTATAAAGGATTGACATACATATATATATATATATATATATATATATATATATATATATATATATATATATACAGTGGGGGAAAAAAGTATTTGATCCCCTGCTGATTTTGTACGTTTGCCCACTGACAAAGAACTGATCAGTCTATAATTTTAATGGTAGGTGTATTTTAACAGTGAGAGACAGAATAACAACAAAAAATCCAGACAAACGCATTTCAAAAAAGTTATAAATTGATTTGCATGATAATGAGGGAAATAAGTATTTGATCCCCTATCAATCAGCAAGATTTCTGGCTCCCAGGTGTCTTTTATACAGGTAACGAGCTGAGATTAGGAGCACTCTCTTAAAGGGATCTAATCTCAGCTCGTTACCTGTATAAAAGACACCTGACCACAGAAGCAATCAATCAATCAGATTCCAAACCCTCCACCATGGCCAAGACCAAGGAGCTGTCCAAGGATGTCAGGGACAAGATTGTAGACCTACACAAGGCTGGAATGGGCTACAAGACCATCGCCAAGCAGCTTGGTGAGAAGGTGACAACAGTTGGTGCGATTATTCGCAAATGGAAGAAACACAAAATAACTGTCAGTCTCCCTCGGTCTGGGGCTCCATGCAAGATCTCACCTCGTGGAGTTTCAATGATCATGAGAACGGTGAGGAATCAGCCCAGAACTACACGGGAGGATCTTGTTAATGATCTCAAGGCAGCTGGGACCATAGTCACCAAGAAAACAATTGGTAACACACTACGCCGTGAAGGACTGAAATCCTGCAGCGCCCGCAAGGCCCCCCTGCTCAAGAAAGCACATGTACAGGCCCGTCTGAAGTTTGCCAATGAACATCTGAATGATTCAGAGGAGAACTGGGTGAAAGTGTTGTGGTCAGATGAGACCAAAATCAAGCTCTTTGGCATCAACTCAACTCGCCGTGTTTGGAGGAGGAGGAATGACCCCAAGAACACCATCCCCACCGTCAAACATGGAGGTGGAAACATTATGCTTTGGGGGTGTTTTTCTGCTAAGGGGACAGGACAACTGCACCGCATCAAAGGGACGATGGACGGGGCCATGTACCGTCAAATCTTGGGTGAGAACCTCCTTCCCTCAGCCAGGGCATTGAAAATGGGTCGTGGATGGGTATTCCAGCATGACAATGACCCAAAACACACAGCCAAGGCAACAAAGGAGTGGCTCAAGAAGAAGCACATTAAGGTCCTGGAGTGGCCTAGCCAGTCTCCAGACCTTAATCCCATAGAAAATCTGTGGAGGGAGCTGAAGGTTCGAGTTGCCAAACGTCAGCCTCGAAACCTTAATGACTTGGAGAGGATCTGCAAAGAGGAGTGGGACAAAATCCCTTCTGAGATGTGTGCAAACCTGGTGGCCAACTACAAGAAACGTCTGACCTCTGTGATTGCCAACAAGGGTTTTGCCACCAAGTACTAAGTCGAAGGGGTCAAATACTTATTTCCCTCATTAACATGCAAATCAATGTATAACTTTTTTGAAATGCGTTTTTCTGGATTTTTTTGTTGTTATTCTGTCTCTCACTGTTAAAATACACCTACCATTAAAATTATAGACTGATCATTTCTTTGTCAGTGGGCAAACATACAAAATCAGCAGGGGATCAAATACTTTTTTCCCTCACTGTATATATCTATAAATAAACAGAGTATGCATGGTATGAGTCACTTCACACCTTCAATGATGTCACATACCTTGGATTATGCATTTAGATTTTCACATTTGTGTTGACTCTTCACCAAACCATAAGATAGTAATATATTTTTTTGAAACCTTTATTTTTTTATTTGAAACAAAGTCACAAACCCCCAGAAGATGGTGGTGTTAAGGAAGAGCATGGGGATGCGAATGGGTAAATGTTACAGCAACAGTTTGAAAGTAAAGTGCTAAATATTGCCTCGAGTCTAGAGCATTACCAGCACAGTGGTGCTAAGTTGTTGTCTCATTTCTTCATCGCAAACATGCAGAACATAATGCTTACATAATGTGATGGATTCTTATCCCAGCACTACTGGACACTACAAAAAAAACTCTGTGGTTTACACACATCTAGAACATCACAGCTGGAGTTAGAAAGAGCTATTGCACACATTTGCATCTCTTGTGGTATTTTTGCTTTTAGTAGATTTTTTTGATACAATGAGTTGTACAGGTTTAACTGAAGAATATTTTGTTTGTATATTGCTCAATAAAATATAAGAACACATAAAAAGTACTGCGGCCATACGTGGCCAAGTATTGAGTTCAAATACCAAGGGAAGCATTGAACATTTGCGCTAGTTTAACATCATTTAAGCAACTGTGGGGAAGGAAAGTTTCCGTTAACCTCTTCCACAGGAAATAATACATTAGGTGTGTTCAGGTCTTTGTTCCCCATGACATCATGACACATTACTCATACATGACTAATGCAGTGACACTGGCAATTATAATAAAGAGATGTTTTTTCTTTCTAATGGTTTTGTGCAAGTGTTTTATGTCAAAGGGTAAACACAGCGGCATTCACCAACACGAGAACCACACTGCATGAGGGAAGATATTTTCTTGGAGGAAGCAGAGGAAGTTCAATCTTCTAATGTTAAAACATTGCCAGGGGTTTAGGTCTGAGATGAAACATGAAAAGTGCTATTGACACAGCTGTACCAACAGGTGGGGACGTACAACACCATTATGTCATCATGTTTCACCTCCTCTCCATTGATTTTATTTTTTATCACCACGGACTGCCAAACTACTTCTACTCAATGGGAACCCAATATACACCGGAAACAAATGTGGTCACCATGGAATAATAAAGGCAGAGTTTATTATATCTAGTAAACTCATAACATCATAAATGAATCCATGTTTTTTGATCAATTTAGGAAATGTGACCCACGACTGTAAATTTCACATCCTGAACAGTAACAAATGTTTTGTGGACTCTTGGGATTGAACAATGTTGTCATGATTCAGGTGTTCTGGCACGAATCAACACCAGTTGTTATGAGACTATATCCAGTGGAGTGAGAAAAATGTTAAACCATTAAACATGCTTTTTTCTTTTCTTTTCTTCTTTCTGTGTGAGAGATAATAAAGTACAAAAATGAAATTGTGTGAAAACAAAGTACAAAACCAACTGTTGTTTAAGGGTTGATGCTGTGATAAGAAAAGTAAGCAATGTATTTGTACTAACCATAATAATACATCTGCTGACTACTTTCTGTTTTTTACATAAATCAAAGGATATGCAACTGCATTCTTCTATGTAAGATTTCTTAAATTGGACCCTCTTTATCCTTTATATAACCACAGACGGGATTTTACTTTGCAACCCACATTATCTGCTTAAATTCTACAGTATTTGCATATTCATTTCAAATCATGTTGGTTAATTTATTTAAAGTTTATTGGCCTAACTGAGTCAAAAAGAATATCCAGCTGGCTCAGAAATAGAAAAGATTGTATAATTATACACCTAACAATGTCATTCCTCCTGTTGCCTCCTGATTGCCACTTTTCTTATTATGATTACATAAAGAAAACAGCATTGATTAGCTATAGGATATTATTTGTTAATATAATAAATATGTCTTTGTTTTGTATTTGCAAATATGTAAAACACTACCATTTTCAACTCCTCACAGCAGGAGGCCATTTTATGAAGAACAAATAAGGAAATATCACATAATAACAGAAGCAGAAGAACGCAAAGCAGCAGCAGAAATATTTCACGCATTTAAACACAATTACCCATATATTAAAAATATAAATATTTTTAAAGAAACAATTCTATTAATGTATACATAAATGTTATTATTGTATATCAATCACTATCAACTTATATTGATCTACTGCTGAATAAAGGCCTGCCCAAGATTTTTCCACTTACTTCAATCTAGCCTCTTTTTTTCCATGTCATGCCTGCAAAGTTTATTATTTATTCTTCCCATTGTCTATGTGGTCATCTTTTAGGCCTTTATTCAACTCTTGGGATCCATTCAATAGTTTCCTCTGTCCATCATTGACCTGTTCTTGCAGTGTGACCAGCCCATTGCCATTTTAACATTTTCACTCTCACTGTCATATTTCCTGTTCTAAGATTAATTTGTGTATTTTTCTATCTCTTCTTGTTATTCCAAGCATACATCTTCCATGCTTCTGTGTCGTTCACAGTTTCTGTAAAATTTTTGCTTTAAATGACCAGGTTTCAAAGCCATAAGTGAGCACTGGATGTATGCATTGATCAAATACTTTTATCTTCTGGTAAATGGGTAATTTCCTTTTTCAACAGCATACTGTTTCTTCCAAATGCACTCCATCCTAATGTTACTCTTCATTTGATTTCATCCATAATTTATATACACATATCAATCAATTAATCTATCAATAAAATTACTGCATCAGTGTTGAAACAGGTCCAAAACGGTGTGTCAGAGTATTCATGAGCTTCCTGTATTAAATAAGAGATAATCTCAGAATGCTCAGAATTCAAACTCTTTCACATATTCCTCGCCTGGCCTGCTTTCTCTCAACACTGTGCTTTATGTCAATGCCTCTTGTTAAATAATTACAGGCTGGCTAACCTTTTTCAACCTGCGCAGAGAAGGGCTGACTACTCCATCACACTTGTGAATCCTTAGTGGTCCAAGTGTACTTGTGGAACCTGTTAAGGTTATTTTCCTCTCAAGGATGAATATGATGAGGTGCAATTGAGGGATATCAGAATGAACAAAATGAAAGTGCTGCAGGGATTTAATATGAAACAAAGGAGCAAACATGCTGTTTTGTGTTTTGTTTGTTTTTCAAAATATCCTCCAGTGCTTGGAAATAGAATATAGGAGATATCTGCATCTTGGTCCTTACATACATATATTCTATACACCTCCTTTATTTGAAGAGCATCTAAATACAGTTATACAGTAATATTTGGACAGTGACACAATTGTCATCATTTTGGCTCTACGCCACCACAATAGATTTGAAAGGAAACAATCAAGATGTGCTTTAAGTGTAGACTTTCATCTTTAATTTGATTTAATTTAAGAATGTACCAAATAGTTGATTTGGCCACACCTAATCTTTTTGATATCTCTCTGATTGGGTTGTTTTGATTTCTAAGGCAAAACACCCCAAGAACGAGCAGGAACTAAAGACAGCTGCAGTACAGGCCTGGCAGAGCATCACCAGGGAAGAAACCCAGCATCTGGTGATGTCTATGGGTTCCAGACTTCAGGCAGTCATTGACTGCAAAGGATTTTCAACCAAGTATTGAAACTCACAATTTAATTAATGATTAGGTTAGTTTGTCTAAATACATTTGAGCCCCCAAAATTGAGGAGCCACATATAAAAATGGGTGTAATTCCTACACCATTCACCCAATTTGGATGTAACTACCCTCAAATTAAAGGTGAAAGTCTACACTTAAAACACATCTTGATTGTTTCAAATCCATTGTGGTGCCATACAGAGCCAAAACGATGACCATTGTGTCACTGTCCAAATATTTATGGACCTGACTGTATGTATTAATATGTATGTGTGTGTATTAGTTTGTATTAGGCTTGATTCCACTGACTAGTACACATTGATGAATGTAGATTAATTTTAGAATGGAAAATACCATTGGACTTACAATATAAGACAAGAATGTATTTTATATATATATATATATATATATATATATATATATATATGTCCAGTTAGACAAGTACCTTTCAGCTGCAGTGAAAGAAGTACCGTTATATTTTTAAAATAATGGTGTTTGTAGGACATTGATGACCTGCATCCACAAAACAGGCCTCCAGCATTCCTGAGGGAACAATCCATTGGGATGCCAAGGTGAGAGTGGAGGACGTGCCTTAAAGATGCCTGAAGAGAATCAAGTCATGGCAGGGGGTTGAGGGCTGGAGGCTGGGGGCTGGTGAGTGGGGGCATCTTTATGCCTGAGGAAAAAGTTGAAGAATGATTCAACCCAGAGACAGTGTCAATGTCAATGAGACAATGTCAATTTTATATAATCCCACTAATAAACTGTCAATTTAATATACACCTACTCTGGTGACAAACCACTGATTACAAACTAAGGTAATGTATATGTTTATACTTCACAAATTTTCCAATAAAATACTTGACATTAAAATAATGTATGTATGTTATTTACTGCCAGACTTTGAGCTTTGGATGGTTAAGCTTACCTTTTCATATGTTACTCTAACATATTCAATTCACATATTGTATATAACAAAACATATAAGCACATAACTCGATAAGCAATGTTGTCATGAAAAATAATAATAATAATAATAATAATAATAATAATGTAGGGTTTGCAGGGCCATGGACTTTGACAATACTTAATGTGTTGCTTTAAAAGGCAATTTACAAACTCAGCAGGGGAAGAAAATCCATGTCAGTTATATATCAGGATGTTTTATGTTTCATAACTGGAAACAGAAATATTAGTTTGAAAACTGCATAGTTCGCTCATTAAAAAGGAGAAACAGCCATACTTAAAATACCAACGGATTAGCATCATCTGAGGAGAGGAGTGAAAAAGTAGTAAGAGGATTATGAAACATGTTGGAGCATCAAGATGTGGAGTCTTGGGCAAAAGGTTATATATATATATATATATATATATATATATATATATATATATATATATATATATATACTTAGAGTATATATTAAGATTTAAAGATTTAAAGTAATATATTTTAGGTTTATTTAATGATTGACCAGTTTCAGACAATTTCAATAGTTTTAATCTAGTACTCGAGCTGTTTAGGTATATTGTTGCTCATGTGGCTGGCTTCCCTTTTACCTTATGTGCCTCAATCAGTCTTTATTAAGGTTAGAAAGTGTTTCCGTCTGCAGCTATACATAATTGGAATGAGCCGAGAGGAAAAACAGAAAGGAGAGATATAGTTAACGAGTATAAAAACACTGAGGATTTTATACAGGCTGTATCACTCCTTCCGTGTAGTACTTTTTTTCACCTGCATTCATAGCGAAAGCAAAATATATTTTAATATCGTGTTTGCTAATGGAAAAAGACTGGACCCGTCCTGTGAGCCGTGTACGAAGAATGGATCTGCTGTACAAGATGGATTCGGACGTGGGCTGCTGGTAACTGGGGACAGAGCCGCTCTGTGCAGGCGACTAGGATCTCTACATGAACGGTGCGTGGGAATTGTGTATACATATTAAAATAAATAAATCACTGAACGCAATTTCCAGACGGGTTTATCCGAGTAGATACGGTAATCGACCTGCACGTCCATTGTGCTGAGCATGCGTGGATTTGAATCCCCCCCACACCTGGTGGATTTAGTTTGAACATATATTTTTTTTTGTATGGTATTTATTTTATTGAATTGATGTTTACCTGACTTATTTTTGTAGGTTGCACATTCTCTCCAATATTGCGTCTGTTCCTTACGAAGATGTTTTTGTTCGTTTCAAAATGTGCTCTGGACTGGTTTCTTCCCGGCAGCCATCTTGGATCCGGTCTCCGCTACGTCCAGCATGAATTATTAAGAATATAAAAACATATAAATGAATATGAGATCACAGTATAACACTTAAAAAATATTTTGATTTGTGTTTTTTATGCCATAACTATAATCATGTGATTTTCACTCGAAGACTGTTAAAACGCAACACGTGATATGGAGGGCGAAGGGGCGTGGCCGGCGGCGTTTCTGTAGGTCACGTGCGTCACGCCTGCGCAGTGAATGGCTGTGAAGGGAGCTGGCGCAGATGTCCGCAGGTCTGCGCTACACCACCAATGGGGTCGAAGAGATTCTGCAGACCTGCGCAAATCTGCGCTACAAGTTGAGTAGTTGCTGAGAACTGGTGACAGTGCAGCTGTCTGGAGGCGATTTCAGCAATGATTGGATCGGATCTCTCAGTCATACACAGAAATTAATACTATTAATAATGGTAGATCGGAACATTAAGTTAATAATAATACATTGTATTCAAATGTACCAGATTAATGACTAAACAGTCATATTAAACAGTATGAATAGGAATCTAGGCTCCAAATGATAGACGGAAACGTGTTGAGATGTTTCACCCAAAACCAGTTAACCTTCAGGTAGAGATGCTGGGGTCAGTGTGCAGAGGTTGTTACCTGTTGTTATTAGTTTGATGTATTAAAGTTATTCAGATGTAGCCTAAGTTATTTAAAAGTTGGTGTACTTGCCTCCATGCAGTTTTAAGTTATTCAAATCTATGTTTATTTTACATTGTTAATGACTTGATGCTGCCACAATAGTTTTATTTGTATATACATTTTAGTTAATATATGTTTTTATTATTTTTTAGTTATTTTGTATGTTTTTAGTTATATTACTGTCAAGTGACAGTAATAATGGGAAGAACAAGAAAAATAACTAAAAACATACACTATGAAAAAATCCTACAATTGTTGATGTCCTGCAGGAAAATTTAAAAAAACTACAGACAATTGAGTTTATGTAGTAAGATGAAACATTCAAACACCAGGTATACCTTAGAGAATCCCATTTGCTTACTACACTATATATACATAATCTTTAACTCGGTCAGTTACAGAGGTTGCGATACAGAACCTACAGAATATTTCTAGAAATCTAGAAGTATTGATAGGTCCACTCACACAGCCTTTGTGAAAGCATCGGAGTAAATAGACACTGCAACCAGATAGATGTAATTAGTCCGTATCACTACGATATGAAGCACACAGCCAAGTGCCTAACACAACTTCTGAAATGGAAAACGACTGAGGTGGTGGATTGACCAGAGCAATGATTCTACCTGAATCCACTCGAACAAATCTCAGTGGAGCTGAAGAAATGCATTGACTGACAGGAAAACTAATATTAAGTTTGAAACAAACCAAAGTAATAAATATTCTGCTAGTGTTATTTTGCTGAAGTGTGTGTGTGTATATATACAGTGCATCCGGAAAGTATTCACAGCGCTTCACTTTTTCCACATTTTACAGCCTTATTCCAAAATGGATTAAAATCATTATTTTCCTCAAAATTCTACAAACAATACTCCATAATGACAATGTGAAAGAAGTTTGTTTTAAATCATTGCAAATGTATTAAAAATAAAAAACAATTACACCAATTACAGCCTCAAGTCTTTTTGAGTATGATGCTACAAGCTTGGCACACCTATTTTTGGGCAGTTTCTCCCATTCTTCTTTGCAGGACCTCTCAATCAGGTTGGATGGGGAGCGTCGGTGCACAGCCATTTTCAGATCTCTCCAGAGATGTTCAATCGGGTTCAAGTCTGGGCTCTGGCTGGGCCACTCAAGGACATTCACAGAGTTGTCCTGTAGCCACTCTTTTGTTATCTTGGCTGTGTGCTTAGGTTCGTTGTCCTGTTGGAAGATGAACCTTCGCCCCAGTCAGAGGTCCAGAGCGCTCTGGAGCACGTTTTCATCAAGGATGTCTCTGTACATTGCTGCATTCATCTTTCCCTCGATCCTGACTAGTCTCCCAGTTCCTGCTGCTGAAAAACATCCCCACAGCATGATGCTGCCACCACCATGCTTCACTGTAGGGATGGTATTGTGCCTTTTACGGAGGAGTGGCTTCCGTCTGGCCACTCTACTATACAGGCCTGATTGGTGGAGTGCAGCAGAGATGGTTGTTCTTCTGGAAGGTTCTCCTCTCTCCACAGAGACACGCTGGAGCTCTGTTCTTGGTCACCTCCCTGACTAAGGCCCTTCTCCCCCGATCGCTCAGTTTGGCCGGGCGGCCAGCTCTAGGAAGAGTCCTGGTGGTTCCAAACTTCTTCCATTTACAGATGATGGAGGCCACTGTGCTCATTGGGACCTTCAATGCTGCAGACATTTTTCTGTACCCTTCCCCAGATCTGTGCCTCGATATAATCCTGTCTCGGAGGTCTACAGACAATTCCTTGGACTTCATGGCTTGGTTTGTGCTCTGACATGCACTGTTAACTGTGGGACCTTATATAGACAGGTGTGTGCCTTTCCAAATCATGTCCAATCAACTGAATTTACCACAGGTGGACTCCAATCAAGTTGTAGAAACATCTCAAGGATGATCAGTGGAAACAGGATGCACCTGAGGCTATGAATACTTATGTACTTGTGCTTTTTTTGTTTTTTATTTTTAATACATTTGCAAAGATTTCAAACAAACTTCTTTCACATTGTCATTATGGGGTATTGTTTGTAGAATTTTGAGGAAAATTAATGAATTTAATCAATTTTGGAATAAGGCTGTAACATAACAAAATGTGGAAAAAGTGAAGTGCTGTGAATACTTTCCGGATGCACTGTTTGTTTGTATGTGTGTATATGTATATGTATATATGTATGTGTGTATATATGTATATGTGTGTATATATGTATATATATATATATGTGTGTGTGTGTGTGTGTGTGTGTAAATATACACTCACCTAAAGGATTATTAGGAACACCTGTTCAATTTCTCATTAATGCAATAATCTAACCAACCAATCATTTGGCAGTTGCTTCAATGCATTTAGGGGTGTGGTCCTGGTCAATACAATCTCCTGAACTCCAAACTGAATGTCTGAATAGGAAAGAAAGGTGATTTAAGCAATTTTTAGCGTGGCATGGTTGTTGGTGCCAGACGGGCCGGTCTGAGTATTTCACAATCTGCTCAGTTACTGGGATTTTCACGCACAACCATTTCTAGGGTTTACAAAGAATGGTGTGAAAAGGGAAAAACATCCAGTATGCGGCAGTCCTGTGGGCAAAAATGCCTTGTTGATGCTAGATGTCAGAGGAGAATGGGCCGACTGATTCAAGCTGATAGAAGAGCAACTTTGACTGAAATAACCACTCGTTACAACCGAGGTATGCAGCAAAGCATTTGTGAAGTCACAACACGTACAACCTTGAGGCGGATGGGCTACAACAGCAGAAGACCCCACCGGGTACCTCCACTCCAAATAGGAAAAAGAGGCTACAATTTGCACAAGCTCACCAAAATTGGACAGTTGAAGACTGGAAAAATGTTGCCTGGTCTGATGAGTCTCGATTTCTGTTGAGACATTCAGATGGTAGAGTCAGAATTTGGCGTAAACAGAATGAGAACATGGATCCATCATGCCTTGTTACCACTGTGCAGGCTGGTGGTGGTGGTGTAATGGTGTGGGGGATGTTTTCTTGGCACACTTTAGGCCACTTAGTGCCAATTGGGCATCGTTTAAATGCCACGGCCTACCTGAGCATTGTTTCTGACCATGTCCATCCCTTTATGACCACCATGTACCCATCCTCTGATGGCTACTTCCAGCAGGATAATGCACCATGTCACAAAGGTCGAATCATTTCAGATTGGTTTCTTGAACATGACAATGAGTTCACTGTACTAAACTGGCCCCCACAGTCACCAGATCTCAACCCAATAGAGCATCTTTGGGATGTGGTGGAACGGGAGCTTCGTGCCCTGGATGTGCATCCCACAAATCTCCATCAACTGCAAGATGCTATCCTATCAATATGGGCCAACATTTCTAAAGAATGCTTTCAGCACCTTGTTGAATCAATGCCACGTAGAATTAAGGCAGTTCTGAAGGCGAAAGGGGGTCAAACACAGTATTAGTATGGTGTTCCTAATAATCCTTTAGGTGAGTGTATATATATATGTATACATGTATATATTTATACGTGTGTATATATATATATATACGTGTATATATGTATACGTGTACATGTATGTATGTATGTATGTATGTATATATATATATATAAAACTGAGATTTAATTGTATATGTCACACAATATCTTAAATTTATAAATATTACTTTTTATTTAAATAAATAAGTGATATGTAATTAATATGTAATATGTGATAGTATTAATAGTATAGTATGTTATTAATATTAATATTAATATTAATAGTATTAATATGTAATAATGTAATATCTGACCACATTCTTCTGGCACAAATCCATATGGTTTATGATTATTATTATTTGATGAGCTGCTTCAGATAGAAAGCAGTCCCTCATGAAATTAGACTGACTCTATAGTCTATCAATTATAACCTGTGATAGAAACTGTTAAATAGGAAGCAGATGTGTGTGTGTTACTTAACAAATCCTTTAAATCAAAGGAACAGGTAATTAATTGAACCCTTTAACTGGATGATAATATTGTGATCCTCCCAAGTGAACTATGCACAATGTGGCTCTTTGCCAACTGAAGCCACTGCCAAAATACAAAATACTTCCTGACATTCAGTAAAGCTACAAGTCTCTGATATAAAAATAACCCTATGTAGCAGTAGAACATACAAAAAACAAACACAAGGCACTGTAAATAATTTTGAAAGATGTGTGATCACAAATGGTACCTCATGAATGACAACAACAAGGAAAGGTGAACATCATTTTTGTATGTATTTATATACAAGAAAATATTAAATATACTGTTAAAATGATACTTAACTCCTCAAAAAAGGCTGCATCACCCACGTGTTATATTGTATCCTATATAAAGTATTTATTCTCTTTTTACATACTTATCTCTGTTCTAGAGATATTTCAGCGTATGAAAGCCCCGAAAAAAGGAAATCACAAAGTAAGAGGATTACAATGCAATTTGAGTAATGCTGCTCAGGCTTCTGTATACATCCATGTGTTGTGCATTGTAGAAATATTTTAAATATAATATAACCAAAGCTGAGTTGTCCTGCAATAGTAAACAGTTCTCTCAGCATCCATGACCCTGAATATAATCCACAAGATTTGATTGCCGTAGTGTTTTTCTCTCAGTCACATGCAAGTGACATTTTTCCAACCTTTTTTAAGAACCAATTTATTTCTCTGTCTTTCAATATGAAACATGCAAACCCTAAATTATAGTGAATTGATGGCATTTTTTTAAGTGAAAAATTGTGCAGATGATTGTATTTTTATGTGTATTTGTTTAATATAGAGAAAGCTAAAATAAGGTCACAATTGATCATTTCAATGACTTAATAATGATATAAAGACAGAAAAGAAGGGTATCTTTTAGCTCATAAAGTCAGAGAGAATGATCCACAGTGGAATGGCATAAAATAGACCCTGTCGTTGTATTAGTCACGGTATATACCAGGCAGGGGAGGACTGCTTGAGTGAGTACAGCAGCCTATAGGCAGCTTTGGTAGGTAACTCATGTTCAAAGATCCCATAGTAATGACACATGCCCCTCCCACATTGGGTAGTATCCACGAGCTTTTATTTGTTTGTCTGTTTATTTTCAATCTGTTAAGTGCTCTGTGACTACCCTGTGAAGGCACTACACTAAATAAAAATGGATTGACTAATTGATTGACTCGGTAGATAACTAATTAACTGAAGGAAGAGGTTAGCCCATTCTAACTTTTATAATTGTAATGTTGTCTTGATAAAGAGATCTTATTCAGTATATCACATTATTTATTTTAGATCATTTTAACACAAATAAGTGATAATGAGTTTGTACAGTCTGTTGCGACCTATTGCATTTGAATCTTAAATGCAAAATTGTTTTTAACATATTGACACAGAGACAATGAATACGATGTTTTTTTATATAATTAAAGTAATATGTGAGATGCTAAAATGCTTATGGCATGGTTTTATATTAATTTGAATGTTATGATTCAGGTAGTATGAGTATATCTTTCTGAGCTTTGATGAAGAAATGTGAAGAACTTCACAAGGGTAAAGATATATGCTAAATATGGTGGATATCTGCATAAATTAATCTACTAGCAGGTATATCACTGTGCACTGTGTATGCATTGGTTAGGCTATTAAAGACTGTAAGAGCACCATTTCAGCACATTATACAACACATGAAATCCAAGCTTGATGAATGTAATGTAAATTGGTAACTTTCAGATTTCTATATGTTATGAAGGCTACAATTAAAAGTATATTTAAAATAGATCATTAGCACTGGAAAGAGAAAGATATTTTGGACAAAAAATATTTTGTGGGATTCTTTTTCTCTGGATCCCAATGTACTGCAAACACTTGACTTTATTTATTAATTTATTTAAGAAAGATGTTTGTTAACATCTTTTGAGTACACAACTAGTATTAAACAGTTTTCTGCTTCTCTAATTGGTTACTTGTCATTGTGGATGAAGGCTGTTGAAAGAATAACTTAAAATCTGTCATTTATATTGACGTGTTTTAACACATACACCGCAGTTAGAACCAGTGAACAGATGTTTCATTACAGTTTCTCTATATTCAGCAGAATACTGAAATCAACCAGCATTACACTGAACAGTGCTGCAGCAAATCATGTGGCATTTTCATTATTTTATTTTGTATTTCCTTATACACAGAACATGTTATCTGTTGAAAGAAAAACAGGAGCACCATTTTAATTTAATATCTCAGTAATATCTTAAAAAATGTGTATTACAGTAACAATTGCCTTTCCTCTTTTACCACAAATAGAACTATTGCAATATTAAAAACAAAATATGTAAACTTTGGATGGATCTGTCTATATTAGGCTTTTCAAATCTCTTACCTTTATTTGTAGTCCTCAGTAGAGGAAATCTTGATGACAGTATTAGTTTGAGACAAG
Source organism: Amia ocellicauda (assembly GCF_036373705.1). Taxonomy (NCBI): domain Eukaryota; kingdom Metazoa; phylum Chordata; class Actinopteri; order Amiiformes; family Amiidae; genus Amia; species Amia ocellicauda. Next base: position 26,048,947 of record NC_089862.1, on the reverse strand, counting down.
AGTTTGAATAAATTGTTATGGTTTAAATAGAGGGATTACAGAGGTTCCATTTCTGTTTATGAAAAACATTGTATAAAACTATATTGAATATGTAATTAATCTGTTAATATATATATATATATATATATATATATATATATATATATATATATATATATATATATATAATGGAAAGCCTAATTCATCTGATGTGTTAATTTCTTCCCAAAATTATATTTCAATTTGAAGAGAAAAAAGTTAATTTGGAATATATTATAATTATATATATCTGTTGCTCTAACAAAGCTGTTAAACATGCCTTTGGTTTTACTCTGGTTAATTTTAAGTCTTCTTGCTTGCATCAAAGAGATCTTGAAAATGAAGCTGTAAGTCTTTCTTGCAAATATGACAATTTTATTTGGCAAATTACATGTTGTTCAAATAAGCTCCATTTAGCTAGATTCCATTTTCTTCCCAGTTCAAAGTCTTGAACACTTCCTCAAGAGATGCTTTGAAGAGTTTTTTATAGACTGTGTCTCCTTGACATACTCCTTTACAAATCTTGATCTTGTCAGTGTCTTGGTGTAGTTGGATTTTTGATGTAGCATCATTGTAGATATATTTAATAAGAGTTACTGTACTCTATATAGGTTAGATCTCTGATGACTGAGTTTGTATATATTGAATTAAATGTTTTCTCATAGTCAGCAAAGCCCAGACACAGACATACTCTCTGCATCTCTCCAATATTTCTTGTACAACTTGTATATGGTCCATAATGTTATATCTACTTCTGTATCCAGCTTGTTCTCTTTGTCGGGCAAAGTCCGGGGTGAAGGCAATGTGTTGATGGCTGTAGTTCTTCAGATCTTCTTTCTTATGAAGGAGAATTATGGTTGCATTGTTCCATTTATCTGGTACATGATTTCTGAAACACTTTGTGAAAAGTTTTAACTGGATTGTCTGTGATCCCATTATCTCCAGGTGTTTTTCAATTTCTCATCTTCTTTATTTCATATCCTACTTCTGGAATCACATCTGGTATTTCACTTGTGTTCATTGAGACCTCTTCTTCTTCTTTGCTGCTGTCATCACTCCTATATCGTTTTTTGTAGAACTCTTCTGATAATTGCATTTTGGTTTTTGATTGTTGTGCCATCATCATTTTTCAGGGAAATTATTTTATTCTTTTCTGTTCTGAGGCATTCTTTTGCATTTTTTGGTTCCAATTATTTTCAATGGGTTCTTTAATTAGGTTGCTTTTAAACTTTCTTTTAACAACAACCTAATTTTAGTGTGTGTGTGTGTTCCACTCCCAGGAATACAGATAACGTGAACTACCAGTTTTTATTGTTATATTTATTTCTGTATTTTTGAATTTAATATTAACAAAAACATTATATGTATATATATATATATATATATATATATATATATATATATATACAAAGCGGTTATTAAAAAACAAAAATGAAGGTAAAAAAAAAAAGCCCTATAAATAATTGATACAGAATTTTCTTGTACTGAAGGAGAACATCCCTGGATGAAATGGGTTATTTAAAGTGGTACTTCATGTTCTCTGCATGCTCCAGTTAATTCATTTATTTCTTTGTATTCTATTTTGAGGTTATTTTTGTACATTTCTAGAAAATTTCTTTACATTTTTGAAGTAGAGATACTAACATTTAACATATAGCCTATGCATGCAAGATCTTTTTGAAATCGTATTTTACAAGATACAATGAGAGAATTTAGTAAAGAGTTTGAGTTTGCTTCTTGGTTAGCATTGCACACTTTCAAAGTGTGATGTTCATTAAAACTGCAGAAAGTATATGTCTTTAATAGTGATACTAACAGAGAAAAGTGGTCGGTTTACTATTTGATAAGCTGCTCTGCAACTGTCTCTGGAATTGTACTAAGCACAAGATTCCCAATCGTAAACCAGAACAAAGGGCACTCACGGCATCGGTTGTGCTTATCTTTAAAAAAATCATAAAAAGGATTGTTCTTCATCTTGCCTACGCGTAAGAACAGATGAGGCAGAATCTATGGTTGGACTCGAATGGGATGAATCGACAAATCTCTCTAACTCTAAGCAAAGCTGAAGCTGAGCACAGGCATCTTTGAACTAGAAGGCATTTGGAGTTTTAATGGATATGTACTCGCACAACTCTTAATCTGACTTAATAGCCTGAGCAGTCACATCCAGAAATAAAATAGACAGATGTGGCTCCTCAAGCCAGACCCTCAGGCAGAGATGGCAGGAGGCTGGAATTTGTGATCGAGAAAAGAGAGGGACTTTCATAACCCAGAGCAAAGTTTGTGAAGAATTCATTACATGATTTTCCATTGGACCAACTTGCAGCTACTGCAGATGCCAAGTATAGCGGCAGCGTGTTAGCAGGCATCACACTCATCTCCACAGCGGCCTGCACATTATCAAGACGTATAATTTCCCTTAAAGGCTCCAATATTCACTAACCTTAAACTAATTGAGGCAATGAGAGATTGCTGTGTAAATGAAATGATGATCGGGTAAGATCCAGTCGAGGCTTCAGCTGCACGAAAGTAAAGTGCATCAGAAATCATACACTAGAATGGCCATCTAGAACAGTTAACATATGCGCACATGTGTTTAGCTGTGAATCTTAAGGCCCTAAGGATAAACAGATATACGGAGACTGGAAGGGAAGATGATCTTCTGGCACTCAAATTAAATCACTTTGACTTTCTACGTCCACCACTAATATGTTCACTTCAGAAATGTGCAGACTTTATTTGATCTCTCATGCAGTTTATTCCTTGCTTTATTTACTAAATACATGTGCTTGGGTAGTCCTTGAAGGACACAGTAACAGAACAGGAGAGTGATGAAAGGAGCCCCTCTCAAGGTCAAAGCCACTACCTCAGCATCTTGCCAATTCCCCTCAATCCCAACCTCTGTAGAGCAGCCATCTGCTGCATCCGTTTCACATGTCCTACTCTACGTTCTGTCCCTTTGCCCTCTGTGAGCCAAGCAGGTTTAAGATGTACAGTGATATCAGCCTGGATCAAACGGTTCTCCATCAAACCACTGAAAGACAGACGCAAAAATAAATAAATACAATTGAAATGTAGTTATCATGAGTAATTGAAAAAATAGTTATAATTCATACATTGCATATTAAGAACTAGGCACCAAGTTATGTTCAAAGTGAATGTGAATTAACAATACACACAATTGCTATTTAGTTCTGGAACTGATTTCATATCAACATTCTCATATTATTATGTTATCATTTATTACATATGAGAAAGAAAAGATTGGGATGTTTAACAGTAACAAAACAGCAATGCATTCAGAAAACACAACATCATAAACCAAAAGAATTTGAATGGAATGGAATTGCTTTCTTGTAATTTCATGTTATATAATGAATGGATACTACTAACCCTACGTAAAATGCCACAAACCACTAGGTTCACACTCCTGTCCTTTCTTTGTGGGTTTTGAAAACATTAGGTGAGTTGGGAACCCCTCATGATGACAGTGAAACTGATTGGGTTTTAAGGGAAAGGATTGAAGGCTGCAAATTTAGGTGTAACAAACGGTAGGGCACGTTTACATTAAGATCAAAGGTTATGTATAATTCTTAGTTTTAATGGCTGAGAATGCAATTTAATCTATCATACATGTATCTATTTATATGTATACTGTGTCTTCAGTAACTGACAGCAGTGTCAATGCAAGCTCATAATCAGTGAAGTAATCATAACTTGGTTCCCAACTACATCGTGTGATACAACATCAATGCTTTCAGAGCTTCATGCACTATTAAGAATATACTGCAGAAAAAGGTCTGTTCCAAAGTGCATATTCCCTGTTGATTCAAGTCAATATTTGTATAAGAGAGTTCAAATAAAGAACTATGTACCTTGTAGTGTGTTTTTTTTAATAATGGGAACAGACATAAACAGTAGCTACACCAATAAAAAAAGTGCTATTTTGCCAAATGCCAAGAAGCCTTGAATAACACAATAACTGCACTTTTAATAGTTAAAAAGATAAGAAAGACTGGAAATTACAACACAGTATACTATTTGCATTTGAATTAAAAGTTGCCTGAAATAAAATGAAATACTGTACATCATTTTAAAGTGGTCATTGTAGATAATCTGTTAGACATTCATGCAATATATATGTTCCCTTTATTTTTAAATCTGGATATTTATTAAGCTGGATGACAAAAAAAGTAAAGAAAATACTTGGTATATTTGTTTTTCCATGCAGTATATTGAGTTTACTACAAATTAGGTTTGTTACATGATACATAGATTTTATTATGGTGTAAATATGTTTTACCATGTTTAATTGGAGAGTTCTTCGATTATGAAGCACATTACGTGTATTACAGAGAGGTTTCACATTTTCACAACTTAACTGGCATAACCTTGAGAACATTGTAAAACTATGGTACAGTATACCTGGGGAGACTTATTTAATAATTTTATATGAAAGTATAAACATAAATGTACCCATTGATCTTGACTTCTTGAATGTTGTTTCAAGGAATGACCTTTAATTGCAAGAGGTCAGTAGCTGACAGACTTGTGATTTACATTAACCTTTCTAGAGAAAATTGACATTTCATATTCATAGTGACATTCAGTCAATTCTGACAGAATTAAGAGTGAAATAAGTATGGTAATAATCTTTTAAGGTGGTTAAAAGAACACAAATTATATTTATATATATAAACACACAGTGATTAATGATGTACCTTACTATATCTGTTGCAATGTAAAAGCAATAACACACATTTATTTATATGCCCTGGTGTAATCGTTTTTCACATCATTGCTCAAAACTTCACCATGAGGATAAGTACACAGCTTGTTTTAACTCCAGGGATTTTTTTCTTGTATTCTGAGAACACTGTGGCAATTATTCTTTGGATAGCTGTGTGTAAGACATCATTCCCCTAATCAGAATAAATGACCGGTGCAGCAAAAAGTGAGTGGTGTTAAGCCCCAATATTCCTTGGAGACTAAGGGCTTTCAGCTGCAAACAAATCCATTACTGCAAGGCAAATAGAATGCATCAGCACTTTTAGCCCATTTGAATGGTTTTGGCCCATGACCACAACTCTATAGGAATCCTCTATTTTCTATATGGTAGTTGATAGCTAAAGTGCTTAAGACGTCTCTCAGCTAATCTACAATAATGCAATGTGTTGATTAAACTCTGCCTCATGTGGCTACAGTTCCTGATAAAAAAATCTGTAACTAACACATTGTAATGAAAAATAAACAAATATTTATAAAATAGACAGATATATGCATATATAAATACTATATACTTTATATATTTATACAATGGAACCATTGAGAATAAGAATTAAGTATAATTTAAATTAAATATTTTCCAACTCCTCTAATGGTAATGTCTCAGTCATTATGTGTAGGAGTGTTTGTATTCTCAGCTGTTACTGAAGACATTTCTGCACAGTGTGTTATGTCGTCTCTCAGAGTTGTCTTTTCAGTAACTATTTCAGCATTCATGATAGCTTTAGAAGTAATCTGATAGCTATATCTGCTGTTTTAAACAGGCATTAATTAAGTCAGAATTTGAGTCTACACCCCCTTGAACTTTTTTCACATTTTGTTGTGACAGTGCCTCAGAGTTTTATGCATTTAAATGAGTTTTGCCACTTATCTACACACCATACTTCACACTGTTGAGGGGAAAAAAGTTTTTATTGTGAAAAATATTTATATATTAAAAATACAAAACTGAAATATCATAATTGGACCAGTCTCCACCCCCTGAGTGAATACTGGGAGGAATATTTGCACACCGATCTTTGATCATTCTTCTTTACAAAACTTCAAGCTCTGTCAAGTTCCTTGGGGAGCATTAATGCACAGGAAACTTAAAGTCATGCCACATATTTCCAATTTGATTTAGGTCAGGGCTTTGACTGGGCTACTGAAGGACATTATCTTTTTGTTACTGGCTGTGGCTGTGTACTTCATGTCATTGTCATGCAGAGGGCAGCAGATTTTTGTTAGGGATTTTTCTGTACGTTGCTCTATTCGTTTTCCCTTCTATCCTGACAGTTCCTGCCAGTCCCAAGCACAATGCATTAATGCACAACTATTTAGGCCATAATCTTCCATTTTAATCAGACCACCAAACGTATTGCCACATGGCTACATAATCTCCTGAGTGTTTCAGGTGGGCTTTCTTGAGTAATGGCTTCCACTTGTCATCCTACCATACAGGCCAGCTTTGTAGAGTGCTTGGGATAATGTTGTCCCATGCACACTTTGACCAGTCTTGGCCATAAAAGCCTATAGCTCTTACAAAGTTGCCATTGACCTATTGGTAGCCTCTCTTATCAGTCTCCTTATTGTTCAGTCATACAGTTTGGAGGTATGTCCTGATCTAGGAATGGTATTGGTGATGCCATACACATTCCACTTTGTAATAATCATCTTGACTGTGCTTCAAGGGATATTCAAGGCCTTTGTTATTTTTGTATATCTCCTGATCTGTGCCTTTCAACATCTTTGTCCCAGACTTCTTTTGAGAGCTCCTTGGTGCTTATGAGTGTTTGCTTTGAAATGTACCACCCAGCAGAGAAAACCTACAGGACCTGCTGAATTGATCCTGAAATCATGTGAATCACCCAACTGTAACACAGGTGAAGACCACTTAACTTGGTGTGTGCTTTTGAAGGTGATTGCTTACATATAAGATAATTTAAGATTGGAATTACAAGGGGGGTGGACACTTAGGAAACCAACTATTTCAGTTTTTAATTGTCTACAATTTTACTGCATTTTAAAAGGCTATACAAAAGGTGACCATTTTGAAATGCTAGGATTAGGATGCTAGGGGTGAGGATAGAGTCCACAATGTTAAAAAATGTATTGTGTAAACAAGACACCAACTAAATATTACAATAAAGGTACTTATATATCCTTCTGTATATAAACTGTATAATAAACTGTATATAGACTACTAAAAAATAAAGCTTGTTAGTTGAATCCTGAATGAGTTTTTATGTATCAAAGTAAATTGTATTTTTTCCTTCTCTAAATCTCACGAGAGTAAGCTTACAGAATCTTGTACTGAGACAGCTTTTTAAGCAGGTGCCAAAGTCTCAATAGAGAAAACTGAGAATTGTTAATAAACTATGGGATTTTATGCTTTTAAACTGCTTGCCTTTGTGACTGGAAAATAAATGAATAAAATGTATTTGCATACAAAACAAATTATTATTAAAACTGAATCTATTTCCTCATGGGAAAAATATTTTTTAATTGAAGAAAGGACTGAAAATAGATTTGTCTGGATGTACTAAAGCATTGTAATATCAATGATATTTATAAAGGTTTACTGTGGCATATCATATTAACACAGAACACAGAATAGAGAGTTGTGGTAACTTGATATATCAACCCCTAATATTGAAAACAAATATGATCAAAGGGGGTTCTACTGTAATTCAAGATATTATTTGAATTTGATAAGTAATATTATGTGAGAACAAAAGTTTCAATTCTTTCCCAGTGAAAATGTATCTTCGGACTTATCTGTATTATATTATATAATCGAAGTAACATCTACATAGAATGAAAAATACGTTACAACACAAAGGAACTGTAAATGGCTGACTTAAATTACCCATTGATTTTGTAATTTCTTTTGTGTATGGCACTGACATTTCCATCAATATTTTTCACAATATATGTCAAGCAAAAGAAAAATACATTGAACAATAACCCCTTATAAATCATTTGCTAGAAATGAGTAGATTTAAAACATATTCCGATTCATGAAGAGCTAAATTGTATTTATCCTAGAAAAAAGCCAGATATTTACTGCTAAAAACATATTAAATATAATTTTGTAGTTCAATGCACTATTTTCTATGCTATTGTAATATTATAGGATTTTACACATTTTATATATTTTTACGTAGGTCTTATTTGATTTGCCCAATGAATATGCAGAGGTATTTTTTCCGATTTTACAGACCATTGATTCAGCCTAGATATGTCGACCAGGCTGTATGACAAATGGGGGGTTGGCAGTGCTGCAGACCTGGGTCAAATACAACATTTCTGTGTTTCCAGTTCCTTCAAATACTTTTCCAAAATCATATTTTAAAAATTATATTTTGTATCACAATTACTATTCACAAATCTCCCTCATTGGTTAATAGATAAGAGATGCGTAGACGAGATGAGGAGTTAAATAAAGTGTCCAATTCAGACTTTTGGTACAGATGGAATATTTTTCTCCCATTCTCCTTGTTGAGACTTTGTTAGGAATCTCACATTGTGTCTTTAATCTTCTTATGTTGTGTTAATGTTGTACTACATTTATGTTGTTGTGATGTGCAGATAAGGTTATATTTTCAAATACAAAACATTAATACAAATACAAACGATTGAAAATTGAGAATATCAAATACTAGTGAACATACATAATTGAAGTATTTGCAAATACATATAAATACTTTAAAAAAGGTATATGTAAAGGTAATTGACCCAGGTCTGCAAGTGACAAGACAGGCAGAGGGGCATAAGGCAACCCTGATTGGGCCCCACCTTGGCTATGCTAGAGGTTTGGAGTTACAAAGTTTGTAGATTGCAGTCCTTACGTTTTTTCTAGTCTGCAAGTATATATATATATATATATATATACACCGATCAACCATAACATTATGACCACTGACAGGTGAAGTGAATAACACTGATAATCTCGTTATCATGGCACCTGTCAGTGGGTGGGAAATATTATGCAGCAAGTGAACATTTTGTCCTCAAAGTTGATGTGTTAGAAGCAGGAAAAATGGGCACGCCACGTGGGGAGCGAAGGCTGGCCCGTGTGGTCCGATCCAACAGACGAGTTACTATAGCTCAAATTGCTGAAAAAGTTAATACTGGTTCTGATAGAAAGGTGTCAGAACACACAGTGCATCGCAGTTTGTTGCGTTTGGGGCTGCGTAGCCGCAGACCAGTCAGGGTGCCCATGCTGACCCCTGCCCACTGCCGAAAGCGCCTACAATGGGCATGTGAGCATCAGAACTGGACCACGGAGCAATGGAAGAAGGTGGCCTGGTCTGATGAATCATGAGTTCAAGGTGTTGACTTGGCCTCCAAATAACCTTGCTGCAGAGATTGTATCTGTTGAGCCACCTGTTGGTATCATCTGCAAATTTAACAAGTTTGCTAACTATCCCAGTGTCCAGATCATGAATATAGATTAGAAAAATGTATATCATATCTAATCTACTCTTACACTAGTTGTAGTTGTAGTAGTTGAACAAGTTGAGGGTCTTTTCCTGGAAATAGTGCTTCAAATATTATTAAAAATACAACAAAGGTGGTGAATCATGATGTAAATGTTGTGAGCTAAGACACAAGCAAGTACAACAAATGTAAAGCTGCACTGAGGCGCATTTGAGATTAGGGGTGAACTTCATTATTGCTGTTGAGGTAGATTTGCTTAACAACTGCTAATAAATTATGCAGATTAATGCTACGTGGTTTTGGGCCATTGATATTCCCATAGAACTGCAAATTATGATGGAATTGTAATGATTTTTTAATGTGCAGAGAACAGAATTTTAGGGCTAGTTTCCAAAGAACTATTTATTTCCATAGATGCTACTGAATCATAGGAATGAAGGGCAGAATCTGCATTCAGACAGAGGTTGTTTGGAGATGCGCTGTACTTAATGAATGAGTCCAGGCAGAAATTCATCTAAACTCCTGAGGTAAGCATAGTAAAGAATTTCAGGGATCGAATATGCTATGGGAAAGAGAAGAGGTATCAAGATACAAAACAACACGTGTAAGGAATGGGACACATACAGTGCCTTGCAAATGTATTAACCGCCCCCCCCAAAAAAAAAAGTTTCCACATTTTGTTTGCAATCTATTTAGAGTCTACACAATCTACTCCAAACTGAAAAAGGTAAAAAATGCTGATATTATGTAAATTAACCAAGAAGCAGGACAATAACTCAAAGTACAAGGCCAAAGCCACGCTGGAATATTTTAAAAAGAAGAATTAATGTCCTTGAGTGGTCCAGTCAAAGTCCAAACTTTAATCCAATACACAATTTATGGCAAGACTTGAAGATTGCAGTCAATCAACCATCCCCAACGAACTTGTCAGAACTGGAGCAATTCTGAAAGGAAGAATCTGCAAAAATTACACCATGCCAATGTGCAAAACTATCCAAAAAGACTCATGTACTGACTTAGAGGGCTGAATATTTATGTAATCAGTACATTTAAAATTGTATATTTTCTTTGCAGGTATTGGTGACATTCTACTTCCTTAACATACAATAGGGTTCAGTTTGATCATTAGAGTTTTTAATTCAAAGGTTCATTTAAAAAATGTATACATTACTGTAATTAATCAAAATTTGACATTTTGGGTAGGGGTGAAAACATTTCCAATGCACTGTATGCATGCAAGATATACACTCACCTAAAGGATTATTAGGAACACCATACTAATACTGTGTTTGACCCCCTTTCGCCTTCAGAACTGCCTTAATTCTACGTGGCATTGATTCAACAAGGTGCTGAAAGCATTCTTTAGAAATGTTGGCCCATATTGATAGGATAGCATCTTGCAGTTGATGGAGATTTGTGGGATGCACATCCAGGGCACGAAGCTCCCGTTCCACCACATCCCAAAGATGCTCTATTGGGTTGAGATCTGGTGACTGTGGGGGCCAGTTTAGTACAGTGAACTCATTGTCATGTTCAAGAAACCAATTTGAAATGATTCGACCGTTGTGACATGGTGCATTATCCTGCTGGAAGTAGCCATCAGAGGATGGGTACATGGTGGTCATAAAGGGATGGACATGGTCAGAAACAATGCTCAGGTAGGCCGTGGCATTTAAACGATGCCCAATTGGCACTAAGTGGCCTAAAGTGTGCCAAGAAAACATCCCCCACACCATTACACCACCACCACCAGCCTGCACAGTGGTAACAAGGCATGATGGATCCATGTTCTCATTCTGTTTACGCCAAATTCTGACTCTACCATCTGAATGTCTCAACAGAAATCGAGACTCATCAGACCAGGCAACATTTTTCCAGTCTTCAACTGTCCAATTTTGGTGAGCTTGTGCAAATTGTAGCCTCTTTTTCCTATTTGGAGTGGAGGTACCCGGTGGGGTCTTCTGCTGTTGTAGCCCATCCGCCTCAAGGTTGTACGTGTTGTGGCTTCACAAATGCTTTGCTGCATACCTCGGTTGTAACGAGTGGTTATTTCAGTCAAAGTTGCTCTTCTATCAGCTTGAATCAGTCGGCCCATTCTCCTCTGACCTCTAGCATCAACAAGGCATTTTCGCCCACAGGACTGCCACATACTGGATGTTTTTCCCTTTTCACACCATTCTTTGTAAACCCTAGAAATGGTTGTGCGTGAAAATCCCAGTAACTGAGCAGATTGTGAAATACTCAGACCGGCCCGTCTGGCACCAACAACCATGCCACGCTCAAAATTGCTTAAATCACCTTTCTTTCCCATTCAGACATTCAGTTTCGAGTTCAGGAGATTGTCTTGACCAGGACCACACCCCTAAATGCATTGAAGCAACTGCCATGTGATTGGTTGGTTAGATAATTGCATTAATGAGAAATTGAACAGGTGTTCCTAATAATCCTTTAGGTGAGTGTAATTACCAAATTATATTTGAAAGAACCAAGACAGGCTAGGCTTGAATATCTTTGTACTCTTCATATCACAAAGTCTGCATTCAACCAGAAGATGGTTAACTGTTTTTTTGGACCACAGAAATTTTAAGTTCTGGGAGAAATTTGCTGTACAGCTTCCAAACAAACATATACATAGGTAAGGAGGCACTGAGAATACATATTCAATTAGACACACATAATGAGTATTTTTTGTTACCCGATTTTCTTTTTGTAAGGATAGGGACAGTCATGTAATGCAGTTTGTTTACAATTATACTTTGACATTAGGTTTGGTATTTAGATTGCAGTCAGTGTATCTTTTGTCAGTAATGATTTGTGCAACTCAAACCTTTACTTATTATTAATACACATATACAGACATTTTAACCTGGATGTAGGGCATGCATTTCAGTCCAGAGATTATCCTGATCACATGGTATGCCTGAAAGGTCAAATCCACTGTGATTCCAGGTGAAAAACTTTACCTTGAATATTGAGAGGGGAATGTTGTATGAGGTATTAGATATGGATATGTTACAATTGATGAGTATGGTGAGTACGCTTCAGTGAATCTTCCTTTCAGGCATACACCATCTATCCAGCACCCACTGTATATTTCCTTTAAATATAAAAAAAAAAAAAATTGGAAATAACATGAAGTTTGCAGTCCATTGGTTGACCTATTCATTATATCAGGACATCCACTTAAAATTGCACAGCCATTTCATTATAGAAGTGATAAACTGAGAGGGGTTTTCAATTCTGATGTGAAATAAAACCAGATTATGCATACTTGCCCAATTCAATGCAAGTCTTTGTCACAGTTTTCAGTAATCATCAGGTTAGTGAATCTTGTAATGCAAATCAAAATAATAATTAAGAAAACTATTTTGCTCATTTAATGCATGGAAAGGTTAGTGTACTACTCATTTTCTGTGTGCAGAGAGCTCTTTTACGAAGTTTGATCAGTCAAGGAAAGCATGTATCTACTTATCAATCCATCTTTGCTTCAGGTGTTTGTTGTTGTTGTTGTTATTGTTTTTACAGTCATAAATAGTTTAAACCCAGATTTTGAGGAACCCATTGTAATCTAAAAAACTCCACGCTTTGACTTTCCTGCACCGTGGTAGCGTGTTTCATATTCATGGAAATATCCGAATTTTTATCCGATTTTCATTACTGGAAATAACCATCAGCCTAGAAATATGTAATACGCTTCTGTATTTTACTCACTTCAGACCATAATACTTTCTTCTGAATATTGGTTTCTTTTATCTATAATATTTTTATGAGCAACTCTTTGGTGGTATCCTAGTTTATTTGGAGTGATTTTCCCATCATAGTGAGTGATATACATTCCATCTGCTAGATATTTGTTAGACTTTTTTTTTTTATTCCACATTTGATTCAAGTACAGAGTTTATGCCATTTTCATTTTATTAATTTTTTACTTTGCAATAACCTCTAAAATTACTGGGCTATCTGACTGTTTGGGTGATTTTCTGATTATATATGTTAGATTGATTTCCCTCAGTACATAGCGAATTATTAGTTACTTGTCCTGTAGTAAACTTGTAAATACCCAGTGAAATCTTTGAGTTCAGCATATATATAATAAATATCAGATAAAATGTATACAATTTAAAACAAAATAACCAAATATTTACACATCCATGTTGTTCATATCTCTGAAAGACAACTTATAGGCAGTTGGTCAAAAATGGTACTCAATAATCTCAATATTTTGCTCAACATGCACCAATATAATATTGTTAAGGATGATTTAACTTGCAGCATGTGAATTAATTGTTAATTATTACTCCTGATTACCTCTGATAAAAGAGCGTCTATATCAGAAAATTAGCAATTTGCAAGGAGGATGCAGAATTATTTCAGACCAAATGTGTCTCATGGAGAAAGTTGCCTTTTGGGGGGAGGAAGAGGTGGTTCCAGTAGCTCAGAGGATACATTGTAGTCTAATTTCAGGGGATTAGCTATCTTCACTGGTGGAAGCGAGGGCTTTTGGTATTACCAGGAGAAATAAAGGAGGGAGTTTAAAGAGAGAGAACAGAATGTTCCTCTTCTTTCAACATCTGAAAGTACCGGGCTGGTGTTACAAAGCATGGTGCAGCTGTGCTTTCCTTGAAATAAAGTAGCTGGTGTTTCAGGTGACAGAAAATAACAGAGAAGTGGTGACAGCTGTTTGCTGATGAACTCCTTGGGTTGAAGTATCTCCTGTGGCAGTGCTGAATAATTTCTTCACAAATAACTGGTTCTTATAAATATCACACCAGAGTTTAAAGACCTAATTGCCTGGGATTAAAGACAAATAACCCTCCTACAGAAAAGTGAAACGCAGTGGCATCCTCATCATTGCTTGTTAGGTTAACACCAAAATACCCATCCATTGTAGTGGGATCAGCAGTCCAGCACACGAAACGGATAACTTCATCTCCCCTGCTCCAAATGCCCAATTACCATCTCGCTTACTTGGATTGTTTTTGACATTCTTCCTCCCTCTTTCTCATATATTTTAACTTGCAAATGTTTCCAGTCCTCTGCCGTTTTGCATTCCTAATGAGATTGTTGTACAGTCTCTTGCTAGCAATAGTATCATTAATGATTCTGCTTCTTTATGCTTGTCAAATGACTGCTGTACACACAAACCCATTCCTTTTCTTCTTCAAGCAGCTGCTGGTTCCTGTTTTGCAGATTTTGTTACCCAGAGGTGCCGGCATCCAAACCCATAACAAGGCACAATTGTAAAGTAATTACTTATATTTTTCTCTCTGTAAACTGAAATCGAAAATCTACATTTTATGGCAAATCAGCCACTACATACTGCACATTTATAGCAGTGCTTTGACATTGCAATAATTAGTCTGCATACTCAAACAGATTGCTTGTGTATTCCCTTCCTATTGGCCTTTTATTGATTATATGTTTTAATACTAATGTTTCCTTCCTTTATACATGCATGTGTAAATGTACTTAGTTCACCATACTGACAGATGTAAACTCCTTTACCACAGGCAGTTATATCAAAATTAAAACTATTAATAAACATTAGTGTACAAGTTTAACTTATTCCAACCTAAATTACTCTTAACACCTTTTGAATAGGGCAAGCTTTAAAATATTGGAATAATTAATATAACACCTTAATGGGTAATGTTCCAATTGTGATCTGATATGATATATGAGTGCCAACACTACCTTAGTGTTATTCTTTTGACTTGAGTGCTTTTATCATTCTTATGATACTTACTTACTAGACTGGGATTCCAAGCATACACCGTAACCCAGATACCTCTGCTGCAAATGGACAAATGTAAATAACCACATTACACCCTGGCACTCAATTTAAGAATTAGTGTTTTATTACCTTGGTCTCGAGGAGATTTTATGATTGTATTATTTACACACAAGGATTTAAAAACAGATTTTGACATTTCTGTACAAAACATTTATAGTAAAACACTGTTTTAAAAATATAAGCTACCACCTTATTTAGCATATTGGAGACAGAAGAATGTTTCCTAACCTGCTCTAAAGGGAATTCATTTTCATTATTCATGAAAGGGTTTAATCACACATGAAATTCAACAAAATTGAGTCAGAAACTATGAAAATGAGTATTACAGAAGACTCATTAAAGTATATTGAGCAGCAATATATATATATATATATATATATATATATATATATATATATATACACACACTCACCTAAAGGATTATTAGGAACACCTGTTCAATTTCTCATTAATGCAATTATCTAATCAACCAATCACATGGCAGTTGCTTCAATGCATTTAGGGGTGTGGTCCTGGTCAAGACAATCTCCTGAACTCCAAACTGAATGTCTGAATGGGAAAGAAAGGTGATTTAAGCAATTTTGAGCGTGGCATGGTTGTTGGTGCCAGACGGGCCGGTCTGAGTATTTCACAATCTGCTCAGTTACTGGGATTTTCACGCACAACCATTTCTAGGGTTTACAAAGAATGGTGTGAAAAGGGAAAAACATCCAGTATGCGGCAGTCCTGTGGGCGAAAATGCCTTGTTGATGCTAGAGGTCAGAGGAGAATGGGCCGACTGATTCAAGCTGATAGAAGAGCAACTTTGACTGAAATAACCACTCATTACAACCGAGGTATGCAGCAAAGCATTTGTGAAGCCACAACACGTACAACCTTGAGGCGGATGGGCTACAACAGCAGAAGACCCCACCGGGTACCACTCATCTCCACTCCAAATAGGAAAAAGAGGCTACAATTTGCACAAGCTCACCAAAATTGGACAGTTGAAGACTGGAAAAATGTTGCCTGGTCTGATGAGTCTCGATTTCTGTTGAGACATTCAGATGGTAGAGTCAGAATTTGGCGTAAACAGAATGAGAACATGGATCCATCATGCCTTGTTACCACTGTGCAGGCTGGTGGTGGTGGTGTAATGGTGTGGGGGATGTTTTCTTGGCACACTTTAGGCCCCTTAGTGCCAATTGGGCATCGTTTAAATGCCACGGCCTACCTGAGCATTGTTTCTGACCATGTCCATCCCTTTATGACCACCATGTACCCATCCTCTGATGGCTACTTCCAGCAGGATAATGCACCATGTCACAAAGGTCGAATCATTTCAAATTGGTTTCTTGAACATGACAATGAGTTCACTGTACTAAACTGGCCCCCACAGTCACCAGATCTCAACCCAATAGAGCATCTTTGGGATGTGGTGGAACGGGAGCTTCGTGCCCTGGATGTGCATCCCACAAATGTCCATCAACTGCAAGATGCTATCCTATCAATATGGGCCAACATTTCTAAAGAATGCTTTCAGCACCTTGTTGAATCAATGCCACGTAGAATTAAGGCAGTTCTGAAGGCGAAAGGGGGTCAAACACAGTATTAGTATGGTGTTCCTAATAATCCTTTAGGTGAGTGTATATATATATGTGTGATTTTGAAAATCATGAGTTGCTCCATGAATTTAGTTTCAGATTATTTATATCCTCAAAGCTGAGGTCTAAACAGACATATTTTTTCCTTCATTTACCTTTTCCTTAACCATGACATCCTACTCAGAATAAGATATATTTTTCAATGGAGACCTGGGGAGTGAGGCAGAAAACCTTAAGATAAGAAACACTGTAAGTATGCCACATTACTGATACATGTTTTTTACATTTGGGAATGTAACCAGGGTGACAGTGCTATCCTTTCCATTGCTATGTAAATAATGTAAATAAGCAAGGAAACAGAGTGGGGGGTACCAGCTTGACACTTATGAGGGCTGAAAGGGAGCAATTGCTCATTAAGGTGCAAGCCAAACCCTTTGAAAAAAGGTGGAAAGAGTAAGTAAAAGTAGTAGACAATCCGCTCGCCAGCATCTCCCACCATATGCTGTTTCTTTTTTATCCTTACTTTATTACTTGTCTGCAACTATTCATTGTCCTGTGGTAATGAAACTAAACAATCTGACTTATTTGTGATGGTACTTCAAATATATGTATCTGTATCTAAACAATGTAGACCATCCTAGTTACACATGAAACATACATATCGATTACTGTTATTTTTTCAAGTAGCATTTCATTACAAAATATAACTTAGGACAACAAGAGTATAATGGGATGTTTTTAAACTGTACAAAAACAAACAGCAGGCCTACCACAGCAATACAAAAAAATTATCCATATATTTTAATGTTATTATACTACTTTCATAACAATTCACAGGGATGACAGTTCCCAATCAATCAATCTTCACATGTACATGATAGATTGTATATCAAAAAGAAACGTCTAATTACACCTTTCATGTTCTGGTTACATTCATTCTAGTCAAATAGAAATTGTGGTCTAATAAAATATATAGGGATCATTTCATTGCTTATATACATTTTCTCCTTCTTAAGGTATCTTCATGTGTTGGAAGCAATATGTCCAAGCATTTGTATATAAACATAGGTCAACACTATGTTTTATTTTTCGGAAAATAACACAGACTACTCCAAGCACTACCTCGGTCTCTTAATGACAAGTTCTGTAACAAGAGCCTGTTCACAATAGGGATCAGCTAACTGTTAAAGCTCTCACAGGCATTTTCTCCATCAGATTATATCATTCTTATTCCTTTCATTTCTATTCAAATGCCATCTTGATAGTTTCAGACAGTGTCAAGTGCAATCACTGTTATTGCAGTTACCAAGATAATCAATTGAAATCATAATGAAGGGAACAGAAGGAAATCAATAGACTCTGAAATTACGAATAAAGAGAAGCTATCGTTTAAGAGCATTTGGCTCAAATCTTCCATATTAATGGAGTCAGAAATGGCTGTGTCACTAAAAGGCACGGCAGTGGGTAATTCACTTGAGTGCATTAGAACACCTAAAAGCTATTGGAACAATTAGGGCCACCTACCAAGAAACTGCCCACCTCACCAGAAGTACCACTGAGTTGTTTACTACAACAGCATGTTGTATTTTAGTGTTTTTTGTAGTTTTTTTTTTTAATCTGTAGATGGGATTTTGCCACAATAGGATAAGGAGAATGAGCAGCATGTCCCTTTTTCTTGATTACAGCTAATATGACATTATGGTTGAAATGTGCTTGCTGCAGCTGCTCAGTTTGCCTTGCAAAACAAAAAGAGGAACACAGAAATTCTAGATTGTGTGTGTGTGTGTGTTTTTTTTAATCTACATACAGGCAAGATTAGCCTAATTGAAGTGTCAGCTTCAGAAAATTGCGGATGAAGTTGTACTAATGAGGGGGCAGCAAAAATGTAAATCTGTATTCTCATTACAAGGTTATCAGTCTTAGTGGCTTTTCTGCAGTGAAAAGGCCAATATGCCCTGGTTCTCCCATGGGGATAACCATTTTGCACCATTCTAATAACCCACATAAAGGGCAGTTTAATCTGCAACTCAGGAAAAGCAATGATGTGAATGTATTATAATTAATGTACATATTCTTTAACCTCAGTGCAGAAAAAAAAAGATACTGTATGCATGTTTCAGTCACATTTGTTATATCATTATCTTAAGAGGTCTGACCATTTGTGATATGTAAGGTTAGATTCCTTGCTTGACAAATGCAAAAGATGTTGCTGGAGTAGAAACAAATATTTTAGACCTGCTTATTTGTACTGTTAAATGTTCATTAGTGACATATACACTCACCTAAAGGATTATTAGGAACACCATACTAATACTGTGTTTGACCCCCTTTCGCCTTCAGAACTGCCTTAATTCTACGTGACATTGATTCAACAAGGTGCTGAAAGCATTCTTTAGAAATGTTGGCCCATATTAATAGGATAGCATCTTGCAGTTGATGGACATTTGTGGGATGCACATCCAGGGCACGAAGCTCCCGTTCCACCACATCCCAAAGATGCTCTATTGGGTTGAGATCTGGTGACTGTGGGGGCCAGTTTAGTACAGTGAACTCATTGTCATGTTCAAGAAACCAATTTGAAATGATTCGACCTTTGTGACATGGTGCATTATCCTGCTGGAAGTAGCCATCAGAGGATGGGTACATGGTGGTCATAAAGGGATGGACATGGTCAGAAACAATGCTCAGGTAGGCCGTGGCATTTAAACGATGCCCAATTGGCACTAAGGGGCCTAAAGTGTGCCAAGAAAACATCCCCCACACCATTACACCACCACCACCAGCCTGCACAGTGGTAACAAGGCATGATGGATCCATGTTCTCATTCTGTTTACGCCAAATTCTGACTCTACCATCTGAATGTCTCAACAGAAATCGAGACTCATCAGACCAGGCAACATTTTTCCAGTCTTCAACTGTCCAATTTTGGTGAGCTTGTGCAAATTGTAGCCTCTTTTTCCTATTTGTAGTGGAGATGAGTGGTACCCGGTGGGGTCTTCTGCTGTTGTAGCCCATCCGCCTCAAGGTTGTACGTGTTGTGGCTTCACAAATGCTTTGCTGCATACCTCGGTTGTAACGAGTGGTTATTTCAGTCAAAGTTGCTCTTCTATCAGCTTGAATCAGTCGGCCCATTCTCCTCTGACCTCTAGCATCAACAAGGCATTTTCGCCCACAGGACTGCCGCATACTGGATGTTTTTCCCTTTTCACACCATTCTTTGTAAACCCTAGAAATGGTTGTGCATGAAAATCCCAGTAACTGAGCAGATTGTGAAATACTCAGACCGGCACATCTGGCACCAACAACCATGCCACGCTCAAAATTGCTTAAATCACCTTTCTTTCCCATTCAGACATTCAGTTTGGAGTTCAGGAGATTGTCTTGACCAGGACCACACCCCTAAATGCATTGAAGCAACTGCCATGTGATTGGTTGTTTAGATAATTGCATTAATGAGAAATTGAACAGGTGTTCCTAATAATCCTTTAGGTGAGTGTAGGTGCCATGTTACTATGTTGTCCTGATTGTTTCTATGTTTATGAGTTTATGTTGAAAACTGTCAAGAATTATTTTTGTTAAATGAAGAAACAAATAACAAATTCAATTCAATTCATACTCATATTCTGCCTGCTAGGGATGGGACGATGAACAATTTCCACAGATGGATAACCTTAAGCACAAACCTTAATATCGCTGTATAAATCAAACAACTTAATTTTCTATAGGTCTACTACATTTTAGAAAATAAAATATGCTCAATTTGTTTAATATACGATGGAGCTTATTATTATTTTATAGCTTTAAAGGCAGGGAGTGATACAAGTCGAAAGTAGGCAGCCCTCATTATAATTAGCATTTACCCTTTGCTCAAAAGAATGATGTGCTGCATGCCTTTTTTAAACATCAGATTAATTGAAATGCCATCTATCTGTGCAAGGCAAGAGTTTTAGTTTTGCTAACATGACATTACAATTATTATTATTATTATTTTTTTAATGTAATGCATTTGTGCTATGAAGAAATCCATGCATAGCAGATTGAGCAAATATTTGAATTATCACTGCTTTGATTAGTAATCACAGACATTACTAATGGCAAACTACATTGCACTCTTTCCAACACAAAATTGCAATGATAACAATTAGCAGGAAGGTGTGTTGGAGGGAGTTGTTTCCAGAAGTGAGATATGAGTACAATGTATGCATGTCCAGCATCAACAGTGAGCTTCCAAAAGAAGGGAGACTATTCGGTGAGTATTACACTATATAGGATTATATAAATATGATCTCAATCCAGTTATATTTCTAAAGCAATGCAGGACCAGTAGGGCTCATGTTTCAGAATGGGCATATACCATCTATACCTTAATTATGATAATCGCAGTGCAGCACAAAAGGTACTGTATTTCTACCGTAATGTATCTAAACCATGAAATGGGTATACTGCCCATCACTAGTGCCTACAAATGACCTGTGTTGCTTCCACTTGACTTGTTATTAGCACCCAAAGCCTGAAAGCATTTAATAGCTTTTGCTTTTGTCACTGGTGACAATGACACCCTTGACTATGCCACCCCCTTTCTATTAATGAGGAGGGGAACCTCCCACATGCTGTAGCTCCCCACTTCTTGGGTCCAGGTCTCGGACAACCACCAAAGACGAGGACAAGCAGGTAAGTGAATACTACATTATTTTCTATACACAAGGCAAGAAGTTTGTGGAATTGATAGCGAAGTATAATTTCTAATAATTAAAATCACCTTTAAATTGGTTGATAAAAGAAAGGCTAAGAACCCTACTATAACCAAACTTAGGAAAAACTATTCTATTTAAAATATTCACTGAAATCCCTTGTTCTCCGCATGGAGAATCAGCAGCATACAAGACATTAGACACAGAAATATGGACAGGAAAGTTGAGTACAGTTCGTATCAATCTCTATGCTCAAATGAATCCTTCTGTGATCATTCTCCATTCTCCAGCCTCCCTTTATCTTCAGTGGTTGGCCCACACTGTCATGGTCTTTTCCAGGCACAATCCAGCTCTGATTCTACCCCAGATGGGAACTCTGCACTGCCTGGAACACAGGAGTCAATTCCTGATATATCTTCCTTTTATAACACAGTGTGGTTTACTTGTGTCTCTTTTCTTTCTCAGGATATAGAAGTCATGGGGACCGCAGCCCCGAAAGAGAAACACACCATAATACAGCATATCAATAATCTTATTATTAAAATACTTTCCACAACACAATGTCTTTCTTTCACTTTGCAACAATGTTGAAGCAATACTTAGGTTTGATAGGTAGCTGCCATTCACAAAGCGACTCTCGTCTTTGCTTTGGCTGTCATTCTGTGATGATCTGCTGTGCTG
Organism: Amia ocellicauda; assembly: GCF_036373705.1. NCBI lineage: Eukaryota > Metazoa > Chordata > Actinopteri > Amiiformes > Amiidae > Amia > Amia ocellicauda. The sequence goes on along the minus strand of NC_089862.1, from coordinate 26,026,973 downwards.
TCTTTCCTTGCTGACAATGGTAAGAGATATGTTTAATTCCAAAACACTTTGTGAAAGGTTTTGCAAGAATCATCTACATTTCTTCTCCAGCTTCTTTTAGGATATCTGGAATCACATCTGGTATTTCTCTTCTTTACAACTGTCATTACATGTATATTATATTATGTAATTATATTCTATATTATTATATTATATATTATATTAAATTCTGTATGAAGTTTATCCCAGTTTGAAGAACTTCTAACAAACTAAAAAAAAAAAACATTGTGAAAATAGCTTTATGAAAAGACAGAAAGACTCAGAGTGACCTTAAGATTAAGTCCCCTGTTTGAAACCTGGCTATTTCAGCACTAAATATACCCTTTGAAACAAAAGCACTGAGCTCTCTCTATCATTGCACTATAGCAAATTTATATTTTTCTCAGGTAGGGATCTTCTCCTGCTGTCCTCTCAGCACGACAGCTTTTTCACAAGGAAAGCATGAATAAAAGCAGGTATATATTTATAGAGCTTTCAGACAAAAAGGCAAATGCACCTGTGCTAATTGTTGTGATAAACCACAGTCTTTTTTCCTTGTCATATCCTTGTCTATTAGCTTTGAATATCAAACAATACTAAGTGCAATTTGTCAGAAATATATACAGTTCATTGTTACTTTCTGTATAATATGTCATATATAAGTATCATAAAAATGTAGTTGCTGTTTTTCTTGAAAGCCTGGATATTTATTTGGCAGTGGGGTTCTTCTCCGCCCCAGATATGGGAGTGTATCTCTGAAAAGTAATGGCAATTTCACATAGAGCCACGGAGAGAGCACCTTTGCAAAGGTGGTGAAGGGGAAGAGGTGGTACAGAACCATTACTCCCCTCCCAAAGAATGGTAGGCTTCCATGATGAAATGTTTAATTTGCAAATGTTGCCGTGTTTAAATTCATTTTACCCAGGATATATCAAAGGGTTTCTGTTACAGAAAAGTAATATACAAGTGCCAAACTCAAAACTTAGAAAACAAAACAAGAAACAAACGTACATAATACCTTAAAGGAGCATGTACCCAGAAGTACAGAGGTAATACTGAGAAATTACAGCAAGTTCTTTCTACCTTGTCTATTCAGTAGGCTGCATGTGAAATTCATAATATTTGGTACAGTGTTTCTATGGCTGATTTCAGGCTGTTTTCCAATACTGCCTCAGATGCAAAAACTTTACTACTTGACTTTATTTGACGTTTATTTCTCAATCCTAAATTTCTACAATACTCCATATGTTTATTCTGTTTGTCTGTGCTAGTCCATAACAAGTTTATGCCCAATCCAATCAGTGCAACTGCATAATTAAGGAAATATCAAGCACGAAAGCCAGCCCACCACTCCACAGACATACACGCATGCAGCAAAACCTCTTGATACATTATAATGTGGCCAATTTTAACAGTTCATTAAAACTTTTCCTACAGTACCTAGCAATATATCTCAAGCTTTCAGATTAAACATTAATGATCCAATGTGTAAAACTCAACGTATATATCTACATGATATATTGCTGGGACGTAAGCTCTTTCAAGTGAGGGAACAAAAAAGATCATGTGAGTAGTAAATTAAGTAGCAACAATATTAATGTGACAAGGAAGTTAAAATACACAATTTAATTGCTAAATTATGCATATAGATAATGATACCTTTTTGTTGTAAATGGCCTTTCAGAGAACTCTTATGTTTCATATTAATAGGGTACTAAATGCCATTTAATACTCATTAACCATATTCCTAAGAACTTTATTTTTGAAAGATTAATTTAAGCTCCATGTTTTTCTCAATACAGCATTCGCTAATTGCTGCACTTTGACTTTCTTTATTTTCTCTTCGAGTGAACAAATAAATAGAGGATGTGCTTAGATAATATAACTTTTTCAACTTCTTTTCAACCACCATGGGATTAAAATTAATTCACTGAAATGAAAAAGGTAAAACTGCTTCTCTGTTTTCCATTTTCAATATTAGGTATTCAATAATAGGTATTAAAAAGTTTATTTTTAGAATGAATAAGATGGTTTAAATATGACTAACTATTTTAGATTGCAATGTCATAATAAAGTTAAGGTCACAGTGCTGTTGTAAGCCTCTAAACTTGACCCTTCCCCAAAGAGCACAGTTTGCGAATATTCAGTATAGCACTAAAAGTTATGGTGTTGTAAGAGTAAAGGAAACAACATGGCAACAATAGCTATGTTTATATGGAGCCTAATAATGTTAATAATCTGACAAATAGCTAAATTGGAATACAATACCCTCATATAAACACCTGAATCACAACTAATCAGATTGAGCTCATTCCGAATGAAATGGGTGGCGTAGACCTTTGACAATCCATTCAATAAAAGAATATTAGCATCTAATAGCCATGTAAGATTTAATCTGACTACTTTCTCTGGAAACTACATTATGTTAAAAAGTTTGAAACGTATCGAAATATCGATGGGCGAAAGGCTTCAAGCTAATAATTTGAATCAAATTGGCATTGCGGTACACTAATTCTAGTTCTCTAGGAGAATATTTTGTTGAGTATAACTACACCAATACAAGGGGAATTAGCCATCAACAAGACTTATCATGCACAGGATGGAAGGGATGGGACAAAGCTCTTGTCCTTGGATTCACATGCTGTCAAAACTATCCGTGACAATCCGTCTATCACACCAGAGAAGAATCCCAGTGCCAAATAAATATCCAGGCTTTCAAGACTTGATGCAGAAGGAGACGACAACACCTCTTGTAACACCGCTCGCTTTTGTATGGAGTAACTCATTTCCCCCACCTGCTTTCCACCCACCCTCTCCCGATACCATTTGGCCAGTTGTGTATTGCCCTCTGGGAACAGGCCCCTTCATTCTTGAAGGATGATTAATCCACTGTATTAACGTTATTACTTATGTATAAATTATACATATGTTTAAGATGAATAATTTTGCCCACACACTTAACAATAAAAATAATATGTATTAAGCAGATAGGACACATGGGTTTACCAATATAGGGAAGGAAATTTGCTTAGGAATGTGTTGTACCAATTGGAGGTTTGTTTGTTTTTTCTTTTATTAATATATTTCAAACCATTACTGTCTAGTCTTGTATTGGGTAACGAACTGACTGAGTAATTATAAAAACAAAATATCTGTATGCATAAGCCTTATAAGCACTAACATCTGGTAGTAGATAGGCTTACACTCTGCTCATGGAAACAATGAGAAACCAAATACATTTAAAGACAAAACTGAAATCAATCTATTAAAGTTGAACTTAATGTCAGACCCAAACAAGATGAAAAACATACAATTTAAAGTGCTGAATTTAAGCCACCTGATATGTGATTCTGGGTTTGGTATGCTAAGCATTTCAATTCAATTAAGCTGAAGAAAGCTACAACCCAGGTTAATGGAATTTGCATGTGTCTTTGAGATATATTGAGGGGGGCGACCATGTACTGTGAAAAACTCCATTAGGTGACTCAACATAACATACTGCATACCTTGAAGAATTATAACCAATCCCAGTGCGAACTTATGAAAAGCTAAAGTGATGAGAATGATTGTGTAAAATAAAATTGCAAAAATTATAATACGGGCAACGTGACAGAAGTGATTAAAACGGAGAGTAACTGAAGTATGAAAAGACAGGGATATGGCCTGTTATTCTCCACAAATTAATCCCTGTGCTAACATAAGTATTAAGGGATAATACATGTAGACGTGAAGATGAGATATTGTTAGAAAAAAAAAGTGTCAGCTCAATTATGAATAAAAGTAAGAAGCACTTATAATAACTCAATAACTCAACAAATAGATACATAAACAAAGATTATTGTTCACAAAATTTCAAAAGCCCTTCATCCCCTCTCGGCAACATTCACTTTTGATGTAGGGGATACTGGCATTTACCCAGGGAAGCAGGACTACACTTATCTTAGGCAAATATGTCACATATCCTTCAGTGTTGCTTTCACTGAACCCTGTTATCTCACATGTCCAATACGCTCTATAAAGGCAAAGTGGCTATCATTATCAAGTGTTTACATACTTTTTTCCATTTCCTAACGTCAATATCAGGGCTAATTGTGACCTCAAGGAATTCGACAATACCAAATCACCTCATCCTCTTAATGCTCTCAAGAACACAAACTGAACCTGGGTATTGACCTGGCTGGCATTAGAAGTGAGTAGGTATTGAATTGTATAAAGGGCAAAACCCTTGGTGTAGTAGTACATGCAAACATAAACATAAACTTAATGCTGTTTCCTGGATATACTCTTTATATGCGTAACTCTTGCAGACCTTGACAGCTTACTCATTCCTTCGAGTCCCCGTGGTTTGCATGAATGACTACTGAAAAGAAAAAATAATGTATTTTTCAAATGGGAGTAATAATAGCTGCTCTCCATAATTCATGTTATGAAGACAGTATTGAAAGCTTTCATTTTCTTTTCTTTCAACTTTACATCATTTTCCAAAAGTGCCACTTTTTACGGGAACTGTTTTGTATGAGGCATGATTTATTTTTTGAAAGACCACTCTGGGATAGATGCCTAGCTGTCTCTTTAACAACACTAAAATGATCAGCACTAGTGACGTGAAAGACACTTACAGATAGTTGTAAAGGCCTGGAGTACACAGTAGTGACCTGCTTTAAAACCATTAAATTATAGAACATTTGGAACATTATTTGCAGTGAAAATACATACAGGAGTTATTTGGTAACCTTTGGTCACCTCAAAACCCAACCTTTATCTCATTAAGGGTTTACGATCACAAGAAACATACAGCAAGTGTTTATTATTTGAATGATTATTTGTATTTTACCACTTAGTTTTGGTGCTTGGCATTTGCTACTGTTTTAAACAGTTTACTAACAATTTTAACCAAAAACAGATTTATATGCGTGTGTAAACATTGTAATCCCACAGCACTGTCCAACCACCTGGCATCTTTAGTTTTCTCTATGTTCAAAAACGCTGAAAAGATGTAATTGATAAATACGAATAGTGTAATGAGCATTACTAAAACAACATTAATCACAAATTAAGTATTTAAACACCACTGCACATAAACAGTACAAAATGTTATGCTTCTGTTTAACTCAGTTTACCTTGTTTTAAAATAACTCTGCATATTCAATATAGATTGGCATGCTTCAAATCAATGTTTTGGGGAGTTTGTTAACAACTTGTGATCTTATTTTTCAATAAATAAATACACAAACATAAAAATGGAGTGTGTTTCCCAAAATAAAAAGTACCTTGTGAGATCCACAACTATAACCCAATGGTCTACGAGCTGGGCTTGAACAGAGAGAGCACTTCTACACTTTGGAAAGTAAACAAGAAAAATCAAAAAGCACGATAATAAAGCGTCACAGTGACTGTTTTAATGGGCATGTTGGAACAAAGCTCTGCCACATTTATTAATGGTTATGGATATAGTTCTGAAGTAAAAAAAATGTTCCACTATTATTAAATGAACTTGTTATTAAATGAAATTGCCCTATGCAGCTGCTCTGCAACTGTTGTAAAAGAGTTTGAGCAAATTCAAGGTCAACAAGCTGTAATCCCACAGACAAGCCTGTACCATATGGTCATTGCTGACCTTCAACATCTTTCATTACAGCACTCTTGTATGGCATTGAACAGAACTCATAAGTTGAACTAATCAGCCACAGATTCTGATTTTCAGCAAATTTTTCCTGCCAAAATCTTGTTCCCTTGAATGTTGTCAATCTTACAGTTTGTTTTTTCATCCCTCAACATTGTTTCTTTGTGCCTCCATATATGCTTTATATATATATATATATATATATATATATATATATAATTTATTTCCTGCAATTCTTTATGAATGTATTAGCAGCAGTAACCTGCTCTTCTGTCCAAAGAAGGTAATGTCTGTGGAGGGGTAAGACATGGAGGTGGGGGGGCATTAACACAGCATTCATTGTATTTGTGCATAACACATTGCAAATTATAATTCTTAAACTTAAAAAAGGCAATGTATTTGTATTTATTAAAATTTACTAGTAACATGCAATATATATTGTTACGCTTAATGCACAAAAAATCAGGAAGGTGATACTGACTGATTGACAGAATTAGCTCAATAAATGAGAACTTCAGGTTTTACTCCTTTTCTTCATTATAAATACACTTAAGTTTCTCACACAGTATGCTATAAATACGGTAATTAATGCAATTAAAATGCTAAACTGAAATGTGTTTGTTTTTATAAGCATTACATATACATACCCTTGCCTTAATGAAAAAACAGTTATTATACATAGCAGGGTGCAGGAGATGCATCTGGGCAAAAATTGACCTTCACAAGGAAGCGTTGAAGTTTACCCCCATTGGACTAGGGCCAGAAACTCTTTGTTGGACATTTTGCCAACAGATGCAACCTTTTTAAAGTGAAAATCAGTAAATTGCATGTTATTAATGGATTGATTCATTCACACATAACATAAAATCTGCAGAAGGGGTTTACATTATTATGGAGTATGATACTCTGTACAGTCAGTATTAGGATTCCTGCTTACTATAAGAGAGGTATAAATTGAAGTTATTAGAAAACCTGTCCAATTCAAAATTAGGTGGAATAGATTACATGCTTTAAAAGGATGGACAGGATACAAAAGTGGATAAGAGATGACAAATACTATCTGATAACTGTCACAGCCACAGACCAGCACTCTTCTCCCAGTCCAAGCAATTCCACTTTTCCCCACTAGATGTCACCATCAACCTTCCTTACCAGTCTCTTCTCCCAGCTCCCTTCAATCAATCAATCAATCAATCAACATTCCTAAACACCATGTGCACTTGTTCAATCACCGTTTGCCCACCTTCACCATGCACCTCCCCACCTGGTTCCTTGCTTCCCTCTGGTCCCCATATAAACCCCTCACTGTATGTCACAAGTCGTGAAGTTTTGTCAGTGTTAGCTACATCTCTGAGCAGGCTCCCTGTGACTTGTTATAGCCTTGTTTCCTTGACCTCCTGATTGACATTCTGACCACGACCTTGCTCTTCCCCTGATTGCCTGACCCTTGCCCGTGACCATGACCACGTCTTTGCCTTACCACTGATAGCCTTGTCCTGCTGATATCCGACCCCTGCCAGTCATGACCATCCCACCAGCACCGCAACTGGGTTCCCTTGTTCCCATGCCCACAGTACGTAACAATAACAGATGCAAGGAGTAACTGTTCCCTCAGTCCCCAATATATTGGTCATTTTCCGGGTTCTGCGCCAGACAAATCCAGTCGCCTACCACCAGCAGCTTCCCCCTCACTATCGGATTGCACCCACATTCCATGTCTCCCTGTTAAAGCCTGTGGTGTCGGATTACTCGCCTTCTCCTCAGCGTGTCTCGTCTCTTGCTGCTTCTCCTCCTCCTCCCCCTCTGGATCTGGATGACGGTCCTGCATACACGGTGCGCTCCCTGCTCCGCTCCCGTCGCCTCCAGGGCCACCTTGGTGGACTGGGAGGGTTACGGTCCAGAGGAGCACTCCTGGGTTCCAGCCTCCGATGTGCTTGACCCATCTCTCCTCACAGACTTCCATTCTGCCCATCCCTCTGCACCTGCTCCTTGACCCCGCCCCTGCTGTGTCTGATCCGATTTGGCTACAGATGATCGTGGAGAGGGGGTAATGTCACAGCCAAAGACCAGCACCCTTCTCCCAGTCCAAGCACTTCCACTTTTCCCCACTAGATATCAACATCAACCTTCCTTACCAGTCATTTCTCCCAGCTCCCTTCAATCAATCAATCAATCAACATTCCTGAACACCATGTGCACTTGTTCAATCACTGTCTGCCCCCATTTGCCATGCACCTCATAACCTGGTTCCTTGCTTCCCTCTGGTCCCCATATAAAACCCTCACTCTGTGTCATTGAAGTGAAGTTTTGTCAGTGTTAGCTACATCTCTGAGCAGGCTCCCTGTGCCTTGTTATAGCCTTGTTTCCTTGACCTCCTGATTGACATTCTGACCACGACCTTGCTCTTCCCCTTATTGCCTGTTTGCCTGATCACCTGACCCTTGCCCGTGCCCACGTCTTTGCCTTACCACTGATGGCCCTGTCTTGCCGATATCCGACCCCCGCCTGTCTTGACCATCCCACCAGCACCGCAACTGGGTTCCCCTGTTCCCATGCCCACAGTACGTAACAGATGCAAGGAGTAACTGTGGTAGATACATGCAGCTACCCTTCCCATTAATAAGTTAAATGGCTAGAGATCCTTTTCCCTGGAGATACCTGAATGACTGAATGACTGGCATGTGGATGTTTTTTTCTTCATGCATTGGCAATCAGGCAATCAGATTTCTGGGTCAGGCATCTTCTGCCATGGAAGATCCAACTAATGCCTGTAGTTCAGTTCAGTCGTAATCTCACTTAATCCAGCAAGACCTTTGAAATTGGTGAGCAGTGAGAAACCTTAGCTTGAAATCCCTTTTAAATGCACAGGAACAATTAGGGATAATAATAATAATAATAATAATAATAATAATAATAATAATAATAATAATAATAATTTGTGGGTTGTTCTGGAGCCTCAAATGGGGCTTCGCAATCATCTACCTTTTATCCAAGTAGTTTCTGCATTTGTCTCAAGTGATGCTTCATGTCAGAGGAGCCGCACAACCTCCTCTCGTTTGTAGCATTCTAACATTTTTCATCTAAAAATAAATGTATTATATATATATATATATAAATTTCTTCTTCTCTTTAAATGCTACCAATGCATAAGGAAACATTTCCTATTTTTGCTCATACTCAAAGATGTTGATTTTTATAGAAATATAATTGGTCCTCATTCTCACCGTTGATGATTCTGATACCTCTGATGCTTAAGCAGTGTATTTTGACAATGATAAGTGAATCTTACCTGCCCTATTACTTGTGGGGCATTGAAATTATTCCCTTGTAAACAAAGAAGAGCTGAGAGCAGTTGTGATTTTACTTGGTGTGGAACAGAGTTGGGTCTTTCTGCAAGAGAATCCATTAGAGCATCAAGCAATTCATCATTAACTTCACTTGTTGTTGTTGTTGTTGTTGTTGCTGAATTTAGTCAATACGATCTGATAATGTGGCTGTGGTATTCTACAAAAGAAGAAAACACAGAACAGTGCATTTTCTCTTGTATTTCAAAGGTGGTCTATGTAACATTACTACATAGCTATCCATAGCCTTTGTAGTTGATATAGGCCTTGTATATATACAATGCTTTTTTGGTACACTTTACATCCTATAAAGAGGGTTTTTAAACAGACATTTTTCAAAATGAAACTACAAAGGGTAAAGGCTTGGTTATCTACTATACTTCATGTATATGTATTCAGTGGGGGAAAAAATTATTTGATCCCCTGCTGATTTTGTACGTTTGCCCACTGACAAAGAAATGATCAGTCTATAATTTTAATGGTAGGTGTATTTTAACAGTGAGAGACAGAATAACAACAAAAAAATCCAGAAAAATGCATTTCAAAAAAGTTATAAATTGATTTGCATGTTAATGAGGGAAATAAGTATTTGACCCCTTCGACTTAGTACTTGGTGGCAAAACCCTTGTTGGCAATCACAGAGGTCAGACGTTTCTTGTAGTTGGCCACCAGGTTTGCACACATCTCAGGAGGGATTTTGTCCCACTCCTCTTTGCAGATCCTCTCCAAGTCATTAAGGTTTCGAGGCTGACGTTTGCAACTCGAACCTTCAGCTCCATCCACAGATTTTCTATGGGATTACGGTCTGGAGACTGGCTAGGCCACTCCAGGACCTTAATGTGCTTCTTCTTGAGCCACTCCTTTGTTGCCTTGGCTGTGCGTTTTGGGTAATTGTCATGCTGGAATACCCATCCACGACCCATTTTCAATGCCCTGGCTGAGGGAAGGAGGTTCTCACCCAAGATTTGACGGTACATGGCCCCGTCCATCGTCCCTTTGATGCGGTGCAGTTGTCCTGTCCTCTTAGCAGAAAAACACCCCCAAAGCATAATGTTTTCACCTCCATGTTTGACGGTGGGGATGGTGTTCTTGGGGTCATTCCTCCTCCTCCAAACACGGAGAGTTGAGTTGATGCCAAAGAGCTCAATTTTGGTCTCATCTGACCACAACACTTTCACCCAGTTCTCCTTTGAATCATTCAGATGTTCATTGGCAAACTTCAGACGGGCCTGTACATGTGCTTTCTTGAGCAGGGGGACCTTGCGGGCACTGCAGGATTTCAGTCCTTCATGGCGTAGTGTGTTTCCAATTGTTTTCTTGGTGACTATGGTCCCAGCTGCCTTGAGATCATTAACAAGATCCTCCCGTGTAGTTCTGGGCTGATTCCTCACCGTTCTCATGATCATTGAAACTCCACGAGGTGAGATCTTGCATGGAGCTCCAGAGCGAGGGAGACTGACAGTTATTTTGTGTTTCTTCCATTTGCAAATAATTGCACCAACAGTTGTCACCTTCTCACCAAGCTGCTTGGCGATGGTCTTGTAGCCCATTCCAGCCTTGTGTAGGTCTACAATCTTGTCCCTGACATCCTTGGACAGCTCTTTGGTCGTGGCCATGGTGGAGAGTTTGGAATCTGATTGATTGATTGCTTCTGTGGACAGGTGTCTTTTATACAGGTAACGAGCTGAGATTAGGAGCACTCCCTTTAAGAGAGTGCTCCTAATCTCAGCTCATTACCTGTATAATAGACACCTGGGAGCCAGAAATCTTGCTGATTGATAGGGGATCAAATACTTATTTCCCTCATTAACATGCAAATCAATTTATAACTTTTTTGAAATGCGTTTTTCTGGATTTTTTTGCTGTTATTCTGTCTCTCACTGTTAAAATACACCTACCATTAAAATTATAGGTTGATCATTTCTTTGTCAGTGGGCAAACGTACAAAATCAGCAGGGGATCAAATACTTTTTTCCCTCACTATACATTGACTGAAAGTTCATATGTACATTGATCCTATAAAGTACTCTTATACACCTAGTACTCCTTGCAAAAACGTTACATCAAATAAAGATTGATAATGAAAAGTGGAGAAGGTTATTGTTTTTGAACAGTGAGTGAAATCACCTTTTCTTCCCCTTTTTTGTTTGTCTCTACTTGAATTGAACCACAGGAATAGAACACTGCTTTCTGAGCTTCTTCAGGAGGAACTGGACAAAGCATGAGTCCTTCAACAAGCACAACATCAACACACAAGATCCATTCCTTCTTCATGGCAAGGCCAGCATGCCTATTGTAAATCTATCACACCAATTTGATGCAGGTGTTTGAGTTTTTTCCCAGTCAGCTTCCCACCACCCTCTCCTAGTGGCATTCAGCCAACTGTGTAGCCTATAGGACACACTTTGCACTCCAGCAGAGTGCGGTTATGAGATGTGCTAATGGGGAGACTGTTTGATTCCCATGTTGATCAAACCAACTAAGTGTGTAAAAGCTGATAGAGAAGTGGTAACATTCTCCAGAAACTGTAAGCAGTTAAACAGCTCCTTATTAAGTGCTGAATGCAAATCTAGTAGGAACAGTGAAACGTCTTCTTTTACATGAGTGGTATCACCACATTAAACTAAAAACAGTCCAATAGAAAATGTGCAGAAATGCACCCTGCCAACTCTTCCACCAGTGGTTGCAAACCACAACTGTAAAGATATTAGTCAAGACAAAACATATATATACACAACATGGAACAAACAAACAAATGGTAAGGTGTTTAAACTGATGTGTGGGAGCTGCTGGTAAAGCTGTGAAGTATAAATATGTGTTTTCAAAAGCCTGCACATTGAGTTTTTGGCACATGCGCACGTGGGATGGATTAGTGTCTTCTTGCTTATTTGTAAGCCTTATTAAATGGGATTTTATATATATTTTGGAAATCCCCACCCCCAAACCTTCCTCTGACTACTGCTAGATAAATTATTTGGATTAAGAATGATTTACATAGGCTAGCCACTATGGTGCCATTGTGCAGCACTTCTAAGTTTAAAAAAATAAGAAGCTAAGAAGAAACAGTAATGACTGCAAGCAGGTATTTGTAATGGGGCGATTCCAGAAGCGGTAAGATAATCTTTAAAAAAAGAAAAAAAGAAAAGAAAAAATGCATCTGTTTTGATTTTCCTAATTTTCCAGTTCTGATACATATAATTGTTTCATTTTATAACCTAAATAATTTGAGACAGGAAATCACTCATTAAGTATAATTCCCTCTAGATTTAATATGCCATAAAGCAATTATTATGCCTTGCAGTGGTAAGACAAACTTGTGTTTTACCATGTTTTAAAGGTCAGCGCAAAAGAGGGGGAAAAAACATAGACAAGACAAGTCTAATCTAAAATCTATTTCAAAGAGAGTGCTAAAAACCTTCATTTCAGATGGATTATAGACAGAAAAAATCAGATCTAATGGGGGGTTTTAATTATTGTTGCAATGCTGGTAATGATGGCTTTCAAGAGATAGCATTTAAACTCCATTTAATGGTATGAAGATTAAAGTTACTTTGTGCTCCGCTTTATAACCATTGCCAGATATCAAATTACACAACAACTTTTTCAAAAGCTTAAAAGCCAGGATATGCACATGATAAGACCTTAAAATGTACTTTTAAGATACAAATAGAAAGCGTCTTCATATTTTAATGATGAGATCTTGCTGGCTGTTGAAACATTACTTTTGAGTACAGTGTGAAGAACAAGGCATAAAAAAGGTACACGCATTTCAGATGAGCACTTTGAAGACAATGTGGATTTCCTTAAAATGGTGAAAAAATTATAGACATATTAACAGCTCCTAATTTCTACACAGTACACAGATACACAGAGTAGTCAGTAGTAATATAATTTAGAGAAAATGTATTTAATAGATATGTTTTCTTGTGATAATATATTTTATTAAGATAGCCTTAAAATGTTTGTAAGGGGAAAGTCTGCATTTAACATACGCTGCCATATTTACTTTTGTATAGTGGCAACTGGGGGATGAAAAATCTCAAATTTCTCTGTGATGTAACTAATCAAATGTACTATTGGTAACCTTTTTTGTATGAATGTGAATGTTGTAGTCAGTCTGGCCATTAGGGAAAGTAAATGTAGAGCACATGATCATTTTCAATTCCCTCTTAGTAGTTCACTGTAGTGCATGAGAACCCTGTGATGTTTAAGTATTGTGTATGTATGTGTGTATATATATATATATATATATATATATATATGAATGAATAATGTATAAATAAGCAACCAATACCTTTATATATTAGCTTTACAATACACATCACACTAGAATTAGACATCTGGTGCAATATCCAAGCTACTTCAAAATCGAAAAGCTTTTTTAAGATGACTATGACAGAACAGTCTACCTGGAATTCATGTTTGCTGAATCAAAGCTCATCTCTTTTGTTAGGGTTGACTGCCTACTCATTTACTTCAATTATGCTGCATTTTCGAGAAGAAGATATGTCAAAACCTCTTAAAAGGCAGGAATTCAACTATATTCTAACAGACTCCCGGTTTCTTTCTTTAAGGCTTACCAAGGGCAAAACTTTGAAATAGAATCCAAGCCTTGTCATCTGAAGGGGGTCAGTCCATTGAGCCACTGACCAAAATCACTTAGTCCATATTTGATACCAAAAGGGCAGCCACAAATTGGTATATGTCACATGCATTCCTGCCAGGGCAAAAATTCGGTATTCTCACTTATTTATGGGGGACGCATCTTTCCAGCAGTAGGTTACAGAAAATCAAAGTAAACTCAATTATCTATCTGCTGACAGTGACAAAACCATTTCATTCTTGAGCTCTTAGCTGAATGTGAGAAAAATTAAAAGCGTGCACATTTTTAATGAGCGCAATTATTGGATCATCAGTCACATAACCCATCTGCTGCAGAGATTGCAAATGGCAAGGGGTGGAGAAAGGGGGGGACAGGGGGAAATCTAAAAGTGTAAGTGTGAGGCATTCTTGCTCAATAAAGACAAGTTAATTACATCCATGTATCATGTACAACATGTAAAGAGCATAAACTACTCCAAAAAACTTTAGTTTAGAGTACCAGTACCAGTACACCTTAAGTGGACGTTCACACCACACATGAAAAAAGTACAAAACGTGTTATCAAAGCATACATCATATAGTGGAAATACCTATAACCCATATCCATAGGTGGTTGTTGTGTTTATCCAGTGTTCAATTATGTCAACTCCAAAAGTTTTTATCTGGGCAAAAACACATTTGAATTCTTATACATAATTGTGGATCTTTGCTTGACATAAGATTCTTAATTCCATTTAATGCAAACCTACCATCAAATTCTATGGTTTTATGTTGCGACTCATGGTTGGATCAAAGCTCGGATTTGGTCCAGGTCTGGTATGTTTACAAAAGTAAGTAAAGAAAATATGTATATATCATAGTGATCACTGTGAAGCATAGAGGCAGATCTGTTTTTCATTGGGTCTGTTTTTCATGAGCCTTTGTTAGAACGGAGAGGCAGATGGAGTCCAAAATATACCACAATACTTTAGCCAAAAACCCAGTGAGTCCTCCACCATGAAGCTCAACCCTCTTCGCAAATAGGCTTTCCACCACATGGCCAATTTGAAACACACATACAAACCTACGACCAAACAAAATTCTGAGAAGTTGATGAAGCAATTAAAATGGTATTGAAATGGCTTCATCCATGTTATCAAAGACAAAGGAGGAATACATATTAATAAAGGGTTTTTGACAGGTATGCTATTGATAGTATCTTTTGCTTTATTTGCATAAAATATAATGTGTATACCTGCATTTTCTTCCTTTTTCAACTTTTAGTTACACTTCAACAAGCATATGAATTCAGCTGGTTGCTACTGTATATATATTTAATGTATGTAACATTGTGTGAGGATGGTAAATTGGAAATTGGTGTTAGGGTCACTGTGCATGACAGCAGGCCCAGTGTTACAAGAGTAAGCACACACATATAAAAGAAAAGGTTAAACAATATGCAAATTGAAAATATGCTCAAGCAATCATATATTATATTCAGTACTGCAGTTACAAATTGTCTTTTGAGAGACAGCTGCTAAGATGCATGCAATCATTTATAATGCAATTACAAATTTTACATTTCTTAGAGCCCTGTTCATTCTATATTAAATAGAGCTGCTTGCATTGATGGACTTTCAAGCAATAGAAACAGCCGTATGAGTTTGTATGTTGAAATTAAACTCAAGTTAAACTAATTTAAAAGAAACCAAACAAGAATGTCTAGTTCCACCAACACAGTGGCTCAAATACTGAAATGTAACAGTAGGGGTTAAGAAAAAAAGCATGTGTAGAATACAATGTTTTATGAGATTGCAGTTATCAGGACTTTATCTGTAGATTTATATTCCTATTTATAAACTTGTATTTGGAAAGCCAAATACGTAAAACTTTAATAGACAACATGACTTTAGTTACAAATGGCTGTATCACACAGAAGTCTGCCCTGATAAAGGAGTTAGTGCTAGAAAAGATACTGTCAGTGAATTTGCAACTCTTATCATGGAGTGAGATGAAAATATAGGATTTAGTAAAACTAAAATAAAGCAGACCACAAAATACAGCTAAGGAGCGAAAAACAATTACATCGTGGAAAGGGACAGAAAATCATGCTTAAAAGCTTGGCAATTTGAGCAGCTTAACTGCAATTAAGCACAACAATTTATTACAGTACACAATTACATCCGTTTATCCAAACTGGGAGGACAGCAAGTGACATTGTAAGGGTAATTATCACATAACGGAAAATCTGTTGTAAAACAACTGCATGCCTTAATAAGCCTTTAGTTCACTTCCCATATTGATAAAAATGTTGTTGATAATTGTTTTCTCCAAATTAATAATGTCAGAGTGTATGCTCTCTGTTTTGAGGTTAAACACTAAGGCTAGATGAATGCCTTGTATGTGTAAGACTTCAATGGTAATGCTCCCAGTTATTTTCAAATCATCATAATATTTATATTTTATGTATACACAGAAGTAAAACATCACATTCTGTTTGCTACATCGATGTATCCAGAGGCTAAGGAAACTGCCAACAAAACAGCATTTTAATAAATAAATGCACTTAATGGGAGGAGAAAAATAACATAATAATATTCTATATTATTATAAATAATATTCTAATAACTGTGGCCATTTTAGAAAAATCACTGTAACAAGCTGGTCTTCTCTTGACCATTGAATTAGATGCTTCTTCGGTTTCACCATGGACCCTGGCTCAGGCAGTTCAGAATCAAATAGCGCTGTAAGCTACTTTCTGGTTACATTTGCATTGGTTTTGTTTTGTAAAGATGCATACATTTTATTTTTCCTGCAAAAGGAATCCAATGTAGCATAAATCCCCTCCACGTGTAACTTCAATAGGATTAAACCTGAAATCTGGGAATCCCTCTCCTCTATTTGTTTAAATATAAGGAAACATTTCCCATTGGAAAACAAATTGGTGTCAACTAGTGCTACAGAGCGTTGCTTTAATCTGCCA
Organism: Amia ocellicauda; assembly: GCF_036373705.1. NCBI lineage: Eukaryota > Metazoa > Chordata > Actinopteri > Amiiformes > Amiidae > Amia > Amia ocellicauda. The sequence goes on along the minus strand of NC_089862.1, from coordinate 26,010,424 downwards.
ATATCCTGTACTGTTTGGGTGATGTCAATAGGTATCACTTGGGAGTATTACGCCACCTCAAGAAAAATTCTACTTTTAATGAAAGCAGTTTTCAGCACCACCAACTTTGTTATAGGTGTAATGAAGTGTTTCAATCGTATTTCAACATACTTAACTTATTTTTGAAGGCACTAGCTGAGAATTAAATCACAAGTGTGTGATTGCAAGGCTTCTTCCCTTGGCATATGTGCTGTCAGCATTGCTTAGGGATCCAGGGCAATACGAGCCATGTAACACGCTCGCCAATATAATGCATCTCAACTACCGGGTAGTTCATCACATATGTTGCGATTATCTGATAGCGACAAATGTATCACACTACTTTCATGGCCAGACTTTCAGCTAATGCTTTGTGAACCTCAATTCAAATGCCCTTTTACATGACACATTTATACTTGAGCTACAGATCAGAAACATAAATTCAGGACTGCCAACAAATCACTTGAAGTATTTCCTCTCTTAGCTCTTTATCCCCACCTTAGCCCTAACTTTGAAACCCTTTCCTATCCTATTTAGAAAAATACTTACAGATTATAACAAACTCCAGGGGGCTTTTTCAATACATACTAATGTCAGCTGCAGGTAAGGGACACCGTGAATGTATACAATAAAACTATAGTAGTTGTGTTCATTTGAATCATGATTATTGGTCAGTAAGAGCAAACAATTAACTATTCAGAATCATCCATGACACCCCAGTGCACAAGAATGCAGACAACACTGGTGTTTGGGTGAAATTTCACCATTTCTATATTGAAAAAAAAAAAAAAGATTAATTTTTCAATTATTATAACACAATTAAAATGTTGCCTAGGGCTAGACCGAATCAAAACTTTGAACCACTCACAAATAATACATTACTTAGTTGTTCTCTAATGCATTTTGATTGATAAATAGTAGAAAGTGTATTCTAACAATAAATTAATAAATACATTTGTACTTTGCAATCGCGAGCACATTAACATTTTAATTTGGTCTAGCTCCTAGTATAATTTCAATGTTTATATACACTCACCTAAAGGATTATTAGGAACACCATACTAATACTGTGTTTGACCCCCTTTCGCCTTCAGAACTGCCTTAATTCTACGTGGCATTGATTCAACAAGGTGCTGAAAGCATTCTTTAGAAGTGTTGGCCCATATTGATAGGATAGCATCTTGCAGTTGATGGAGATTTGTGGGATGCACATCCAGGGCACGAAGCTCCCGTTCCACCACATCCCAAAGATGCTCTATTGGGTTGAGATCTGGTGACTGTGGGGGCCAGTTTAGTACAGTGAACTCATTGTCATGTTCAAGAAACCAATTTGAAATGATTCGACCTTTGTGACATGGTGCATTATCCTGCTGGAAGTAGCCATCAGAGGATGGGTACATGGTGGTCATAAAGGGATGGACATGGTCAGAAACAATGCTCAGGTAGGCCGTGGCATTTAAACGATGCCCAATTGGCACTAAGGGGCCTAAAGTGTGCCAAGAAAACATCCCCCACACCATTACACCACCACCACCAGCCTGCACAGTGGTAACAAGGCATGATGGATCCATGTTCTCATTCTGTTTACGCCAAATTCTGACTCTACCATCTGAATTTCTAAACAGAAATCGAGACTCATCAGACCAGGCAACATTTTTCCAGTCTTCAACTGTCCAATTTTGGTGAGCTTGTGCAAATTGTAGCCTCTTTTTCCTATTTGTAGTGGAGATGAGTGGTACCCGGTGGGGTCTTCTGCTGTTGTAGCCCATCCGCCTCAAGGTTGTACGTGTTGTGGCTTCACAAATGCTTTGCTGCATACCTCGGTTGTAATGAGTGGTTATTTCAGTCAAAGTTGCTCTTCTATCAGCTTGAATCAGTCGGCCCATTCTCCTCTGACCTCTAGCATCAACAAGGCATTTTCGCCCACAGGACTGCCGCATACTGGATGTTTTTCCCTTTTCACACCATTCTTTGTAAACCCTAGAAATGGTTGTGCGTGAAAATCCCAGTAACTGAGCAGATTGTGAAATACTCAGACCGGCCCGTCTGGCACCAACAACCATGCCACGCTCAAAATTGCTTAAATCACCTTTCTTTCCCATTCAGACATTCAGTTTGGAGTTCAGGAGATTGTCTTGACCAGGACCACACCCCTAAATGCATTGAAGCAACTGCCATGTGATTGGTTGATTAGATAATTGCATTAATGAGAAATTGAACAGGTGTTCCTAATAATCCTTTAGGTGAGTGTATATATATATATATATATATATATATATATATATATATATATATATATATATACATTCTGTACATTACCAAATCTAGGCAATATGATTTGGGAGGTTTAATTTAGAACTATGAAAGACTACTTGGTTTAAATGTATATGTTCTTGGTTTAAAATACTCAAAACTAATAAGCATTGCCAAAAGTGACATAACATAAGCCCATATTTTCATCTATAACAATACAAATTAATTTCAATTCCATTTTTAGACCAATCCACGTGATCAATAATAAATGCCGGAAACAGGAAGCACTTTGTCATAGACCCGACTGGCTGCTGAGGGCAACAGACGGCTTGTACCAAATACCCCCAGAAACAATAACAGGTAAAAAATCTTTCATAAGGGAATCCTAAAGGAAACTTGGAGAAATCTTTTAACATTATGGACCCAGGTTCCATTTATCCTGCAGGATTATCACAGACCATTGCACCATTGTACAGACATGACGAACATCTCTTGGGTCAGTGAATTGCAGAAAATGGCTGACTGTTACAGAAAACTTAACATAAAATTTTAAGTGTCTGAATTGTGGGACTCACAGGGAATATCACATTGTCGCCGTTTTACACAACATATGTAATGCTAATCAAGTGTAAAAACATACTGCAGTACGTATAAGTTAATAATCTTAAAATCAAATTTGGAATGAGACCGAAGCTTCAGTAAGGTCTTCCTTCAATTGGAATGAGAGCTATACATAAATATTAATATACATCAGAAACTACCATTTCATGGATCAGAATTCAACTTTATTAACATGCTGAACAATAATGAACTAGATTAGTTTTTCATGCTGTGTTGGCTTTCTTCCAGCTTTGGTGCTGTACATAGTTGCCTGCCATGCAAGGTTGGAAGATAAAGGACAATACTGTTGAAAGCATGAGTAAAGGACCACACGTCTGCTGTTTAACTGCTGTGTCCTCTAGTCAGGGAGAATAATATCACCTGCAGTTTGAAATAATGCAAGGCTGGGTTTGAAAGAAGTACTCATCTACAGTTAGGTCCATAACTATTTGGACAGTGACACAATTGTCATCATTTTGGCTCTGTACGCCACCACAATAGATTTGAAAGGAACCAATCAAGATGTGCTTTAAGTGTAGACTTTCATCTTTAATTTGAGGGTAGTTACATCCTACACCGTTCACCCAATTTGGAATTACACCTATTTTCATATGTGGTCCCCCCAATTGTAGGGGCTCAAAAGTATTTTGGACAAACTAACATAATCATGAATTAAATTATGAGTTTCAATACTTGGTTGCAAATCCTTTGCAGTCAATGACTGCCTGAAGTCTGGAACCCATAGACATCACCAGATGTTGGGTTTCTTCCCTGGTGATGCTCTGCCAGGACTGTACTGCAGCTGTCTTTAGTTCCTGCTTGTTCTTGGGGTGTTTTGCCTTCAGTTTTGCCTTCAGCAAGTGAAATGCATGCTCAATTGGATTCATGTCAGGTGATTGACTTGGCCATTGCAGAACATTTCACTTCTTCGCCTTAAAAAAGTATTGGGTTGCTTTCGCAGTTTGCTTCGGGTCATTGTCCATCTGCACTGAGAAGTGCTGTCCAATGAGTTTTTAAGCATTTGGTTGAATCTGAACAGATAATATAGTCTTAAACACTTCAGAATTCATCCTGCTGCTTTTGTCAGCAGTCACATCATCAATAAATACAAGGGAACCAGTTCCCTTGGCAGCAATACATGCCCATGCCATAACATGCTTCACAGATGAGGTGGTATGCTTCAGATCATGAGCAGTTCCTTCCCTTCTCCATACTCTTCTATTCTCTTCCCATTATTCTGGTACAAGTTGATCTTTGTCTCCTCTGTCCATAGGATGTTGTTCCAGAACTGTACAGGTCTTATTGTTTCCTTCTTGTGCAAAACCCTGTGTATTTACTCTGGTGAAATTTTCTCATGATTGTTGACTTTGACACAGATACGCCTACCTCCTGGAGGGTGTTCTTGATCTGGCCAAGTGATATGAAGGGGTTTTTCTTCACCAGGGAAAGAATTCTTCTGTCATCCACCACAGTTGTTTTCTGTGGTCTTCCAGGCCTTTTGGTGTTCCTGAGCTCAGCAGTGTGTTCTTTCTTTTTAAGAATGTACCAAATAGTTGATTTGGCCACACTTCATGTTTTTGCTATCTCTCTGATAGGGTTGTTTTGATTTCTAAGGCAAAACTGAAGGCAAAACTCCCCAGAACAAGCAGGAACTAAAGACAGCTGCAGTGCAGGCCTGGCAGAGCATCACCAGGGAAGAAACCCAGCATCTGGTGATGTCTATGGGTTCCAGACTTCAGGCAGTCATTGACTGCAAAGGATTTGCAACCAAGTATTGAAACTCATAATTTAATTCATGATTATGTTAGTTTGTCCAAAATACTTTTGAGCCCCTACAATTGGGGGGGCCACTTATGAAAATAGGTGTAATTCCAAATTGGGTGAACGGTGTAGGATGTAACTACCCTCAAATTAAAGATGAAAGTCTACACTTAAAGCTCATCTTGATTGTTTCCTTTTAAATCCATTGTGGTGGCGTACAGAGCCAACATGATGACAATTGTGTCACTGTCCAAATATTTATGGACCTAACTGTAGATCTAAGCATTTCTCTCTCATAGAAATAGTCAACGCAAATGATGAGTTGAATTTTATTAAATTAATTCATGCAGTAATAGACTGAAATATGCAGAACGTACAACCACATTTAAGACTGTCATTTAAATACTTATATAAATACAGTACACAATACAGCACTTACAAACTTAAAAACATAAAAATGTTACATACAACATTTACAATTGACTGTTATAAAGCTTAATGGGAGCGGTGGAGGAGGAATTCTGTAGGTGTTTTGTCCATGGTATTAGACAGTTGATTATAGTTTTGGAGGAGCCTACCAGTACTATGACACACTTCTTAATGGGAGGAGATTATGTAAAGGATCGTCAAGTTCCTGTCTCTCCAGAACCAATTTTGAGGTAAACTACTGAAATGAGGTTTCTTGTTGCTTTCTAGATACATTCTTACACTAGTCTGTCAATGACATTATTAATACCTACTGTAAAAGTACTCTTTGGAATTGCCTGAAATAAACATGGATTTTCAGAAAACTATTTCCCTGAAGTAGCAAACAAACTGAATAATCCAGCAGATGCATGAGAAGCCGCATTTTATGCAGCAATAATTAAAGCAATAACAATATCCCAATATAGATGTCTACACTGTTGAAAACAGACATACTGGATGGCTGCTAATATAGGAAAATCACTGTCACACACAGTGTTACATCTGCCAGATAGCTGACCCTTTCCCTCAAATTTACAGGCTTAATGGGCAAGTTTTCCTCTTGCCACCAGAAATAACACATTTTCCCTTCCTCTTGGGAATCCTATAGTTGTGTCAACAAGTCTCTCAATTTGTAAACTATATAATGTCAGAGCACAGCAAGCTAGTTCACACTTTTTAATTGTCAGACTTATTTTGGAAGAGTTATCTTTTCATTTTTTAAGCAAAGGCAGCCTTATGTTGTTTCTAACCAACAGATTTTTTTTTTATTGCAAATGAAATATCTTTTTTTTTCTTTTTAGTTGTATTAAAAAATATATAAAACACCAAGTGCTTATACTAGACATGTTAAAGTTAGAGTTATCTATATAAAATCTTATATAAGATCTTAATATCATGATCATTGTCTTTAAAAACACTTATTCTGATTCTTTCCATTCATTTTTAAAAATATAGATTACAAAAATAAAACAATAATTTCAGCTACTATTAAATTTTTCTGCTGATTTGTGGTAGGGCTAACTATTTTTGTCTGTCCCTACCTGCCTTTAAAGCTGAGATGAGAATTGTTTCTCAATTAAATCACTGAAATCTGATGACAAATCCTGGAAGTATTCATAATTGCTTTCAATTAATAAAGGACACTCTTAACTGCAATTATAAAAAAAATGTATTATTTGTCATTAGATCTTCATGATTTAATTAAGAAATGGATATGGATTAATCACAGTTGCAGTTTTTGAAGGCTGGTATGGATGGCTAAAATAAATGTCAAAAGAAGGCAGCCCTATCAAGTGTTTTAATTACTTTGTAAATTAAAAGCATACAATGTATGCCTAATTTTGTGGTGAAAGGTGACATGTTACTTTAAGTAGAAGATTCATTTACATTCGTATGGTATTTTAGGTCAGGAACAGGAGCAGTCAATATTAGTACTAGATTCATGCATATTAGTATGGTATTTTAGCAGGAATGGCCAGTATAGAACTTTGTTATTGGGCATTTTATCCAGTTATTGTCTAAACTTTTTTTCAACTATGCAGTTATTTCAAATCTTTCAGTTAAAGTAGACAATAAGGCTTTTCATTTAGCTGCAGATAATTGTGGGTATTTATGTCTACTAAAATGAGCTGATAATTACCTAACAAGCAAATTATGTGGAATGTGGTAAAAAATGTTGTTTTATTAGCACAATGAAAGCATTGATTATAAATATTTGCAGAAGTGATTATGATATCCTTTGTCTGGCGAGTAATATTATAATTGTTTAGACTGCTGTGGAAAATAATTGTTTTCGCAAAGACCATAAAATAGAATGTAAACTGGCACAGTGGTGAAATATTAATGTGATAATATAACATGCTTTTCCATGCAATCAGCACAGTGAGCATTGTATTCAAAAGTTCAGATAAGGCTGTAATTTGTTGTTTAAGTTGGTTCAGTTTTACCGAAAAAAAAAAAAAAATTCTACAAAATTACAATATTAATAACTTATAATTTTCTTCTCATTTGTTTTTGCCAGAGAATATTTTTCAAGCTTGATTTCCCCCCCCCACCAACTTGCAGCACCTTTTTAATAAGGAGTGAAGCAATAACTGTGTTTTTACCATATTTTCTTTATCAAAATGACCTTTTGTTTCTGTCTGGTATCCCTAGGAGGTGGGCTTCATGAACCCATTCAAAAACTTTAAAATATTCCTAATATCTTAGGAACTTGATTACTGTATTTGCTTGCTTGTAGTATCCTCGTCATTTGTTAAAGTTAATAGATAAAGTCATAGTTAAAGTTCTAAGGCCAAACTTGACTCAAAGGGCATTTATTTCAGTATAAAACCATGGTGAGCATCACTTTTGCTTTAAGACCTTATATTGCCCTTAGCAGGGATGTGATAAGATATAATATTGTTGCGTAGGAGGTAAACAAGATAGATTACTTCTCCTGACAGAAATAATCAATATATGAACGTTTAACATCTGACAAAAAAACATTTAACCAAAATATGGGAAGGACAGCGAGCAGTCAAGCTGTTAACTTTTTGCCCAGCTAAAAATAGTTTCTATGCATAGCCTCAAGGTCAAACAAATAATCCCAACCACGTTTATTGCAAACTAACCTGAAAAAAAAAAAAAACAGAATCTGCATATCCTTCATGGGAATTTTGTTAGTAATCAGATGGCAGCATACAAACAGCTGTTGGCCTGAGCCAATTTATTTAAATACTCCACTTAAGGGTTCAGCAAGTATAACTAATATAACTAATAACTTTAACCAGCACTAATTTTCAATGATCTACAAATACAGCACAGAACATTACAAGGGTAACAACATTACTATATACATAAAATAATGTATATGGTAAAATTAATACAATTAAAATATGAGAAGATTTGCCTTAAGCAGGTATCGGAAGATGGTAAGACACCATCTTGCCCTAATGCTCATGGGCAGCTCATTCCACCACAGTGACGCAACGTGGGAGTAGGAGCAAGGCTGGGCAGTCAAATGTGCCTAATTGACCAGTCAAACAGGGACAGAGAGGGTGACAGGGGATATACAGAGAGATAACAGGATGGAGGGTGGAATGGGTAGGTTGATGAAGAGAGCAGATGGGTAAGGAACAGGTTTTGAATTTAATACTGGCAGCGATGGGAAGCCAGCTGGTTGAATGGATGATAAGGGGTTCCTATACGCAAAATGATCATGTGACTGCCAATGTTGACAACAAGTTGGGGAAATGTGGCAAAATACAGTTAAGGATTAACAAGTCAAAGTGATATTAAGTGGGACTGAAATTAATTGCATGCCTGTGAAATCTGGCATTAACTGTAACATGAGTGATATTAATAGTAGTATTAAGAGAGTATGGCAATAAAATATTTGGACTTCCATGAAATACAGGTCTGGAAATGTTCCCTTTGATGAAAATAAGTAGTGTGTGACTTTAACACGAGTGATATGAAGTGATATGAATTTGCAGTATAAATAAACTGAAGTAATGATATATTACCATATGAATAATATCTTTCATGTATTCATTAGCAATTAGAAAGGACGCATTACAGTATTTTGAAAGCTGCTGATTGTAACCGGTATATACAATCTCTTGTGTCTCAGTTTTCTATCTGTACAAAATACAGTAATTAAATGTGTGTGGTTTCAAACAGAAAGTCCTCTGAGAACAGATTAATGAAATTATAGACAGTCAGTTCAGTATATTTTCCTCAGCAAAGTCCCAGACCAAATGGATGCATTACTGGATTTACTTTTGTTTGACCTTTATTTTATTACTTCAACAATTTCCTGTACACCAACTGTAGGACTAAATCAACTTGCTTGGGTTTCCTCTGGAGCAAATCTTTCAGGCATTATTAAACATAATGGCCCCCCAGAGATTTGACTTTCACAATAATTTTTGCCCAAGTGCACATTATTACAGTTTCACCAACATTCAATATTCAATTTTTATTAAGGTTTATTTGCTCAGATATTCTGAAAAGATTAAATACATATGGAGATTTATGTTGGCTTTTCCTATTTATAATCATGACTTTTATTATCAAACATTTCCTTGCCTTATGCTTAACTAGGAAAGACTAAATTATACAAGGTTTTCAAAGTTGAGTTTATAGAACAATAAATGTTTCATTTCTTCTTCTGAAAATAGCTGGTCCAAAACGAAATGTAGGCTAATGCGTATAGTAATTATAAGTACTGAATTTAATAAGTATGTAATGCACGGAAAATATCATGTTTTGCATTGTGAGTCATGTTTTCCATTAAAATGCTTGTTTTTATTTACATAACTACATAATAAATTATGCATCATAACATCGAATTTAAATGTCACTTCTGGCAATACAATGCCTGTATATACACAGGTAAGGAGGAGGCTTGACAAGAGTCATTTTCTGGTTTGCAGGCAGGATTTCAAGATACTTTGGTGCCCAAATCAATAATAATCGATATATATATATATATGTCTAATTGTGTTAAAAACAGTACAACTGATTCATTAGCAGAGACTATTTATGCATTTAAACATATCCAGCTATTGCCAACTCCTTTTTTGTTGTTGCTTTGTGTTTGATTATTTCATAACTGCAGAGTTAAGAAAGAGTGTGATTCAAATTAACTCTATACTCACTAGCATGTTTTACAGATGTCAAAGAATGTATGCATTAACAAGTGGTTATCATAAAATCTCACTCTAATTATTGTAGTGCTTTTATATATTAAGAGTTGGTTTTCCACAATTAAATAACCAGTATACACCAATGGAGCTTGATTAATTTGAATAGCAATTGCATTTGCAGGTCACAACATGCATATATTATACATATTAACCAGCGACGAACTTTGACCCAGACCGGCCCACCACAAATGGCCCACGGATACTCGTCCGACCCCACCAGCCCCTAATACTACCACCAGCTGCATCAGAGCTATTGCTGTACAGTATGCAGTGCTATTGTCAGAGTGCTACACAACACACACTCTGTAAACTGCTGTAAGAGTTATACACAACACATACTGAATTGTCAAGATCCCATCTTTATCTGAAGCCTAGATTAAAACAGAAATGGTATAATAGCTAGAACAGCAGCATTCCCTCCATTTGGTCAAATGAATAAATGAATAATAATAATACTAATAAAACTTGTATAGAATGAATGGGGCAGGAGAAAAGTAGCTTAACACAAGAAGTCAGTTGTAATGCAGTTGTTTTAGAGACAGATTATAAATCTCAGGCTGAATCATCATGAATTTATTTAATAAATGTCTTATACATAAATGTGTCTTATACATTACAGGGTGTAACCTGACACCTGCTGCCTTATGAGCTGAGTTCCAGAGCTGATGGAGGGTCTTTGGATTGGCTAGATATTTGTAGAGTTGCGGTTTGTGATTGGGTAACAAATATCAGATCTCAATGGCTGATGCCCACAGGACTGCAGCATCCTCTTCACATTGGCACTAGAAGCGCCACCAAATAAGTCGGTTAACTTCCTACTTGATGCAGCTTCAGTCTCAAGCGACTTTGCTTTTTTTTCTACTTAGATCTTTAGCACCCCCTTTACGTTTTTTATTCTGTTTTTTTATCCATGATGTTTTACAAATCGGAATGGACGTGTAGAGGCTGCATCACTGTCAGTGTGTCTGAGGGAAGGGGCGGGGCTCCGGGCTTCAGCCAGTCCTGTGTTGCTCAGGGAAGTCTGACTAAGCCAATGGAAGCCCCGGATGACCTCTTGGAGGTAATACCAGTACTGAGCCGGCCCACTGATTAAAAAAAAAAAACCTCAATCTCACGGCCCAATGGACTGCCGGGATTTTTTTTGTTTTCTTAAAAGATAAAAAAGTAAAATCCCCTTCCCCGGCCCACATGTTGACTGGCCCACTGGGATCTCAAAACAGGGACTCTAAATGAACTTTAGAAATACATTTTTAATTAGAACTGTATGGTTTATTCAGTTATTTAAATTATGAGACCAGCATTGTGATTTTCTGTCCCAGCATATTTAACATTCATTTGCTATATCGTTTTTCTAGGTACCAGCCTTTTTGCTTGTTCAGTTAGGTAGACTCAAATGCTGTGCCATTTATCACAACGGATTCTGGAGGCTTCAAGTGATTATTATTGTGAAAACATACTGCCTGAGGATTTTTAAATTTAAATTGTCACTGATCTGTAGCTTTTGCAGCTCAGAGGTTATGCAGTATGATTGCAAAGTCCTTTCAGTGCATAATCTATCATTAACTTTCTTATAGAGAAGTGCTGTCTCAAAAGGCGTTATGCTTGCTGCTCTGTTCCCTAGAGGAACATATTTGATCAACATGGGGTCCTTATTTAATTTTAACTATATAGAATTCTACATAACAGCTAAGGTAATTTTAGCTTGTGCAGGAGAAGCTTCTACAGAAAACAAAATTGGTTAGATTTGCAGTAGGGTGGGACTGTGCCACAAAGTATGTCAATTTCCTTCATAGGCTAGGTATTCAAGTGAAAGCAAATAATTCATCCTGGTGGTCAACTAGTGTCAGAATTTCTTTCTCTTGTCAACAGAAACAATTTTATACATTTTTTATATGAAATCACACATTAAATGTTACATGGAAATGTAAATATTTAAAATTTTAATGACCACAGTATACACTGCTGCATTGATGTTATTTTATTTATTTTTTGCACTGAAAGGACTGTGTTTCTGGAGACAAATCTTACATTTCTTCATTGGCTACCTTAATAACCAAAGTGGTAACACTGATTGTCTTATAACACCAACTATGTTGATGGTTCAGGTTTAGTTTCTAATTACCTGTTACCATTATTCTGTTCCATTTGGACATTTCTGTTTATTACTTATAATATTTTTTTAAATAACGAAAATGTGACTTAAAAGAAAATATTTGTTTTACATAAGTGAGTGGCAGTTCTTTTGATTAGTGGCAATAAAGTACTGAACCATATAGAATTACAGGAAGCATCTTCTAATGTGTACTTTAAAAAGCATTTTTTTTTTTTAAATGTAATATAAAATAACAAGTGTTATGAATAACATTTATTTAATGTTTAGGGAATTTTATTACATTTTTATGTATAACCCAAAACATTTACTTAAGCAATCAAATATAAAATTACAGTGATGTTGCCAATAAATCATGCAAATTAGCACTAGGGCTGTGCCAGTAAACAGTATACCGCCTCACCATGGTCCCATGAAGAATATTTTATATTCAATTCTGGTGTTTTTTTGTTTGTTTGTTTTTAAGACAAAACTGTGCTTAATAATATGCAGCTGTGATAGAAACTAAAACAATTTCTGGTGTGAGACACAGAAATAGGTGTCTGTCAGATTGTTCATAGCTGTAAGCATCAACACATTTCCATAACAACTGTCTCTGAATAAACCTCTTTGAATACGCTGGCGAGCAAAAGTGGCTCACAATGTCTTCTTTTATCTGCAGGAATAAGATGCCTGTCAGTCATTCTTTAGGGCCATTAAATGTTAGCAGTCTCTACAGTTACCATGCTGCATTTTCTTCTTCTTCGTCTAAAAATTCTCTCATGATTCTCGAATGTTGCCATTTTCTAAAACATTGAGGGGTGGACAACTAAAAAACTATGTGGGGCTTCTTTTTATTATTCAACATATTGAAAAAAATATAAAACTTATATGGGTAAAATGTTTTGTGTCAAATAAAAAAACTGAGATGTGTAATTATGGTATTTCCATGAGCAAGTATGTTGCATTCTCATTAGACTCCTCATAGCCTATTAAACAGGACGATACATTTGGGCATTTTTTCCATATTATATTAATCTTAATTTTATAATTATAGGCTATTTTAGCTTTGTTTTAATATTTAGTATTGTTATGATAAGATGTGATGCTTTTTGGGGCTCCAACACTGTGATAATGTGATCAGTTAATAGGCTACCAACTAAAAATAGTTTTTTAAATGAAAAGCGAAACATTGCAACACTGATACGATCATCACTAAAGCCGTACATTGTAAATATGTTGGTAGTTTTAGCAAAGAACCTCCACACACAACTGAAAGTATGTTTGTAGCACACACAAAAAATAAAAAATAAAAACGCAACTTTGAATCTAAATAGTGTATTTTAAATGCTTCAATATTTGTTATTACTTTTATTCTGTATTTTTTTACTTCTACTGTTTGATGGAACAATAAAACAGCATCGGAAAGTGAATTTGAAGAGTCTTCCTACTACTTGAAAAATAACCCCCCTCTGTGGTAATACCGGCCACTGTGGTAAATTCTTCAACGTTATATCGATACTAAAAATCAGTCACCAGCACAGGCCTAATTAGCACTACTGAGCCTTCAAACTGTCTTTGGTAATGTGTTCTGAACCTTTGAAGGTCAATATGTACCCTTCATTTTAGTACTACAGTAGGCAGCCGGTTTTGTTAAATGAATGAATTTACTTCCTCAGGGAGATTCTTTAACAAGGCCTTTTTTTGTCCATAAAGAAAAAAATGAAAGCAAATTCAAAATAGCAAGAAGGTATCACACACAGGTCAGTAGTTTATATGACATTTCCAGCCCTATGACAGATGTCCTAATACAAATGTTAAACATCAGTACCACACAGAACTCCACAGCCAAGTTAAAACACATTTCCACAGAAGAGTATGTGGAGTTATTGACGCATCCTGCTCTCCTACAAACATAATCAGCATTATAATCCTCCTGATTATAAATCTATATCCAATGATACTAAATGCTGATAAGTGCATAAATGTTAGACATTTTATTTTTATTGTGTCTGCCATCTGGGCTGTGCAAGTTTTCTGCCACTTCAATGTTCCAATTCAGCAGAATATTAATATATAGTATGGGAGAACTGTGATAATTTACAGGGTGTTAAATTACTTGGTTGATCTTTTAAGATGTTCACCTTTTATGACATAGCAACAGCTATTACTGGCATTACAAGTAAAATATTAATATCCCACTAACCATGGAAGAAGTTTAATATTGACTGAAAGTAGACAGTGAGATATGCAGTCCCAAAAGAGGGGGGTGGAGATTAGAATGGTTATAAAACTTGAAGATAGAACAATTAAAGTCTAATATGATCCATATCACAAATCTATTTAATAACAGTCTTAGAGAATATATTACAATGACCCTGTGCTATCAAAACAACTGATTTCTTTAAATGTCACTCCAAACACAGAGATGGAGTAGAATTATGGAGTGTTACAGTACAATCATGTATAATTCTGCAGTTTCTATTACTCAGGCTGTTGCCAGCACACATGGTGACCCATGAGGCCATAACACAAGCTTTCATTCAAAAATCTAGAAGTGAATTGTCATCTGCTGGCCAGATGGAGTTGTTATTAAGGTATGTGGTGTAAAAAAGTAATAATTTTAACATGGAATACAGGCATTTTGCCCTATGATGTAATTCTCTCACTGACTAGTAAGTATATCATAGGAACAAAAAATGTCTGTCATCTCTCACTGTTATTCAGGGAGACACGTTTTTGAAGTGAACCATATTGTCATCAATCGGGACTGCCAGGAGAAGGAGGTTTCTAATAACCTCATGACTAATGGAAGGCAAACATTACAGGTTTCAAAGTTTCCAGTGACTTGAAGCAGTTACATTAGTGTAACATGTCAGTAAGATACTTATTTAAAACAATATATTTCTCCCATGTATTTAGGACAAATGAAACTAAAGGATTCATTTCCGGGGATTTGAATAATATTTGAATACAATACTATTTGAAGTATTGTCTTTGTAACACAGAAGATGTGGTGAAACATCAATGTCATTGTATGCTTTCATACATACAGTGAGGGAAAAAAGTATTTTATCCCCTGCTGATTTTGTACATTTGCCCACTGACAAAGAAATGATCAGTCTATAATTTTAATGGTAGGTGTATTTTAACAGTGAGAGACAGAATAACAACAAACAAATCCAGAAAAACGCATTTCAAAAAAGTTATAAATTGATTTGCATGTTAATGAGGGAAATAAGTATTTAATCTCCTATCAATCAGCAAGATTTCTGGCTCCCAGGTGTCTTTTATACAGGTAACGAGCTGAGATTAGGAGCACTCTCTTAAAGGGATTGCTCCTAATCTCAGCTCGGTACCTGTATAAAAGACACCTGTCCACAGAAGCAATCAATCAATCAGATTCCAAACTCTCCACCATGGCCAAGACCAAAGAGCTGTCCAAGGATGTCAGGGACAAGATTGTAGACCTACACAAGGCTGGAATGGGCTACAAGACCATCGCCAAGCAGCTTGGTGAGAAGGTGACAACAGTTGGTGCGATTATTCGCAAATGGAAGAAACACAAAATAACTGTCAGTCTCCCTCGGTCTGGGGCTCCATGCAAGATCTCACCTCGTGGAGTTTCAATGATCATGAGAATGGTGTGGAATCAGCCCAGAACTACACGGGAGGATCTTGTTAAAGGCAGCTGGGACCATAGTCACCAAGAAAAAAATTGGTAACACACTATGCCGTGAAGGACTGAAATCCTGCAGCGCCCGCAAGGTCCCCCTGCTCAAGAAAGCACATGTACAGGTCCATCTGAAGTTTGCCAACATGATGATTCAGAGGAGAACTGGGTGAAAGTGTTGTGGTCAGATGAGACCAAAATCGAGCTCCTTGGTATCAACTCAACTCGCCGTGTTTGGACGAGGAGGAATGCTGCCTATGACCCCAAGAACACCATCCCCATCGTCAAACATGGAGGTGGAAACATTATGCTTTGGGGGTGTTTTTCTGCTAAGGGGACAGGACAACTGCACTGCATCAAAGGGACGATGGACGGGGCCATGTACCGTCAAATCTTGGGTGAGAACCTCCTTCCCTCAGCCAGGGCATTGAAAATGGGTCGTGGATGGGGATTCCAGCATGACAATGACCCAAAACACACAGCCAAGGCAACAAAGGAGTGGCTCAAGAAGAAGCACATTAAGGTCCTGGAGTGGCCTAGCCAGTCTCCAGACCTTAATCCCATAGAAAATCTGTGGAGGGAGCTGAAGGTTCGAGTTGCCAAACGTCAGCCTCGAAACCTTAATGACTTGGAGAGGATCTGCAAAGAGGAGTGGGACAAAATCCCTCCTGAGATGTGTGCAAACCTGGTGGCCAACTACAAGAAACGTCTGACCTCTGTGATTGCCAACAAGGGCAGCAGGGGATCAAAATCAGCAGGGGATCAAATACTTTTTTCCCTCACTGTATCATTACTGATATCAGGAGACACCCACAATCATGCATTGTTTGATCTCCTCAAGTACTACTTATCATCATCAAGATATAACTCTTTCATCCCTACATTAATGCATACTACAAGTGCACTAGATACTTTACCTATTAAAATAATTACATCACTGTTTATCCCATTGCTAATTAAATAAACACTTATCGGTCTCCTAGCATTGTGCCCGATTCATTAAAGACTTAAACCTCTTTTAAGAAGAAAAAAATACTCTTAAGAATAATAGACCAATTTCAGATCTAAAATCATTGAGATAGTAGTTGCAACTCAGCTGCAGTTGTTTCACTTTGTACATAATATATAAGTAAAATTCCCATCAGGTTTTCACCTTGACACAGTACTGAAACAGCCTTAAATAAAGTTGTTAATGATTTCCTTGTGTCCCATTAACTGTTATTGTTCTTTTACACTATTGAAACTATTGAATCAAATTCTGATAGACCACATTGAAAACTAAGAAGGCCATTCAAGTTTTGTTCTAGGTTGCTTTAAATCCTATCTAACAAACAGATTTAAATATATGCAGATGAACCGAAACAAGTGCCACACGGCTCTGCCCTCAGACCAATGCTCTTCTCACTCTATATGATTCTGCTTAGCGACATCATGCTTAGGCACCAATTCAGTTTTCATTGTTATACTGAAAATAGGCAATTGTGTTAATCCATTAACCCTTATGACACTTTACCTATAAATAATCTGTCTCAGTGGCTCTCTGAGTTAATAAATAAATAAATAAATCTCATACTGAATCCTCAAAATAAATAAATAAATTAATTAATTAATAATAATAATAATAATAATAATAATAATAATAATAATAATAATAATAATTATTATTATTATTATTATTATTATTATTATTATTATTTATTTCTTATCCAGGGTGAGTTACAAATTATAAATATAAAAATATAAATATATATATACATTTTAACAGTGCAAGAGAAGCCTTGTCTGTGTGTGTAAGATTGTCTCAAGCATTCTCTCACTCAGTAATAGCGCTTCATATATATATAATATTAAAATATTGTATTAGTTATATATAGTCATTTATTCTTTGTACTTACTGTTCAATGATGTCACGAATGGCCTGCTGGGCTTGTTTCCACCTACTTGCCGGACATCGGATTGATGAATGCTCTGTGTGTGAGTTTTTATTTGGAATGGATAACCAGTTCACCAACTTTCAAGGTTGAGTTTTACGGCTAGAGCAAAAGAGGCTGCCTGCATGCAGTGTGCTTGGGCTGTAATAAGGGGTGAGCCAAAGGGGTCTCTGTTAGCAGGGTTACCGTGTCAAAGGTGATGACCCATACTCCTTTCGGGAACCGTTTCTCTATTTAAAATAACCAAGGATGCATCTGCAACTGAATATTATTATCTATAAAGTATTACATTTGTTCGCCCCTGAATACCTAAGTGAACTTAAAGCCTTTTATACCTTATTGACCCAGGACAGAGGCTACAGGGCCCCTAAGCTGTGGAATGAACTCATGGCCCATGTTAGAGATGCTCCTTTTGTCTTGGCCTTTTAGTCCAGGCAGAGAACGTATTTCTTTAGTCTATCATTCCCCCCATAGTCTTACAATTCCTGCCATTGATGTTTCTGGACATGTTACATATTTAACTAGACTGTATTCTCCACCCCTCTGGCACACTGTACAAACTAATCTCTTTTGTTTCCTCTGCATGGATGACCCCTTGGGGCTGACAAAGGAACCCACCCCAGAGGGCAGACAGACCATCCTAGAGGGAAGATCATAGATGTCAGCTACGGCCCCCCTGGTGGCAGACCCTTGTGCCACATTCATATATCATCAGATTCATTGTCTCTAATAAAAACCCTATCGCAACACTGCACAAGGACTTTCTGATTTTTATTTGCTTGCCTGGAAGGGAGGCAACCATTAGACCTAGGCCTTAAGCTGTGGACTCCCAGAGGTTTATTTTCTACTATAACAGTCTGTAGTCCTGTAGGAGATTTTATAATTCACTCCTCTGTGCCTAATGATTTTTACCATTACATTTTTGAATAAATAATACAACCTTGTGTTGTTTACTTCAATGTGTGAAGTGCTCTGTGGCAACTCTTCAAAGGGCGTTATAACAAATCAAAATTGAATTATTATTTTTTTTACCTTCACAATCTTGCTTTTTTTCCATGGCAGAAACCCTGAGAAATTCCCTACATTTAATGATATGCTTGTACAAACCACAAATTCTGATCCTGGTTTTGGCTGAGTCATGTAGCTGACCGAGTTCAACAGAAGTTAAATAAACTTGCCCAAGACAACAAGAAACTGTATTCAATTTCAACTGCACTTACCCCTTAAACTTTTTTTTCTTCATCGAGTTTCATATCAGGATCTAAATATCATAAGAGTTGCTACTTAATGCTGACAAGAGCATCTTCAATCTTAGAAAAATCTTCAGTTGGCATTTACTTAAAAAGGAAAACGAGGGTGAATTTAGTAAAGCAGCTTGTTGTTTATATTTATTTTTAATTTTGTATTGGAGTTGTTGAATGTTGTTGAATGTTGCAGGAAATCTTTGCTTATCAATAATGTCTTGAATACTAAATTAAATAAGTATGATGCCCACTTTACATGTATATGTATGTATACCCACTGTATATAATGTATGTACACATATATATATATATATATATATATATATATATATATATATATATATATATATATATATATATATATATATATATATATATATAATCTCGTCAGAAAAACAGTTTAAAGACAGTGGACAGATTAAAATATGAAGTTGTTCTGAATACTAGGTATTTTCAGTGTTTGGATTGCCAAACTGTTTAAGCAAATATTAAGCAACATATTACACAGTTTTATTAAGTTAATGCTTTCTTGTGATCAGATTTATTGTTTAATAAATAAATATACAGTTTAATTGGAGAAAGCTTTTGTATTATTTTGTATTTAAGGATGATATGTCCATGGGACCAAACTATGAATAACTTGACAAAGCAGATTAATTTGGTCACACAATTAGGAAAGAGGCACTTGATATGAGAAACTATTAAAAAGAAATGGCAATATCAATTCCATGAGGTGGTTATTTGTATTATTGTGAAGACTATAAGTATAATTAAAACTCTTCGTAATGTCAAAGGTCTTCTTCAGTAAACCACAGGGAACGTTTATCTTTAGCGAGGCCTTTTAGTCCTCTGTAACTGACATTAATTGTAGCACTTACAGTTCTTTTTAATTATACTCAATTATGTAGTGAAATTAATAAATGGATCATTCATAAAAGAAATGTAGACAGATAGATAGATGGATAGATGGATAGATCTGCATGCTTCCATTTGCATTCGTTTTTAAATGAACAGCAATAATTATACGCTATCTTTAGTGGAAGTAGTGTGAATATTCATGTGAATTGTATTGTAATTTATGGAAAATGCAGAAATAAATGCAAGGCCAGAATAAATACAAGCTATGTGAAGAGATAGGTGTTCAATATAAAGAAAAACTCTACTAGAAAATGTGGTTGATTATTTTTCATTGGTATTCATTTGTTTTCTTATTAGGGAAAGACTCCTTAAATACATTTAATTTTTTTGCATTAATTTGGATATTTATTCTTATTCATGGAACCTACAAAGTTATATGAATTTACCCTGTTTACACCCAGTTATGTTGGAAAATTATGAAATAAGTATTTCTTGCAACTGGGATGTACATTTAACAAAAATAAACAAATCAATAAATAACATGAAGATACATTTTATTTCAGCTTATCCTTAATGTGTGTGTGTCTGAGAGAGAGAAACGTAAGGATTTTTTTAGGCATTTTAAAGTAATAACTATATTTCTTGAAATATTTAGAATAGGCCTATATTTCTAGAACAAGTCAGAAAAAATGTCTTGCCAAAGACACAATTCAGTTAAATCTTGTGTGAAATCTTCTCATTGTCACTGCATCCTTCCCACAGAGAGACACAAATTATTATAATAATATTCTCTGGCATAGTAATTTCCACCTTCACAGCACACTCATGTCAAGAGATTTCTGTGCAACAGCAGCATCAACCTTATTGAAAACGTCTGGATTGAGCTGGAGTTGAGGATGCACCAACATCAATAACAGCTACAGAAATTGAACCAACTGTGTCACACAGAGCAGAAAAAATAAACCAGCTTTCCTAGTACTGTTCACAGAATCACTGCACCCATGGATTGTGAATAGTCTGCTGTTATCCAAATGCATGGAGAGCATATTCCTTATTGAAAGTTCAAATGTGTCTGTCTTTTTCTCTGCTTTGCTGAGTGACAATGACTTCTGCCAACACAAAACCACTTGTAAAATAGCAACCTATTCTCCTGAGCTCTTCAGCACTCCTGTAATTTTGCACTTCATATAACTATGCTTCATTATGCTCCTGCTTACTTATTCATTGTTAGATCTCCTGTTGTTTACTGTGATTTCTCCTATGCCCCCTCCCTTAGCTCCTTTCTAGGACTTCACTGCATCATGTCTGCACTTGTCAACTCTCTGATCTAGGATGTATGCTTTGTATCTTTTATTAGCAGTAATTCTACACTTTTGTATTTCATAAATTGTACTTAGTATTTAAGCTTAATTTGTACTTTGTTGTTGTAATACTGCACTCTGTATTGCATGTGTAATCTGTAAATCGCCCTGGATAAGGGTGTCAGCCAACAAATAAATAATAATTATAACATGACAAATGGAGGTGAAACTATAGCACTCATTTGATGTACCACCATAATATTGTGTGTCTTGCTATCTCAAGAGAAAATGTGTAATATACAGTGAGGGAAAAAAGTATTTGATCCCCTGCCAAATTTTGTACGTTTGCCCACTGACAAAGAAATGATCAGTCTATAATTTTAATGGTAGGTGTATTTTAACAGTGAGAGACAGAATAACAACAAAAAAATCCAGAAAAACGCATTTCAAAAAAGTTATAAATTGATCTGCATGTTAATGAATGAAATAAGTATTTCATCCCCTATCAATCAGCAAGATTTCTGGTTCCCAGGTGTCTTTTATACAGGTAACCAGCTGAGATTAGGAGAACTCTCTTAAAGGGAGTGCTCCTAATCTCAGCTCGTTACCTGTATATTATTATTATTATTACTATTATTTCTTGGCAGACGCCCTTATCCAGGGCGACTTACAACATAAGTGCAAACAAAGTGCAAAAATACAGAGAAGTACAAGGCATCAATCATTACAAATTCAACTTTAGCTAAAACATAGCAATTCAAAATAATACATTTTACAAATTCCAATTTAAAATTTACACAAGTACAGTAAGAGACTTCCTACATCCTGGACAGTGAAAGCTAAGTGCTGTCAAGATGTAGGGTTACACACGAGGGCTACGGGAAAGGGAGCAAGGAGGAAAACAATCAAGAACGCGAGGAGCATAAAAAAAGGAGGGAGCTGAAGGTTCGAGTTGCCAAACGTCAGCCTCGAAACCTTAATGACTTGGAGAGGATCTGCAAAGAGGAGTGGGACAAAATCCCTCCTGAGATCTGTGCAAACCTGGTGGCCAACTACAAGAAACGTCTGACCTCTGTGATTGCCAACAAGGGTTTTGCCACCAAGTACTAAGTCGAAGGGGTCAAATACTTATTTCCCTCATTAACATGCAAATCAATTTATAACTTTTTTGAAATGTGTTTTTCTGGATTTTTTTGTTGTTATTCTGTCTCTCACTGTTAAAATACACCTACCATTAAAATTATAGACTGATCATTTCTTTGTCAGTGGGCAAACGTACAAAATCAGCAGGGGATCAAATACTTTTTCCCCTCACTGTACATTGAATTGCACTGTAGATTAAAAGCTTACAAAAGTAAACAGTTACTGGAAAATTAATTACAATGCAGGCTTTACTATCACAAGCTCATACATGCTTATTGATCTTATATATACACATACACATACATAATATTTTTTCAGTTATATACACTCACCTAAAGGATTATTAGGAACACCATACTAATACTGTGTTTGACCCCCTTTCGCCTTCAGAACTGCCTTAATTCTACGTGGCATTGATTCAACAAGGTGCTGAAAGCATTCTTTAGAAATGTTGGCCCATATTGATAGGATAGCATCTTGCAGTTGATGGAGATTTGTGGGATGCACATCCAGGGCACGAAGCTCCCGTTCCACCACATCCCAAAGATGCTCTATTGGGTTGAGATCTGGTGACTGTGGGGGCCAGTTTAGTACAGTGAACTCATTGTCATGTTCAAGAACCCAATTTGAAATGATTCGACCTTTGTGACATGGTGTATTATCCTGCTGGAAGTAGCCATCAGAGGATGGGTACATGGTGGTCATAAAGGGATGGACATGGTCAGAAACAATGCTCAGGTAGGCCGTGGCATTTAAACGATGCCCAATTGGCACTAAGGGGCCTAAAGTGTGCCAAGAAAACATCCCCCACACCATTACACCACCACCACCAGCCTGCACAGTGGAAACAAGGCATGATGGATCCATGTTCTCATTCTGTTTACGCCAAATTCTGACTCTACCATCTGAATGTCTCAACAGAAATCGAGACTCATCAGACCAGGCAACATTTTTCCAGTCTTCAACTGTCCAATTTTGGTGAGCTTGTGCAAATTGTAGCCTCTTTTTCCTATTTGTAGTGGAGATGAGTGGTACCCGGTGCATCGCTTCTCAATAGAATGACTATGCCACCCCTTTTATTTACGAGAGAGAGGAACTCTCATGTCTACACAAGGCTTCCCCACACAAAGTTACCAGCTAAACACATTGGGTTCCCACAATGGACAAGGTGATTGATTTATTTTTATCTTATATTCCTTCACAGGTTATATGTACACACTATCAATAAAGAAAACAAAGCACATTGAAAGTGCAGGGCATGAATTCTACACACAGTCTAACATACAGGGACAGGAGCCACCATAAATCCACAGGTAAGTCTAAATTGTATCTTGGTTTTTATTTGCAGATATCTTGAAATGATTTAGATTAATTTAAGATCTCTAAATGATCGGGGGTTTCTCCGATGTGAGGGGGGGTGACGGCGCGCAGTTTATATGAATGAAAGTCGGCTCCTCTCGCCGGTGTTGCGGGCCGTGATCACCCCACGCATGTACAGGTTGCCGAGCCCCGCTGTACAGCAGCCCAGTGAGAAATGCGTTTATACAGCTCTAGCTTTAGGGGTCGCTTTCCAACAGCAGTGTAACAATACTGGAGTAGTAGGACACGTGTATTAATTTACACTATGTGTATACTAGTGTTTTATTAATGCGCCATTATTTTATTTGGAAACAAGGACATAGAATAAATTAAGACACATTTCTACACACAGGTCATGTTCTGTCCAGGTCAGCTGGACCTCCACTGGCATGACCTGAGACATGGTGCCGCTGGGGCGGATCTCTGGGCTCTGAGTCCCGCAGTGCAGTGAGCGGGCAGCGCAGGCCAGGCTTTACTGTCTAGCTCATATTTAGGATGTGACCAATACTTTTTGGATATAACTTAAGATAATAGTATTTCTACCAATTGTGATCATTACCGTATGTGTTAATTATTCATTTGTACGATTTTAGGTATGCCCGGAGATGGCCTGACTCAATTGGATATGATAAGGGAGTATTTCAGAAAAGGCTACAGCTATGATGCTATGATGTAATGTTGGGTTTTCTAAAAGCACATCATGGAGGATGAAGAACCTTTCTTTAATGAAGTGGAGAAGTCACTGAGAAGTAAAGCAAATATAATCTTTATTATATTATAATAAAGGATGTCTAAATACAATACAGGATGGTGTTTCAGGTGTTACAGCACAAACACCAGTTGCGTGTGAGGAGACGTGATGAAATGAAGCTGAAATGAGTATGTCCTGCACATGTCAGCAGAGGAGTCGGTTCTGTAGATCAGCTATCAGTCTATTGGGCCACATTATGTTTGTCACGTAGATGGAAACAACTAACTAAAACCTTATGGGTAAGTGGATGCATGGACGGATTTCCGAGAAAGATTTTATGATTAAACTGTTGTCCCACACAATCCAAAGCACACTGACCACTTTTCAAGTCACGTTTAAATATATAATCCTGGTTGTCAAATTTTAGAATACAATGGTAAAGTTATAGCCAATACATGTATCCTTTTTGTTGTATATTCAATAGATAAATATGATTACATTGTGCAGTAGTCCTGCACACGATTGTTATTGAAATGCATAAATGCATATATATGAACTTTGGTACTGTAGATTACCCTTTCCTTGTTTTTGTATTTTAAAATAAACTTTACATATAATTTATTAAAATTCAAATACCTTTCACACAATATGTTTAAAACAATGTGTCATAAAAGTGAGTTATGTTGAATAACTAAATGTCATCATATCTTCAGCACCCAGTTTTGGATGGAGCTCCTAGACTTGAAGGATGCAGGTTATTTCAATGGCAGCCATGAACAGGCTTCTTATAACAAACCAACTGAAAACAAACTGCCATACCAATGTTATGTTGTAGTTTTTTAAATATTAATGAGTACATCCAAATTTTGTTTTGTTACTTATTTTGTTTTAGCTTATATTTGAACATGAAATAGACTTATCTCGTGTAGCAGTGAAATTGTGGATGGGGACAGTGGATCATTGGTGTAATTGTAATATCTTGTTTAGGTTTCAATTGAGGGATTGTGGCAGTGGAGGGTCTGACGAAACAGCTTCAGCAACTTTCAGCTCACTGTGAAGAGATTTGCTTCTGTGGAGATTAAAACATTCTGAGCTATTTGAACTCAGTAAAAGAAAAAAAAAAAACACTTCCTAACCCCACTGACACATGAATGTGCCCTTGACTTGTATTTGAAATTGAAAGAAATAGCTAATGTGTAAAGATTACATAGAAGCTATAGTTTCTAGGAATTAGTGTAAGGGCCGTACTAACAGCCAAGGGTTGAAAGAAAAAACAAACAAACTTGTATTTCAGTTACAAATTACAAGCATTTGCAGTTTGCATGCTGTAATCGACATTTGCAATCGCTGTTTGCATTTGTTAATGCTACTTGTAAAATGTATTGTAAAATGTACTTGTAAAATGTACAATATTTTTGTTTCAAATGCACTTAATTACTGTTCTAAACATTTGATAGGGCGGTGTTAAAATCTTATGGGACATGCCAGTCACACTTTATAAAACAATATTATCACTCTTTGTTTATTTGAGTAGGAGAAATTAGATGCTTACAAAAACAAAAGGCAATAACATTCCGTTTTGTAAAGTGTGATGGACAGGTGATGTGAGATTTGATTAGGTCCCAGCCCAAGTCTGTAACTTAATCAAGGTGAGACTTAATCAAACTTCTACCAATTGCCATTGATTCAATCAAACTCACCTATAAATGTGACAACTTTGAAGTACAATATTAATGAAATGTAACTAAATGTAAAGTATGACATGCACATAATTTGCATCTGCTTAATTTACCTGTCCAACTACCTCCTGTATGTGTATTGTTCTTCTGTTTTGTATACTTACCTTTTCCACCTCACTGCCAAAACCCAGTATAATAACAAAGGTGGAAAACTGAGATAAATCTTTTTACATGGTATTGCCATTTGGTCTTTAATGTGAACATGTCTATTCCATTGACCATTGAAAAATGTAAATGCTTGCTTTTAGTGTACTTTCAATAATAAGGATGCCTTTAGTGTACTTTGTACTGTAATTACTCATGTTTTTTGCATTGCAGTATAACAAATAAAACTTGTATGTGATCCCTTCAGAATCTTTTTTATTCCTCCAGAAGCTTCAGGAGAAATACAAAGAGGCAGGGTTTTTCCATCTCTCCATTTTCAAAATGCCATCACACTCGGTCATGATCCCAACATTAACCTGAAAGCATACAAAGGAAATCTTAAATACTGGCAAAAAATATATATACCAACAACTTATCATCAAAACCATGGGTTTTACAAAATTAAACACTGACAACAAACATATTTAAATCCAATTCACATTCTCTACAAATGTTTTACAATACAGCCATAAACAGTAAAAACAAGTAATTAAAAACGTATAGCATGTTTAGAGAAATATACTAAGCTATATTGAAAACTTTATGTAGATATCTGAATAATCAGATACATTTACTGATTTCATAATGGTCCTTACAGTAAGTGCCTACAGTCTACCGTTTTGGATTAAACAACCAACACGGTAAATACTACATCAACTTCTCCATTTAGATTTCCAATATTTGTAATGGAAGTGGAACAAATGTATTGCCTTCACTGATTCCTTAATGTGAATAATCCATGTAGACGTTTAGAAACAAACACCTTACTGATATGCATGAATCCCCATTCTTGCCATTATTTATTTAAATAAAAGGTTTAATAAACATGCACCTCGCAAACATAATATATATATATATATATATATATATATATAGACTTCCAAACAGAAATGCCATCGATTACTTTGTTTAGGACATAGTTTTAAAGTAAAAGCATACCTGAACTGTATATTTATGTTAATTTTCGGTTGACCATTTACCATGTTGTTTTTGATCTTTTGATACAGTTATGCACATAATGTAATGCAACTTAATTCATACACGTGTCCTACTACTCCAGTATTGTTACACAGCTGTTGGAAAGCGACCCCTAAAGCTAGAGCTGTATAAACGCATTTCTCTCACTGCGCAGCCGCACAGCGGGGCTCGGCAACCTGTACACGCGTGGGGTGATCACGGCCGCAGCCCCGGCGAGAGGAGCCGACTTTCATTCATATAAAATACACACCGAGAAACACCGTGATGAGACGCGCTGTCCCTCCGTGTCTAAAGGCTGCCGGTGCTGCTGGACAGCGTGTGTCGAGTGACATGTTTCAATAATAAGCGCATTTCAGATTAAAAACAGACTCCTGACCGATTTCCGGCCGTTTCTCTTCCGCCCCTCCTGCTCCAGACTGCCTTCTCATGAGTGATGTCATTTCCGTTGTGAGAATTGTTGTGTGTGTGTTGTGGATTTATTTTTTGTGTCCTCAAATTATTTTTTGTGTTCTCAAAATATTTTTCTTGTGTTTTGCACTTCAGGGCCACCGTATCTGACCATTTAATTTACAAAACAAAACAAAAAATACAAGAATGCAAACAAACCAAAAACAAAGGTTAACACACTGAAATAATGTCCTGAAGCAGTTTTCATTATTGGAAATTCTAACTCATTATTGCAGATATTACAGATTATGAAGATTTTGTGGTTTGTCTGCTTATGCAGTGTTTGGATTAGGCTCTTAATTATTATTTTTCTTAGAATAATGGAGAAGAGACTTAACTGGAACAATGCTGAGACCAAGCTTTACCAGACAACGCCCTGGGTGTGTATAAACTATGGGGTTGGCATTGACTCAGACAACATACTGTATTTTTTTGTTTTAAACGGTAGACAGACAAACTACATTTATTTCTGGCATGCTTAAAACTCCAGGATGAAGCAGACTGTAGTCATACAATAACCCAAAGCACTTAATTTTTACAAATGGGAACATTTCATATACCACAGTAAGTAATTTAACTGGAACAAACATTTAAAGGGTGAAATTCAGTTCATTGTTACTGGAACATGTCCACTGTAGTACAATATAAAAGCTTAGGCCTACAGTATATTTTAAAGAAACTGTAGTGTGTGGTGTGAACACAACAAAGTATTCTCCCTATACAATTTGCAACAATGCTGTATTAATTACGTACTATTTTAATTGCAATAATTATATATATGCAAGAAATTAACTTTCACTTTAAATTTTAAATATAGTGCAAGCCATTTACTAATAATGTAATTTTAATTTGATTTAATGTATGCAGACAGCAGATTATTAATACAATACATTCATAAACCTGATGTCTCTTCCATGATTACTGTATAGAATAGGGCTTTTTTCTAATTAGCTTGAAGTAATAACATTTGCTCTGAATAGGTAGTGTGGCATAAAAACAATCATAATGCCAGTTTTCCTTTCAGGCATTAGGCCTATTTCTTCACAGTTAATACAATAAGCAATATCATTAACAGAGTAAAGTTGAAATTGCATATCAAAGCTAGTGATGGGTGAAGGTTCGGATTTGGGAGCTACATGAATCTGCTAAGTGAACTACAGACTGGGTAGCAGCAAGATATCATAAATGCTCCAGCACCCGGTTGCATGGCAAAAAGCAAGTTTACACCACCACAACCAGACTCAAGTATCATAAGCACACATGCAGATGAATCCCTTAATAAAAGTATTATTGTTATTTGTTTATTGGCAGATGCCATTATCCAGGGTGACTCACAGTTGACACAAGCATTAGAAATCATGCAGTGATACATTTCAATACAAAATTGTTTCAGAAGTAGTTACGATAAAATACAAAGCATACATTCTAGTTCAAAGAGACAACAAGAGCAAACGTGATGCACTGAAGTCCTAGGTATGTGCTAAAAGGAGGGGGCATAGGAGAAATCACAGTAAAACCATAGGAGATCTAACAATGTATAAGTATTCGGGAGCTTAAGGAAGCATAGTTATATATAGTGCAAAATTACAAGGCTGAACAGCTCAGGAGAATAAGCTGCGATATTACAAGTACAGTCTGAACAGAGGTGTCTCGAGTAATCTCCAGAAGGTGGTCAGGGACTTTGCGGTCCTGACCTCAGTGGGAAGTTTGTTCCATCACATTGGGGCCAGGAGTGGGCTCTGGAGGGAGGGGAGCAGAGAGGTGGCAAAGTTAATCTGCTGGCGAAGGAGGAGCGGAGAGGAGTGTAAGGAGAGATGAGGTCCTGAAGGTAGCCTGATGCTTCCTGGAGAGCTTTGGAGACTACTGTAATGGTGGAAGGGGCTGCAGTCACCACTGGGATCACCCACACCCCAGCCCAGCACATCACACCACAAGGTTAAGAACATTGGCAAGGCAGTAAAAATGGACTACTTGCTGCTTCGATCCTCTGTGCACGTTACACAAAAATATAAATGCATGAATACTGAAATACAAGAAATGTCAGACACCTTAGGTCAGAACTGATTTCCACTAATGTATGGCACTTGCTCTAAGGGAAAGTTGGTATTGAGCAAGCTAGTAATTAAGTTTATTTTGGCAGTGAGTCACGTCACTTTTTAAATGTGCCAGCTGACGGAGTGTGGTATAATGAGAGGACACTGGAAAGCTTTCCCACTTGTGTCATTTTCTCAGCTGCAACCAGATACACTTTTTCTCTTTGAGCTATATTATTTGAGGCAGGCCTCCAGACATGTAAAAGTTTAGAAAAAGGAAAAATAAGCTTGAACAAACAGTGCCTAAAAGCAGAGATAACTTCTTCTAGTCAACATGAACAGCAGGAATCAGCAAGTATCTGTGGGAAGCAGCTTTGGGACAGGGTCTGTTTTAGTCATTGAGAGTTGTAATTGGCTCTCCTACAGACAAAACAGAAGCACGCCTCCCTTTAGACCAATTCAAATGGTTAGTGCTTCAGCAGCATTTTCGTTCTTTTTAAGGTTTAGGCAATTTATTGTGTTATGCAAAAATGGGACAATCCCACACGTAACATTTGAAAACCTATAGCAAGTAAATCAGAGAGAGTAACACACCTGAAGAACATATGCACAACATCTTTAATATAACTGTTAAACATTTGTCAGTAGATTTCTTCAATTAACCATATTGCTTTTAGGCTTGTTAATTATCTCTGATTTTGTAGCACCTTTATATCCAAATATTCAAAGCCAATGTAAAGTGAAAGACATTCTAGATTGTGTGATGCCACTGCATTAACATTTCATTATACAGTAAGGTTATGTGTAACGATAGTGCACTTTATTTCACATTTCAACAGTTCATCAAGACCAATTAGGATTGAATTACATTATTTCCATGGAAAGCTCCTTTTCCACTAGTGCACAATTTATTTATTTGTATGACGTATTTAAAACTCCCATCCTTTAGTGGAAATGTCTCCTAGACAGACACGTCAAGCAACTTTTTGTACATCTATTTTAGTCTCTGAGGACAATCCATCAACAAGGCAGTTTCCCCTTTGACAACAGTTCAATTTCCAAACCCACAGGATACAGAAACACTGTCTAAAATCACCCCTGGGGGTATGATGTTTAAAATATGTATCTTACTTTTAAGTTATTTTTACAGTGATTGCACCCCACCACTCCAATGCACAACACACAAAGACATACTAAAGCTATACACTGAGGTAAGTGTGAACAACAAAGTGTAAATTAAATATGACCAGATTTTTTATTCCAGCAGTCATTATTTCCACCAGGCAAAATCTACACTGACTGGAAAACTTTGCTTTTGTACACCTGGAAGCAGTCTCAATCATGTTAAGCTACAATCTAAGTGAAAGGTCTTTTTTAAATTGAACTTCCTGTAGGGATATTCTTTTATAAACCCCACAGTGTTTTGCTTACTCAGCTGTATACAATTTAAACATATACAGGACATTTTCATAAGAAACATTATCAAGTTGCATAAATAACTTGGGACCAGGACATGACTGAAGAGTTGCTTTGAAGTTTACACTCTTCAGTAGGTTTCTTGAAGTGTAAAGACTTTATTACTGAGAATATGGTATTAAAAATGAATATTTTTAAATGAAACTGTACTAGGGAGGTCATTAGAATGTTTAATACATTTGCACACTGTTGGATTTTATTAACAACAAAATAACTTTAAACAGAAGAGAGCTTTAGCAGATGTGTTTAATCTCATGTTTTCAACATCTGTTCAAAATATTAAATCTTTTCAAAACTGTTCTGGACACTATTTTGATGAGCATGAAACCAGAATGCTAGTGACATTGTCAGTGCCAAATTATGGAGTGTGAAGATGGCATTACATGACAGATTTTGTGAAGGGGGATGGTGCAGAGTAATGCAAGGCCGGCACTGTTAAGCAGATCGGGTGGGTAAATTACAATAAACTAAATACAGTATAGTGAAATGAATACAAATACATGTATACAAATAATGATTTGTATTATTACTTATTCAACGTTTATGTTCAAACCCCCTTTGTGGGAAAACAATGGTTAATACATTATGACTGCTTGGATAACCCATGAAGTTACTTGGACGTGACTTTTCAAAATCTTGAAACTTAAATGAAGCTTCGGTCTAGATATACTGACTGTGGGGTGGAGTTTGCTGGGATTTCTAAAGTGGGAAAAGACAAAGACTACTAGTAACAAAAAACAAAAACATTCTGCAAGCGGTATTAAAAAGCCAAGTAAAAGAGACCATTTCATTTTATCATTACTTCAATTGCTTCTACTAATACAGGTAATCCTAGAACAATGCAGTAGTAACGTTTACGGAAATCACCACATGATGTGAAATCGTGTTATATGATAAACATATCCCCACAGAGTCACACGTAAATAACCGGGTTATGTTCAAGGAATATGAAACAAGTACATAAAACCAACACAAAGGGCTGGATTAAATCAAAACTGACCCACTCGCTAATAGAAAACTACAGAACTGTACTCAGTTGCGGCTTCATTTTTTAATAAGATGCCACTTTCTTCTAATCAGAAATGTAATGGCTATGATGAACAGGTTTGTAGTTTGCTATTAGCGGGTGGGTCAAAGTTTTGATTTAATCTGTCCCAAAGCTTTTATAAAACACCCAAATTGATTAACGTTTTACAATCAAAATTATCTTTCTTAGATTGCAGACGATCCAAGCACTTTTCAACTCATTAATTAGCCTATACTTTTTCTCTGAAGATGTGAGAAAATACTGTTTGTCTTGTGAAGTCTAAGCTTTTATGATGCCTGTATTTTCTTTTGTATTGCCGAGAAGCAGGATTTCCATTGAAAAAGTACAGTTTGACACTCGAGTCTCTAGGGGCATGGTTTGAGTTGCGTCACACTGACACTTTTCACCTGGCCCAGTGCGTTCATATTTACAGTTAGGCCAGCACTGGGCCACCTCAAAAGATTTAGTGTGCCTGGGGGAGTTACCACTGCTACAATTCAATGGTTCAATCCTTATCAGGCAACAAATCCCAGCCAGTCAGATTCAATAGGTTCTGAAAGGTTGGGCTTAGAAGTTGCAAACATTGAAACTCCACACTCTCTGTATGTCCACATTTCTCTCACTTTCAAATTGTGCTATCAGTTATTTTACACTCAAAAGGAATTTATTTCCTGTGTTTAGCTGCATTGTCTTTAGAATCACTGTTAGCATATTTAAGAGCAAAGATAATTTTATTTCATTTATGATTAAGGCTATTTAAAAATTTCAAAATATGTTCTGGATATGTTTCTGGGAGATATTTCAGTAAAAGCCATAACTAACTGACCAAATATTGCAGTTTTGAAGCATGTATTGTTCCATGCTGCCGAATAATGTGTAAAATGTAAAATCAGAAATGCATGTTTGTTTAAAAAATGGCTGACTGGAACCAGCTAGGAGATCAGTACAGATTCCACTCCATTGCTATGTACTATGCGAACTGGCTGGGCATGGTAACTACTATACAACATACTTCGAGAACCTTAAGACCAGTCCAGTGAACAGCAGCAAAAACATTACCAGAACAGCATTTGTGTATTAAGTGGAACAAATCATACTTTTCATGATTACATTATTCAGTTTTAAGAATAAAATGTACACAAACATTTAGAAGCAGAATAAAAAAAGGCAGCCAGCATATATATTTAAAAAGTATATATATATACAG
This sequence comes from Amia ocellicauda, assembly GCF_036373705.1. Taxonomy (NCBI): domain Eukaryota; kingdom Metazoa; phylum Chordata; class Actinopteri; order Amiiformes; family Amiidae; genus Amia; species Amia ocellicauda. The sequence goes on along the minus strand of NC_089862.1, from coordinate 25,977,293 downwards.
GCAGCTATTTAAAAAAAAAAAGATAGCAACATTAGTGAAAGATATCTTCCAATACTCAGTCAAAGGGGGCCATTTTGTGTCAGAAAACAAATCAAATGTAGCCTGTGCTAGAGAAAATAATGGACATGAAATTAATCACACAGGCCTTTAGTGTTTTTATGACAATTACAGAGGCAGCTTGGTTGTTTGATGAAAAGGGTATTACTGAATTCTGACAAAGCTCCAAAGAGCATTTTTTGTTTCCTTCATAGTTCATCCTTAAACGGTCTTGAGACTCAAGCACAAAAAAAGTGAAAAAAGGAAAGGAGTTTGACAGAAAGCGATTAAGATTTGACATGTTTTGCAGGGGTGCTGATCATTCCTTGTTCCAAATTAAGAATGAATAGCTAGTGATTGCGAACCAGACATTAAGTGCTTCCTGACATGCCGTTTTGTTGGAATTTAAAACATGATTATGCACAAAGAGCTATTACCATTATTTACACTTAAAAAAAAAAAAATCCAAGTACTTAATTTATTATTCATAGGTCAGTATAGATGACCTCGTGTTTTGTTTGTTTTTTAATAATAGAGATCATTCTGTGACACACAGTTGAGAAGATAATAATCAGTGAATAATTGTACCAGTAACAAAGTTGACAATCCACAAAAACTGCAAAAGGAAACATGGCAGGAGTTGAGAGTACAAAGTCCAGAAAATATTGTTTAGATATGATTGTTTGTGGTTGGTTTCATGTGTATCATTCAGAAATATTTGTGTAGACAGGGACCCTTGTAAAGATTAGGGAAGCTCAAAGTAGAGTTAGTTATCTTTCGATTTGGAAACAGGGAGAATGGTGTTTATTGGTTATTGGTTCCTGTGGGTAAGTACCTTCCTACTGGACATCGCATCAGTGAGTGTATAAGAACATAAGAAAGTTTACAAACGAGAGGAGGCCATTTGACCCAGCGTGCTTGTTTGGTGTCCATTAATAACTGAGTGATCCAAGCGTGCTATCCAGTCTGACTTTAAATTTTCCCAAATTTTCGTCATCAACCACATCGCTGGGGAGTTTGTTCCAGATTGTGACTCTCTGTGTGAAGAAGTGTCTCCTGTTGAGTCTTGAATGCCTTAAAGCCCAATTTCCATTTTTGTCCCCGGGTGCGTGTGTCCCTGCTGATCTGGAAAAGCTCCTCTGGTTTGATGTGGTCGATGCCTTTCATGATTTTGAAGACTTGGATCAAGTCCCCACGTAGTCTCCTCTGTTCCTGGAGCATACATACCAGCTTGTAAAATGTTTGACTTACTGACATTAAACACTTGGGGCGCTCAACATATTAGAGAATCTTCAACAGATTTCCCTCAATAGTTTCTCACCTGTGCATGTCTGTTATTTCCGATGAGGAATACATTTTTTTAGGAAGATTTCTTCACAACCGGCATTTTCTTGAGTTTTAATTTCTACATCAACAATGGAGCCATTTGCGGCACTCAGAGCTGCAGAAGCTGTCAATGTTGAATTCCCATACCATTCCCATTCGACTCCTGAGACGTTGGGATTCCACCACTGTGAGAGCTGCCCTGCCAAGCTGCCAGCATGGGATCCTCACCAGTTTTGTGTGACATGCTAGGGGCTTGCTCATGCCAACCAGGCCTTGTGTGGGGTGTGTACTTTGACACCTAAATCCCTGCATAACAGGCTAGACAGAACCTTGAGGTGTGTTCTTAAGAAGGCTACCACTTATACTCTCCACCACCTGGAGAGACTCTGGCATGTAAGCCTTATAAACTCAGATGTCAGAGTTCATGGATTTTATGAAAACCCAATAAAATATTTCTGACTGCATGTGTATACAGTATCCCATACTCCCTTAGGGAACTGTTTCTACATTTCAGAATCCCCAACCCACCTTTATTTATGTGTTTTATGTATATTTAATTTGAGTCACGGAGTACTGTATATAATAAACCTTCACTTCTTTACACCCATCTCTGTGTTTGTGCGCGTCTGCTTCCTAAACACCACCAATTAAAGAGCCCAGCACTGTGGAGATCCCCCCACGGATAGATAAAAAAAAAAAATCTAAGTTTCAACATCTATTCAAATTACAATTTCAAGATGCATGTTTGTGACCTCTCTTATCTCAAAGAAAAACATGCTATTATCCCATTGTTTTTGCATTGTTTTTTAAATATTTGCAAGGCAATCAAATAAAATCAGTGACACTACCACGACCTGCTAAAATTAGCAATTAACGCAAATCAACACTACAATCATATCGGCAAGTGGACTTTCAATTAGTTTTTAATACAGACACACTTTTTTAAGCCTGTTAATGACCACATTAATATCTTTAGGCAATCTAGTATGGGTGATTCTACTTTTGCCCCAAGCAGAAAAAATTATTTGGGATGCTTTCAAATATCACACTGGAGAGGTAATAATAATTGTTTCACTCAGTGCAAACAAATTAGGTAATTTCCAAGCAGATTGCTGACACCAAAATAAAATCTAGTTAGGGAATTAAACTAAAAATAATAGTTTTGTAACGAAGAGCACAAAGATTATTACAATCTTAGTATCACATTGTAATGTATTTGTGATAATGTAATAGTAAATAGCATTGAAGGCAGAAAAATATAATTGGCTAGGTATTGGTACTGTAAAGGCATTAGCTAGCCTTAGAGGTAAAATGTATAAACATATAGAACAATTACGAATAAACACATACAAAACATCTATACTGTCTTGGTGTCCTGTGAGTCTTGAATCCTATTGTGCTGCCACCATTTACTTTTAAACAAGAACTCCCCTTTTTCCTTGGTACTGCCTGTGAAACTGACATATACAAGATGTTAAGCAAGTTGAACACACCTTTCTCGATTCAATGTGTGACAGTACATCAGCACCCGTAGCTTTCTACTTAAGACAGTGCTGGGATTAATCAAAACTGGCTTGTCTGAGACTGTCGACAAGACCAGACTGTCATTTAAGCTGCGGATAAACCAACATATAACTCCACTGTCCATTTCCAGACATTTCTCTGTGGAACATACAATACATACATTTCCAATATCTTAATGTCATCATTGGCCTCAAATACAGAATAACTACAAAGTAATGTTTTCATTAATTCCGCTATGGATTTAGGATTGATTATGGTATACAGCACCTTAGAATGTCAAAGTCATAATACAGATCATATCCTGATTATTCCTCTGCTCTGATTAAGCTCAACAACCCCTTTAAGATCCATCTTGACATTTATATGTATCCCCGCTTTGGTCAGTGTCACTTAGAGTATTAACAAGGCATCTGTACACCTGACCTAGCACCTGAAATAAATGTAGGGTTTAAAATTTCAAAATATCAGGAGATACCGGGTTTACAGCCTAAAAGTATAATTGCCTGTACTGCATGTATTACACAAAGTATTACACTTAAAGGAGCTAACTACACCGATCAGCCATAACAGGTGTGGGTCGGATACCGGCAGGACAGGCCGATCAAAGGCCGATCAAATGGTCGTGGTCACAGGCAAGGGTCAGGCAATCAGGCAAACAGAATAACAAGCAAAGTCCTAGGTTGTGGTCAGAAGGTTAAGCAAGAGGTCAAGGATTCAAGGATATATCAAGACATGGGGAGACTGCTTGGAATTGTAGGTGAACTGAAAAAACTTTACAAAGACAGAATGTGAGTGAAGGGCTTATACGTGGAGCAGAGGGAAGCAAGAAAGTTGGGAGGTGCATGGCGAATGGGAGCAAAAGGTGATTGAACAAGTGCACATGGTGTTCAGGAATGTTGATTGATTGAAGGGAGCTGGGAGAAGTGACTGGTAAGAAAATGTGATGGTGAAATCTAGTGGGGATATGTGGAGATGCATTTAGACAGGGATTGTGACATATATATTATAGCAAATGCTATATATTATAGCATTTGACACTGTTGATCACTCCATCCTGCTCTCCTGCCTCGCTGACCTTGGAATCTCTGGGACTGCTCTCACCTGGTTCTCATGGCGAGGTTCCTCATCCAACCCCCAACCTCTCCTCACAGGCGTACCCCAAGGCTCCGTCCTGGGCCCCCTCCTGTTCTCTCTATACACTCACTCCCTGGGCCCCCTCATCGCATCCCATGGTTTCTCCTACCACTTCTACGCAGATGATGCCCAGATCTTCCTGTCTTTTCCGTCTTCTAACCCTCTCGCATCTAATCCTGTTTGCCGAATCCGTCCCTTGATCACCGACTACTCGACTCAGCAGTCACTGGTCCTCTCCCGCCTGGACTACTGCAACTTCCTCCTGGCTGGCCTGCCTGTGACTACTACCCACCCGCTCCAGCTCATCCAGGACTCGTCTGGTATTCTCTCTGCCCCGATTCGCACACACTACTCCACTGCTCCGCTCCCTCCACTGGCTCCCGATACCGGCACGCATTCAGTTCAAGACATTGACCCTCACCTACCGCTGCCTCAACCACACGGCACCAAGCTACATTCAGACACTCATCTCCCCATACATCCCCTCCAGACCACTGCAGTGATCAGAAGACTAACTCTGCCTCCTCTCCACTCCCCTTCCTCCAGAGCCCCTCCTTTCTCATCCCTGGCCCCTAAATGGTGGAACGACCTTCCCACCGAAGTCAAAACAGCAGAGTCCTTCACCTCCTTCCAGCGCTTACTCAAGACAGTACTTACTTTTCAGACAGTACTTGTAATATTAGTCCTTTTACTATCCTGTATGATAGCACTTCACAACATTTTACCATGCTTCTTGCATTACTAATACTTGTATTAGTGATTTCCCCTTTGCTCCCTTTCCCGTAGCCCTTGACTGTGACCTAACATCTTGACAGCACTTAGCTTTGACTTTCCAGGATGTATGACTTCACTTATTGTACTTACCTGTGTAAATTGGAAGTTGTAAAATGTATCATACTTTGAATTGCTTTGTATAATGTAAATTTGAATTTGTAATGTTTAATGCCTTGTACTTAAATGTATTCTTGCACTTTGTATTGCGCTTATGTTGTAAGTCACCCTGGATAAGGACATCTGCCAAGAAATAAAAATAATAATAATAATTGATTGTGTTGTTTTTCACTGGACACAACCACAACAAAAACAGTTACAGCAAGTATTACATGTTTTTATGTTTAAAGTTGGTATTCTAAATGTTAATTATATTTGTTGGGGTCCGTAGATGTATGTTGATTATACTCTTTTTATAATCCACAATTTATGTAACAAACAAACAAAATGTATTCACATACAGAATATGGAAACAAAAAGATGAAAAGGAGTTTGATAACACAGTCCTCACCTTAGATTACTGTGTGGATGTCCTCAAATAAATTGTTGTTGCATAAAAAAAAAAACTTTTAAAGTAAACACATATGTTAATATCTCACAGAAAGTATGTAAAGCATACACGAAATACTGTATTTCACTACTGGAAAAAGTAAAATAAATAAATAACGTATTTGCGAATGACGCACTGCTACTAAATACTTGAGAGAAAATGTAACATTTCATATAGGGAAATGTAGGTAGGCTTAATGTTGAAACTTCAGTTTCTTATTGGATTAGGAAGTGTCATTCAAACTAAATTATCAGGTTGATGGTATAAAATAATGTATTGTTTTTGGTGCAAACACACAACAAGCACTATGGGAAATGCAGTCTTTTCTCCCATTTAAGTAAACCACAAATCAATTATATTTTTAAGTGCCTTACGTATATAACATATATTATGAGAAATTAAATACATTATCCAGCTCTGATATATATTTTCTTCTCATATTAATTTAAGTAAAAGAGGGCATAAAAAATAAAGAACATTTTATCATTCAACAACACTATTTTATTAAACTGACTATGACAGAAGTGTTTATTTTGTCTTGGTTTATTTTTTCCCGGTTTGCTTCACATCTACAATTAACCTTTCACTCTGTCTAGACTATTGCAATAGTCAGTCCATATATATATATATACACAGTGAGGGAAAAAAGTATTTGATCCCCTGCTGATTTTGTACGTTTGCCCACTGACAAATGATCAGTCTATTTTAATGGTAGGTGTATTTTAAAACAGTGAGAGACAGAATAACAACAAAAAAATCCAGAAAAACGCATTTCAAAAAACGTATAAATTGATTTGCATGTTAATGAGGGAAATAAGTATTTGACACATCTCAGGAGGGATTTTGTCCCACTCCTCTTTGCAGATCCTCTCTAAGTCATTAAGATTTCGAGGCTGACGTTTGGCAACTCGAACCTTCAGCTCCCTCCACAGATTTTCTATGGGATTAAGGTCTGGAGACTGGCTAGGCCACTCCAGGACCTTAATGTGCTTCTTCTTGAGCCACTCCTTTGTTGCCTTGGCTGTGTGTTTTGGGTCATTGTCATGCTGGAATACTCATCCACGACCCATTTTCAATGCCCTGGCTGAGGGAAGGAGGTTCTCACCCAAGATTTGATGGTACATGGCCCTGTCCATCGTCCCTTTGATGCGGTGAAGTTGTCCTGTCCCCTTAGCAGAAAAACACCCCCAAAGCATAATGTTTCCACTTCCATGTTTGACGGTGGGGATGGTGTTCTTGGGGTCATTCCTCCTCCTCCAAACACGGCGATTTTGAGTTGATGCCAAAGAGCTCGATTTTGGTCTCATCTGACCACAACACTTTCACCCAGTTCTCCTCTGAATCATTTAGATGTTGGCAAACTTCAGATGGACCTGTACATGTGCTTTCTTGAGCAGGGGGATATTGCGTGCGCTGCAGGATTTCAGTCCTTCATGGAGTAGTATGTTACCAATTGTTTTCTTGGTGACTATGGTCCCAGCTGCCTTGAGATCATTAACAAGATCCTCCCGTGTAGTTCTGGGCTGATTCCTCACCGTTCTCATGATCATTGAAACTCCACGAGGTGAGATCTTGCATGGAGCCCCAGACCGAGGGAGACTGACAGTTATTTTGTATTTCTTCCATTTGCGAATAATCGCACCAACTGTTGTCACCTTCTCACCAAGCTGTTTGGCGATGGTCTTGTAGCCCATTCCAGCCTTGTGTAGGTCTACACTCTTGTCCCTGACATCCTTGGACAGCTCTTTGGTCTTGGCCATGGTGGAGAGTTTGGAATCTGATTGATTGATTGCTTCTGTGGTCAGGTGTCTTTTATACAGGTACCGAGCTGAGATTAGGAGCACTCCCTTTAAGAGAGTGCTCCTAATCTCAGCTCGTTACCTGTATAAAAGACACCTGGGAGCCAGAAATCTTGCTGATTGATAGGGGATCAAATACTTATTTCCCTCATTAACATGCAAATCAATTTATAACTTTTTTGAAATGTGTTTTTCTGGATTTTTTTGCTGTTATTCTGACTCTCACTGTTAAAATACACCTACCATTAAAATTATAGACTGATCATTTCTTTGTCAGTGGGCAAACATACAAAAACAGCAGGGGATCAAATACTTTTTTCCCTCACTATATATATATATATATATATATATATATATATATATATATATATATATATATATATATATATCTGTTTGATAGAAGAATTGTGGTATTTTATTGTATCTGCTGTAATGGCAAAATATAATAATAAATAACAGTTTCTTTATGGCTAATAACAGAATGTGTTTGAAAGGTTAGGTCAACTATATTTAACTGGGGGCCTTAAATCATTCCCCACATTGGTATTAAGTAAATTAAATATTGCAGGAAATAATAGACATTAAATGAGGAATACTTGCTGATTCTTCAGAAACCAGTGTGATCTCCTTGGTAGATTAGTGTTATAAAACTATGACTGAAGCTTTACCTTACAGACCTGGGAGTTTACAATGGATTTCTATTTTAATCTACAGCACATTCATGGACCGTTAGTTGTCAATAGAAGAAACGTTCATACACCAACCTGCACCAGATCAAATGTATAAAAAAGGTATGCACTGGATACATTTTGCATAGAACGTTGGACTCGATTTTAGCATTTTGGTTGAATAACATTATTCGTGTTAAATCATTCTTGTCTAAGTGTTACAGAAAAAAAAATCTAAACACAATGTTATTTTAGAATGTTAATTTCAACAAGCTTAGATGACATGGCAAAGTGACCTAAATAAAAAAGAGGATTAATTGCATCTGCAGAAAATATAGTGGTACTATTCATGCAAGTCTCATCAAATATACGCTTTCCATTCACTCACAATATTAAAAATGTGCTGTTGACCTTAAGTATATCTGAAAACATAATCCTAACCCTAATGCCAAAGTAGGCAGATGTAGAATGGAGAAGATTTTTTTTTAATTGGAGTGATTTCTACAGATACACCAGGAGTCTGTGTACTGCAGGTACTGTAAACACATATGATACTACAGAAACTAAGCAAGACAGTATGCCTTTATCCTCCACAAATAACAGTTGTGATTCTTGATTCTCCCAGTGTTCTTTGTAGGTATGTACTTTTTTCTATTAATTTTAGGACATTCAACTAGATATATGAATCCAAAATACCAAACAAATCATTAGTTTCGCACTGATTGGAATTGACCAAATATAAAAAGTATGTGTTTTGTTTGAATACATTGCCCGATGCCCAAGAATAAAACTATGAAAAAATATGTTTTTTTCCCCTTCTGTTCTTATTATTTACATTCAAAGTTACACTCACAATTTAACAATTTCTATCAATAGAATAGAATAGAGTGTTTTCCTAGCATACCAGACAGAAGCACATCCCTACAAAACTGGACTGCAAATTACTACAAATCATAAAAATGTTTTGTATTCTTATGAAAACTAAAGAAAAACAGTAAGCAAATCCTTAAGTGATTCCTTCAGTTTGGATCCTCAAATATGTAATTCCAATTACAATGACAGAATATTCTATTTTTGTTTTTTGTCTTAATAGATAAACCAACAAATTAATGAACAAATAAATATCTATTGGGGAAAAAGAGCAAATCTCAGCTGAGATTTTGTTGTTGTTTTTTCAGACACACAAAGGACAAAATAGAGTTGAAATGATTTCAATTTAAAGAATTGATAGAGATGTGCAATCTCCCGCTGGGAAATACACAATGTTCACAGCAGTGTGCCTGTCTTACAAAAAAGCCCATGTAATGAAGGAAAATGAGTTGTCTTAATAAAATCTGGTTTTATGATGGAAAAAATCTCCATTACCACTTGTAATGTTTTTTTTGTTTCTTTTCAATGAATTAATTCCAATGATATATACTACTTGATAGATGGCTTTATGTTTATCTGCATCCAAATAATCTGACTCCAAACATTTGTTAGGATATTTAATGAATTTTATATTTTTCCTCTATCCACAATGCTTCACACTTATATAGTGTAAATAAATCTTGCCTATCTCGAAGGTACTATAATAGAATTAAAGATAGTGCCCTATACTTCAGTAAGATTTAACCTTCTTATACTAAAATTAATGTTTTCACACGTGTCAGATCCAGATTCTCACTTGTAATCCTGGAGACAAGTGAAAAATAAAACCTCAGACAGACTCAGGTTCACTCTCGTCAAAAACTGGATGAGATATGTTTTCTTGGTCTGGTAATGAAAAAAACCTTCACAGAGGCATCTGACGCTTTACATACTAGCACATTTAGAAATAAGAAAAACAAGAAGTAGAAATGAAAGGAAGGACACAAACCTGTCTGTTGCAGCGATACTTTTTATTGGATTATGACCTCTACTGTCTGTCTGTTTATGTGCTGGTGGGGAGAAAATGTTGTTCATTGTTCCATTGCAGAGGAACTAAGAAATTCCAACATGTCTGCAGCCATGCATGAAGTAACTTCCTGTATAAATATGGCAGCTTCTTATGTCCTTTGTTGGAACTTTGTGGAAAGAGCATAACGATGAAAAAAATGCATAAAAATGTAATTTTGACTTCTGGCATTTTCAAACCAGAGGCAGTTACTACGTTAAGCTTCCTTACATGATTTAATGCTGCATTTGAGCCCAGCTAATACCAAAGTCATATCATTTAAATTAAAAAGCTACACGTAACAGAAATAAAAGCAAACCAACTCATAATTTCAACCATTAAATTAGACTAAAATGTTTAGATCAAATAGAAAATAGAATGCATGGTCAGTGCAAAATATAGGTGTACACATTGCTCAAAATACAGTATTAAAGATACACTATTACTAAATGTATTATTTGTGTTAACCAGTGAATGTGATATAAATACATACATTTCAGAGACTTTATACTTCATTTATTTTCAGTCTGTATTGAAAGTGGATTTGAATAGTTTGTTTCAAAATGGAACTGATTCCCTACTTAAAATGTTTTTAAATATGTGTGTGTGTGTCTCTATGTGTGATTGTGTGTGTGGAATGGAACAAAAACGAACATATTGCAAGACAAGGTTTTAATTAAATCTAATTTTATATTCCTTTAAAAGCAATGCAATTTCATGTCTGGCTTTTAAGCTCTATTAACCTTACATTCCTTTCAATTTCTGCTCAATAAACATGCAGAACAATGGTTAATCAAAATGGGGGAAGACCAATTTTCCACTGCATTGCTGTTGTTGCTGAGAGTGGCTTCTACTTAAAATCAATCATCAATTAGTGGTGTTTCACTGCAGATGTGATGCCCTTATTTATTTCACTTGAGCATTCTCATTTTCAGGCCTAATTGCAAAAGCCTTCAAACACTTTCAGTGGAATCTTGCAGTGCTGCCAAAAATCTGTTGTGTTTAGAACATAAACATTTAGACGGAAAAGAACGGGCCGGATTAAATCAAAACTTTGACCCACGAGCTAATAGAAAACTACAGAACTGTACTCAGTTGCGGCTGCATTGTTAGTAAGATGACACTTTCTTCTGATCATAAATGTAACCGCTATGATGTACAGGTTTGTAGTTTACTAATAACGGGTGGGTCAAAGTTTTGATTTAATCCAGCCCAAAGTCAAACTGCACAATTAGACCACGGAGTGCTATGTGGGAGCAATAATGTTTATTGTTAGTACATTTCAATAGTCAAAATTCTAGACAATACATTTTTCTGAAGCAACATCTGTCCAATAAATCTCAGTCACTCATGGCCTCAGTCACTTAAAGGTGGTGATGTATATGCTAGTGGTGTGATACTTGGGGTGTGTTACAAGTACAGCTTTGGAATCATTTACATGTCGCGAGCAATGGTAAAAAAACACTTGAATGTATGTAAATGAGGCCACCAAATACCACTGTGCTTTTAACATCCCAACACAGACAACACTGATTCAGATTGTTGGACATATGGAGGTGTTAATGTCACGATGCAAGAAGAAGAGCACTAAGGAGAGCAGATGTGTTTCACAGGAATGGAAAGAAGATTGGATGAGGCAAGGAGAAAAATATATTTTGGACTAGACAGACAGGATATGAGGCCTGTGTGGGCAAGAGTTCCAGGTGCTATGTCTAACCTAGCTTAATGCTTTTTTCTTGTCAAAATAGTTTCTTCACTGATATTTAAAGATAGAAAGACTTACAGTTAAAAACAGCATATCATATATATTTATGTTAATACAATTGTTATTTATACAAGATCTGGTCACATACTATTGTCCTGGGTTGTTTTATGTGCACCAGGCAACTTTCCTGTACTAGGTACATACAGCTCATATACGTAGATTTATGTACAGTAGTGTTACGTGCACAGTACTGCATTATGCCGCTCCCTCAGAGATGTGTCCTATCTCAGCATTTATCAAATCAGTGTGTGCACAATTTAACTGACAGGTAAGAGGTCAGGCTCTCCATTTATCAGAGTTATTACATGTGCTTGTGTGTTGATTCACTCTATCAATCATATGGTGTATGATGGTGCCTACAGTGTTGACTGTGCCAAGATAGTTCTTCTTAATTCTTCTATTGATATTTGTCAATTGCTCTTTCAACATCCAAACTCTGGCCATAGACTCCAAGTGCCAGCTGTCATGTGTGCTTCCTCATTGAGGTTAGTGTTGGCATTGATGGCATACCAAAGAGTTTGGGATCTTACCGCCTCCCCTGCTAATAATGTCACCTCTGAAATATGTGACTGTTCTCAATCTTCTCCAGGATGGGTGTGTAAGATCCCGAGTCTAAAAATGATGTGTGTTTGGATTAGTCAGTATGTTCTGCTGTGCCACACTATGCCAGTGTGACTCTGATAAGTTTCCATGATTAATGCATATGTTATTTCACTACCTCAGAGAATAAGATGGACATGAATCACTTACCCTGCTAATCCCTGTCAACTGACTGCTAATATTGAGAATTAAGGAAGCTGACAGGACATCTAGTTGGTATGTTTGAATGTGTCTATGGGTAAGGACTGTGTTTATTCAAGTCACTTTGAACACTGAAGGTTAATCTGCAAAGGGTGCTGCTAAAAAGAGCTGTTTTTCTTTTGTACAGTCTGGGGAATTCTTGTTCACGAAGGTGTGCAAATAAATACTCTTCACCACGAAGAACCATAAAAATGAATAGTAAGACTTTCAACCCAACTCTAGTTTTACCTTTCTTCCGAGAGTTAATTGTCTTCTTACCTCTTCAACTTCAAATGAAAGTACGTAGGCTTCTCAACAGGGAGGCATAACCCAGAAAAACACTTTTCACACATCATTTCATGTTCTTCATCATGACATAGTAATCATCTCCATCAGTGCCAGGAGATTACTGTCATCTGTTTTCAAATTGACATTAATGATCTTGCTTATACTGTGCAAATGATTATTTGGTGTCACATGGATTTTATTTTTAATATAATTTACATTCATAATAATAAATCTTTGTAATGAAAATGCTTGTCCTACCTACCCCTGAAGAGTTCTTAGTGTCACACAGAAAAAGTAAAATCTAAAGGAAGTAATGGTATGGTACTGTATATCATACAGTACAATATGAAGCAACATTTGTACTGAATTAAAAAGTTTTTGATATAACACTTTGTTTGAAATAAGCAGTTGACTCAAACCATATGTTTAGCATGTTTCTAAACTAACCGATAAAAGACTGGGCTCTTTAATTAATGTAACCTCTAATCAAAATAATGTGAACACTGGCTTCTGTATTTGTCAGTATTTAACAATGATATGCAGCTATTTGAGAGCATGGAAGAATTCATTAATATGTAGATGGCACTATTATACAATATATATCTATGTAAACACCTCTATCAGTGTATCCGGTTGTCCCTGACAAGAATTCAAAAGGATTATACAATGGTTTATTGAAAGTAAATTAACTTTGAATAGTACTAAATAAATATATAAACAAACAAACAAAGTGTATGCGTATGTGTATGTGTATGAGCATAAACCTTGTCCAAACACAGAGGATATTATTATATTTATGGTGAGATTTAGCAAGGGAAACAGCATTTACTGTCAGATTATTCATGTCAATAAACTGATCAGGAAAATGCATTAAATACCAGTGGGACTTCTTTCTTAAGAAGCACAGCACACACATTGGATATATTGTAACATGCAATTTTGGAAAAAGTGTATCAAGTAATATTTGTATGTCTGATTATACAGTGGATTTCATTATCTGACTGAATCCTGTAGCAAAATGCATGTCATTGCCATTGGCTATCATTCGTGCACAGAGGGTTTATTAGTAACTGTGAAAACATGAGCAAGGACATTGACCCTGGCGATAATGCTGCAATGCATTTAGAAGGACTTTAAGGTATCAATTCAAGCATATTGAGATGCAGTAAACAAACAATAAAACGTCTATTCTGGTTCTGAAAAAACACCAATGGATGCAAAATAGCATCATAGGCCTAGCATGTGGTTCTGACAGTGTAATGAAAGGGTTAACTTACGTACAGAACACGGTGATGACCTTTCTGTAGTTGTTCCGGTTCCGGTTGAGGTCAGAATAAATCACGTTGTTCACCCGAATGCCTATGTCTCCGTGTGTTCCGTTCATATACCATGTAAAGCACAACATGGTGTCAGAATAGACTGAACCCCACCACCATAAAAGTAAATATATACATGAATAAAGCCAGTCGTTTCAAAAGGAAGCAGAAATAAAATAAATCAAAAGAGTAATGACGTAGTTACGAGAAAGAAAAACAAGTTTCTACTGAGCGCGCAGCTGCAGAAGCACACAGAGGAGCAGGGCCATTGCCAAGGGAACACCAGCACCACATTCAAAATCGCGAGAGTGAAGTAAAGAAAAGAGCGCTGTGGTAAGAAACTGTTTAAAAATGTAAGCAAATAAGGGAGTTATGGAGAAAATAAGAAAAATGGAGATTTTCTTGCAGTAAAAAAATAATAATAATAATAAAAACGTGATTGACGGCAATGGAGCCGATATTCCCTATAACGCCACCGGGAAACTTAAACTTTGATAACATGGCAGTGTGGCCTCAATGGATAAGATGTTTTGAGAGGTTTCGTATTGCATTAGGACTTTATGAGAAAAGTGAGGAATATCAAGTGAACTCCCTTGTTTATACAATGGGAGACAAGGCTGAGGACATTTTGTATGCATCAAATCTGACTGCTGAACAGAAAAAGCAATATGAAAGCGTATAGAATGCTTTTGAAGAGCACTTGGGAAACACAACGTTATATTTCAGCGAGCAAGATTTAACAGGCGCTGCGAGCCAGGTGAAAGCGCAGAATCTTTTATTACCGATGTACACAGGCTGGCTGAGCACTGCCAATATGGCATACTCTTGGAAGAGATGATCAGAGATAGGATTGTGGTTGGCATTGCAGATCATCTGAATGCCTACAATTCCTGGTCATTGCAAGACTGAAGAGATTACAATGTCAATGGATGGCACACAGCAAGAAGAATGGGTCTTATGTAGACTACATATGAGAATACTAGATCCCAAAAGAAAAAAAATTGAAAATGGCAGGATGAATTCACATGATTATGAGAGCACTACTGAACAGGAAGTGGAAGGGACCTGTTCTGAGTGACGTGTGCAGGGGCCAATGGCATGTTTGATAGAGTGACATTTTCAATCAGGTTCCTACGGAAGTGCGCAGAAACCCCTCCCCCTTGGGCAGTGCTTCCTTTTTCAGATAACCGGGGTTGCATTCGCAACCTATCATTATTCACATGTTTGCCCAGGTGCTGTGCTGCTTTTACATGCAAGAAATGTCCCAAACTGAGCATTATTTTTGGCTGTTGTACCAGAAACAAAATATCATGAAATGACATTGACATTGTTTTTATCTTTACAGTATATATCAAATTAAATGTTCCACCAAACTTTCCATTAAACACATACCGGTACTTTGAATAAGATGTTTCAACAGTGCAACCATGCAGTAATGAGTGATTAAATATTTTAAAGCCTATATTTCTACTAAAGAAATATTCTTGAAATGAATTGTACAGTATGTGTGTTTCAATGTTTTAAAAATGTATACATATTGTGGAAGCATCAATGATTTCTTCTGAACAGTTTTATAGCACGCATCAAGTCAAGTGAGAAAAATGTTTCCTTTAATTGGTGCATGCAGCAGTGAATAAAACAAAGTATACAGTTTTACTGTCTCCGCTTCTGGCATCATGCAACCTTCATTTTGACTTTAAGTGTGAATGCCAGTAGGATAAGATTGAATTTTACTTTCATCTAAATAAAACTATAAAATAATAGTTAGTCATTAAAGAAAAGACTGAAGATCTTGTGCTTTGAAAAAATAATCAAATAAAGAATGAAAAGACACTGAGGAAAGCCAGTCTCTGGAGATAAAGACTGACATTTCTCTCCGTCTTAATTTCCAAATGAGTATTATTATTATTATTATTATTTTTATTTCTTGGCAGACGCCCTTATCCAGGGTGACTTGCAACATAAGTGCAAAACAAAGTGCAAAAATACAGTTAAGTACAAGGCATCAATCATTACAAATTCAATTTAACTAAAACATAGCAATTCAAAAATAATACATTTTACAAATTCCAATTTACAATTTACACAAGTACAGTAAGTGAGGTCCTACATCCTGTATGGTGAAAGCTAAGTGCTGTCAAGATGTAGGGTCACAGTCAAGGGCTATGGGAAAGGGAGCAAGGAGGAAATCAATCAAGAATGCAAGCAGCATAATAAAACTGTGAAGTGCTGTCTAGCAGGGATAAAAGGACTAATATTACAAGTACTGTCAGGAAAAAAGATGCGTCTTGAGTAAGCGCCGGAATGAGGTGAAGGACTCTGCTGTTTTGACTTCAGTGGGCAGGTCGTTCCACCATTTAGGGGCCAGGGACGAGAAGGAGCGGCTCTCGAGGAAGGAGAGTGGAGAGGAGGCAGAGTTAGTCGTCTGGCACTGGAGGAGCGCAGTGGTCTGGAGGGGATGTATAGAGAGACGAGTGTCTGAAGGTAGCTTGGTGCAGTGTGGTCGAGACAGCGGTAGGTGAGGGTCAAGGTCTTGAACTGAATGCGTGCCGCTATCGGGAGCCAGTGGAGGGAGCGGAGCAGTGGAGTAGCGTGTGCGAATCGGGGCAGAGAGAATACCAGACGAGCCGCAGAGTCCTGGATGAGCTGGAGCGGGCGGGTAGTAGATGCAGGCAGGCCGGCCAGGAGGGAGTTGCAGTAGTCCAGGCAGGAGAGGACTAGGGACTGGACGAGCAGCTGAGTCGAGTAGTCGGTGAGGAAGGGATGGATCTGGCGTATGTTACTCAGGAAGAATCTGCAGGTGCGTGTCAACGTGGTGATGTGCTGGGTGTAGGAGAGCGCAGGATCGAGCTTGACTCCTAGATTTTTAGCGGATGAAGAAGGAGAGAGTGTGGTGGATTCCAAGGGGATCGAGATGGGGAGGTCAGCAGAAGGTGAGGAAGAGTGGGGGAAAAACAGGAGATCCCATTTGGAGAGGTTGAGCTTGAGGTGATGCGAGTGCATCCAGGCGGAAATAGCAGACAAGCAGGAAGAGATGCGAGAGGGGATGAAAGGGTCGGAAGAGGGAAAAGACAGGAAGATCTGGGCATCATCAGCGTAGAAGTGGTAGGAGAAACCATGGGATGCGATGAAGGGGCCCAGGGAGCGAGTGTAGAGAGAGAACAGGAGCGGGCCCAGGATGGAGCCTTGGGGAACGCCTGTGAGGAGAGGTTGGGGGGTGGATGAGGATCCTCGCCATGTCACTTGGTAGGACCGGTCACTGAGGTAGGAGGAGAACCAGGTGAGAGCAGTCCCAGAGATTCCAAGGTCAGCGAGGCAGGAGAGATGGAATGATCGACAGTGTCAAATGCTGTAGAGAGATCAAGGAGGATGAGGAGTGAGGAGAGGGAGGCCACTCGAGCACAGCTGAGGGAGTCAGTGACAGCCAGGAGAGCCGTCTCTGTGGAGTGAGCTGTGCGGAAGCCGGATTGCAGAGGATCAAGGAGTGAGTGTTGGGACAAAGTCAGAGAGCTGACGGTGGACTGCCCGCTCAAGAGTCTTTGAGAGGAAGGGGAGTAGGGAGACAGGGCAGTAGTTCTGAGGACAGGTGGTGTCAAGGGTTGGTTTCTTGAGCAGTGGGATGATGGGATGAGTATGATTATTAACCAACTGATGTTAGTTAATAATGATGCTAATAACATGTCGTTTTTCTTATTTTTCATTTGCATGGTATTTGCCTTATTTTTTAACTCTTTCTGTTAAGATATTTAAGGGAAAGTGCTTGATCACACGGGCGAGTAGTTGTACTATACATACCGTTTCCTTATTGCCATCACCTTCTACTCAGGGAAGCTTATGATAAAGGATGTTGAGGGGCACAGTCTGCAAATGCTCTGCGTGAACACGCTATACAGTTAGGATAATCGTGTTAACGGTTCACCCCAGAGTCCTTTGCACTGGCAAGTGCCGTGGAGAAATCTTAGGCCTGCGTAGGCTCATGGAGACCAAGGGCCAGTGAAACCGAGTCCTGGCGTGTACCACAGGACCCCTGGGGTAACCCCTGCACATTTGTTTCTGACAATACAATAAAGGCCAGGATGGAATCTAATCCAACTGTAACATTTATTAGACTTACATTTAAACCAAGAGCATTAGCACATACAATTCACACAACCCTGGATCTCAACTTACATTCTCAGAATAGAAACAGGAGCAGCCCCTCCTGTAATATTTCTTAATATAGAAAACAGACTGGATATGAATAGGGATGGTGCTTTGATATCTCAACCACAAGGTGCATTGCTGACGAGTATAGACACAAGAGGGGAACAATCTCATGTAAACCTCACTCAGCTACAGCAATAAAGTTTCCAACTGCAAAATGATTACAATGTGTAATTACCAGCAAACACTACAGCTTCAGGCATAACCATTCCCTAATTCCATGGGCACCATCTGATCGATCAATGCAGTGGACTGTATTTAGCTAAGTGTGATGGAGTCAGGCCCATCCCTTTGTTTACACATTGACTCTGAGTGCTATGTGAATGCCATTAAAGATTATGTCCTTTATTAAATGCATGGTAGCACACAGGATGTTAAAGGGAAAAGAAATACTCATCTTTGTGTTGGTTTGTTTGGGGAGGTGGGCAGCCATTTTGTTTGAGGGTGGTGCGACCATTACAGATGCCATCTTTTTTTTTGAAGGTCTTATACTATTTCCCGATCATACTATTCTTAAGAGAGGGGGGGCTAAGATTTTTCTTTGAGAAGTACATTTGTATTTGTATTTGGCACACAAGGTAAAATAGGTTTTGTTTTGTTAATTGCATTTCATGTGATAAGTTTCTGATAATGTATACATGGTTTTGAGGGTATTTTCTTTTGTTTCCTTATATTTGGAAAATTGATTGATCCGTGGGAGGGGCCCTTGAAACAACGGTATAAAAACAGGTTGAATGGACTCTTATTGAAGATATGTTGAGGGAGCTGGCTGAGTGTTGTGGTGGTAACATGTTACTGGCTTTTTCCGTTTCTTGTTTTTCCAATGACACACCAAATAAATGCTTTTTTTTTTTTAATGGACACTTTGCTCTTTCTGTGAGCTTTGTTCCCACTTACCCAGCACCTGCTGCACGGCCTACCACACTAAAACTTGAGAAATAGGAAAAAGTGCCTTCCCAACCCTGGCATCGTTATCTTTTGTCCTCAAAGGAGGCAAGGCAGGACGGGGATCAGCGCAGGCACACTGGGGCAGTTAGCTTGTTGATGTTTGTTTTCATGGTGATGTGGCTCAACGAGCTGGAATGTGATGGATTAGATTTTTTTTTTTTAAATACATCTGATGCAAAGAAAAAAGGAATCAGTGTATTTTTGATGCTGTTGGTTTTACACAATGCAGCCAGTGTGAGCGCTTCCATTTGTTTGATTATTATTGTACTTTGTATTGCTCTTATGTTTTGTAGGTTGCCCTGGATAAGGGTGTATGCCAAAAAATAAATCATAATAATAATAATAATAAAACTAGTAAGTAACCATATTAAAATACTTCAAAATAATACAGGCTTCTGTGCCTTTAGCTTCAGACAATCACAATTACTGGTTTACACAGAGGTATAGGCATACATGCAGCAGCCTGGGTCTATTCCCTGCAATGTTCTGCGCTACACTGTCTATACCATGCTCTGCTGTTGCCTGCTAAAACGGACACATCCGTATGCTAGTTCCGTACACTGACACCATTCACTTCATAACATCTGCACAAGCACCACAATGAACGTCTCCAATATTCCCCAGTGGATCTCAGTTTTTACATATTCTGATTACATAACAGTGTGGCCATACCAGGGGATTTTCAAATAAGATATTTTCTTGTAAACAACTACTAACATCAATGAGTTTTGTATCAACAATAGCTAGACAAAAGATATATCTATCAGATCAAAGGACTGCAGAATAATTCTAAAAATGAAAAAATGAAAAACTAAGAAATGCCAATTACTTTATTACTAATAATGAATTTGGAAACAAACTCATGTCAACATTTAAACTCACTGTAGTATTTATTGGTACTTTACCAGTAGACACTGTGGATATTAATAACGTAAGGCCTTAGAAATGTGATTCATGTTTACTATACATACCGTTTCCACACATGGTGCTCAGCTGTACTCAGCGGACTACTGTAACTGTAGTTGAAAAACATATGTTGCTAAATGGGTTTCTTAAAATCACCATTTGTCTGCAGACTGTCTTGATGCTGTGATGTCTTCAGAAATCCATACCAAATATGGTGATCAAAAGCGACAAACATTCGGAAATCCTCTACTAAATATTTACTCACTGAAACCGCTGTGTAGCAAAAAGGCAAGACCATTAGCAACCTGTGCTGATTGACCAGGTTTGCATTTTTGCATTATATTGTTTTGGGGCTGTGTCTTTTGGCCAGGAATTCCTGATTTTTATTTATTTATATTTTAAATAAAATAATTTTAGCAACATTTAATTCATGGTGTTGGCATAATATATTTGTGTATTTATATGCAAGAACAACTACATGGCACATACATATTCTCTCAATAGGACTTTTACAACATGATCCATATTCTTCCTTTGAAAACTTTTGGTTTTGACTGACATGACAAACCATAATTTCTATCCTAAGCCTCTTAATTAAAAAATAAACATGAATAAACTATGAAATGCAGTTCCCTAATCAACATAATTGCTCAAAATCCATTTAAAAGCAGGCTAATAGAATAAGACAATTTACAAATATTGTATACAATATATACAATGGTGTTCAAAGGTGTAATAGGGTAAACTCCTTTTAATTTAATGAAACATTCAGTCTGCTTTAAAAATACGTTTTTTAAGGACTCATGTCTATCTAATTGTGTTGTGAACTATATAACATATTTTTCATGTACCACTTAGTTAAGTGACTTAAAGATAATTGAATTTGTTCAAAACCTGACATAAGAATTGTTCAATCTTACATAAAGTGTACCTCATTCAAAAAATATAGACCATCATCAATTATTGAAAAGCTTTTAATATATTTCACAAAACAAGCCTACTGTCAGTTTTAAATTAGTGCTTTGAAATTATGGATCAGTCTGCTCACAAAAGAATATTAAAGTTGACCTTAACATTTAATATTAATTCCAATTACCACAAACATATTTGTCAAAAAACTAAACTAAAATAAGTATACATTCAATTAAGATAACATATGAATGCAAAACCAATGCAGTTATTTTAGGATAGTATAGAAACTCAAGATCCACCGTACTTTGAACAGAGCTTATCAAACTTGTATTGAAAGCTGTACAGGATTTTCTTCCTATAATAACTAACTTCTAATCATTAAATAACGTATAATAGCAGTGTTCCCTTTCAACACTAAACACATTTATCCTCAAGTTATTGTGATACACTTCATTAAAATATCAAGAAAATGCAATATTTTTTTGTGTGGATGATAGCTTAATCAGAATAATTTAAACTACATTTACTAGGATATAATGTGTTATCATGATGGAAAAACAGTGAAATTAGCAAAATAATTCTTGCATGAAATCATAAAATGTGCATGATATAAGGTAAATTTACTTTTTAAACACAGTAAACAAATGCCAAAAAAAAAAAAGATCCCTTGACTATCTATACTTCTATTCATTACTGTGGAATGAGTGCTTCACTTGTTGAACATTTAAAATAAATGTTGCTTAACGGAAATTAAAGACTCATTAATTTCCTGTAACTTTTTAATCATTGTTTCTATTAAATATGAAACCCAAATTTTAATTGATTTTTTTTTAATTAATGGAGGGGGGTGGAATTTGCATCTGAAACAGCTAACTTGAGCTGGAACGTAATTGCCGGATGCTTCTGTTACACTGCTGTAGTACAAGCATGCAGCAGTTAATAATAATAATATGTAGGTGTCTGATACCCTTTTATAACTGACAAGGAGATAACTTGCAATCATGCCACTCATCAGCTCTAAGGAAACAGCCACTGCATAATGTAAATGCGTTTGATTTCAAATGCAGGGAAATTATCACTGCAAAGAAAATTATCATACGCATTTTCCCCTTCGACATCATAAAAGTAATCTTTGGAACTCTAAGCCTTATCTTTTGCATGAAAAGAATTAAGTTCTCTCAAAAAACTAAGATTAAGACACAGCTGACTGTCAAAGTACGGAAGATTATATCTGCCATAAAATAAAAAATGTAATTAATTCAGTTTAACTTTTCCTACATAATAATGAACGCAGAACAAATACAGATGCACATACAGGATATCGTCATTGATGAAGAACATTACAATATTCAAGCCTTACTTCTGGTTGACCCCCTGGACATCTCAGACCTTCTCAGACCACCATGTACAATTACTAGCTATTTGACACCTAATTACTGCTATACAGGGATATTTTAACAATACTTTCAATAACTTAATAAGTAACATTGTAAGTCTTGAACTCTGGGAATCCAAGACCCAAGAAACAACACACTCTGGTGCAAACAGGAACTGCTTTTTTATTTACAGTACCACTCCTTAAATATATAGTTAGGATGGGACAGACAAAAGTTAACACCAGAGGGGAATAGGGGCCACTGCATGAACATTCCCTAACACTCTTAGATTACCTACATCCATACTCCCTCCCCATTGTCCCTTATGTCTACCATGTGTCAAGGGGGGGCACACCCTCATCATGTGTCTGTCCCCAATGGTGCTGTGACACAAGCAGAGGGTGTTACAATATTACAGACGATAATATGTACCGCTGTCAAGAGATAATGAAATACTTATTGCCGTGCTCAACAACTGAAAAGAGCAACACGTGCAATCAAAACTGTTGATTAAAGATAGAAAAAGGGCTTACCTTTTCAGTCTTCATAAAGATGGCCTAATTTTGTATATTGTCCCTAAAAAAAAAGGTATTGTATAATAAACAGCTCTGTTCATTTTCGTATTCGTTTGATTGTTTAATTCCATCTCTAAAGGCTACTTTTCCTTATGTATCAGCCTCTGTTTGCAAATAGGCCTGTATGGTAGGCCTAATGTGAAATATCCACCATGCCCACTTATGTCCCCCTAATAATATGCAATAAAGAATAATTTAGGGGAACTTTGGCAATGTAAGATAGGAAAATGCTAAAACAAGAATGTTATTGATAGATACAGTATGTTTAAACTGTAAGTGTAAATGTTTTATGTAAATAATAATAACAGAACAGAAGTAAAGCATATTTTCTCTTAGCTTTATCCTCAGGCATCTCCCAGTGTGGTCTTCAAACAAAACTTGTATGCTTATGATGTGTAGTGATTTGAAGAGTGAGGGAGTAGAGCCGGCGACAAGTATTCAGGGCACCCAGCAGGACAAGCACCCCCCATTCACATTTTAATAAGTCACAACACAGGCTTTTTACTGTTTTACTTAATTTATAAAAGGGTTTAAAAAATATTGGGGGAGAAAAGATCAATATTGATCAGCAGTTCGAGGAAATCAGTTACCACGTGACATTTTTGGGTATGCTAATTGATTGAGTTGTGAAAGCTACCATCAAAACTTGGTAAACTGTTGGAGAGAAGCAGTAAGGAAGGGTAATTCTGTCATATTAAACAAATGAAAATGTGTCTTATTTAAACATAAGAACCTTGTGTAAATACACATAATAAGTACCTACAGTAAATATTATTATTAGTAGTAGCTATATTAATAATAATAATTAATTTGTATTATAAAGTTGGGGGCCTCTCTGTCCCTTTTGGTATTTTTATTGTTTATTTGTATTTGTAGCCCCCTAGGGGCTGGCAGACCAAAGGTTGGTTTATAGTTATACATTATCCTAGTTCTGAGGATTAATTCGTAAGTGTCTCAGACTGGAACTGGAGTGCGATATTTCCTGTGTGGATAAGTTCAGAGGTTGCCACCATATGATCAGGACACAAGTTCTGATCAATACATTGATTTCTGATCCTGCCTCATAATTTGAGAACTAATCTTTTTCCTAGACATTCAGATTTTAATTGAACTACCTAGGAGCTGCTTTTATGCCCACCAAAGTGTCAACCAATATATACAGCTCCAGAAAAAATTAAGTTCAGAAATGAGTATTAAATGGTCTCTTAATTTTTTCCAGAGCTGTATATGCTCCTCTTCCACTTTTTGAAACTCATAAAATCTTTTTTTAACATGAAATCCATTTTATTTTTTGTAAATTAAATAAATAAAAATGCACTTTTCTAAAGCTGTATTCATAGAAGTATTCTAGAGTATGTGTTCCATTATATCTGTTTTGGTTTGTGCATAGAGACCATTTTTAATCTTAGTTCTGAGAAATGGGGAAATCCTAAAACTGAAAGATGATCAGGATTTATATTTTTAGTATTAATGTGATCACATGTTCAGATAAATATAATAATAATAATAATAATAATAATAATAATAATAATAATAATAATAATAATAATATCATAAAGATCATCATAATAATATCCCTTTTCAAGAAAATGTGGGAATCTCATAAAGTATAACATCCTGACATGCTGAAACACAAAGGTTGACTTTCCACCAAATGTACCAGCTCAGGTTCAGGGCACTGATTTAGTGGCCTGTATAGTAGGAAGCCCTTGTTAGTAATCCTTTCAGCTGTGGTCATACTTGACTCACTTTTACATTGCCTTGACAAAGCTGTGCACTGACAGAAACACAGAGATACCAGCCATGGTTGCCTACTGTCCTTTCAATAAACCTTCAAAAGCTACATTTGTAACACTTTGCTATGGCTTAGATAGTGCCTAGATAGTGCATATTGTTTTCAACTTCCCCTTTAAGCAATCAAAATGTCTACTTCTCTATCTAGATATGTATCTATTTATTTACAAAAAAATAGTTTGTGTCTTGAATTTAACCTCTTGCATGTTTTTGTTGTCCTTGCCAGTGCTCTTTAGATGTATGCTTTTATTGTCCATTTAAATGTGTTTTCTTGTCAGCTATTGTGAGGGTGCTCAAATGGTGATTTCCCTGTACAGCTATTATAAAAAAATACAGCCATTTGGCACACTTTTTACCTGTCATAAAACTGAGTTCAGCATATGTATCAACACTCAGAATGTCATTAAATGAAGAAATAGAAAAGCAATGGTGTAAATATACTGACAGCATTAGTCATAAATATTTTATTTAGAATGTAACTAAAATAAAAATATTATTGGTAACTAAGGCCTCAAATAATCATAATAATATGACAAGATCCATCAGGGTGTTTTACTCCAGTGTTTAATCATTTTAATTATATCTCTTGCTTCAGAAATAAAACATTTTCATATCTCTCTGATTCCTCCACCATGTGTATCATGATAATACAGCTTAAAGTGCAGCTGCCTGAGGAAGGCTATGCATCAGCTTTGGAACGACCTTATATAAACATGTAAGGATCTTCAGTTAAATTTGTATGCTTCATAAAGACTCATAAATGCTATTGTACCAAAACTAAATATTTACATTGTGATTCATGGGGGACAAAGGATATTGCCAGAACATACGCCCTTGCTTAAAAATATTCTGTAAAGTCAGATTGTGGAAAGTTGCATCCTGGGGCCAGATGCATAAACATAGACTAAGTCTTTGTCTTAGTATAATTATAAGTCAGACTAACAATAGACACTCAGTTAAAACGGCTGCATAAAATAATCTTTCCTTAGACTGGTCTAACTCAGTCAATCACGCTAGGTATTCTGGGAATTTTAAGACACTTGAAGAAAAACTAAAAACATGGCAGATGCTTCTCTAAAACAGCTACGATCCCAGTTCACAGTAACTGAAAATCTGTGCTTTTTATTGGAATATAATGCAGAAAACAATATATTTTGAGCAACATTTTCTGAAACTTACACTAACACACTCAAACACAAGGCATGAGATAATAAAAATAATAATAGTTAACAGAGTCAACCCGCTGAGTATGTGGCCTGTAAAAGACGTGCAGAAGCAATAAAAGAATATGCTAAGACAAATACTTCAGAGGAAACATCTGCTTTGTTATGTGTGAGCTGCCCACCATTATCAAAATCCAACATTTCTGTTGGAGCAGTGGACTAAGTTACGGCACCTTGTTGATCATCCTCCCCAGTAACAGTATGTCAGTGCGGGCAGGAGTCACAACCACAGCAGGGTATGCCATGATGGTCATATCCAAACACACAGCCAACCAAGGAGGCAACAGGTCTCCAGGAAAGCACATACGGAAAGCTTTCACCATCAGTGACATATATTGGAACGATATGAGTGACACCACTACTATCAAAAGGCGATGTGTTGTGCTCTGTGAATGTACAATGACACCAGATACATAAGGTATCTGACCCACTGCAGGAAATTGACAGTCTGAAATTATAAAAAGTATGGAGTGTGTCATTTAAAACGCTGATTGAATAGAATTATGAACCATATTGTGGAGTATTTTGGAAATAAATGTATTTGTTTCCCACCTGACCACAAGGAGGCACTGCAAAGTACAGTATTTATATTATTTAAATATGTGCAAGTGCAAGGCTTTGGATAATAGTTGTCTACCTGCTTTGAAATACAGTGCCCATTATGATTCAACTAACGTATAAATATGAATCACAAAGAGTCACTGAACCTTGTCCTCCTTCTTCAAGAAACATGTAGAGTTAGGACTCTTTCAATACATGCACTTCAGAAAATGTACTTAATTTTATGACTTTATACATACATACATATATACGTACATATATACATATAACTTTTATATTTTACATATTTTATATATAAATTTACATATATATTAAAGGGCAACTATCGCATGTTCTAAAAGTATGTTTTTTTCTTGTCCTCGTGCAGGGTGGATAAGTAAAGTATTTTTCAATTGAAAGCACTCTGTGAGGAAAAATGAATACCCAGATGCACAAGATGTTACATTCATACTTGTTGTAGAGATCTGACATCCTGGAAGAAAAGAATGTCCTTTTACCGTATCGTTTTGTTGTTTTTACTGAATATTTTAAAATCGGAATCACCTTTGTTACTGGCATGTTAACTTTAGTCTGTGATGCAGCTCGGCTGTAGCACATCTTGATATAAAACAGTAGACAGAAATGCTACAAACCAGTCATGAATATGGAAATTGTGGCTTTTTTAATCCTCGACTGCACAATATAAAATGTTTAGAGGAATACATTCACACAAGACACTGCCTTCTTCTCAAATTGAAGAGTGTGATCTTGTTCTACCCTTCAAGTTTTCTATATCTATTCTGAGAGGCTTTACCAATACAGTGCAGTTTTTTCAAGCTTAAAAATAAAAAAAAATAAAACATCAACAAAACAAGCTCTTTGTTCATAACGTGTGTTTGAAATTGGAGTTCCTTTTGAAACTAAAATACCCTCTGGCATTCAGACTTCACTTACCCTGAGACTCAGGCTGTTAGAGGCTGCGCTTAAGATGACAGTACAAACCTTCTGATATGATGGATGGTCTAAGATTTATTTTTCAGGCACTTTATAATAGCTCTAAAGGTATGGGGTAAGAAATTCAGGAAGCAATTGCAGGTTCTAAGAGGCTTCAATGGCACTGCTTGTGATCTATTGTCTTGTCTGTTCATTCTGCTGGGATCAATTAGTCTTTCCTCAGTATTAACTCAAGATGAGTAGACTACAGATGAATCAAAAACTATAAATGATGGTAAAACAAAGAGAGCAAAACCTGTTTTTGGCTTGAACCGGAAGACTGCAAGAAGTAATTTTTCATCATTGAACTGAATGCATATGTCACAAATAGTGGTAGCAAAAAGATACTTATGGTCACACTTCTCATTTCATTTACAATAAAGTTTGTCATTCCCAGTCTTGTCAGGGTTTAGCTGTGTGAACTAAATAATCAATAAAGTTCCTTCAGGCAGCCCTGGGGCTCTTTGAAAAGTACAGTGTCAAAGGAAAACATTTTACCGTAACTTAAGCAAGTCTGAAGCATTTATGACCCCTACAGGCACACTTGTGAAGATGTTGTCTTAACTTCCTTTTGTTTTCAAGTTGCAATGTCATTACTTACATAGTCACTCAAGTGATGCGTGAAGAACAACTTGACTGATAAAGAACATCATATATCCTTGACAATATGCTTTTGGGGTTAAATTGACAAGTACAAACAAAAACATTTGGTGTAGACTAGACTGGCAAAACAAAAGAGCAATACTAGGGTTTGTCAGTCCTCTACATTGTGTCGTGAACCTTTGACATGGAAGTGAACAGGATTTCTATTACTTTTTGGTTATACACATTTTAAACTATTAGATGTCACTTAAACAGAAGGCTAACATGGTAATAACTTGTTTATGATGAGATTTCCTACATATTGCCTGCATTTTGTTCCTCAATATAATTCTGAATACTGATACAGATCAAGTGGGTTCAGACCGTCTGAATCCTCAGCTTATTTTATCAGGTCATTTATATGCTAAATGCTTGTATTTGTTAGTCCTTCTAACAATAACAAAGCTAACATGGAGTAAACTATGTATTTATGTGGTACAATAATGAAGATTAAATGCATATGATTACATTGTAATCATCCATAATGTGCACAGCTACCAATCCAGTTTGTCAGAAGTAAACGGGAGGCGATATTTCTGGGGATTTAAATCTGCCCTGGCTATAAATACATATCTTGATCAATATCAGCCAGTGCAGGAAATAGACAGCAGCCTCAATGCACATTAAGCCTACTTAAAATGCAAAGACAAGCTCTATGTTTCAGATTGTGAGAAGATGCTTTTCCCATTTTCCATGATTGGTAACTTTCTGGAAACAAATAAAAAGTGAAACATTTTCAGATATGTGCCCCATTCAGATGGTGTTTCGTAAATGGTAAGAAAACAGGATACAATCTAAAACCTATTTTGGCATTGCCCGTTCTGTGAAAAGAGTATGTGCTTTCTTAGCACCTCCAAACACACACAAATTAGGGTTCATTGTAGGATGTTCACTTCCTCTCGACTGCTCATTGGCCGACGTCCTCTTCTTGAGAATGTAAAACCTCAGAGAATGTAAGCTTTATATATGTTGTGTTTTTAAAGCAAATGCATTTTAAAATGCTACAGTATTCTTCTCATAGGATTTGCTGAAAGGCTGAATAATTCCATCTATTTACTACATGTTTTCTAAGAATTTTTAGACTGCATTTGCTACATTCATGTTTATTTATTTGTATCCTTGTTAGGAAGTTATTTCAAATGCTTCTGTGTTGTCTTCATTTATAATGTGAGTCTTTTAACAATTGTTGCTTGATTTTCTGTCTTTTTTAAGTATTAATTAATATTCTATAGTCTGTATAATTTATAAGTTCAGAATGATAAGACAATATCCAGTCTGACAATATGAATGAGGAGGGTCTCTCTGAACTCACATGCCCCAAATCTCCCAGATTCATTGTGTTTCTTTGCCAGATGTGCTCTTAAAACCATGTCATTTTTTCTTAAATGTCATTGGTTGACAAAGTTG
The DNA here is from genome assembly GCF_036373705.1 of Amia ocellicauda. Taxonomy (NCBI): domain Eukaryota; kingdom Metazoa; phylum Chordata; class Actinopteri; order Amiiformes; family Amiidae; genus Amia; species Amia ocellicauda. Next base: position 25,947,902 of record NC_089862.1, on the reverse strand, counting down.
AATGTTATTCACGTGTTTAGAGGAGCGTTGTGATACACAGGCTCATTAACCTAATTAAAGGACACTAACTTGAATTAGGGAAAAAAAATATTATTTATATTAAAGATTATTTATAAATTATAAATTATTCAACAAAAAGTTATGTAGATAGTTGTTGTTTTGTTTTACACTGATGATTTATTAAACAGTGCAGAGGTGAGCACAACAAAGAGACATACAAAAAACAAACAAAAGCCTTGCTCCTCTTGAGCCAAATCTAAATGTAAAACAAGTCCCTCTTTACACATAGCTAAGAAACAACAAAGCAGAGTAGACCAGATCCCAAAACAAAATTACTAGGTCCCCCCCAACACACACACACACACCTAACAAACAAGGAGGAGCCAGGCCAATCAGGGGAATAGTTTGGGTCAGGTGCTCCCCTAAACTGATTAATCCCCTGGATGCAGTGTCATTCCTGTCAGCCATTTTGTGACCCTCCCAGCACTTCACCACAGCAATAATTATATATATCTTGTGCTCTTTCAAACTGCAAATAAAGCTGAAACTCAGCTTTAATGGTACATGTGGGTGTACAGATATGGGTTTTTGTGTACGTATGTTTATTGTTTTGGCATTGTTTTATTTCCACATTCCAAGAGTTGAGTAATTGGAAAATACTTTTATTTTAGATAGAATCATAATCCTGGAATGATTTGAAAATAGATTTCAGCATCTTCAATGTATATTGTGATGTACAAAGCTTTGGAGCAGATCCCAGCAACATGTAGCCCAGGATTACTGCCTGGAGAGAGGTCTAGACCTTTTTGTAAAGCAGTAGTGTGTTCAACTGGAGTTTGGCACCAACTGCCCACTTGCCTGCAGCATTTCAATATTATTTGGAGATGTTTTCACTTTTGTACCGCTCTATAGTGGCTTCATTGAGAAACTGCTCAATATGTACTGCTATTTGACTGGCTACCTACTGTGTTTATTCAAATTTTCTTCAATTTACCACCTGTATCGCTCTCATTCATTACCTTAAAGCTGATCCAAATGTACTTGCCAAACAAGTATTTTATTCTCAGGTAGTAGCAAATCAACAGTAATGTTATTGCCATGAAGAAATAAAAATCAAAACAAAAAATCGATGATGCTAGACAAATGTTTCTTGACATTATGTATCTGGAAATACTATAATCTCTTTCTCAGTAATATTAACTTTTTTTAATTGCCATAAAACAATAAAACAATAAGCTTGCTTAGTTATAAGCTCACATGTGTGAGATTGAACTGTTAGACCCCATCCCACACATTATATCTGGTGATGTTCTAGGCAAGAACAGTTATGGCAAGTCTGAGCGTGGTGGGAATTCTCTGATACATATCAATGTGCATTGCTTAATGAAAGTTCTTTGAAGAACTGCTGTAATATTTGGTTGGCTTGCATTCCTAAATTAGGCTGAAGTGTATTTTAAAATGTTTGATTGCTTTTTAGTGATGCTGCTTGGGGCATATATTGAATAGGTGGGCAGGTAGGTGGTTTGGACCTAATCAGCTGACATGAAGTAGTCAAGGTGAGGGCTTTATTAATAGGGCAAAGGTGGCAGAGCTGGGTGTAGGTCAGTCTCCCGCATTTGAGTGCAGATGAATGAACAGCCAGGTAATGCATGAAGAGTAAAACAGAGGTGCTGGTGCAAATATACTCCAAGACTAAAGCTGATTAGTCAGCACAAGTACTAACCTTCACATAGACATATGAGTGAGCTCAGCTTGTGGCAAATTTTCCAGGTTAACATCTGTGTCCTGCATGTTTACTAAGCCTTCCATGGGGATAGCAGTAGCAAGAAACACTTAGGCCTCAGTGTATTATTATAAGAACTGGGATTTGAGATATTACAAATGGTGGTAGAAATCCAGAGGCATACAAACAAATCCCCAGTTTCCCACTGTAGAAACTATGTGGGACAATTGTATGTATTATTATTAGCACTTAATAATGAGATTATTTGGACTGGAGTAAGACTGACAGACAGAAGAAATATGCAGAAGACTTTCCAGTAGAGTGAAAGCAAGAGGTTATTCAACAATTAAGTGAACAAATAAAACTGGCGTGATAGCCCAAAATGAAAACACAGAATGTATAAATATTGGATGCAGCAATATTCAACTTTTCAGCTGGCACTGGGTTTACATTTTACACACTTGGAAATAGTTGTAAATAATGCCATCACCATTCAACTTACAGGTGTTTGTATGTACTTCTGCAAATTAAGTGCAACAGACACCTTTAGAGTAATATTTCTGCATGTGGCCAGTATGTGAGGTGTCTTTTAGCGGACTATTCCCATGCTGTTACAAAAAGGTGCTGTGGTATTAATAAATTGCAGTTACCAATCCTCCTGGTAAACTCTGAGAACTGACAGGTAGGTTGTTGGATGAGATGCGTTGGATTATTATTTATTTCTTAGCAGAAGCCCTTGTCCAGGATTATTGCAGTACTGGGATTATAAGTGGCTATAAGTATGAAAAGCTGGGCACTCATGGAAGTGGGAGAAAGCTGGCACAATTCACTGATTGAGGACTGTGAACCTATGAAGCTAATGAGCGCCCTGGGACCCGAGAATGTGTGAGAGAGCGAGCTGCTTCTGTTCATAACGACAAAAATCAGTGAAAGTAGCTGAGCCATGGATTGATCCAGTTCCTGCTGTGCCTAGGCTGGTATTTTTATTTTCACATGAAACAGTATTTTACATTCAGTGTGATTTCATGGGAGTTCTTTTGACAATTCTTGTTTTTTTATTAAAATTATTATTTTTTGATCAAATTATGTAATCACAAAGTGCTCTATGAAAGAAACAAAAATGCTTTAACACATTCTACACTGTTTACCATAAATGCTGGTTGCTGGTGACAGTCATTGCATTTTGGATTTTGCCACCAGCAGCTTACATCATGAAAACTTTTTTTAAAGGAATGTCAGAGTATCCCTCTGTGTGTTTGAAACTGCTTGTTGTGAAGTCTAATTTATAGATATTAATTGCACTCTGAATACCAACTATTTACGATTGTCACTATTTTGAGGTGTGTCCCTGTGGTAGATTAAACAAATCCCTGCATCAATTAATAACAAGTATTTTTTGTATAACCATGATGTGAAACAGAGTAGTTTCATCAATCAGAGCAAAGCATAGCCCAATTTTACCATCAGAGACACTGCTGGATGAAACTCTGGTTAATTCCCCAAATATATGACTGATATGACATCCCTGCTTATTCTTTACAATCATGTGCAACTCAACTGACAGAGTACAACATCCTAATTTCCTAGTTTGCAGCCCAGTCGTCTAACAGTCTGTTATATTTATGTTGGGTCACTGTAGGATACAACTTGCTTTTTATAATTGCTATTTTTAACACATTCTAGGGTACGCTGTAAAATGAGTAGCCCTTGGTGAATACTGTGTGCTTATTAAATACCACATTAGCAGTATGTGACTGCCTCATTTCAATTATTTCCATGCATTAGCATTACTCCTTTTATGTAAATGACTCCAATGTGCTATGTGCTAAGTGGTACAGCTGTAAAAGAATATGGCAGGTATTCAAGGACATCATATTTTCCATGAGGGCAATATGTTATTGCCATTAAATAAATAAGGTCTCAGATAACTACAATATGAAGAGCTTTCCAGCTGCCATCAAATCATATGCTAGAAGTTGAAGATAGATTCAGTCCTGGGGGAGCTGTGGTGAAGGTATCTTACCTGAAGATTGGCAGTACAGCATTGGAGAACCAAATAGAAAACCTTTAGGTTAGGCAAGTCAATTTCCAAGTCTCAAAAACCTGGGAAACCCAAGACTACGATAAAGGTTTGACTTCAGAATTATTCATTAAGGTTATGTTTTCCTGTGGTACTGTCTTGAAAGTACCAACCATTATTTTAGTTTGCAGTACACTGTAGTCTTTACTTAGGTGACACGAACCTACTATTTCTGCAAGCTCTAAAGGTGAATTGTTGTGGGAGGGTGGTATGGGGTAAAGGATGTGTACCATTACTGTTTTTTATGCAGTTAGCACTATATACCTCTCTCCAGCCAATTTGCCCATTCCCCAAATCTCCCTGCTTTTTCAGAAAAGCATCACGTTGCTCAAACTGTGTGACATTTCTTAATTGCTTTCAGTTGACTGCCAATTCAAGAAATCAGATCATGAGAACTTTGCAGCCAGTGCATTATTTGATGTTTTTATCTTGCACTATCTAACAATGCACTCTCAATGGCCTTTAAATGATCCATTGATCTTTAATATATATACACTCACCTAAAGGATTATTAGGAACACCTGTTCAATTTCTCATTAATGCAATTATCTAACCAACCAATCACATGGCAGTTGCTTCAATGCATTTAGGGGTGTGGTCCTGGTCAAGACAATCTCCTGAACTCCAAACTGAATGTCTGAATGGGAAAGAAAGGTGATTTAAGGAATTTTGAGCGTGGCATGGTTGTTGGTGCCAGACGGGCCGGTCTGAGTATTTCACAATCTGCTCAGTTACTGGGATTTTCACGCACAACCATTTCTAGGGTTTACAAAGAATGGTGTGAAAAGGGAAAAACATCCAGTATGCGGCAGTCCTGTGGGGGCGAAAATGCCTTGTTGATGCTAGAGGTCAGAGGAGAATGGGCCGACTGATTCAAGCTGATAGAAGAGCAACTTTGACTGAAATAACCACTCGTTACAACCGAGGTATGCAGCAAAGCATTTGTGAAGCCACAACACGTACAACCTTGAGGCGGATGGGCTACAACAGCAGAAGACCCCACCGGGTACCACTCATCTCCACTACAAATAGGAAAAAGAGGCTACAATTTGCACAAGCTCACCAAAATTGGACAGTTGAAGACTGGAAAAATGTTGCCTGGTCTGATGAGTCTCGATTTCTGTTGAGACATTCAGATGGTAGAGTCAGAATTTGGCGTAAACAGAATGAGAACATGGATCCATCATGCCTTGTTACCACTGTGCAGGCTGCTGGTGGTGGTGTAATGGTGTGGGGGATGTTTTCTTGGCACACTTTAGGCCCCTTAGTGCCAATTGGGCATCGTTTAAATGCCACGGCCTACCTGAGCATTGTTTCTGACCATGTCCATCCCTTTATGACCACCATGTACCCATCCTCTGATGGCTACTTCCAGCAGGATAATGCACCATGTCACAAAGGTCGAATCATTTCAAATTGGTTTCTTGAACATGACAATGAGTTCACTGTACTAAACTGGCCCCCACAGTCACCAGATCTCAACCCAATAGAGCATCTTTGGGATGTGGTGGAACGGGAGCTTCGTGCCCTGGATGTGCATCCCACAAATCTCCATCAACTGCAAGATGCTATCCTATCAATATGGGCCAACATTTCTAATGAATGCTTTCAGCACCTTGTTGAATCAATGCCACATAGAATTAAGGCAGTTCTGAAGGCGAAAGGGAGTCAAACACAGTATTAGTATGGTGTTCCTAATAATCCTTTAGGTGAGTGTATATATATTGTGAAGAACTATTAGGTAAAACAAAAGCCTAAAACCTGCATGGAAGTTTCTTTAAATTAAGGCTCATACATGTTGTGTTCTCCCTGGGCAATAACAATGTACTGTAATATTTTCAACAACACATTCCAAAAAATGATATCATGTTTGGAGGAAATAATTCCTAGGGCAAAACAAGATTTGCTCTGCTGTGCATAAGACTTAATCTTGTAGAGTCTCAGGAATAGATGGATGAATATACCACAGATGTACTAAGTCTGTGTCTGAACACAGCACTGTCACAAAGAGTCTATATCAAACTTAATAACTCATATCCTATTTCAGGAAAGTTGAAAATAGTGAAGCAATCCTTTTACCAAAATAAAAAATAAAAAAAATAGAGGGAAAATCATTCAAACACTATATGCACCAAAATATCACAATTAAATATCTACATACATTTATGAATAATGCACTATTTTCACCACCACAGTTGGGTATTAAAAAATATAATATAACTACTTAAAATCTTTAATTTCACATATTTTGTTACAAGTCTAATAAGCAAACTATTAAGTTTAAAAGGTGGTTCTGTAATCTGCCAGAGGTAAACTTATACCAAAAGAAACATTACAATCAAGCATATCAAATTACTCTTGAATTAAAGTTAAACCTCTTCATCAGTACCCCACAGTGCCGCCACAACTGAGGTGTAATGAATCGACCATTTTGCATCATCACACAACACAAAAAACAGACAATAAGCAAAGACCAAACATACTGGGGCAGAATAAAGACCTAGATTCCATAACTTGCACGGGCCCTACCTGCCAAGCATAACCATATTAAGGTCTTGCAGAAACCCAATTTCCCAAAAGCTCACAGGCTTCTGTACTGTGACTTGATCACAGTTTATTGTGGTATGGACTAGTATGTACATTATAACATCCAAAAAGCACAGTTACAAGATATGGAAATCCATGGAAACTAAACCTTAATACTACTTCTTGTAAAACAAATAAATTCTGATTGAATAACATGCAGGTCATTTTTAACTGTTGTTTTGATTAATATTTTAACAGGAGTTATTCATTTATTTTTTATATGGAATTAAATCATATATCGTGTCTGCCCAGATGGGCAATTAACTGATGGAACAGTCAGTGAGGAGAGTGTATCCCTCTCATTCTTGTGCTGCTCAATCAGGCATCCCACCCCACCCAGACTAATGCATTGTTATACTCACACACTGATATATATATATATATATATATATAGAATCATTGGTAATTTTATTACATATTTTAATGTTTATATTTCTTCTATGCACATAGATAAAGTACACAAGGTTACTAAAGTAAGGATTTGTTTCTCCTCTAATGTTACAGATGTAACCCCTCTAGTCACAAGCAATAAAAGACATGTTTCTTGCATTTTTCAGGAAATATTGAGTGGGTGTGTGTAAAAATGCCTTTCCACAGTGGAAATGAACCGGTCCCAGATAAACTGTTTGCATATTTAAAATAAAAGGATAGCATTCTTTCAGACTTTTTACACATACAAACAGCTGTGTAGAGTAAAACATTAAAACTTTATGATCTGTTTATAAAAAAATAAAATAAACAACATTTTCCAGAATTCAGTTTGTAGACATGGCAAAAACATGTACCACTAAAGTTACTAAGTACCTTTTCTAGAAGAAAACTACATTTTATTTACAGTGACTTTAGTATTTGTAAAAAAAAAAATTAACTTTTCAATTTTTCCCATTGTTAAATAGGAGGTTAAGCAATGAAACATTACACGTACCAGTAATTGGACTGAGCTCATGCAACTCTTGTGAGCAAAGTTCAGGGGAAAAGTTATAATAAACACTGAAAAAGTATCACATATAATCCTACAAATAAATACTTAGGGATATTCTTTGCCAAACCAGTTTCATGTAGGAATAAAAGACTCCTTGCCAAACCCTTGTCCCGTCAGACTAAAAACATCTCCTTCTAAACCCAGGTCATGTTGGAAAAGAAATACTGACAAATCCTTAAACAATTTGCAAAGGCCAAACGCATTGAATTACTTTGCTTAAGGCTTGGCAAACATCATCCTAAAGATCAAATTTCATAAAGCTATTTACATTTTTATTTATTGTTTTGGAAAAAAATATATAGTATGATTTTAATCATTTTTCATAGGAATCCGTCCAAGATTTTATTTTTTGTTCAAGATGAACTTTTTTAAGGTTAGCATCAGTAAGAGTTCAACAAAATATCTGTCTCCCTTCTTTCCCTTTTGTGGTTTGCTGTGTAAGACTAATGTCCTTGTATTGCAGGAAATCTTTGATTTCTTTGAATAACCCAAACCACACACAGTAATGGTTGGGAAACAGGTTGAACAGCAACTGGTTAATCCAATTTTACAGTTAGCTTAATGTAGTGTCTTGGTTAAGTAATAAGGACATGGGGTCATCGGGATATCTATACACTTAAAAGAAAATCCTTGTTATGGTGCTTAATTATTGAATTAATTCAGTATTACATATGCATGTATAGAGCTGATATACCATTGACACTATCTACATTCAGTTACAGAAGCAAAAACAAGGATCTTCAATTGCAAAACGAGTCACAACAATGACCTTTTCACCATTTCTTCTCTATTTAGACATGACCTTAAATAAATGCAGCCATCTCCTTTAACACCCCCAGATTTCCAAACACTAAGCACAAATAACTTTCACTGTTAATTCTGTTATAATTTCTGTTATCAAGCTTTATTACCAAGTTTCTTGTTTCAAAGTGCTTTGTTCAATGCTGAGTCATATACAACACAAAGAGAAGTTTGATTTTAAAGTCTCTTAAATATGAGTCATTCACCACCCTTTACCAGAGGCCAGTCATAATGGAACTGGCTATTGAAACTAAAATCTATTTTGTGTGGCATTGCATTGGCATGTCAGAGTTTGTAAAGATTGAAAGAGATTCTCAATTAATACCCAGATAAGACTGATGCAATATATAGATAGATAGAGATTTATTTTTTGATGAAAACAAGTTTATGTTCCTTAAAAACAGAAAGGTATTGCAATGCTTAGTCTTTACAGAGGTGTGCTACTCCCTAGCATGTCCTAATTTTTATTTATTTTGTTCTGTACTTTTCTGAACTACAGTGTCTCCATATGTGGCTCCTTCCTATAGACAGCTTACACACAGCTGAGCTCCAAAATCAATACCAACAACTCAAAAACTGATCTTACAGCTCCAGTGAGAACTGCACTGAACTCTCCCTGAGACAGTTTCTTAGTCAGCCTAAGCAGACTCTCCAAGGTGTTGATTAGAAAAGTTTAGGTTGGAGTGCTGTTAACCATAAAAATGCAGTACTTGGCTTTATTTATTTTCTATTATTTTGCCGAAGCCAGATTATGTTCATTGTAACAATTGCTGCCCAAAGGCTGTTACTGTTTAATTAATCTATAGGGAAATACTGTAACAAAAGCGATCTCTCCCTAGGTTGCTGCAAAGAAGGAGAAATGTGAACTCAGCTGGGAACACCTCAAGCCCCTCTATTACTATGCATCATTAACGAATATAAATAATATTATCTGTGATTCCCATCTAATTACATGTAACAAAGTTTCTGAAGCTAACATAACAATTCTAAATTGAACATGGGATTTATGTCTTTTACAATTTACAATTGATCAAGGGACAGGAGAGGTGATGTCAGGAGGGACAGCAAATATTTTTACAATATTATTACTTTTTTTAATATGTGTTGCAATCACCCAATGAGCAAAAGCTCAGAATCTGCTTCAAATGTTTATTTATCTGTTGAAAAATTAGGTCAGTTATGTTTGCCACAAAGAGAACTGTGAATAATAAATAAAATGCAAAATGGATGTTATATGTTTGTGTGCACTGGCCTGAAGTTAAAAAAGCTCATGATGTCACAATTTTGTGTTTAGTTTTCCAAGGCCAGTTTCAATGGAGTACATCACCCAGGGCCATTCTGTATTTGTATTATTTGTATTTCTTGACAGTTTACTGTGCCCTTAAAGCAGTAATCAACACTCATTTAATTTTTTTTTTTTATGTAGTGTACAGAGGTTTAAATAAAAATGAATTCCAGTATATTTGCTACTTAGATCCTTCATTTGAATTCAATAATTGGATGTTCTGTAGTTTTCTATCTGTATTTACTACTGGTGTTCCAGCATTTTAAGCTGTATTCAAAAGTCATTAAGCCACCTCTGTTGCTTATTTAGTTAAAGATGGTCTTTAATGTGTAAAGGAGTTGATATTTATTTATCTTAACAAGATTGATATTACTCTGTTTGGCACATTCGGTCTGCAGGTTCCCCTGTGTTAAACCGACAATAAGAAACCAATAAAACAAATGAAAAGGAAGGCTAGTTAAATGTAACAACTGAACAAATAGATTTTTAGAACAGACACAATTACCGTATTAACCCCTGCATTGGATGCCTTCTGCGGAGCATCATTAGAAAAACACTCATTCACGCTACAATGCTAAAACCATTAACCCTGATGACAATTAATATTTGTGTCTAAGGTTTAGATAACACAAATCTGTTAGAAGATTAATTGATTAATTGAAAAATGTATATCTCTTAAAAATGGCAAAATAAAACCTGTTTAGATATATAGAACACATTTCTACTCCTTTCCCTATTAAAGACATACTTTTCTGCTAAATATTTTCTTATATAAATTTTCTTAGGTATATAACCTTCACTCTTCTTTACATTTAATTTGTGTAACAACAATAGGAAGTCTGCAATCAAATCAAAGAACACTGCTGAAAATCTTATGTAATAGAAAGGCAAATGTATATATACTATTATTATTTACATGATGTTTTGGCAGGACATTGCAAATGGCTGTAAGTATAAGATAACGAGATAAAGAGTATATATTTTACAGTGAATCTCAAAAACTCACTTAGAGAGCATCTTCATCCACCTTTTCATTATTTTTTTGATGTAGAAGATCTGAAAAACTATAATATTCTGCCATTCCCATTTAATTTCCCCAAATTAATATGAACTATCACTGCCCAGAAAAAAATAGAGTTTTAACTGACTTTGTTATGGACTTATTTAAATTATTTGCCAGTCTTGAAGAAGGGCAAACTAAGCTGAACATGAAAGAGGATTTCACATTGTATTATCCACTTTTTCTTGACAAAATTAGTGGTGTTATGCAATCCCTGGATGAAGAAACCATTTCTGAGTTTATGCATGTCTGAGAAAATGATACACAACCTTGCTAGATCAGGACAAAGGCTTGCCTAGAAAGCTTTGATCTATCTGCACAGTTTATACCAGGTAGTCCATCTGGATGGCATATCCTTTAAAACATACATAATAATTTCTCAGTCATATTCCTTAGGAAGGGTGTACTATTTCATGATTTGAACAAAATCCAAAATTTAACAGTTAATTTCAGAATCATACCCCACACTGTAATACTTTCTTGAATTATTTGAAAGAAAAACAATCCTTACAATAGTTCAACAACTCAAGAGGGTAACTAATGAATCACAGCAACCACAAATAGAGATTCTTAATCAAGGTATTATTTCAAGGGTTTAGGGACAATACATGTATTTAAATTAAACTGATTATTATTTTTAAATGAAAGTAGAACACTTGGCCTTCTTAAAAAGTATATTGTTTATTTGAAAAATATGAATTGTCTTGCATTTTACTTTTTGCAATACAAAGGGACAGCCCAATATATCTAGAAAAGCTGAAGGGTAAATTGTTTGAGAGGTCTGTAGAAATCCTGAACTGGTGGCAAAGCACCTACAAAATGCTTTGGTGGCATCTGGAACACCAGCCAACAAGGGAGTGTGGGTTAAATTCCATGGATGCCCACAGGAACCATTTTCCTGATGGAGACCATAATGCTTGATGTGCCTGTGACCATAGTTTGATCTCCTGTCCAGACTATACCATTCCCCTCCTTTTATATTATTGTTGTTGTGGTCCTGTGTTGTAATTTCAAAGTATGATTATTCTAAATATTGCAATTCTGAACATTGGTACATATTACATTTCAGGCAGCACACAGAGAGGAGGGCTGCATGCAGTTTTCTGGGACAGGATGTGTTCAAGTGTTCTGATTAGCATGTTGTGAAGTATTCTAGAAGTTTCATATTAATACACTGGTGGTTGAAGCTGAATATACTGTTGCTTGGAAAATGAACTATTAATATTAATATAATTTTTACAAAGACAATTGTAATTGACAGTCAACTGCAAACAGCAATGCAGTGAAATAGCAATGTAGGCAAACAAATTAATTATTTATGACTAATAGATTGTATTATTAATATTAAGAATAAGTATTATTATTAATAATAGTTTCAAAACAGTGTCCTTGTATAGTTGGTGTAATATAGAGTGATAATGCAATCATCAATATTTAATGATCTTTTTGGAAAATAAAATATGTATTTGATTGTTTAAAATCCTTGTCAAATCTGGCCTCCAGATATGAGGTCATTCTATTGCAAACGTTGCTATTATGTCAACAACATGATCTAAGATAGTAAAATCTGAACCTAGTAAATAATAACCTTTGCTCTCATGTGGGGCACCATTTGGTTGACACAGGAGAAGGATATAATTCTTCATTTTGCAGGAGAAGTGTTTTTGGCAAGGACACCTGGCAAAACATGAGGTGCTTTTATTATAGGAAATGCGTAGTCCATAAAATGTAACTCTCAAGATTTTAGGTGTTACTGTTTCAAATAATGTAAAACCATGAAACAATGTGAAACCTCTAGGTTACTATATTCGAATCACCCTTGTCTGCACCAAAAATGATCTGCTTCATACTTTGTCATCTGAAACTCTGAAAGTGTACCACATGCAGTAAAAAATAAAATAAACCCCTTACATCTGATATGCATTCAATTTATTTTCAACTTATTTCCAATATATTTTGAACTCTTATACTTTCCCTTTGTGTGTGAATTTGCAGTGATCATTGTGTAAAATGTTAATAACTTCATAAACAAGATTGATAACAGAATTTTAGCACAGGAAACTCAATTAGTTAAAGTCATTGTTTAATGTTTTCTTTGAGGCACTTAATTACATATGCTTTAATGTCACATTTTCTTAATTCTCTTCAAACTAATGCCTGTGAATTATTTGTTGGAAATAAGGAACAAGAGGCTGTAGTGTCCTTTTCAAATGTATTGCCCAGTGCTGTCTCCTCTAACCTAAAGCAAAAACCATTTGCCGACTGTTGTTCCCTATCTTATTTGTTTGGGATGGAGCCATCCATTTTATTTTACATTTGCTGAGGCAATTGTTTGCAGCAATCATGTCTAGACTGCAGGGCCAGCTATTGTCAGAAATTACACTTCAATTTACTGCTGCACCATTATAGTACAGGTTTTCTTTTTTTAAGATTATCAGCAAAGACAGTTGAAAATGCAGGGAGATTTGGGGGGAAACTGATGCAAATTGTAAGCATATTTCAAGTTTCACAGCTTCAAAGTAACTGGATCTTGCATTTAGAAATTTGCATTTAGAAAATGGTGAAATCTGAAAAATCTGTATTTATTGGTGTCAAGGAAATGGTTTCAAATTGCTTATTTTTGAAACTAACTGAAAATAGAGGGGGAAATCTTGGATACAAATGAATTGATTAATCTTCTGAATGATTCCCAACTGTACATGCAGCGAATGTAGAACAACACTATGTTCTGGGGAAATAATTATAATTCTACATTCAGACAAAGAACCAGTTCAACATTTTGTGTGGTTGACAAACTTAGGTTACTTTTTCTTTCTTTCCTTTTACCTACTGACTTATAAAATTTCTGAGAGACTTTACACAAAATACTTTTAGTGATGACCATAGTGAGTAAGGAGTTCTCTCTGTCCACTGATATTAACTCTACACTATTTTAAAATGGAGACAATAGCTTTTGTTTCTGTGAATCTCTTTGTACCCTTTCCACAACATGTCTGCTAAAGAATTTTGCCAAGGTCAGCTGCAAGCAGCAAATATACAATGTTTGAGGCAATTACAATAATATACCCTTTCACTCTGAAATAGATGCTTGGCCTTTATTATTTGTAATCAGTTTACTATGTATAGTTATGTGAGGAATGCAAAACAAACTAATCCTCCTGTAGTTTATGGGATTTGTAATTTGAATTAAGCTGTAAATAATAAAATACTCTGTTAAAATGCAGATATTAACAATCAATGCTGAGAAGCAAGGCTTTACTACTGTTAGAGTTATTTATTTTACTCTGGTGAAAGTTTTCCCCTGTCACTGAACATTTGAAAGAGCAGAATCTTCCCCTGTGTAAAAGATGAGTCCTGTGTTATGTATTGCCCTACTGAATGTGAAACTGCATGCCTCAGTGAATTCTATCATCATTTCACCCCCTAATGAGAGATTGTTTGCAGGCAGATAAAATTAAATTGTAAGCTTCGCTGATTTTGACAACAGGTGTTATTTGTATAAAGCCGGAGGGGGGGACCTTCTTTTTCTCCTTCATATAAAATGATCACTTTCTATTTCTAATGCTCCCAGTGTCTCCCAAGACCATGTCATACTACCATTTCTATTTCTATCTTAAAAATCTTTCTGAAGGATGAGAAAATGAAGCATGAATACATATACATGTATATGTGCACTATGGAGAAAAGGATTTAAAAATAAATGAATAAACTTTATAATTTAATTAAATAGAATCAACATTTTTATTTAATTACCTCTCTGAAATTAAATGTTATTCCTTACTTTATATACAAAGAGAAAGAGAGAGTCTGTGTGTGTATGTGTGTGTGTGTGTGTGTGTGTGTGTGTGCGTGTGTGTGTGTTGGTCCTAGCAGAAGCCCTTCGAAGCTCAAGGGTCTAGACCAGTGGTCTGCAAAGTCGTGCCCATGGGCATTATCGTGCCGCCAAGAGGTGTCTGCTGTGCCCGCAATGTTTATTCTAAATTTTAAATAAACTAAGTTTATTGAGGGGGAAAAAGCACAATTTTAATTCTCAAAAAATATATATTTTTAATTCTATTAATGTACTGTATATATTTATGTGTGTGTACAATACTGTGCAAAAGTTTTAGGCAGGTTTGAAAAAATGCTGTAAAGTAAGAATGCTTTCAAAAATAGACATGTTAATAGATTATATTTATCAATTATCTAAATGCAAAGTGAGTGAACAGAAGAAACATCTAAATCAAATCCATATTTGCTGTGACCATCCTTTGCCTTCAAAACAGCATCAATTGTTCTAGGTACACTTGCACAAAGTCAGGGATTTTGTAGGCATATAGTCAGGTGTTTGATTAAACCAAACAGCTGCTAATGATCATCAATTCAATATGTAGGTTGAACTGAACCAGAAACAGTTGTGTAGGAGGATTAAAACTCGGTGAGGAACAGTCAAACTCAGCTAACAAGGTGAGGTTGCGGAAGACAGTTTCCTGTCAAAAGTCATACACCATGGCAAGACTGAGCACAGCAACAAGACACAAGGTAGTTATACTGCATCAGCAAGGTCTCTCCCAGGCAGAAATGTCAAGGCAGACAGGGGTTTTAAAGAAGCACAAAGAAACGGCAACGTTGAGGACCATAGATGCAGTGGTCGGCCAAGGAAACTTACTGCAGCAGATGAAAGACACATCATGCTTACTTCCCTTCGCAATCGGAAGATGTCCAGCAGTGCCATCAGCTCAGAATTGTCAGAAAACAGTGGGACCCTGGTACACCCATCTACTGTCCGGAGAAGTCTGGTCAGAAGTGGTCTTCATGGAAGACTTGCGGCCAAAAAGCCATACCTCTGACATGGCAACAATGCCAAGCGACTCAACTATGCATGAAAACACAGGAACTGGGGTGCAGAAAAATGGCAGCAGGTGCTCTGGACTGATGAGTCAAAATTTGAAATATTTGGCTGTAGCAGAAGGCAGTTTGTTCACTGAAGGGCTGGAGAGCAGTACACAAATGCGTGTCTGCTGGCAACAGTGAAGCACGGTGGAGGTTCCTTGCAAGTTTGGGGCTGCATTTCTGCAAATGGAGTTGGGGATTTGGTCAGAATTAATGGTCTTCTCAATGCTGAGAAGTACAGGCATATACTTATCCATCATGCAACACCATCAGGGAGGCATCTGATTGGCCCCAAATTTATTCTGCAGCATGACAATGACCCCAAACATACAGCGAAAGTCATTAAGAACTATCTTCACCGTAAAGAAGAACAAGGAGTACTGGAAGTGATGGTATTGCCCCCATAGAGCCCTGATCTCAACATCATCGAGTCTGTCTGGGATTACATGAAGAGAGAGAAGCAACTGAGGCTGCCTAAATCCACAGAAGAACTGTGGTTATCTGAAAAAGGAAGCACTGCCCAATGGGGAGGGGTTTCTGCGCACTTCCGCGGGAACCCAATCGAAATGTCACTCTATCAAAGCTGCCATTGGCCCCTGCGCTCGTCACTCAGAATAGGTCCCTTCCCACTTCCTGTTCTATAAAACGTGACGTCAGCACAGGTTCGTCCTCTTTTGCCTCTTCGCTTGACTCAGGAACGTAAGCTCTCTGTGTCTGTGTTTGTAATAAACATTCAAACTGCGTATTTCGGCTGGCTGGCTCACTTCATAGTGTTGTTCACCACTGTTTTCGCTACACATCGTTTCTGTCTTGTGTGTGTTTAGTTATTATTGATAGCTAATCCCAATTCTGTCCCGTCTGCGCACTGGAGGTCTGGCTGCGCTTTCGGTTTCAGTTTCGTTCACAAGAAGAGCCTTTTAAAAATAATAGTCATGTTTATATAGTGCTATATATATTCCGACTGCTTGCTGTGTTGGTTTTTTGTCCACAGGGATTTTTCCTCCACAGCAGGAGTGCTAGCAGCGGCAGTAAAATCCGCAGCCCGGCTGCCCAGCCAGAGCCGCGGTTTGTCGTAAGAGATCTCGCCCGCGTGAGGTGCTCCTCCAGTCTTGCGCCCACACTACAGCCCGCAGCTGCGGCTGTAGGAGATCTCGCTCTCTCGGTTCGCCGAGAATGAGCACTGATAGTCCTCCCAGTCCGTGCGTGCGTGCCTCGGTTTTAGATCCTGCTACGGCTTGTGGTCTACTACCCTCGGCCCCCGCATCACCCGGTGTCCCCGGAAACCCTGGCACACACGGTGTGGCTAAGCCTACGGGCCTACGTGGCACTTGTATCCAGCACCTGGTGCTTGGTATACACAGAGTTCAGTCCGGCAACAGCAAGGTTGCGTGTGGTTGGTGTCACAGAGCCCCAGTGTATATAAACGTTGCTGGGTGGAGACGCACTTACAGCAGCGGGCATGTTGCAGAGGCGTTTCAGTTGTTGTGTGCCCCCAGTGCAAACACTGATCGGCGCCTCTGTTGCACGTTTCCCTGTGCACGCACGTGTGGGCTCGGTGCTCGGTGATGAGCTCCTCTCGCCCCCGCCACTGTGCCACTTGCGGCCACCGCACCTTTCCTGCCTGGAGTGGGGAAGTCTTATGCCCCGTCTGTCTGGGCACCGACAGCGGGCGCGATTTGGCTGCGACTTCCGGGTCCGCTACGGCACGCCCGGAGGTCCGCCATCTTACTGAGCACCAGCGAGTGATGGGGGGGCCTCGGGGGCGCTGGATCTCCGCCTCTCCTCCAGGATGGTAGTGCTGGGGACAGCCGCGCCTCCTGTGCTGGCATCCCCACCTACTCCAGCTGCTGCGCCGGCTGTCACCTCTGCACCTGCCACAGCAGCTGCCACCCCCGCGACAGCCGCGCTGCCCCTGCCTGACATGCCTGCGGTGCGCGCTCCCGCGCGTGCATACAAGCGACGAGGAGGAGCGACGCCCCCGGGCTCCCTCCCCCTCTTCTGAGTCTTCACTGGCCTCCTCGCTGCAGCGCCGTCGGTGAAGGAGGTCAGGCTCAGCGGACAGAGAGCGCAATGAGGCCATCCTTGCTCTCAACAGCAGGATGGACCAAATCTGCACTCTCCTGGCCACGCAAGCAGCGCAACAGGTGCCGCCCCCCCCACACCATGATGCTCTGCTGCCGGCTCACAGCGCGCCAGTGGAGACTGAGGGGAGTCTGGGAAATCATCCAAGGGCTGTGGAGTCTCTTCAGCTCCCCTGGCCCTCTGATCCTGCCCCGCCGTGCTCCAGGTTCGAGAGGGGTCAGCGCGTGCAAAGGCCCACACGGGCCCTCCCGCTGCTGCCTGACCTCCTCGAAGAGCTGAGGGCTACCTGGGACCATCCGGCAACAGCCCCCTGCATTTTCAGTAATTTTCAATGTATTTGACCATATTGTTTATTTGTTTAATGGATTTATTTGGCAGTATTGCCCTAATCACAAGTTTATTTGATTTATTGCACGTTTATTTGAGTTCATGTATTTTGTTTATCACTGTTAGATTTTAAAATGTTTAAGTGATTTTAAGAATTGATTTAAAAAAATTAATAAAGTATTAAAATTTGTTTTGAATGTTTTTATTATTGATTGTAAAATACTTAACCCAATAAAACAGTATTTTACCTCCGCTGTCTGCGGAGCCACGCGACCTGGCCTGCCCCAACAGGCGTGTCGCGTCACGGAGACACTGCTCCGGAGGGCGTATGAGGCTGGAGCCCAAGCGGGCTCGTCTCCAAAATACAGAAAGCCTGCTGGCCTTGTACTTGGCTCAGCTGGCGGAGCCCTCAGAGCTACATGGTACATCACCCACCCCGGCCCCTGTCTCTGAGATAGCGGCGGCGGCGGATCAGCTGGTCATGGTGATGCGCCAGGGGGCAAGGGCGACAGGGTGATCCTTGGCAGCCAATGTGGCGGCGCGCCGCCAGCTTTGGCTGTCCAAGTCAAGGCGGGTCCCTGAGGCGGACAGGACTCGCCTCATGGACGCCCCTATCTCGCCGGGCTTTACTTTTGGCCCCTCTGTGGAGGAGATGCTCTCGCGCACCCTCCAGGAGAGGCCACAGGCCAGATCACTGCCCAGGTCACAGCCCCGCCCACCTGCCAATCTCTGCCAGCGTCTCACTGGCAAGCAGGCGCCCCCCCAGGCTCGCCGCCTTGGCCCCCGGCGGCCCACGGCAGCTCGTGGTAGGAGGGGACCCGGCCCGACCCCGCCTCCTCCACCACCCGAGCCCTACCCCTGAGGCATTCCAGCAGCGTCTGGCCCACCTTTACACCCCCCAGCAACTCTCCAATTGGAAAACTGCACCCAAGACTCTTGGGTGCTCCAAATTATATCAGTTGGCTACTCCCTGCAATTTCAGACACATCCACCCCCCCCTTCCAGGGCGTGGTGTGGACGCGAGTGAGGGACCCGTTGCAGTGTGTGGCGCTTCGCGTTGAAATCGCCGCTATCCTGGAGAAGCGAGGAATCCGCAAAGTGCCCCCGCCGGGGCAGCACGAGGACTTTTATTCCCCATACTTCCTTGTGCCCAAGAAAGATGGCGGTTTCCACCCCATCTTGGATCTGAGGCGCCTGAACCACCACCTCAAGGTGCTGCGCTTCAAGATGCTCAACCTGCGCACCATGTCCCAGGCCATCAAGCCCGGCGACTAGTTCACCACGGTGGATCTGAAAGATGCTTAGTTTCACATCCCCATTGCGCAGGCGCACAGGAATTTTCTCCGCTTCGCCTCGAGGACC
This sequence comes from Amia ocellicauda, assembly GCF_036373705.1. Taxonomy (NCBI): domain Eukaryota; kingdom Metazoa; phylum Chordata; class Actinopteri; order Amiiformes; family Amiidae; genus Amia; species Amia ocellicauda. Next base: position 25,928,742 of record NC_089862.1, on the reverse strand, counting down.
GAGCGTTCGAGTTTGCTGTTCTCCCCTTCGGCCTGTCGCTAGCGCCACGCACTTTTTCCAAGTGCATGGACGCCGTGCTACCCCCCTTGCATTGCCAGGGGGTCCGCGTCCTCAATTATCTAGACGACTGGCTGGTTTGTTCTCACTCGAGGGAGCAGGTTCGGATTCACACGGACCTGATTTTAGGCCGCCTCTCCGAATTGGGCCTTCGGGTCAATCGAGAGGCCCCCCAGTCTCGGAATGGCGCCTCCACCCGCTTGTGGTACAACAACTGTGGAGCTGGTTCAGCACGGCGGACGTGGATCTCTTTGCCTCGGCAGAGTCCACACACTGCCCACTATGGTTCTCCGTCCAAGACCGCACAGGAACCCTAGGGATCGACGCGCTAGCTCACAAGTGGCCGTGCTGTCTCCTTTACGTGTTCCCACCATTCCCCCTTCTCCCGGTGGTCCTGGAGAAGGTCAGGAGAGAACGAGCGATAGCCCCGCGGTGGCCTCGCAGATTCTGGTTCGCGGACCTGATCGCCCTCCTCCACAGAGAGCCTTGGCAGCTCCCAGTGAGAGCGGACTTGTTGTCCCAGGTTCAGGGCACGCTTTGGCACCCCAATCCGGGCATCCTCCAGCTCTGGGCCTGGCCCCTGAGCGGGAGCGATTGATTGCCTGGGGTCTGTCGGACGCGGTATTTGCCACTATTCAGTCGGCGAGAGCAGTATTCCTACCGGTGGCGGACGTTTAGCACCTGGTGCCAAGATGGCGGTCAAGACCCAATTAATTGCCCTATCGGGGTCATATTGCAAGAGCTGTTGGACCAGGGCAAGTCCCCATCCACGCTCAAAGTGTATCTGGCAGCCATCGCGACATGTCATGTTCGGATTGATGGCGAGCCTCCTGGGTCTCATTTTCTGGCTGTGCAGTTTCTGAAGGGAGCTCGACGGCTACGGCCTCCTCGAAAACTTTCACTGCCGATATGGCGCCTTGATGTAGTGCTGGATACACTTTCCCAAGCCCCATTTGAGCCACTGAACTCAGCTGAGCTGAAGCTGGTGTCACTTAAGACTGCGTTTTTGCTGGCAATCACCTCTGCAAAACGTGTGAGTGAGTTACACGCCCTGTCCGTACACCCATCGTGTGTCCGTTTTGTGGGAGATGGCTCCAGGGTCACGCTACGGCCTAATCCTGCGTTCCTCCCGAAAGTGCTGTCTCCATTTCATGTCAACAGGCCTATTGAGTTGATGGCTTTTCATCCTCCTCCCTTCGCTTCAGAGCATGAGAGTCGTCTTCACCTGCTCTGCCCTGTGCGGGCCCTCAGGTGCTATTTGGAACGCACTAAGGACATTCGGCGCTCAGACCAACTGTTTGTGTCTTATGGAGCGTGGACACTTGGCCAGGTGCTTTCAAAGCAGCGCCTCTCACATTGGATTGTGGACACCATTACCATGGCCTACGAGTCTACTGGGAGCCCGGTGCCTGATCACCTGGTGGCCCACTCGACTCGAGGTGTTGCCACATTGTGGGCCCTTTTTCAAGGTGCCCCCTTGGCAGACATTTGTGCGGCTGCAGCTTGGGCCTCACCGCTTACATTTGCCCGGTTCTACAAGTTGGATGTGACGGGACCGGTCCCTTCCATTGGGAACCCGATTTTGGCTGCAGTCGAGCCCCAGTAGCCTGCAGGCTCTGGCTCCTGCCTTTCCTCTCCCAGTCTGCCCCTGTAAGTGCATCCTGAGAGAGCTAGTGAACCGTCTCTTTCCCTTCCACCGGACTATGTCTTCCAGTCGAGCACCCACGCAAGCTGCTCCTGGATGTACAGACAGGCCTATCGATGTGTTCCCGGGGCTTGTCGTGCGGCCTACAGGCATGTTGCCTTAAGAAGCCGCCCTGTATATAGTTCGTTCATTGTAATTGTGTTGCGGTGGTGCATGCGTTTGGCCTGTGTATTGGTCAGCAGGTCTGTGGCCCGCTCTGGCTGTATTACGCCATAGAGCAGGGGGCCGCTCCTGTTGTCCTCCAGCGGAGGACGAACCTGCGCTGACGTCACGTTTTATAGAACAGGAAGTGGGAAGGGACCTGTTCTGAGTGCCGAGTGCAGGGGCCAAAGGCAGCTTTGATAGAGTGACGTTTCGATTGGGTTCCCGAGGAAGTGCGCAGAAACCCCTCCCCCTTGGGCAGTGCTTCCTTTTTCAGATAACCGGGGTTGCATACGCAACCTATCGTTAGTTCTCCAAGATGTTTGGGCCAACCTACCTGCCGAAAAACTGTGTGAAAAACTGTGTGCAAGTGTACCTAGAAGAATTGATGCTGTTCTGAAGGCAAAGGGTTTGAAGGGGTTTGAAATTTGAATAACAGTGATTAAAAATTAAAACTGAAATATGGTTAAATATTATCAAATGTAGGTGTGCAAAGTTGGTAGAGACAAATTACTCACAGCTGTTATTGCTGCCAACGGTGCTTCTACCAAGTATTAACTCAGGGGGGTGGAGACTTAACCAATTATGATATTTCAGTTTTGTATTTTTAATATATTTTTTGTTTTCCACAATAAAAACCTTTCCCTCTTAACAATGTAGAGTATAGTGTGTAGATGAGTGGAACAAATCCTCATTTAAACACTTGAAACTCTGAGGCACTGAGACAACAAAATGTGAAAAAGTTCAAGGGGGTGTAGACTTTCTATAGCCTATAGCCATAGATGAATACATCTAATAAAATCTATTATTATTATTATTATTATTATTATTATTATTATTATTATTATTATTATTTTATTATTATTTATAAAATATTTGTATTTTAATTTTGTGTTGAGGGCTACTAAACTCATTCATCACACACTTTATAACATAGGCTATAATATCTTATAGCTTACTATTCAGCATTTGCAAGCTGTATTTGGATGTTGATAATAATGTTTATTGAGCACTAATAAACCCATTAATACATTAATTTACAAATACACTAATAACAATTTTATAAACTGTTATTCATTTTCTATTAACATCTTATAAACAATTTATTAAACTGTATTTTGAAGTGTTACCAAAAGCTGATTTAGCAATGAAAGTGGAGGTGTACAGTTATATTTTTTGAACATAAATACAACATTTAACTATTTATGAATATCATTATCACATATATAAACAGCATATCTGTCAAAATTACATTTCCAGATACACAGTGATTATTCCTACCCTGCACATTTTTAATTGCTGTATAATCCTGCACTGCCCTGGTTATCTGCTAGTTTCACTGAATATATGGAAATTATTAGAAACTTTTGGAAGTCATCCTCATTGACAGTGGCTGTGCACAAGGAAATAAACATTCCTGTTGTAGTGTACATTGTAAACAAGTTCAAGGCTAGTGGGACAGTTACATCCTACCAGGAAGAGGACAAAAGATTAAACCAAACATAGTCAAAAAACATTAGTTACTCTTAGTTTCCCTCATATGGGGTTTTCTTTTAGCTTATTATTTGAGTTTGTTGTTTTAGCTTATTTTTGCTGGGATGCCTTGCAGCCCCACCCAGCAAAGACTGAAAGGCACCTCCTGATTTCTGTTTCTTTCCTGTTTCTAACTCATATTTGTGGACTGGCTAGGACTCATGTGACACATGAGCTGCCTTCCCATCTCAAGTCTGTTTACTCACTGGTGCAGAGCAGGGCCGATAACCTGCCACAGTCTCCAAGACTACCACTCCACAACAGCTGCGTGACTCTGGATCCCATGCTAGAGGACCACATATGAGGCCACTTCTGAAGTGGTGACATGCAAATAAGAGACTGAATGACTCCCGCGTCGACTGGGAACGTAGTTTGTGGTCAGATTAAACACAAATTATGTTTTTATTTTCAACATGCACTGCACACCCACGGTATGTGATGCAGAAAAGGTGATGCTCAATTCAAAAAGAATGTCATACCCTGTGTAAAACATGGAGGTGGATCTGCTTTGCGTTGCCATGGGGTTGATTATCATCCTCTGCTCCTGGTGCCCTTTTTAGAATTTCGTGAGCATTGATTCCAAGTTTAAGAGGATATTTTAGTCAGCAGTGTTGGTGTGGTGGTTAGGGTTCCACATTTGTAACCAGAGGATTCCCAAAGAGGAACAAAATCATGCTTTCAATTTATGGTAGAAATGTGTGATACTTATCTTTTTTAAATGCCAACATTTTGTATATTTACAATATATTGAATATTATATATATATAGTGAGGTTAATTTCTACAATATATGTCCAGGCATTAAAATAAATACATGGATTAAAGACTAAAATACATTTAAAATACATTCCATTAAATATGCAGAAAAAAGGGCCAGTTTTTGCATATGAAAAGTATAAAGATCACATATTTTTACCTTATAGTAAAAATACATCTGTGTCGTATGGGTTATAAATGAACATTCAAGCCGAGAAACTGCTGTTGAGCATTGAGGAAGGTTCCTCCCCAGATTGCTGCACTAAAACTCCAACTGTATGAATGTTGACCTTTAAAGTCAACTGCAGACCTCAATGCAATTGTGGTAAGAAAGCAACAGTCTTGAAACATGTGATTAAATAATCTGTTTCACAAAACATCACACACAACGAGCAGATATGAAATAAAGGAGTGAGAATTGTATAGAAACTTTTTCAGAATGTTTGTGGAATGTTTTGTTTTTCCTTACAAGACAATACATGTGGAGGAGATATTCTGATACATTCAACTAGTCTATTTTTATGAGACCAAACGTAGCATGGGCACTCATCATTTGATTCAGTATATGAAATACATTTATTTTAGTCTCATGGAATGCATCTGCCTAAATTTTGTATCACCACATTTATAACTGTTACTACATTCTACACACCTCTGCATTTAATCACATGATTTTCTGTCATAATGAAATGCCTAATAGAGTGGAAATTGATAACATCATGCTCAATTGACAAGTTACCAGGCCTTGGTTTCATCCTAAGACTAAATTGATGATATGATAGGAAAATAATGAATTAACGTTTCACATCACTTTGCTTACGGTTACTTCTCTTAGTTTCAAAAATGTGTAATTTATTTGTCTATACACAAATGCAATGCATGGTTTGATGTCCAATCAATAATCCCAGTTGAAACTTGTTCTCTACTGAATGTTTATATAAGCTGTTTTTTGGCAGTCTTTTATATACAATTGAACATTATATGAATGATGGTTAAAAGTACTGGATATGAAGTATGTTCACCAGATGGTTTGTTTTCTCTGCTTTACTGGCTTTCCAAAATATTTGAAAGATCATGGATTTAAACACAAAATACCCCAAAGTTAATAGAATAGACTGAATGACAACAACATTTTAGAAGTGCACAATCTAATGTTAAGGTTAAGAGGAAGCCACTGAGGAACAAATGGAATTATGTGGTTTAGTTATGCGAAAATGTACAGCTGCTGTTTTTGGAAATTACTCCTGAATCATAGGAATCATCACATTGGGTAAGCAGTCATAAAATTGTGAACTTTTTTGTGTACTTGAATAAAATTGCTCGGGGTTTGACATGAATGGTTTGTTTGTTTTTTAAAAGCCATTTAGGGAATAAGACTTACTGAACTACCAAGTGTTGCATCAATGAACCAGCCAATGCTTTTCAAACAAACCTTCACTTTAGATGAAAACCCACACAAAAGGAAAATGTATACCACATTAATGCACATGTAGGCAGATATAGTAAAAGAAAACAACACTTTCCCTCCTCCACAAACTAAGGAACACATGAAGAAATCAAGGTAGTAAAGGTCAAAATAACATCCCTTTTTTGAGCACTTTAGTAGAGAAATACAATTTCAACTGAATCACATTTGAAGACAGCAGATGATACAGAGATAGTCGTAATTATGTACTGTTTCAAAAGAGTCATTTGAACAGTCTTCAATAGACTATAACTGGGTCACGATTTTCTTCTATTATTATTTTTTAAGAATAAAAGGCTGTGCTTGATTTCAGTATTATAATGATGGAACTAATAAAAATGAACTGTAATGGACTTATCATTGTACACCTCATTTTTGAATCTCTGTGAACTTTGGTCACTGCTTTTGAAACACTTTCTCAAACCCTTTTCCTGTGCTCCTCACCAACGCCCCCTCCTGCTCCAAATGAATCACTACATTTTATCAAGGATGCTTGCATTTTGACCTATAAGAGATATGGGGAAATGATCTGGGAGAGGCAACTGATACAATAGTACATAACAAGGTACCCTTAAGGTGCTCTACTTAGATGTAATGTACTTACTACTGAGCAAAAGCCCATATACTACATATGGCTCTAGTAAATATCTCCAGCACCAAAAAAAAAAATCAGTGTAATGAACTGATAATTATTTGATGTACAAAACAGCCAGAATTACGCCACTTGGCTTAGCTACACTGGCAAACCAAATATTTGTATTAGCACATTTGAAACTCTTGTTTTAACTGAAAGATCCAACTGCAGGGACAGACATTGTGCATCACCAGTCTCAACAAATACATAAATTACACCAAGTAAAAATTACATGCAATGAATAAAACACATTTATGAATGAATTCTAATACTTCAACAAGAAAACAAACCAAAAAAAAGAATAGAGACTAAGCATAGTCGACAAATATTTCAGCAGGCTTATACAAGCTTATACAATGAAATTTATACACCGTTTAAACATTCCCACAGAGCATTTGTCTAGAGGCTTGATATTGTACATTACAAAATACTCTCGAGGACATGGAGTTTGGTTATTAAACTTTCTTTTCATTGACTTTCAAAGTATCAGTGGTCTTATCAGCTCAGGGCACATTCCAAGAAATTGTATACTTTATTGTTTTTCGGATATTACACTATAAGTAGTATACATATTTATTTAATATGACTATTCTTAATGATATTAAATGTGCTTTGTTTAGTATAATCTTAATAATGATGGTAAATTGTGCCAGAGGGAATATAGCATGAAGCCTCTAAACAAAAAGTAGTTATGTTTAGTGGCAGGATTCACATTTTATTCTTAGGAGAAATAAAATGTTTTAATAGCCTCTTTGGCTGTTAATGATATTTCCTTCATTTTTAACACACCATTGCACAGATATTGAAACCATTCATTTCTGTAATAGGGTACAGGCCCACAGAGTATTATATTTGAATGTAACGTATTTGACAGTTCATATTGTGTTAATAAATTTACACTTGGAACCTGCCACATATCTAGAATCCAATAGATCTCTCTGTGGACTATTTTGCATTTTAGCAGTTCATTTTCCATCTTACTTGCAGAAATGTAAAACACATTGAGCATTATTCAACAATACGTTTGACATTTTGTATCGTTGTTGTGAGCTTTGCTTTATCAAAAAAGGAAAACAAAACGTTCAAGTAATTTAATCTCTGATCTTTCTTAAACAATTGAAAACCATGGATTATTTTGTTTCATTGGACTGACGTGTGCCACTGACATAAATAAATAACTTTTTCATGTTACACAGAGTTTTGAGGCAAGCATTTCTCCACTGCTCACAGACATTGTGCGCTGTGTAGCAACTCCTCTAGCCCATAATCTAGTATATTTCGTAACTTTTCCTTTTTGATTGTACGTATAGTACTGTAACTTCATTGTCGCAGCCTTGCTTGTACCTCCCTCTTCGTGTCTGAAGTTGGAGTTAGATGGAGCAGGACATGTACTCACTGTAACATTATAAAGGAGTCTGTATGGACAAACAAGAGATAGTGTGTCTTCCAGATATGTCAGTATAACTAGAAGACATAATACTCCCCCCAACACACACACACACACACACACACACCAGCTCCAGCCTACAGGGGCAGCACTGAGAATAAAGTCACACACTTGCGGACCCCCCAGGTCCCCAATTGGTCATTTTCAAAAAACTTCACTGGGGGGGTCTAGGCACCATTCTAACATGATTTAAAGCCTTTGCCATGTGGGGACTTTGTGAGTGTGTTACGACGCCTAAAGTCCCCACTTGGATAGGTAGACGAGAGCGCGCACACACACAGACACACACACAATCACTCAAAAGGAAAGCAATCTAAGCTGCAATGCAATACTCTGTGCACAGCAGACGTATTCAGTGGTTGGCCTGCAGGTTTGTTTCAATCCATAAGTACACTTATTAGGTGAAAGTGTCTTACTGAACACATATTTTCAATTTCTGTAAATTTGAATGAAAAATAGATTTGTAAAAGTCAGCCACAGTAAAAACAAAGTTAAGCAACACTTTTTTCTTCATTTGCAGTTCAAATGAAAGCTCCTTAATGAAATGAAAGCAGGTAAAAGCAATTTCTTATTTCCCCTGAGTCAAAGCAAGGAGGTCTCTATAATGGCAACACACTTCACACTTCAGACACTTCATGTGTCTCCAGTAATGGGAGATACATCCCCAGTTCTTTAAACAATACTGATAACAATTACAGAAGTGGACACTTTTATAGAGAGTGTTTATTTACTTGTTGATTTTATCTTTGGCTTATGAAAGTATCTAAAAAAATAAATAACTGAATAGCATCTGTTTCAGCTCAAAGGAGACAACTGAGACAAATAATGTATCATCATGTGAAGGGCGCCAAATCTAATAGTTTATTTTTAAGCTAATGTTTACATACACCATAACTTTCTTGTTTATGTCTTGTTAGTTAAACTTAATTTAATTATATCAGAATGTCATTAACCACATATTCAGCATATGCCTTATACTGAACATTTCTGCCACTATTGTCACACTTTAAACTTACATAGAGTAGCATTGTAAAGTCAAGGGTCTCATAGGAATTTCATGTATATATTTTATCCCTTCTCTTTGAAGTATATTTATAAATGATATGCACAGTAGAATGTGGAATTACAATTTTGTAAAAGGAGTAGTTTTTACTAACATAATCTGCCAAGGTCCCGTGTCAGTCTTTGGTAAATCTGAGCAACCAACTGGTATAAATTCAAACAACACAAGATGTCAAACATGCTGTGTGATAAAGCTCACTTGATGAGTAATTAAAGAGGTCTTCTGATTAATTATAAAAACACCATGAGGGACATAACATGAGGGACAATTAAAGCCATTTTACACTGGATGGATCAAGGTAAACATCTGCCTAATAACAGTAATCTTATTAAGCTGATTGAGCTTAATGTGACAAACCTTTAAAGACAAAAAAAAAATAAAAAAAAATTGGTGTACCCTTTCATAAATACATCAATAAATAAAATAAAAACAAAAAAATACTATAAATACTACACGCTTCTGTCTTGTCTAATCTCCACAAAACAAGGACTCATATAAGCATCATATCTTCTGAACAGGGATTTTTTATTACTATTATGCAAAAGGTAAAGATTAAATATACAGTTAGGTCCATAAACATTCGCACAGTGACACAATTGTCATCATTTTGGATCTGTACGCCACCACAATGGATTTGAAAAAAGACAATCAAGATGTTCTTTAAGTGTAAACTGTCATCTTTAATTTGAGGGTAGTTATATCCAAATTGGGTGAACGATGTAGGAATTACACCCATTTGTATATGTGGACCCTCCAATTTTAGAAGCTCAAAAGTATTTGGACAAACTAACCTAATCATTAATTAAATTGTGAGTTTCAATACTTGGTTGCAAATCCTTTGCAGTCAATGACAGCCTGAAGTCTGGAACCCACAGACATCACCAGATGCTGGGTTTCTTCCCTGGTGATGCTCTGCCAGGCCTGCACTGCAGCTGTCTTTAGTTCCTGCTTGTTCTTGTGCCAAAATGATGACAATTGTGTCACTGTCCAAATATTTATGGACCTAACTGTATATAAATGACTCATAACTGCCACCATATGACAACAATGATTGGGATGGTGTTTGCTAATAGGTAAAAACCTCACATTGTTATATCTTGTCACTTATCATCCACTTTTTATAATACAAAAGGAAGGAAATATCTTTTATGATATGCTAACTGCTTACTTCTTAACAATTACTGATATGGGTGACCTCTCAGGACCTATACGCATCAAGGCCTCAGGGAGCAGAGAGGCACAGATGCATTGAATAAATTACTCACTACTCGTATTTGAGCTTCCTTCAGTTCAGGGGAATTTCTTTTGATTATTATGTAGGTTGGATGATTTGATTAAAGGTGTGGAAACAATCTGCGGTTGTACTGTGACTTGTCAAATTTACTTATAAAGCTAATTGTTCACAGGGTTTTCATATAATAATAATAATAATAATAATAATAATAATAATAATAATAATAATAATAATAGATTATATATATATAGAGAGAGAATATATAGAGAGAATATATATTATAGCTTCTCTTGCCCAACAATTTCATATGAAAGCAGGAAACAATAAGTTACACCTGAGTTGCACCTATGAGAAGGGTGGAATGGCATAACTTTCTAGTGAAGCTGTGCCATATAAGTTTGGCAACAAGTCCCTAGATGACAGTAGTAGTACTCAGGATAATGGATTACAAAATGTAAATTATGAAGACAATCCATTTCCTCTATCTCCTTAGTTGAACTAACCCTATATTAGTAAACAAAACCCAAGGAATATTTAGAATGTTTATGTTTGCAATTCCATGAAGGGATATACATTTTTATCTTGCAAGGTCTATTATAAAATATTTCACCTCTTAAAAAGAAGAAGGCACAAATTTCAGAGAAGGCTAAGACAAATGGGGACCAATAAGGATTGTGTGCAATGTTGCCCTATGACTCATTCAATAATGAGGTCAGAGAGGAAATTAGAAACATTGGGATAAGGTAGCATTAGATGGGAAAACCAAAATGTGCTATAGATTGCGGTGGCTGTTCAATATGGTCGATCTCCTTGGCAACGGCAAATGTAATCTTAACTTCCATTGTCTTACGTGTCTCCGGGGCGTCACTGTGCAGTGGGGTTTGTGGAATGCGTTCTTCAATCAGATGCCTGTGACGTCACAGAAAGTGCAGCTAGAAGCATCAGGCGCAGGCAGCTGTGAGATACGCGAGCGCGACGAAGAAGCAAACAGATCAGTTGGTGATTTACTCTTAGTCTTACAACAAGAGCTACAGATACTGTGCAAGATGGCAAAAGAGAACAGGCTAGCAGCCAATCAGGGAGGGCCCGGGGCTGCCTATCGGATGTTTGATATAATGGAGGGCTTGATTGATAAACTCAAACTGTTGGATTTCGATGAACAGGTGGTTAGAAAGTACAACTTGCCAGCCATATCGAGGTAGGATTCCACCAATCTCTGTATAAACGGGGTCTCGGATCCCAAGCCATTTCGAATGTAAGATGCAATGCGGTGCAATCTTAGGAATACATTACAACTGTGTGGTCATTGTATATTTCCTTTTCTACCCAGTGGAGGGAAACACACCCATTTCCACATGTAAACCCCAATTTGACGAGCAGATGCTACTGAGCTAATCGGATATAGGCTATCCATAAATTAACACATTCACAAGTGATGATTGAAAAGATAAATGGTCAGTTTCAAGATAAAGTAAGTTGCTGATGGACGTTTCATGGTTAGCAATGGTGTATTTCAAGTTATGGCAAAGCGGAAAGATTTTCTCCCCTATTATAATTATGCTCTATGTACTGTTGTGGGTGTGTTGTGCACTGTTCAGTACTGTACATCGTGTTGTAATCCTAACTTTAGAAAACACTTCTATTCATGGCTTGTAGCTCCATCAGTGACGCGAAAAACCGCTCGGGTAAGATCAGTAAAACAAGGTATAAAAGCACTGGATGCGTGGCACTAGGCACAGCTGTTTTAATGTGAACACGTTGTCACATGACAGCCATGCGGCCCCTGACGTCAGCGTCTCGAGTAGTGTTCTCCCGCGTGTAAAGATTTTCATGCGAGGCCGGCGTGGGAGCTGTGCAAGAGATCATTACATACAGTCACTGCTCCACGCTTCATCTGCATGGCATCGGGTAATCAGCAACTCGTCCCGAGTGCTAAAAACTAAAACCATGTAAACCCCGAGAGGCAGAGGGTCATTTAATCTTTGACTCGAGTATATTGTCTGAAATAAGGGCTAAACACGCATGTAAACTGTGCCATTGTGTCTGCTTCTTGCTCGCTGTCTTTGTATTCTGCGGGAGGAAGGGAACATTTGCAGTAACATTATATATTTTATTAATTGTAGGGTAACTGCCAGTAGCTGTGCAACCCAGGAAACCCATATTCGCATTAAAAAAGTACACTAGATGCCACTTAACCGCCCTTAACTTTTCTAAAGAAGTCCTTGGACTTAAAAGATTTGTCGGAAAAACAAATTGTGAAGAATTGAAGCAGTTGCCATAGGTTACCTAATATCTTGACCAATATGTGGACAATATAAGTTTTGGGTTTTTGTAAGGGAACTGACAGAACATTACTAATTAGGTCAAGTGAGAGTTCTGTTTTTTTCTTTCGTCTTTGACTTAATATGAGTTGTTATACACTCACATAAAGGATTATTAGGAACACCATACTAATACTGTGTTTGACCCCCTTTCGCCTTCAGAACTGCCTTAATTCTACGTGGCATTGATTCAACAAGGTGCTGAAAGCATTCTTTAGAAATGTTGGCCCATATTGATAGGATAGCATCTTGCAGTTGATGGAGATTTGTGGGATGCACATCCAGGGCACGAAGCTCCCGTTCCACCACATCCCAAAGATGGTCTATTGGGTTGAGATCTGGTGACTGTGGGGGCCAGTTTAGTACAGTGAACTCATTGTCATGTTCAAGAAACCAATTTGAAATGATTCGACCTTTGTGACATGGTGCATTATTCTGCTGGAAGTAGCCATCAGAGGATGGGTACATGGTGGTCATAAAGGGATGGACATGGTCAGAAACAATGCTCAGGTAGGCCGTGGCATTTAAACGATGCCCAATTGGCACTAAGGGGCCTAAAGTGTGCCAAGAAAACATCCCCCACACCATTACACCACCACCACCAGCCTGCACAGTGGTAACAAGGCATGATGGATCCATGTTCTCATTCTGTTTACGCCAAATTCTGACTCTACCATCTGAATGTCTCAACAGAAATCGAGACTCATCAGACCAGGCAACATTTTTCCAGTCTTCAACTGTCCAATTTTGGTGAGCTTGTGCAAATTGTAGCCTATTTTTCCTATTTGTAGTGGAGATGAGTGGTACCTGGTGGGGTCTTCTGCTGTTGTAGCCCATCCGCCTCAAGGTTGTACGTTTTGTGGCTTCACAAATGCTTTGCTGCATACCTCGGTTGTAACGAGTGGTTATTTCAGTCAAAGTTGCTCTTCTATCAGCTTGAATCAGTCGGCCCATTCTCCTCTGACCTCTAGCATCAACAAGGCATTTTCGCCCACAGGACTGCCGCATACTGGATGTTTTTCCCTTTTCACACCATTCTTTGTAAACCCTAGAAATGGTTGTGCGTGAAAATCCCAGTAACTGAGCAGATTGTGAAATACTCAGACCGGCCCGTCTGGCACCAACAACCATGCCACGCTCAAAATTGCTTAAAGCACCTTTCTTTCCCATTCAGACATTCAGTTTGGAGTTCAGGAGATTGTCTTGACCAGGACCACACCCCTAAATGCATTGAAGCAACTGCCATGTGATTGGTTGATTAGATAATTGCATTAATGAGAAATTGAACAGGTGTTCCTAATAATCCTTTAGGTGAGTGTATATATATATATATATATATATATATTCAATAACCGTTCTCATCAACTACTATCATTGCTTTGGTTTTGTGTGTATTGTACTAAAATCAAAATGTTTGATTCTTTTACAATTCATAACTTGAATTAATAATTGTTAGATTGAATTTGAACTAGTTACACTTTTAGAATTTGTTTGGACTTCCCGTGAAACTCGGTCTTGCATTTTCTAAAGATTGATCTTAAAATGTCTTAAAAAGGACATTTGCTCAGCCGAGACCTGCAGGAACCATGTAGGCTGGCACTATATTATTTCTGCAGAACCCACAGACTTCTAAAATGCTAACCACATTCCTTTCATCCCATCCTGCAGATTATAGGTAAAAGTTTTCATTATTTGACTTTGTTTAACCCCTTTCCAGGCATTACTTCGCCCTCCCGACAAACTGCGGTGAACAGTTCTCCATGTTCAACATGATCGCATTTTCAACCTGTGTGAGCGGCCCTTCAAGCAGCCAGATGAATCTGATGACCCCAACGACACAGTGGCCAGCATCCAGGCAGAGCTGCGGGCCTTAGTGAGTGAACTGGACCTGCAATGCAGAAACCAGATCAAATTGCTTGTGTGTGTGTGTGTGTGTGTGTGTGTGTGTGTATTGTGTCTTAGGTATAAGAATAATGCAGGTAATGCAGTTGCATCATATATAACGAAATATTATAAATTTGCATGTAACAGTGCTTCACTATGTATGTACTTTAAAGTCCAAAATGATGTGTAGGCAAACATCCAAAGTGTTGAGAATAGAATATAGATTATATACACACAAAATATAGATTTTATACACACAGGTGCGGCTCGTTCATATGGACAGGTGGGGCAGAGCCCAAGTAAAAAATTAATCCACTGAAAAAACATAGTTCTCCTCATAATCTCATTATCCACATCAATACATCAAAAAAAAATTTGTAATAAATATTACCCAGTTTCTGTACAATCAGTTAATCAAAGAAGACAAGTGTCGATATTTCTGAGTTAAATTCAAGTTATTCAAATCAAAAGTGGGCATGGTTAGCGATTCAGGGACTGCAGTCAGTATCCGTCCCACCAGTATTAGTGGCCAGGAGCTGCCACTGTATACAAATGTAATAATAATAATTAATGGAATTTATATAGCGCTTTTCAAAAATCCAACTCATGGTTTGCTGATTTTATCACTTTAAGCTGACTTTTTTTTTTTTATCTGCCTAGGGTGGAAGAGTGGATTTCCCTCCTTCCAAACTGAAGGCAGGATTTGGGGAGCACGTGTGCGATGTGTTGGCCCAGTTAGCAGATGAGGCCTTAAAAAGGACGAGATTCTGCTGGAAGGAGTATAAAATTTCTGATAATACAATGTAGAACACTAATATCTTATTTCAATGTAAATATCACCCTTTTGTGGAACTGTTCTTATTCTTTGCGGTACCTAAGAAAAACAGGACATTTTTGATAACCAGACAGAATGTTCTAACAAAATCGCCCCCCCGTAGAAAAGATTTTGAAGATGGATGCAAGGACGTATTCTGGGGCATGTTTTTTAAATTGTTTTATAAATATACAACTGTATCTCTCATGAACTACAGTCATATTGATACTGAGTGATGTCAGACAATAGTGCTCTGGGCAAAGTGAGGTAAAATTCATGGGGGCGGTGGTGTGTGCTTCCATTATGGAGGTTTCTGTGAGCTCTGATCTCGGATGTGTCGTCTGCATGGTGTTTCAGGCCGAGCTACCCCACAGAGGAGCTGGAAGAGGAGTCTGTGACGGAGGACGACACAGTGGAAGAATAGTTGACTGTAAGTGCCTCATCGGCTTTTCATTTAACATCTTTGTTGTCAAATATCCTTGTTTGAATTACATCACTAGAGGTTTAATTCAGGGCAGAACATTGAAAATCCAGAGATTCAAGATTTGTCAGTACGCAACTTTTCGATTTCTTTTTAATGTTCGCAGAAAAGATTAATCAGCTCAGTAGTTTGGAGATGGAGTAGTACTGATCTGTCTTTTAGTTTGGGCATTTAATTGTAGTTTCCCTGTTATAAATAGTGATGGATGATATTTTGGTGCTTCTGTTTTTTAATGCAAGGTCTATGGACACCCAATACAAGCAATTACAGATCGTTCCATAATGTTAAATGACTAAAGGTTGGTAGAGGTTCTTATATTTTTTGCAAGGGTTTTCCACTGAGAGAAAAGTACTTGCAAATGATTAAATCAGTGAACTTGTGGGAAGAGCAAATAAATTGGTTGTTATCTTGATGACAACAGTGTATTTTTAATTCACTACTTCAATACTTTGTTTTTTCTCTCATGTAGGAGGAACCGGATGATTATGAAGATGAAAATCTGATAGACCTGGAAGCCCTGAAGGCCAGGACCAATCAGAGTGTAAGTTTTTATACATTTGGTTTCAGATGAAAACCATGCAACTCAAGTGACACAAACATATTTATTTCTTCAAGATGAGTTGTGCACACTTACAGGTGATCCAACCAGTATGTGACTTGAATACTTAAAAAAAGCTTGGTTAAACATAAATATCTATTACAAAATGCAGTGGATATACAACTACTTACTGAAGCCAGATATTCATCTGAAAAGCTTAATTGAAGAGTGTCTGACCAGTTTGACAAGAACGTAATTAATGTCATTGAATTTTCATGGAGTCTTAATGAATGCTCTTAAATTCTGTTTTTCTTGTGTCAATGGTTCTGTAGGGAGCCGGTAAATCCTCAAAGCCAGACAGCATTTTGCAGTCAACTACAGACGCAACAGAATGGAGCTTGGAAGTGGAGCGAGTTCAGTTTCTCTATGCTGGGAGTAAGCATTCTGCATTTACCTTCCCAGGACTGGCGAATCCATGTGGACCTAATGAACGGACACAAAGAGGTCATTGAGTCCTCGTTGAAAGAGACCAAGGTGCGTATGCATTGATTTATTGATGGATTGGCTTTGTGGAATTAGCAGACACATAAAACCGATTTCATGGTGTCTGCACATCTGTTATGGCTTTTTAAAAACACTAACCGGAGAGCTTAAAGAGAGAATGTCTTGACCTATATTGAGGAATGGGTTATGTTTATGTCTCTCCTTTGTGAGAAAAGTTGTCACGGCAACTGACTAAATGGCAAGTGAATCCAAAATCCTTATGATATGCAAAGGTTAATATTCATGAACTGCCATTGGTGCTGCTCTCCTACACTGATCATTCAACAAGCACTGTGACCTCGAGAATCTACGTTCTAGATTTATAGAATCTAGTTTGACAATCTCAGGCCTGATGGAAAATTACTTAACAGGACATTTACTAACCATATTCTTGGAACGGTTTAATGGTGTGAATGAAGTCTTGCCCTGGTGTGAATTGCTTCCTTTTCTTTTCAAGGGTCACATCACAACCCTGCAAAAAGAAATCGTGAAGACACTAGGGAAATTGAGCAGCAGGGAGAAATTCCTGAACAATGAGCTGGAGCATTTAGTGACGGAATACCAGGCTGCTCAGTCACAGCTCAGTGAGGTACCAGTCACTGTCTCCTGTTTTGAAATGTCAAGCAGCATGTTGATTGTGTAGCAGTGTATTGCTCAAACAAAATGTACCTTCAATATCTTCAACTTACACATTATTATTATTATTATTATTATTATTATTATACTACTTCCTTTGTCAAGTATCATTATATAAAAAAGGGTTACATTTATCTGGAAAACTTCATGAGATCTATCTGCGATGTACTATGAAAAGCAACAGATGTTTCATACTGAATTATTCTATTTCAAGAAGCTTAATGTAATTTAAATGCACAATTCCACTGCATATGCAAGGAAATGTCGGGGTATAATGTTTTTTTTTTCTTAGGCAAAGGAAGTGCGAGAGTGACAGAGCGGACCAGGGTGCTGGCGGAGGTGAGTGGTCCAGGACACACTGCAAGATCTCACAATGCTCCTGTGCAGATTAATCATTTTATTTGCCACATTTCTGAATCACAAATGGGACAAACAATTATTACAATTGGATGTTAGCAAGTTCACATAGTAGTTACCATGTTCCCAAATGGCATTAGTGGGAGGGCCAGTTATAAGTACAGTGTCAACAATCACTGTGGCAGCTGTGCAGGGTAGGTGACTATAGGTGACTCGGCTGCACAGCAAGATCTACCTTTACAATTTCAGCCTTTAGATACATGTATTGATCGTATGTGTGTGTGTGTGTGTATGCACAAATGTATTGAGGGACTTAATTTTATATAAAAAAGTTCAGAAACGTTTAATATGGAAAAAGTGCAGTTTTTGTTTTTTAATAAAGGTGTAAACTTTTATTACATGGGTGTTCATTTTAGCATTTTTTCACGGCTATTTTAGATTACGTAAGAGCTGGCAAAAGTCAAGAAGGAAATTGAATACAGGAGCAGCACCATGTCCAATGGGGGTGAGACAATACTGTTAATCAACTTTGTTGCACTAATTGTGGATAACGCTCCTATAGGTTTAATTTCGGGGGCATTTATCTGAAATATACAATCTGTACATAGTTGGATGTTTCTAGCACTGTGATGGGTTTTAGCTTCCAGGACATCTGATAGAATGAAGTCTTTCATAATATGCAAGTGTTGGTTTTGCAGATGTTCAACATCAAGAGGTTCTTTCTATTCCACAATTTAATTTTAGTTATCTCATTATTCTTTTTTATATAATTTATGTGTTCTCAGTTCCTGTGCTGAAAATTAAGCAGAGCCTAGCTGAAGTCAAGAAAGAAATTCATAAGATGGACATGAGGATTGGACTGGCCCAGCAAATGCTAATGAAGATTCAGATGACCAGGGAAAGGCGTGCCACCTGGGAGAGATACCAGGGGAGGGCACAACCTCCCCGCTGAGAAGCTTGGCCACACCACTGCACCCCCTCCTGTCACTCAAATAAATAATTTCAACCAGGGCCGGCCCGTGGCATAGGCAGAATAGGCAAATTCTAGGGTCGCTGTCCATCCATAGGGGTGCCCAATTCAGTGGAGATTTATTGATTTCGCTGTCAGCCCCCCCCGCTCGCATGAAGGAAACACTGTCAACAACCACCCCGCTAGCGTGTAAGAAACAACGTCAGCACCCACCCCCTGCGCTAGTGTGAAAGAAACAGGGTGCACCCCCCACCCCGGCTAGCAACCCCATCCTGGTTGGAACTGTAAATCATACAACCTTATTTTGGCAAATATATACTGAAATGCATATACCTTCCTAACTGAAAAATGTAGGCGTGTGGTAAAGGACTTAAGGAGATAGCTTTGAAGCTCAGTGTTTTACGACAGGCCTGTGCTCACCAAAGTACGACAGATAACACGTCCATGCTGGAAGACCCCCCCACCTGACAAATGGGCTGCCATGCCCCGTCTCCAGAGAGACTAGCATCACATTCCAATTGAAGATTTCTTTTGTGAAACAGACATTCAAGGTACTTTATATATTCCATAGACCAGGGCAACAAACCCAAATACAAACTACATGCTACTAACAGAAGTGTTACCCAGCTTCTTCCTCAGTTTGATAACAAACAATAAACGGTGACTTAAAACTAAAACACAGAGCTTCAAAGCTGTCTCCTTAAGTCCTTTAGCACAAGCCTACATTTCTCAGTTAGGAAGGTATATGCATTTCAGTATATATTTGCCAAAATAAGGTTGTATGATTTACAGAACCACGGACAAAAATCCTTCAGCCCCCCCCACTAACACCACGGACCAGTCAGGGCGGGAAGGGGGTAGGGGCGGCATTTTTTTATTTGCTTAGGGCCGGCCCTGCTTTCATACAATAATGACGTTGAATGTGTGAGGTTTTGTGAGTATGTTTTTTCTTTCTTTCTGTGGTTACTGTTTAGTCATTTAGGTGTAATCGATGTAGCTTCCTCGTTGTGCCTCCAGCAAGCGGTAGTCTGATGCGGACGAAACAAGTGATGCAACGAGCAGAAACCATCCAATCTGATCCAGTCAATCAACCTCAGCCAGCGAAGCCCTGTCCTGGGCAGACTGCCATGCCATTTGGTGCATAGCCCTTGCTTTTTCTGAGCAATGGGTCTGTCAGGGAAAAAGTAAAAACAAACAAAACCCTGATGTAAGTTATTCACATCTAAAATAAATACATACATGTCATAGTACCGTCAGAGTCTATACTTCTGTCCAAAACGTATGAATCCAACAGTGTACTTTTGCGTCTCCTTGAGCAAAACTTACAAAGTAATAGAAATGTGACTGCTACTAAAAAGTTTCTAGATTTGATATGGATTATATGCAAAAATTGTTTTTTTTTTCAAATGACAGAAAGTGTTCAAGATGGATGCAGATTTTGCTTTGCTAATCTGATACTGTTAATCTTGATTAGATGTTGTAATTGGGGTTGTCAGAATTTCAAGGGGACATCGGGATTACTTTTATCCAAAATATCAGGGTTGTTTTCATCCTACTTAGAAGAGTGGAATTTGTCTGTTATTTAGCTCAGAAGATTCATATTTAGTTTGGGAAGAAGACACACTATACATGCCTCAATGGAGTATTGCAGTACTTTCCATAAAAGGCTTTCTCCTACCTTGTACTCACACGATATGGTTCAGAAACAGAATCTGTGCACTAGATTTGCTATCCCGATCCCTTATGTTGTTTAACAAACAACCCATTTTCTCTGTATGTGTATTGATTCAGTCATGTTGCAGATGTAAAGGTTAATGTGTAGAGTATTGATTTAATAAAGGGTTATACTTAACTGTGTAGAAAGTCCAAGTTCAATAAAACCCCCAGGGTGCTGTTTACACCTTTGATCAAACTCACTGTCTGGTTTCTGCTTTAATGTTGGCAAGCTCACAGTCAGGCATGCTAGTACAGAATGTTTACTAAGCTTGAGAGAAATAAAAACCTGACTTTGCTTTCTAAAGAGATGAACTTCCTACAATCCTCACAATTGATTAGCTTTTTCTAAGTCTTTTTTTGTGTTTGTTATTGTTATTGTCACTTCTTTTAATGTCTTAAAGCTTCTATATGAAACTGAAGTTCAGCCAGACAAAAACCTGCAGATCTGAGGGCTGTGCTTTTTAAAACACCTCCCCACAGGACAGATATTTGGATCTAACTGCAACTGGAACTCTGTTTAGAAATGAATATCCTTTATCTATGAAAGTCTTTTCAACAAATTACTATAAACTGTTATTAAAATAGCCTTTTTATTTATGATACACAAAGAAACATTTCAATCCCCAAATTTGCAGCAAGCTTGCACTACAATTTAATATTCTGTGTTGCGCATATATATATATATATATATATATATATACATACAGTGCTGATTTTGTACGTTTGCCCACTGACAAAGAAATGATCAGTCTATAATTTTAATCGTAGGTGTATTTTAACAGTGAGAGACAGAATAACAACAAAAAAATCCAGAAAAATGCATTTCAAAAAAGTTATACATTGATTTGCATGTTAATGAGGGAAATAAGTATTTGACCCCTTCGACTTAGTACTTGGTGGCAAAACCCTTGTTGGCAATCACAGAGCTCAGACGTTTCTTGTAGTTGGCCACCAGTTTTGCACACATCTCAGGAGGGATTTTGTCCCACTCCTCTTTGCAGATCCTCTCCAAGTCATTAAGGTTTCGAGGCTGACGTTTGGCAACTCGAACCTTCAGCAACCTCCACAGATTTTCTATGGGATTAAGGTCTGGAGACTGGCTAGGCCACTCCAGGACCTTAATGTGCTTCTTCTTGAGCCACTCCTTTGTTGCCTTGGCTGTGTGTTTTGGGTCATTGTCATGCTGGAATACCCATCCACGACCCATTTTCAATGCCCTGGCTGAGGGAAGGAGGTTCTCACCCAAGATTTGACGGTACATGGCCCCGTCCATCGTCCCTTTGATGTGGTGCAGTTGTCCTGTCCCCTTAGCAGAAAACACACCCAAAGCATAATATTTCCACCTCCATGTTTGACGGTGGGGATGGTGTTCTTGGGGTCATTCCTCCTCCTCCAAACACGGCGAGTTGAGTTGATGCCAAAGAGCTCGATTTTGGT
Organism: Amia ocellicauda; assembly: GCF_036373705.1. Taxonomy (NCBI): domain Eukaryota; kingdom Metazoa; phylum Chordata; class Actinopteri; order Amiiformes; family Amiidae; genus Amia; species Amia ocellicauda. Next base: position 25,907,011 of record NC_089862.1, on the reverse strand, counting down.
CTCATCTGACCACAACACTTTCACCCAGTTCTCCTCTGAATCATTCAGATGTTCATTGGCAAACTTCAGACGGGCCTGTACATGTGCTTTCTTGAGCAGGGGGACCTTGCGGTGCTGCAGGATTTCAGTCCTTCACGGTGTAGTGTGTTACCAATTGTTTTCTTGGTGACTATGGTCCCAGCTGCCTTGAGATCATTAACAAGATCCTCCCATGTAGTTATGGGCTGATTCCTCACCGTTCTCATGATCATTGAAACTCCACGAGGTGAGATCTTGCATGGAGCCCCAGACCGAGGGAGACTGACAGTTATTTTGTGTTTCTTCCATTTGCGAATAATCGCACCAACTGTTGTCACCTTCTCACCAAGCTGCTTGGCGATGGTCTTGTAGCCCATTCCAGCCTTGTGTAGGTCTACAATCTTGTCCCTGACATCCTTGGACAGCTCTTTGGTCTTGGCCATGGTGGAGAGTTTGGAATCTGATTGATTGATTGCTTCTGTGGACAGGTGTCTTTTATACAGGTAACAAGCTGAGATTAGGAGCACTCCCTTTAAGAGAGTGCTCCTAATCTCAGCTCGTTACCTGTATAAAAGACACCTGGAAACCAGAAATCTTGCTGATTGATAGGGGATCAAATACTTATTTCCCTCATTAACATACAAATCAATTTATAACTTTTTTGAAATGCGTTTTTCTGGATTTTTTTGTTGTTATTTTGTCTCTCACTGTTAAAATACACCTACCATTAAAATTATAGACTGATCATTTCTTTGTCAGTGGGCAAACGTACAAAATCAGCAGGGGATCAAATACTTTTTTCCCTCACTGTACACACACACACATATAGTTGAGGAAGTGAATTCATACACTGAAACAGATGAACAGGAGGATATAATAACAGACGCTGATCATTAGGTATATGTGTACAATGTGTATTTTCTTGATATTCCAGGTGCAGGTTTTGCACTGTAGACAAGAGTGTGCTTGCTGATGCTGGTGAAGCAAAGACAACCATTGGGCAGTGCAAACTTTCAACATGCCACTGTTTCAGTTATGTCAGAGATGGGTGACTAAAAGAGACTAAAATATTTTAAGAATTAATGCAAACCATTTCCTGGTAGGTGTGTTGCATTACATCCAAATAAAATATGCCTTTTGCCTGTTATTGCTTAAAACATTGCATGATTATTTGTAATCTATAATTATTTATAAAAAATCAATGATCCATTAATTACACTAGACTTTTCTTCTTGTTATTTTCATTTAATGGTAAACTGCAACGTTAAACTTTAAAAAATGTAAAAAGTAATTTATTTGTTTTTAATTATATATATTTTTTATTTAAGGAAGTTCAGCAAGTTTGCTTTGAAGGAACCGTTCTTCTGACATTAAATACAACAGATGAGCAACAGGCTGCGGAAAATTCCAACATGACAAAAACATGATATTTTTACCTTCCAACATAACTGCAACCCTTGTTTTTTTATCATAAATATTTCTGGGCACCAAGAGAGATTAGTTCCAGTATAGTATATTAATGTAAAGTAATTCGTTTTTTTAATTTTAGAACATAAGTACAATTGACTCTATGTAACAGTTGATTATCCTGTTGCTTTTCAAAATGATTATTAAAAACTATCACTTGGACTTCAATCTTTGATATTTAATATATCATTAGGAAAAAAAAGCTATTTGGAAATTTTAATGATGATATTTGGAATTATTTTGGAAGTAAGGGATGATTAAAGGTTTATGTGAAGTTCTGAATATATACATTACTGTATATTAAATGACAAATTACAATGATCACTGTATCTTCAACACACTTTAAAGGCAGTTGAAAGGATCCCTTAAGATGCATTGAAGACAGTCTTAGAGATGTCTTAAGACAATGTCTATAGACTATAGACTAGTCTTCCAGCATCTTAAGACATGGTGATCTCTGGGTATGTGAACAGTTCGAAGGTTTGCACACCCCAGGACAAATTTTGTGACTGCTCAGTCAATACTCATAAACCTGATTATGAGGGGCAAAATTGACACTGTGATGTTTACAGAAATATGTGTGCTTTCTCTGTTGTCTGCAGAGTTTAGCAGGCCGCCCATATGAACACATTGTTTCCTTTTTTGTAAGCAGATGATAGGATATATAAGCTGCAAACATACCTGAGTAAAAATAAATATTAAAAGTAATTTAATTTAAATATTACCAATGTAGTAAGGGAACAGAACTGTAATCGCACATGCAATTATGAACAAAAATATATAGACAATATAATGATGTTGATTATGGTGATAATGAAGATTATTATTATTATTTATGATCAGTGATTCATTATCCATTATCAATCATCAAATAATAGGTCCTTGCTTAGCTGTGCTTTGAGCAGACATCAGGTTCACAGTACACATGATTCCAACGAGCTATTCTCCAACTGAACTGACGCAACAACAACGTTCCTGTTTGAACACATATGTGTGTGATTTCACGCACGGTTGCTTGTGACATTTCCAGGAATCAAGCTACATCTGGGTTCTTTAATGACTGCATTAATTTTGCCATAAACAATTACATCAGGATTATATATTTTAGCAGCTTTGAGTTGAGTACATGGCACCACTTAAACTGTTACATCATAAAAATCCATACATCTAACCATATGATTTAGGAGGGTAAGGGTAAATCTTTCTGAATTCACTAAGTAGCTAGTGTTAGCTAATAAAAGCACACTTGAAATCAGAGAGTTCACCCTTTGTTTGTGTTTTCTTTCTTGTGATCCATGATGATTTCAAGGACATAAGACCTGCAGGCTTGTAAAATGTATGATTTGCCTTCAAATTAAGATATTTGGCAGACTAAGCAAACCACAAACATGAGTTCTTGTCATGCTTTGCTTGTTAGCCACTAACTTTACTCCATTGGACATTGGAGCCAGGATAGCAAATTGAAGGTTTGGAACCAAAGGTTTCTGTGATTTACTAGTCTGCAGTGCATATAAAATGCATCTCAATACTGTGGTTTCAAAATTGTGCAACCATGTTCTTATATCATATCCAGAGAAACATTAATGGTTATGGTATTTTGGGATAATCGTGCATACTGTGTTACATTAGGGGCTTGGTTTTGATATACTAAGCAAGCATTCTGGGACCACGTTATTGCCCCAGCACTGATGGGAGAAGCCTTTCCCAAGAAACCTATTTTCATCAGTGAAGAGTAGGAGGTGAAATCTGTGATACAATCATGAGCAGCAATGTTCCTTTAAGAAGTGGTTTGATAAAACAACAGTAGAAGCATCAGCGTGAAGCACAACACTGAAATCACATCCCTGGGTAAAGGGAGTTTATTTCCCTGCACGCCTAATAAATGTGTTGAAATCATGATGAAATAAAAACAATGGATCTAAGGATTTTGAGGCACAGGGGTTTCAACAATATCTGCTAACTATATTATAAACCACTGATAAATGTTAAAACTTCTCTTGTTTTTCAATAGATTTTTTCAACCATTTATATAAAATGAATTGAGTACTCAAGTATTCAAATTACATTAAGTGATAATTTTTCAGGAATATTTTGTTGATGTTGATTGTATTTATTTTTGGTATTATTCAAAGACTGAACTAACTATTTTGACTTTTTTTGTAAATGGAAAACAGGCAAATGTAAGACAATGGGTATTATATACACCTTACAAGGGTGTTGCAGGCACAATACTGTAATGGGAGCAGCAGCTTTATTAGCTTCAACATCCCAGCATAGTTCCAGCGGGCAGTGTGCCCTCCACACACAGACCTACATTATAACACTTGTCATGTCTAAAATATTGTCTTATCCTTCTTTTTGCTGAATTTCCCATCCCTTAGTAAACTCAGTGTACATATTGAACAGTGCATTAGCTGTATGTAGCAGCTTCATTTACAACACTTAGTGCGCATTAATGTTATACTTTTATTCAAGATAGGTCAAACATAGGATTTTTTTTTGCAATATTCTCAGTGCTTTGGTGCATACTGCTCGTTGCGCAGCTGTTAGCAAATCCAGTAGCTGTGTCAGGCATGCTGTAAGTAGACTCGTCACACTCATGGCACATTACAGATCGGTGCCCAGAACGTTCCACGGAGAGTCGTGAAGGCATCAGATCTGAACATGGAGTCGCTCAGAGAGAGGCACTCATACTTGAGAGCATAACTGGCAGCAATACAGAAATTAAGAAGTGGAGATAGCCAAGGAAATGCCCTGGGCAGCCATAGATGAAACACCAGGAAAGCACATACAATCATAACTTTCACTGGTACACTATAGGGCATGAATGGTATTTCACATTGTTGATAAAAAATAATAAAAAAAAAAGCCTGCAGGAGTTTAGGGCCCGTGTTACATTTTGCCATTTGAGTCTCAGGACTTCCAAGTATGTCGTATTCTGCAACTTCTATTTAAAAATAAAATAAAAAAGTCCATCCATATTAAGGCTGCATAATGATCATTTTCCATTATCTACAATTTTGAAATAATTATATAGGCGTATATTCCCACTAGTTTTTGTCTCCCAAGTTTTTTTTTCCCCACCAACTGCATTAGATTAAATAATCTTCCTGTTCTTAATGAACTCTGATTCTGAATTACAGTGTTAAGATAATTAATACCGTGGCTTGTTTTTATTCAAACTGGGTTAACTAGGTATCATTCTGAAAATGTAGAGCGTTGGGAATCATCTGCGTGTGGCAGTGAGACTTGAAATAAAGCCAAAGGACCGTTTGTAATTGGTGGGATTTCAAGATATTTCCAACAGTGATGTTTGTTGCTTGATAACGGACATATGCTGCATGACAACAAGCAAGGCTGTTGTTTAAAGGATTCTGAACTGGAAATATTAAGATGAGTAATGGCTGTGATGTCATACCTCAAACATAGGACTCTGCCACAGAAAAAAACTGCATGTGGTTTCAGGCCTCACGAAAGCTTCAAATGAATTACGCATTATTCAGACAATTACAGATTCAGAAAGAGTTTGAGAGATGGAAAGGTTGTTTTTCCTGTGGAACACATCACTGTTGGGAGAAAATGTTGACTGTACAGACTGCAAAGTGCTGCTTTAATCATAATCAGGAAACGAAAATGTTACAGCTGTTCCTTTCTTTATGACAACACCTTCAAGGCCATTTGAGCTGCATGTTTTCATGCACAATGGTTAAATTGACAAGATGAAAAAGTGTGCCTGCATGTGGCTGTGCCCTTGGTGCAATAGGTTTGTTACTCGGTTTCTTGATGATTCGCCATAACAAATAAATCTCTTACCACTGGATTATTTACAGAAACTTTGGCTCATACGATTAGCAGTTTAACATGTGTCAAAGGCACAGCTGTTTTTAAATGGGGGCAGAATGCTCAATATCAGGATCATCGATTCATACTTTTTGGAGTTGTCTCTTGTGCACAATGGGCAATGAAAGGCTCGTGTTTACAAATTAATCAGGCTGCAGAACACAGCACTCCACAGATTCTGTCAGATCATCCCATGAAATCGGAGGTGGACAACCTGTGGTACTGACTGGGCACATTTCTTTATTGTTTATCATTATATTAGTTTTTGACCTTTTTTGGACCACAGACACTTGTTCATGCATCAAGGGCAATTAAAAGACAACAAAGACAGAGAGCAGATATAGAATTACCATGGTCTTTAAATGTTAAGAGTCCAAATCAGGCATTCAGTTTATGTCAAAGTCTCTCCAACACTGTGATTTTACAAAATACAATACTTTGAACTCATGCCGTCTTGCTTTAAGCACAATTCAAAACTCCCTGTTCCACAGCTATAATGTTACCCTACAAAACAAGTGATTGTTGACATTGTAGTCCGAATTCAAAAATGGTCTGCCAGTGCTGTGTCAATTCTTGGAAAAATATGGTGCAGTGAATTTGCATTGAATTATATAAAATAGGGAATTCATGTTTCACTGTTTGTGCTAGTAACATTTATTCATTTTTAAGCAAGCGGTTGATTTGTATGTAGTGAATAAGGATATTTATCCATTTACTGTGGAAATCAATAACTAGGAAACTTTTGAAAGCAGCTTCTGGTCTATGTAAATTCCACAATTATTGTACATAATGTTTTCCCTAGGTGTAATGCAATTGTACACCATGGGTGTGTAGGAATATGTGTTGTTAAAGTTTAATACTTATTGAAAATATTAATTTTGCAGGGTGCAATTGGGAGCAATAACACATAGGGGATATCCATGCCATCCAGACCCCACGCCGAGCACACACAATCATAAAAATACCCAAACAGACAAATATATGACCCAAAAACAAATTAAAATCAAATTGGGAGTACAATTTCAATTAAATGTTAAATACCACAGTTAATAGGATACAAGCAAACATTATTTATTATACTTGCTGGGTGCTCTGGTTCCTGCAGCTTTGATGATCCTGTTGATACATTATGACACAGAGTCTGACTCAATACCAGAATATGAACCAGAATACCACTTCCCTACACAAAGGTGGGAATAGGCTGTGTACAATTACTTCTGTGTAATGAGGAGTAAATATCTATAAACAGAATCGAACCTGGCTTAAGATATGTATCATCTTCAAAATCCACCTACTCTGTTTCTGTAACTATGGATGAGTCTTATTCTGCCATGTTGTTATTTAAATAATAATAACAATAATAATAATAATAATAATAATAATAATAATAATAATAATAATAATAATAATATTCCTGTATGTGTAAACTGTGTCATCATCACATCAAACTGCTTTCTATTGCTCGTTAATGAAAGCTTGAAAAACCTCACTCCTAGGACAAGTAGAGTACAGAGTACTGTGAGGCTACAGGTTTCAAGTTTATGTATATGTGTATTAACACTGTTCATAAACACTGCTAAATGCAACAATTCAGCTCAGTTTCATCAGACATCAATCGTTTGGACTGTGAGTAATGCCGAGGAAAATGCTAAATTAAAAAAAAATACCAGAAAACACTTTAAAATGTTGGTATTTTAGTCAACGGGAGTATGGGTCACTTTGTCACTTAGCCAATTACATTATACATAGATTGTTAATAATATGAACTGTTAACTATTATATAGTTTGAAAACATTTTGAAGATAGGAGTTTTTACAAATAGAAAAGGTTAAAATGAAGTGAAATGAAAAAATGAAAATGAAAAAAGGTAATCAACGGACTTTAAAAGACTTGCAGACAAGACTTTTTTATGCAATGAAGATCGGAGTGAAAGTTTAAAAATGCTGTAAATGTGCTCGGCTTTGTGTTTCGACTTTTGAAACAATTTCTGCTTTACCACGTTATAATTGCGTTTTTTTGGTGTTGAGGTGTATGCTCATATTAGCATATCGTTACCTCCCACTTGTCCGCCCTTTTACTAGATACATCTCTGTGTCTTCAATGCTCCTTTTTAAAGTTATATGAAAGACGTGCTATTCCTATGCTGTCCCTGTGCTTGGACTCCTGTTTCATAAGAACATAAGAAAGTTTACAAACGAGAGGAGGCCATTCGACCCATCGGGCTCATTTGATGTCCATTAATAACTAAGTGATCCAAGGATCCTATCCAGTCTATTTTTCAATGTTCCCAAATTTTCAGCATCTACCACATCGCTGGGGAGTTTGTTCCAGATTGTGACAACTCTCTGTGTGAAGAAGTGTCTCCTGTTTTCCATCTTGAATGCCTTGAAGCCCAATTTCCATTTGTGTCCCCGGCTGCATGTGTCCTTGCTGATCTCGAAAAGCTCCTCTGGTTTGATGTGGTCGATGCCCATCATGATTTTGAAGACTTGGATCAAGTCCCCACGTAGTTTCCTCTGTTCCCGGGTGAAAAGGTTCAGTTCCCTCAGTCTCTCAGTAGGACATTCCCTTCAGACCTGGAATAAGTCTGGTTGCTCTCCTCTGAACTGCCTCTAGAGCAGCGATATCTTTCTTGAAGTGTGGAGCCCAGAACTGTACACAGTATCCAGATGAGCTCTAACTAGTGCATTGTACAGTCTGAACATCACTGCCCTTGTTTTCAATTCTACACTTTTGACAATATACCCTAACATCCTGTTTGCCTTTTTTATTGCTTCCACACATGGTTTGGATGGCGAAAGTGATGCGTCCACATGGACTCCTAGGTCTTTCTCATGCGATAGTTCATCTAGTTGTATTCCTCCCATAGTGTAATTATAGTGGACATTTTTGTTACCTGCATGTATTACCTTGCACTTGTCCACATTGAATTTCATCTGCCAGGTGTCAGCCCACAACTGAATGTTATCTAAGTCCCTTTGAATAGCCTGTGCTGCCGAGATTGTATCTGCCGAGCCACCTATTTTAGTATCATCTGCAGATTTGACAAGTTTGCTAACTATCCCAGAGTCCAGATCATTAATATAGATTAGAAAAAGCAAAGACCCTAGTACTGATCCCTGTGGAACTCCACTAACAACCTCACTCCTGTTAGAAGCAACTCCTCTAATCAACACCCTCTGTTTCCTATACATCAACCAGTTCATAATCCATCTACGTACATTTCCCTGAATGCCAACAGCTTCCAATTTGAGGATCAGTCTTTGGTGTGGAACCTTATCAAAAGCTTTTTGAAAATCTAAGTATATCATATCAAATGCTTTCACGTGATCTACAGCTGGAGTTGAAATTCTAATAAATTAGTAAGGCATGATCTGCCTCATCTAAACCCATGTTGACTATCTCCAAGAATATGGTTTTCATTAAGATGCTCATCTATTTTCTGTCTAATCATTTTTTCCTACATTTTACAGGTGATTAAGATCTCTTTCTTAAGATCTCTTTGCAGCTCAACATATTCTATGTATTTTGTTTCATCTCCATCCCTTTTGTATGCGCTATACAACATTTTCTTTCTCTTGTTATTTTTTTGCATACCTCTATTAAGACATTTTGGCCAATGTTTTTTGGTCCTCAATTTGCTAAGTTTTGGTACAAATTGCTCCTGAGCAAATTCTTAAAATATAATCATCCATTTTCAACTGAATCTGTATCCATTGTGCTCCAGTCTACCTCTTCTAAGTGCTGCCTCATACCTTCAAGGTTTGCTTTTCTGAAATTGTAGAACATTGTTTTAGACTTGGACCTTGTTATTTGAAAGAATGCCTCAAAGCTATCCATATTGTGATCACAATTTGCCATTGATTCTCTAATTAGTGTCCCTCTGACTCTATCATGGTCATTTGAAAATATCAAGTCAATGCATGCACTCTCCCTGGTTGGTTCCCTGACAAAGTGAGTTAGAAAGCAGTCATTTACCATCTCAACCATTTCTATTTCTGCTTCTGTAGTCCCAACTGGGCTTTCCCAGTCTATGTTTGGGAAATTGAAATCCCCCATTATAACAGCCACATCCTTGCTACATGCAGTCCTGATTACACTGTACAATGCAACATCTTGCTGAATATCTTAGTTGGGTGGTCTGTAATACACTCCTACCACTAATCCTCCAGATCTCTTGTCCAAAAGTCTGCGACAGACGTGGTGTCTGAGGCAGGAGGACGGAGCCCGCATGGGCCCTCCATATCAACGTCCTGGAGTTACAAGCAGTGTTCCTCAGACTACACCATTTCCTGCCAGTCCTACGGGACAGAGATGTGCTGGTTCAGACAGACAACACAGAGGTGGTTGTCTATATCAACAGACAAGGAGGTCTCCTGTCACGCAGACTGTATTGTCTAGCGCGCCATCTGCTTCTCAGGGTGCAAACTCGGTTCCGCTCCATCAGAGCAGTTCACCACCCAGGCGTATCTAACACGGCGGCGGATCTCCTCTCTCGGGAAGGTCCACTGGTTTCCGAATGGCGCCTCCACCCGCTAGTGATACAGCAATTGTGGAGTTAGTACGGCAGAGCAAAAGTTGATCTCTTTGCTTCAGCAGAAACCACCCACTGCCCCCTATAGTTCTCCATCCTAGACCGCTCCGGAACCCTGGGGATCGATGCGTTAGCTCACACGTGGCAATGCTGTCTCCTCTACGTGTTCCCACCATTCCCCCTTCTCCTGGTGGTCCTGGAGAAGATCAGGAGAGAACGAGTGACAGTTCTGCTGATAGCAGATGGCCTGCAGACTCTGGTTCACAGACCTGATCGCCCTTCTCCACGGTGAGCCTTGACACGCTTTGGCACCCCAAATATTGATATTAGAAATAATGACATTTTGTGCAGACTTGGCAAATTGGATTTATTAGTGGGAGGCCAAATAAAGCAGTTAACGATACACCCTTTCTTAAATTCTCTCACCGTTTCTGTTTTTGTATGATAAGAGAAATGGGTTTTTCCGAATGTATCCACCCATGGGTTTGTCTGTGTGTGGATTTCCTGTTTCTCCTCTTAAAGTTAAAGATGTTACCTCGTTGTTAAGAAAACCACAAGATCGTACCGTTTGTATGATGTAACAGGACCAGACATCTGCCTCTATGATGACCTCCTCCCTTGGGAAGGGCAGCCTACAAACTTTCCAGAGCTTGCAACTTTTGAAGCTTCTGATTGGATGAACGGCCACAAGATTCTACGTCATTTTCCTATAAAGCTTCCCTCATGTTTGTAAACATTAAGTTCACACTGAGGGAATTTCCTGACGTGGAGCTTCCATGCCGGCTTGATTAAAGTTCTATTTGCTTTATCTCAACGACTTTTCCAGTTATTTCCGAGACGGGTTCTACACCATCCACTATCTGGCGGCCATCTCCGTGTGTCATGCCCGGATCGATTGCGAGCCCCCTGGGTCTCATTTTCTGGCTGCACAGTTTTTGAAGGGAGCTTGACTGCTACGGTCACTGCCTGCATGGCGCCTTGATGTAGTGCTGGACGCACTTTCCTAAGCCCCATTTGAGCCACTGAACTCAGCTTTGCTGAAGCTAGTGTCAATTAAGATGACGTTTTTGCTGGCAATCACCACTGCAAAACGCGTAAGCGAGTTACACGCCCGGTCTGTACACCCTTCTTGTGTTTGGTTTGCGGGAGATGGCTCCAGGGTTATGCTACGGCAGGGGTTCCCAAACTTTTCAGCCCACGACCCCCAAAATAACGGTGCCAGTGACTTGCGACCCCCCGCCACTATCCTCAGAGGTAGTTAAAGTATACAAACGTAATAGGCCTATCCAAACAGCATAATGACAACAACACAACAGCCTAACAACCATAATATTATTTAAAAGTAGCCCAATTTAGTCATTACTTTCATTTCAGTATTAACCTCACCTATTGAGATGGGTGTGCACAATGCTTGGAGCACAGCAAGTCCATTCTTTGTTTAATTTTGGAGACCGCCACTCGGAGATCATCCTCTACAATTCAGTCGCGATCTGTATTTATTTTTAAGGCATGTGAGTGCCGAGAAAGTCTTTTCGCACAAGTAGGTAGTGCCAAACGGCATCAGTACATTCATAGAAGCCTTGGATAACTGTGGGTATTCCCTCTCGACTGAAATCCAAACCTCAGCCAGCATCTTGGAATGAAACACCGTCTTGACAGTTCGCTTGACGGTGGTGCTCCTACACTCTCCTCCGCTGGCCTCCCTGCTTTGTCTTTTGATATTAACCAACGTTTCATTTCGACAAAAATAATATTGTAAACTTAAAGCCTAAAAAATGACCTATGTGCACATATTGGAATGTTTATGGGTGCTGTAAATTGACCTCCTGCAACTGATGCTGATACTAATATGTCGTTAATCTGTCTAATCACCTCCGAGATCATGAGGGGACAAGGAAAATTTTATTTGCATGGTTTTATTTCTAATTTAACATCTATTTTTATATTTTGTTACAATTATTGCTAAAATATACTATTTCTAATCGTTTTAAAATTGTATTTGATTTCTGGAAATCATCTCGCAACCCCCCCACGCTGTCTCGTGACCCCTACTTTGGGAACCAATGCGCTACGGCCTAACCATGCGTTCCTCCCGAAAGTGCTGTCTCCATTCCATGTCAACAGGTCTATAGAGTTGATGGCTTTCCATCCTCCTCCCCTCTCTTCGGAGCAGTAGAGAGTGCTGTGCCCTGTGTGGGCCCTCAGGTGCTACTTGGAACGCACTGTTTGTGTCCTATACAGCGTGGACACAGGGCCAGACGCTTTGAAAGCAGCACATCTTGCATTGCATTGTGGACACTATTATCATGGCCTGGACACCTGGTGGCCCATTTGACTTGAGGCCTTGCCACATCATGGGTCCTTTTTCAAGGTGCCTGTCTGGCAGACATTTGTGTGGCTGCAGCTTGGAGCACGCCGCTTACATTTGTTCGGTTCTACAGGTTGGACGTGACAGGCCCAGTCCCTCCATCGGGAACCTGGTGTTGTCAATGTGTTGCGGTGGTGCACATGTCTGACCTGTACCCTGCTTTATGTATTTACTGTGTTTATAACAGCAGGACTGTGGCTCTGTCTAAGCTGGAATTAGACTGTTCCAGCTGATGGCGCTCGAGCTGTTCTCGCTGTCTCGCTGTGTAAATAGTTCCTTGGTCAGCAGGTCTGTGGCCCGCACAAGACCGCTGCTGCTGTCCTGCTGCACAGATTGCTTGATTGCCCTGCGCCTATATATATGTATTTTTATATTTTACACTGTGCAAGAAGTTTACGGGTTGCAAGATCGCACAGGAGTCCTAGCTCCCGGCAAAAGAGGCTGCGCTGACGTCACCTTTTATCAAACAGGAAGTGGGAAGGGACCTGTTTGAGTGACGAGCACAGGGACCAATGGCAGCTTTGAAAGAGTGACGTTTCTGATCGGGTTCCTACGAACGTGCATAGAAACCCCTCCCCCTTGGGCAGTGCTTCCTTTTTCAGATAACTGAGGTTGCATTCACAACCCATCATTTTAATTTGACGTCTCCATTATAGAAGACCTTAAAGATATAGGAGTGACAATGTTTGGGTAAAATTCTGCATAAGAATCCCATCTAATGTGTATAATTTATTATTCTGCCTTTGGTCTTGTGCATATTCTGAAACAAAAAAAACATTATAACATATATAATTACAATTTCTCAGTACAATAACAAGTATAATTTATGTAGTTCTATTTAGTTTAAGAACTAAAACCACGCAGGCGCAGCAGACCTCATAAAACGTGGGCAAGGAGAACGCAAGACAAAGTGTGTCTAGTTTTATAATCCATCTTTTGGGAATGGGCCATGGAATGGACAGCCTTGCTCAGTCCCAGCATATGAAATCATTAAAAATAAGTTTACTTGTCAAAGCAAATTTATTTTCATTATGCTCACTTTGTCTTTTTTTCACTCAGCCTTGGGAAGAGGGAGCTGATGAAAAATGCAAATGTTTGCAATGTTTCCAGATCTGGAACCTAGCCAGATGATAGCAGGCAGAGACTGAAGTCTCCACATGGCACAAGACTCTCTTAATGAAGTCATATCTTCAAGGAAATTTAAATTACCTGCAAAAATCATATTTTGATTAGGGTTGTTTATTTCATTCCACAATAATTGTATGCAAAATTATTTTAGTTTTGGCTTCCCAGCTTTTTCTTTCGCATTTAAAAAGGATAGCTCAAAATATAAACTGCTTTGGGTAATCAGAGAATATTCAAAGATGTGTGTATATATTCAATGGGTACCAGAAAGCGTTTCATTTACCTCTTTTACAATAATCAGCCAGCACCTATTTAACTTGTTCTTTGTTCTATTCATAATTCATGGTTGTACTGTAGATATACTTTTTATTTTTAACATTGCTATGCGCGTTATCTTGCTATTCAAACATAATATTTCAGCAATCATGCACATTAAATAATGACACTAAATGAGAGATTACCTAATATTACTGATTAAACTTACTTTCTTCTGAAAAAGTATCATGCATATTTTTAAATTTTTCTTGAAGATTTTTCAAAATAGACACCGCCAAGAGGAATGTCCATGAAATCAAATATACAGCAAATTAGGATATCTTTAATTTATTACATTTTCCCCCGCACAGACAATGTAGGACTATTACGTAATATCTTCTTCAAACATGGACTAACACGTGAAAAAGAAAATAAAAATCCCCTAATTTTACTCCCTGGGATCGCTAATTTCTGGAAAACATTCCACCTAGCCTTGGAAGGAGAAGCAATTTCGCCAAGCGATGTTAGCCAACAAAATTAACAGATGACGATTTGTTTTGCCCCTTGTGCTGAACATCAGCAGCCCACCTGGTGTTACGCACAGGGAGGCATCCGACATGCCTTGTCTTGATGCGTTTCAATAACAAATCTGTTTGTACATGTGTTTGCATGCTTCTCAATCTATGTAAATTTGTCCACATGCATTGCTTTGCTATCAGTTCCCCCTGCCTCTTCACTTCCACTCAGTCAACAAGTTCACCACAGTACAAATTCATATGTGCATTTGTAACAGAAAATGGATGGTTGCTTCATATTTTATACTCTACAGCACTTTTACCTCACAAACCCACCGTGGTCTACCAAACCAGTATGGTGATCATAATAGCATGGATAATGGGATAAGAGGTAAACCAATGTATAATTGATTTAAGTAATTTAAGGACAAATATTCAGTGTGTTCTTTTTATTATGCCTATATAACAAAACATAGTTTTAATCGTTTAGGGTCTAAAATTTATCACATTGGTACATTTGTTTGGAATGGAAACAGTTGCCTTGCCCAGTTGCCTAAAAATGCTTCCAGATCAATTACAAAACTAGCTGAGCCAACCTGCTGCCAAACATGTCTGAGACCACACTGAACAGAAGGGGGCCAATTTGCCAGAATGCATTTTTGGCATATGCCAAATTGAACACGAACTCAAACAGCATGCTCTAATATCCTTTTCCTCATGGGACATGTGGATTGAAATTAATAGATTGAGGGTAAATCTGTGAACAAAAAAAAAAGCTTATTTGTAACAAAGACTGTGTTTATACATCTGGATATCAAACTGAGGAAAACTTTGTGTTATGTTGTCACCCCTTTAAAAAATAAAATAAAAACAATCATCCAAAAAGTCCAACATTGAAAACTCTTAAATAAGCAGCCCAAAAGGTTTATTTGACATGTTCATTTAGCATAAGGAATATATTTACTTTTTTTTTGGGGGGGGGTATAAAAAAAAAGCTTCAGATACATAGAATTACATTATTAACACCACTTTTTCACTTATGGACAACTTTACTTTTAATATAAAATACTGCTACTTGACTTTCACTTGATTAATCATGGCATTAATATTATTTAAGGATAGAAACTAGATGTTAGTCTAGTTCTCTGCTCTCATGGGAAATACTGAAAATGCAGTGTAGCTTATGAAGCAACTCGTTTTCTTCTGGCATAAGAATGGACAAGAGTTTAATTACATCCTGCTATCTTCTTACCCTTGTATTTTTATGCAAAGTCTCGCTAGAGACCTAATCAGACTTAATACCTGTCAATTACATGGGTCTAATAAATCAGCTCAGTATCACCTGCAGTCTTTCAAGCTGTTTTTGAATCTGTGCTTTTTCATGATAATTGCGCTTTCTTTCATTTGTTCTGTGAAGCTGACAAAAAATAAAACTTTCTTCACAGTGGAAAGCAATATGCCAGTTTATTATGTGCTAAAACCCATTCTTACTGAGTGGTGCTCAATTCACAGTTCTGTAAAAGCATAATTTTCATGTAGGTATACGCCTTACCTCATTTCTACCGGAAATTCCCAATTATACAACATGTTTTTTTTTATCCTTTGTGGATAAGAGGGCTCAGATGACCCTTTTTCTTATCCCAGTGCTGCGTGTCTGTTAAGCCCACAGTATGAATCCTTTCATAAATATTCTCAACGGGGCAGAAATGAGCCCATTGTAAGGGGGAAGGGAGTGTAATCAGAAGATCAGCTTTTCCAATAGAAAAAGGACTAGAGAGTGAAAGCTAGGTTTAGAGATGAGATTGAAGCCCTAATTCTGTGACCCGGGACTGGGAGAATAACATTGTAACACAGCTTTATTTGCTGAGAACCAGAAAGAACTGATGCCACATGGCATTAGAAATCTAGAGGACCTGAAATGCCCTTAACTGACCTACAAAATGTGGTGTTCATGTTAAGTCTTTCTCAGTTGCCAAGCTTCTCTGAGGTATTTGTCAGGCGTCACACAATGCCTTTGTCATTCATTGCTATCACTGCATGTTTTTGTCTGTTATTGCTTACAAATCAACTCTGAAAGTTAAAACTAACATGTTTGAGATCCTTGATTGGTCAGTCAAAAGATAGAAAGTCCATTAATGAATGTAAGATTATAGCCCTCATTATATTTGAAGCAATTACATATTTTTACATACACACACATATATAGTACTGCTACAGTCAGTGTTGGGAGTCGAACCCAATATCCTGCTTCACATGTGATTACTTTGTCAAATAGTCCAGAGCAGGTGGCAAGGTAGTAATTGTGGACTATGTGTTCCTTTCAGCCACTTCAAAACATGTGCTGTACAATATGTATATGTTTAGTCAATTTAATAGTACATTTTAATAAGGACTTCTATCACAATGGTTTTGTTTTTGTGATCTTTTCATTCACATTTAGTTGATACTAAGTACTGTTTAAGGGAACTATCTAACAAAGTATCTGAGGTTGTTTAATTATTCCTATATTACAGGATATACTATTGCAGGATATCATTTAGAGGCCATTATTCCATTTGGGGGTGGAATGGAAAACCCTTACAGCACTTGGCATCTTGGTTTTGCATTGTTCATATTTTGAATGTGGAGTCCTTATTTGCTCTCTGGTTTCTTGTGAAAGTTGGAGCATTTTGTATGTCATTTGTATTTTACACAGTATATTACTTAAATTCCCATTATCTCTTACTCAGATTTCATATGAGGTCTCAATCAATATTTGTCTGAGTCTGACGTTGATAGTTCTTCAATAAAACTGACATTCCCTTGTGATTTAAATTGCTATTTTTAATAGCACTGACCATATCAGGAAGACCAAACAAGTGAAAAAGAGATCACTGTTCAACTTACATGCTAACATAGTGATTAAAACAATTGTAGGTGAATGGAGGATGAAAATGTTGTCATGTAACTCCATTACAGGTTATTTCACAATTCTGTGAACAAAGTCTTTGGAAAAAAGATAAAAAGATCAATGTTGTAAAATTTCTTGTCATCCGAAGGGGATGGATTGTGGGGGAGAATTATTTTCTGATCTTAGTCTTTTTTTATGATAAAGAGAGACCAAAATAAACCAATTAGTACAATGCAAGTCAGGCTGTTAAATCATGAGCACACAGCCAGTCCCATCAAGTAAAAAATATACAAGGATATTAAAACATATAAAGTGAAATAAAGTATTGGGATCCTGGCTACTGCATCAACAATGACTGTCCTAGAGAATGCTGTGCATGGCATCCATCCATCCATCCGGTGAGGGTCACGGGGATGATGGTGCCAATCCCGGCAGACATAGGGCACAAGGCAAGAATACACCCAGGATGGCACACCAGTCCATCACTGGGCAACACACACACACACACAGGGCAATGTAGAGAGACCAATGAACCTAAACTGCATGTCTCTGGATGGTGTGAGGAAACCAGAGTGCCCAGGGGAAACCCACGCGGACACAGGGAGAACATGCAAACTCTACACAGACAGTCCCCCGAGCTGGGACTCGAACCCAGGACCCCGGAGCTGTGAGGCAGCATTGCTAACCACCACTGTGCATGGTAATTAAATTATATATACATATATAATATTAATCTTGGTATAGGTGTAATGCCTAATTTAAATTTTAATTTCCTTCAGCATAAGGGCAACTTTCAAAATTTTTTAATGATCTGAATCTGGGGTGTACAGTCGAGTACAGGTGGACAGCTAAACTAAATACTAAACTATATTGCACTGCGTTCTGCTAGGTTTTGGTTCACTCTGGGGATCAGCTGATCCATTACTGCAGTTTAATTGGTCAGTGCAGTGGTGGGAGGGGACTATTGTGCAATGTGCAAACTGCAGTTATTGTTTGAGTCAAGGATACTACCCAAAGTATAACTCTGTTGTTGATGACGTTAAATTAATACTGTTCCTAATATAAATTTAGCTAAAATAACGGCACGTAGGCTGTAAATAAATATAAACACATGTTGTTTGGCAGTTATGTTTCCTGTTTTTATTACATTTTAAGTAATTATGTCTGCAGCATTTTCATTATACTAATGGTAACACCATACTTTGTCTATAACGTAAGTCCCTTGGGGTACTTTATAAGTGAGTGCACCTGTAATAGCCACTTGGCATACCGCCACACACTCAAGATTGAATGCCTTAGCTGTGGTGTTTGCACTGTATGCAATATTAGAAATTAATATAGAAAATGAAGAAGAAAAACAGTATAAAGCCATACAAGTACAACTCTGTTCCTATGTTTCTAATATAAGTCTTATACAGTGAGGGAAAAAAGTATTTGATCCCCTGCTGATTTTGTATGTTTGCCCACTGACAAAGAAATGATCCATCTATAATTTTAATAGTAGGTGTATTTTAGCAGTGAGAGACAGAATAACAACAAAAACATCCAGAAAAACGCATTTCAAAA
Organism: Amia ocellicauda; assembly: GCF_036373705.1. Taxonomy (NCBI): domain Eukaryota; kingdom Metazoa; phylum Chordata; class Actinopteri; order Amiiformes; family Amiidae; genus Amia; species Amia ocellicauda. The sequence continues at coordinate 25,888,433 of NC_089862.1, read as the reverse complement.
AAGTTATAAATTGATTTGCATGTTTATGAGTGAAATAAGTATTTGACCCCTTCGACTTAGTACTTGGTGGCAAAACCCTTGTTGGCAATCACAGAGGTCAGACGTTTCTTGTAGTTGGCCACCAGGTTTGCACACATCTCAGGAGGGATTTTGTCCCACTCCTCTTTGCAGATCCTCGAGGCTGACGTTTGGCAACTCGAACCTTCAGCTCCCTCCACAGATTTTCTATGGGATTAAGGTCTGGAGACTGGCTAGGCCACTCCAGGACCTTAATGTGCTTCTTCTTGAGCCACTGCTTTGTTGCCTTGGTTGTGTGTTTTGGGTTATTGTCATGCTGGAATACCCATCCACGACCCATTTTCAATGCCCTGGCTGAGGGAAGGAGGTTCTCACACAAGATTTGACGGTACATGGCCCTGTCCATCGTCCCTTTGATGCGGTGCAGTTGTCCTGTCCCCTTAGCAGAAAAACACCTCCAAAGCATAATGTTTCCACCTCCATGTTTGATGGTGGGGATGGTGTTCTTGGGGTCATTCCTCCTCCTCCAAACACGGCGAGTTGAGTTGATGCCAAAGAGCTCGATTTTGGTCTCATCTGACCACAACACTTTCACCCAGTTCTCCTCTGTATCATTCAGATGTTCATTGGCAAACTTCAGACGGGCCTGTACATGCGCTTTCTTGAGCAGAGGGACCTTGCGGGCGCTGCAGGATTTCAGTCCTTCACGGTGTAGTGTGTTACCAATTGTTTTCTTGGTGACTATGGTCCCAGCTGCCTTGAGATCATTAACAAGATCCTCCCGTGTAGTTCTGGGCTGATTCCTCACCGTTCTCATGATCATTGAAACTCCACGAGGTGAGATCTTGCATGGAGCCCCAGACCGAGGGAGACTGACAGTTATTTTGTGTTTCTTCCATTTGCGAATAATCGCACCAACTGTTGTCACCTTCTCACCAAGCTGCTTGCCGATGGTCTTGTAGCCCATTCCAGCCTTGTGTAGGTCTACAATCTTGTCCCTGACATCCTTGGACAGCTCTTTGGTCTTGGCCATGGTGGAGAGTTTGGAATCTGATTGATTGATTGCTTCTGTGGACAGGTGTCTTTTATACAGGTAACGAGCTGAGATTAGGACCACTCCCTTTAAGAGAGTGCTCCTAATCTCAGCTCATTACCTGTATAAAAGACACCTGGGAGCCAGAAATCTTGCTGATAGGGGATCAAATACTTATTTCCCTCATTAACATGCAAATCAATTTATAACTTTTTTGAAATGCGTTTTTCTGGATTTTTTTGCTGTTATTCTGTCTCTCACTGTTAAAATACACCTACCATTAAAATTATAGACTGATCATTTCTTTGTCAGTGGGCAAACGTACAAAATCAGCAGGGGATCAAATACTTTTTTCCCTCACTGTACATATTGGAAGACATCTGACTCATTGTATTGTTGCTTTAGCTTTAAATTGCAATGGCTTTCTCAAGCTATGTGTTGATGAGTCCTAATGAATCAGCAGCTATGACACTGCTGTGTGATTTGTTCTTAGATATAACAGGAGAAACTGCTTGAACTGCATTCACATAAAGGCTAAGAATGACTACAATATTGTTTCCACACATTCTATCAAAAAGATGACCAAGGGGGGAACTTCAACAATTTTTCATTCAGACAGAAGGAATCTCAAATCATCTGACTATCGACGTGCACCATTGAATTCCTTTGACTACGCAGACATGATTCATGACTCACAGAGGTTTAGGTTTCATGGCTGTTTACACTTCACACCTGCACACTCCGATGAGCACCATCACTCACCCTCAATAGACACATGTACTTGTTACACAGTGGACTGTCTTTTACAGTTGGAACTTTTTTTTTTTATCGTGTTTAAACTTTTCTTCCCTCGATTCTCTTCTTGGAGATATATTCAAGATTATTTTCGTCTATGTATTGTGTTTTGTGGGCATAATTAATAATTTTTTAAAACCATATCAAGAAGTTACTTTTTATTATTGTTTTATTATTATTATTTTTATTTCTTGGCAGACACCCATAGTTTTAAAACTAATGTATTACACTACAAGTTACTTGAAGAAAAGGTTATTCACCTACAGTTACTTGCTATTTTGATAAATTAATTTAGTACAATTACAGACATAATTAATCTTGGTGTTATATGATTTACCTTTCTATAGAGCATTTCAGAAACATGTACCTTATATGTCTGACCGCCGGCTCCTGAAGGGCTTACTAGTATTTTGCAAGTCGTGCAGAGCTAATGATACACCTAAACACAAACAACAGCCTGGCTGTTGGGTATTTAATATACTGTCAGTCTTCTTTGTATCTAACTAAGACGGATAATCCCCTTTCCCTTTTAAACAAAAGGCAACTTAATTATTTAAATATTCACATTTGCATAATAAAACATTAAGTCTTTCACTATCCTTTGGAAGAAAATATAAACATAAGAAAAACAGCTTTCAGAGAACCATGGTTTAAATAAATATTCATTTTCAACATACTGATCCAAACACAGCCACACTGGCAGACAGGTAAAGCTCTACCAGTTGTATAAGAGACAGCTGTAGGGCTGTTAACTGACCCCAACTGAACCAAATACTGCACAATTAACAGGCAGAGCACATGTATTTACATCATATACTCAACAGTGGCCTCTAGAGGTCAAATACATCATTATGCAGCACAACAATGTGATAAGAAAGGTCTGCCATGAAATACTATGCATATTAACTAAATAATTTTATACTAAGAGACTTCTTAAATAAACAGTTAGATGATATACACACCAACATGGACAGTTTGCCTGAATATGTGTTTTGTTTGTTTGTTTTAAGAATATGTCTGTCCTTAATGTGTTTAAACCTCACAGTTTCCTTGTAGCAAACAGTGTAGGCCTCTGAATCATATAAAGGAAGTAAGATAACAGTCAGTAACCTTACATATGGTAACTAACAACAAAGTGAGAACAGTTATTGTCGTAACCAGCAGGTAACGGCACTGAAATTCTGATTGATTATTATTTCAACTGAAAGGATGCTCACCAAGAAAGCTCAGGTGGGTTGTCATTGCGTCCCTAAACACACTCAGCAAGCCTTCATGTCGTAACACTGATGAATGAATGAAGGGTAAATATCCATTACAAACAGACTAGGGAAATCACAGAATGGATTTCATCCTATAGCTTGAGATAAGTCGATTTAGAATTAAACTCTAATACAAGTCAAGCACTGATTAAATCTCTGTATTTACTTCAGGGTTTCATCTGCTTAGTTGGCTGTATCTATTTGCAAACAAGTTTAAAAGTCTTGATAAAATCCGAGTTAGGTTTGCATGCTTGGGGAAACCTATTTAATTTATGGTAACTTGTCAACTTACATAATTTAACCTTCAAAACCCAGTGCATATTTAAGGATTGCTTAATGGACGTTAAGATGCTAATCCCAAGGCCGTGCTCCAGTGACATCTGGCTCTCGTTTGGCTCCAGATGCCCAGAGGAACACAGTCAAATGTTTTCAGCGGGAGTAATGTCAGGTATCCCAGAATGACATGGCTGACATTAACCAGTGTTATTGCAGGGGATGGGGGTTATTGGAAATAATCTGCATGAAAAACAATGAGCATACAGAGCAAGCACAGTATATTGGCCAGGGCTTAACATGTCAGATGAGCATGGTAATGTCTGACACTGATAATTTAGCTTTCAGTTTTCATCATTCATTTCTGATCACATGTCCCTTTAAAATGTGACAACAATCCTATTCTAATTAATAGGGAAGCAGGGATCTGTTTTAGGGAATGTTTTTGAGACAGACTAACTCCCATATATCCATATAACTGCAGAAACAATAGATAACCATAGTTATCCATAGTTCAATTTAGTAAACCACAGCTAAGGCAAATTGGACCAATAGGAAAACACTACTGAACTAAAAACAATTTAAACAAATTAAATTAAATACCTTTTTATTTTGATACCCTGCTTGAGTACCCTGTATTATTGTCACTTTATTCTGGACATCAAGTTTGGTGTAAATTTAAAGTCTAACTGCAACACAATTAGTTAATTTGAGCCAATAACACATTAAATCACATGATGAAGACAACTTTAAAACTCATGCACAATGTTGGCAGGGTTACTTTGAAAAACGAATCTTTTAATTATTTTGGGGATATTTTGTGGGGGGGAATAAAAACAGAAGTGGAGTTCAATAGTTAAAACTATGTGTACAATACACATCTACATTAAACGTACAACCAATTTTAATATGGAAGACTGATTCAAATTTGTTGTACCTGTTTATCTATTTTACATTTATTCAGCCAAGTTTTTGATGATGTTGTTGTTGCTGTTGTTTATTTGGATGCGTTTTATATAAAAGTCATACAGAGTCTTGCATTGATCAGCATATGATAACTGGCACATGCAAGCTTTTCTCTATGGATCCAGGAAGCCAAAATGCATGAGACTCCCCCTTCACGAAACAGACAATTTTGGAAATAGTATAAACACACAGCGTTTGTTCTTAATTGATTTTTAATTTCACATTAATTTACTTTGTTTGCATTTTGTCTCAAACATACTTGCCATGTTGCTTTTTTATATAGCAGAAATTTAAGTATTGTTCTAACAGTAACATTTTACCCCCAGATGGTGAGCAGAAGCATATTATTGCCACATAGACTTCAATATATTTATTACTAAAATAACTAAAATAACTCTCCAATGAAAAATAAATTGAAAAATGCTAGCACAAGGGGGAAAAACACATCGCTCCTGATTCCACTGGTAATGCACATAGGTTTTAGACAATATACTTTCCATCCCCAGGGATACTAATATTAAGTATTAAGTACTAAGTTTTCCATCATCAACAACTCATTTACTGTGGGTGAGTGTTTTATGATGTAATGTAGCGATATCCTTCTAAAACAAAGGTAGAAATAGAGCAAGCCCGAAGATAACCTATTGTTTTTAGGGAAAATGATTATGAAAATCTGAAGTCAATCCAACTGTAGGCTACATTGTATTCTGTTACTACCCAACACTGCCCATGTCTGTATCTAATACAAATGAATGCAATACTGTAAACACCCACACACATAAAACAAATAAAACAGATTTCACTGATCTAACAGATGGGACTATGTACAGAATTAAAACATGGACATCAACACTAATATGGGAACACACTGTTTTGTGAAAGGAAACAAATTAAAAAAATGTGAGGATGCTCCATGTGTTATCATTACAGAAAACAAATAGATGACTAAATCCCACCCAAACAGATCTCTAGAAATGGATAATGGAATGCATTACAGTTAATGTGAATGTTTAACCATTTACAAATTGAAACTGAATTAAAAAAAGTGTGCTGTTTTTCTTTTTGGGAGGAGTTCCTATAACACCTTGATAATGTAGAGTGAATGAGCATGCGTGGTCCTCCCCTGATCCCTGCAAAAGCATCCCAGTAACTACCCTTGCTGGGCCTCCATCATGCCGTTTCTGGGCCACAATCCCACAACCCAGAATTGCTGATCTAGTCCCCTCAGTATGTAAGTGCTCTGAAGAAAGTTCAGCACCACAAAGTTTTAAACAGACTGTATGCTGCCACTGGTATGTATGGTTCCACTAAGAACTGTATTTTTCTCCCGAAACCTGGGCATCAATTTCTTTATATTTTTAATACTGTTTGCCTGATTTATTTTGGCCCAGATTGTACTACATTCTTCTTTTGTGTCATTTACAGGCCAAAAAATAAAGTTTATAAAATGATTAAGAACTCAAATTCTACAAAATAAATGTTTCACAGGGAATTCTGTCATTTCAAATTGTCTATGATTTAGACAACAGAAAACCTACGATAGGCAATTACTTTTATTATAAACTTCTTTGCAAGTGTACTCAGTGTAAGACGGCAGACTGTTCAGTTCTCCTACAATGCTCCTCTTCAGTGTGGCAGGACTAGACAGATTGGTGAGTGATGATGGGGAAAAAATATGTACAGCCATTTGTTGAAATTCTAATGTATTCAAAATTGTTATTGCTATATAATATCTTACAGTATGTATTTATACTTTCTTCTTTTCCGCTATCTGAGTAATGGACAGAAAAGAAAATTGGGACACCAAATATATTGAAAGCAAGGCCATTCACAAAGGTGTGGCTCATGTGTTATGTGAATAACATCCCAGCATGCTTAGAGTCACATATGAAAATGCTGGACAGGCCTGGTTGCCAATAATTATGGCTAGCATGGCTGCAAGAGCTTCATGACCTTGAAAGACGAGCAATTGTTGGGGCGCATTTGGCAGGAGCTTCAGTGACCAAGACAGCTCAACTTGCTGATGTTTCACAAGCAGCTTAATGTCTAAGTGTCAACAGTGGGCAGAAGCACAGACTCCAGAGTCCTGATATCCACACATTCATTCAAAGTGCAAAACAGGTGAGCAATTGCAGATAATTTGACAGAAATCAACCATGGGCGTGAGCAGGCAGTTTCATCAAGAATGGTATGCTGAGAACTCCACAGAGCAGGACACACAGTCAGGTTGCTGTGCACAAACCACTCATCACACCTGGCAATGCATGTTTGTGAGTCTAGTGGTGCAAAGAACACAGGCAATGGACTATCGGGCAGTGGAGAAATGTGATACGGTCAGAGGAATCATCCTGATTAGTGTGGCATCGACCTAAAGAACTCTATAGCTCTAGGGTGCTCGGATCCAGCAGTGAAGGTCTCTGGTGGTTCCATAATATTGTGGGGCCCATTTTCCTGCGATGGTTTGGGTGCACTCATTCCCTTCGAAGGCAAGGTCAATGCTGATCACTACTTAATGGTATCGAGTGATCATCTTCTCTCCGTGTTGCAGCATTTCTTTCCTGCCGGGAGGAGTGTCTTCCTGGATGACAATGCCCCCATCTACAGAGCACATGTAGTCACCCAATGGTTTGGTGAGCGTGACACTGATGTTATCCAGATGTCATGGCCTTCTCAGTCACCAGAGCTGAACCCAATCAAGTAGACAGAGTTTTCCAGCCTCATCAGACAGGCATGAGTTGATCGACTTGTGGAAGAATGGTGCCACATCCCTCCTGCAGAACTCCAGAGGCTGGTAGACTCTCTGCCATGGTGGATACAGGCCGTACTGGCCGCACATGGTGGCCTAAGTGACTTTACATTGCTGTTTCCATTATTTTTTGTCCACTACCTGTATATCCATATATGTGCCGAAATGACACGAATAAAATGCATTCCTAAAAAGCTGTCCCTTTAAGATTTAAACTTGCTTAACACATCTGATTGCTGACCAGTTTTTGTTTTTAATAGCAGAATTGAGACTCCTGCAAACTAAACATTCAGAAAATGCAAGGGTCAGGTTTTCACTTGTCTTTCATTTGTTCTGATGTAACAGAGCATATCAGAAAATCCAAAGCTGTGTCTCTCTTGATTTGACAACTGAAAGTGATGTGGGGCCATGGTAGTTTTAGGATTGACACCATTTAATTTAGGTGACATTACTAACTCAAATGTATCATATTTAAGAGATGAGAACCCTGTTCCCAGGTCTGACTGACACAGCAATTAAAATGTGTCAGGGTCTGCTTAAACCAGACAATGAACTTCAAAAGCTTTTCTAACTGATTTCTACACTTGTAAGAAGTAAACATGGATAGTAAGCCTACTTGAGCTCCGTTTGTCAAACCCAACCAGACCATAACAGAAGACACAAGAGTAAAAGGCAAAACTGAGATTTTTAATTTATCATATGCCTGTTAGTCACAATACTTTAAAAAGGAAGCCCAAATAAATTAATACAAAAGAGGATCATTAATATATAAATCTGAAGGTGCATTTTGCCCAATAATGTAACTGCTTGCTATTTTAATTATTACTTTCTCAAAAAAGAAACAGGAAAAAAAAAAAAAACAGTAGTGTGTAATGCTGAACGTGCTGAGCAAAGGACTACAAACCTTTTTTTTTCTTTTTTAATTTCAATATATTAAAAAAATCTATTACCTTACAAGTAGTAAATTAACATTAAAAAAACAAACGCTTGGAGTAGCTATTCGCATAGAAAATTCTTGGAAATACTTGAAATATTAAAACGGAAACAAAAACACAAATCATTTTTTCAATGCTGTTTAAAAAAGATTTTGAAACACAAATATAGATGTCGATTTTCTTCCCTGACAAATATGAAAGCACTGGGTCTCCATTTATAGGCGATGCACTGCATTATCCTCTTCCTGAAAAACACAGTACAATGTTTATTTTAAACCTTTCTGGTCTCCTCTCTATAGTGCATATGCTCAGTTCTTTTGTTTCTTGGTTGTTTGGAGGTGCTTCATTATTTCCCTTTTCCACCCTTTTGTTCACACGGGATCTTTATGAAGGTACGAGAACTCAGGTCAGCCACATAGTCATTCTTAAACCTGGAGTTTGGCACTCTCTGTCTCTTCCTCTCTCCCTGTATCACGTCTTGCCCATAGAAGGTGTCTTGGAACCGCATGCTGGAAGCTGTGGACTGAAACCAGAGCAGGTGTTGAGAGGAAAGGCACCAAATTACAAAGCAAGCTAAGAGCAGCTAAACAAGAAATGACTTCACCGTCAGTGGACTGTATCCAGGATTTTTTGGTGATCAAAACAGCTGGCCATCACAGAATGGTAAAGTACAATATATGTTCAGTCAGCACTCCTTTTGGATGAGCAAAAAGACATTCACAACTCATATGGTGCATCCACAACCCTTGGTCAGCTCCTACAGTGCCTGGATAATTGTAGGCCGCCACATCATTTATGAAATCCTTGTCCCAGTCAGATAATAACATATCCCAGATATAAACACGCAAACTATTCAGTAAAGAACCCACTGCACTTGAAAGTTTCACTGGTTGAACCAACCAATGACTGAAAGCTGAAGCAATTATCAATCAGAAACCATGTGTACTTGGAATCAAAGCACTGTGTAAAATATTTAATTTTTTACCACAATATCTTAAATGTGCAAATCCATGAGTTGTGGTGATATTAGAGTTGTTTTTTCTTCATAACCTCAAAAGGATCTTTCAGAACCACATCACTGAAATATTATTTATTGCAGCATTTTAACAGCAGTAACCAATTACTTGTGTTATGAACCACATATTTCAGATCAAGAAGCATTTTCAGTACTCCCCAATGAAAACAGTACAGGGTCCCTATGACCTCTGGGTTATACATTATCAATAATTCAAACCAATCGTTAAACAGTGTCTGTGTCTGACTGTATATGGGAACTATATTTTCTAAGATAAAACCAATACAAAAAATAAAACTGCTCCTTGGGAACCTCCACCTGCATTGTCTTTAAAAATTCAACAAAAAACTGAATTCCTATTGATACTAACAAGGACATTTAAATAATGTGGGGGAAAAAATGCAACTAATGCAAAAAGATATTAAACAAGTTATTTCCCCAGGCAGGCAAATTCAATCATGGTACCAAAAGCTACTGCCAGAAGTATTTTAATGCTAATTTTGTTTTTTGTTTTTTTTAATTCACTCCAGTGTTTCACAAATTATTTTGTCAGCTCTCTGTAACTTGGTGACTTTGGTACATTAACAAAATTTGCATATTTAATATTCAGAAAAATATGCCGTATTGTTAAAAATGCCATGTTCCAAATATGCACATTTTAAGTTGACTCACAACAAGGTAACTCGGAACATTATCCATCATCCGGGAATGCAGGTAGGTAGGAGAAGTATACAGTGAAATCATTTAGTCCCAAGTAAATCCATTGACATTCATTATCCCTGAGAATTGAATACCCTCCCCACCCACTGACTAAAAAATAATTGTTCTTTTTCATGTCTCAGGTACTGCACTTCACAAGTTCAGGTGTACTGCTCACATGATCTGTTTTTGAAAAATGGAGTATGTCAATGGACAAGGCAATAAATGCTTATCTGGGTAGAAGTGCTTAGGGGAAACATTTAGTCTCGCAATAAACTGTAAATGTAGGAAGATTTATATTTGGGTTTGATTAAGAAATCATTGATGATCAATCACAATTGTTATGGCATGGACAGATTATTTTAGAAAATATTTCTGAACACCTATTATAAATCATGGACTCCTTCTGAGCCAATAAAAACCCATATTTATAGGTGTGACACAGAAACTATTCAGATAAGATGTCAGGTTTAGCAGTTTTAAGGTCTTATACATTGGCTTCACGAAAGTGCTTATACTTATATTTATTTTTTCTTCTTTTCTATAGTAATGCTTTACAACATGAGTAAATGTGTTAAATGCACAGATACTATAATAAAATACATAGTAATTCACATGTTTTTTCTCATTAGACATGTAGCATTGATAAGGAAACATGCATTCAAATAATTTTGGGATCTACCGTTTTCTTTCTTGATCTTAATTCCTTAGATAAGGGAAGGAAATCTATTGTTGGGACTTGCCACTGTTACAACGACGACAAGACTATTGGGTAGGGCTATATTGACACAGATAAAGAAAGAAACCTGTACAAGCTACTTGCTTGGCTGAGCAGAATAGATCTGACAACCGAGGTTAGTAGGCGAGAAAAATAAATCTATGAAGTCCTTGCCCCTCGACATTCCCACAAAAGAACACCAGGCCATGCTGCCCCTAAAACCTGTACACTTCCATGTTCATCTCAACTATGTAAGGACTTGTTCAGGAGTGAGGTATTGTATAAGTGATGAGTCACCGATTGACCCTCATATGAAGTTGGTAGCCTTTTTTAGAACCAACAGTCCACTTTAGTTTTTGAGGGTTTTTTCAACAACTGTTTTAAAGATGCAGACACAAATAAAGACGTCCACATAGCTAAAACTGCAACATAATAAATGATTATAAAAAGATTACAACACTTCTCCTTTCTACCCTTAGGGTAAAAGTCAAGTGCCTGTTAATTCACTGCATTTATTTCATAGTACATAGTAAACCTTAACCACTAGCCAACAACATCATCAGACTTCGCAGTATGCTACATTCAAGATAGAACCCTAATCATTTACATTTCCCTGATTTCACTTTAGACTTGGTTTATATAGAATTGTGTGTTTTAAGTGCTAATTGTTTCTGTTGATATTAATGAGACGTGCACTAAAATGAAGGCATTATCAGATAGGATTAAATTGTCTACGTGAGCTGAATTAATTAAAATAGTAAATTACATATCATAAATTAATTTTGTTATTGCTGATAGGTGATGTTTATATCATCTGTTGTAGCTGTTATTTAATATTATTTAGTGGAGATGTTGTGACCCCTCCCCCATTGAAAACAAAAAAACCGCAAACTTTTATAAAAGTGAATAATGCAGAATATATCTGTTGTGGTATTGTGGCACAGGCTTTCAGATACACATAATAAGATACATAAAACACGAGATGTAATGACAGGAAAAAGGGAAATGATATACACTACTACTTTAATATGATGCAATAAAGATTAAGGAGAATAAGTTGAGATCAATGAGGAAAATGGCAGATTCAATTATCAGCCTCCTTCACTTCCTCAAATTATATTAGCAGTACACATGTGAGATGGATCACGTCATTACGAATATTGGTAAATACAGAGTGGATGCTTAAAACAGAAAAACTGAGCTCAAACAGCATATTTACAATACAGTGCTTTTTACAAATGCTGTTATACCTTCTTATGCCTGATCCAGATGTCAGCTGTTCATGTGATGGAAAATTCATTCTGTTCCCTAACATTGAGCAGCAAGCCAGACTGAATATATATCAATCATTGCTCTAATACAGAGCAAGACATCTATGAAGTGAAATTAGAAAATCTTATGCATAATGGGCAGATATTAACTGATGGATACACATATTTTTATTTCAAATAATGATTTAAATTCTGTTTAATATGCAATCTACATGAATAATTGTTTTAGAATGGATACTTCAGCACCTCAGCATCACAAAAGCATACGATATGAATACAGTGAGTGTACACATTTACATATAAAACTACTAAAAATATAAAACAAACAAGACAAATGAATCACTTAAATAGAAATACATAGAATTATTAAAATCAGGACAGGATCACCTTTGGGTAGAACCAATGTGTTATATTATGGCTATGCGGCAAAGAAAAGTTGGTGAAAGAAGAGAAACACACACACACATACACACACACATTTTTAAATATATATGAAAAATACTCACAAGGCGTCCTTTAACTTTTTTTGGGAGCTCTTCATCGAGAGTGTAAACATCTTCTCGCTTCGCTAAGACTTGAGAGCCATCTTCAAATTCCACCTTTAACAAACCAGACAGTGGGTCACTCAAAGTGTTAAAAAAATATTTCTGATCTAGTCGGTGCCTAGAGAGCCACTACAAAAGGCACATTTAACTTAATATAATTCTGGGCTGCATCATCATTTTGACTATTAGTAACGATGAACTAATACGTGTATGTTGGTTAAATTATTGAATGCAGACCTCAGCAAAAATAACAACATACTTGGTAGTTTCTTGGCATTTACTTCCTACGTCAGTGCTTTGAATATTTTTCAATTTCTGTTTGACTGCAGGTATTATAAAGCACCAAGGATGTTTCATCTTGTATATGTTTATGAGCATTGAAAATTCAGATGGCAGATAAGTGAAGAAGTGGTGAAGGAGGCTCACAGGGAGAAAGCAGGGTGACGCTGCTATCATTAGTGTCTCCAGAGAGTCTTAAATTCACTGACACATTAGCGAGAAACAGAAGGATATTAGTACTTTTATCTTCATACAGAAATTAGGTTTACTGTATATAAACATGTTTCATGAAGCTGACTAAAGCCAAAATATAGAGGGTATTAACAGAACAAAAGAGAACTGAAACAAAAGAAAGCATTTTAATGCAAAGAGATAAAACGGCAATTAATCTATACTCTTAAGACCTTTCCAGGTCTTTGAGGATGCACTGCAGACGGGTCTAAGGCGGGTGCAGCATTCTTTGATTTAGACAATATGTTTCACAGTTTATCACAAAACCCACTGGTAATTGTCAGCTATGCACATGAAACAATACTCCCAGTGTCCCTTTAGTGCACTATAAACCCAACCCTGATGCTGGTGGTTCTTTTTTAACTAGCAGAAACAAACTCAGTTTAGTTTATATTTCTTGTCCAAACAAGGGAAGTTTAATAATAATAAAATAAAAAAACCAACAGTAGTCCAAAATGCAGAAATTATCATGTTTTTCAATGTTACAATTGACCTTTAGACAGGGAATGTGGAAGTTCTTGACTGGATCAAATCAATTGTATTGCAAAAAAGGGTGTGAATACTTTTGACTATAATTCTGTATATATTTAGATGTGTGTATGTTTGCATTTGCATGTGTCTATTTAATACCATATACTTAGGAATGATACCGATTACTCAGTTAAAAATAAAACGCTAAAATCATTGGAACGAATGTCCATTTTGGGTTTTGAGAGGTTCTTTCTGTGAATCCAGTGACAGAATGTGACAGGTTCAGAGAACGGCTGCATCTGTGCATCTCCCATAAACTATTCGGGTCAATAAAGCCTTCCTGTGACTAAGGGTCTTTGTGTTTATTAACACTTTTCAGATGTCCCAGGCTTCCACATGTGTCATCTCCTCCTGTCAGTCACCACTTGCCTTTTGGCTGCACATTGACTGAGAAGAACTTGTCTCCTGGAATATTTGCCACTTATTAAGTGACACAACACAGTGGTCTTTCACTTGTCAGTTCTGGCATTCTTGCATTGGCTTCATCTGTTTTCACTGCACTGGCTTCCAGTTCACTCAGGAGACAAATTAAAGGCCCTCCTTCTGCCTTATAAAACTATAAATAACATAGCAACTGCATACATTGAGTTGCTACTGGCACATCACACTCCACTTTGTTCACTGAATTCACATGGCGACTCCTTTCCAGAGTGACCCACTGCTGGAGTGGATAATGCAGTTGAGAGAGCTTTTAGTCTCTAGGGGAAAGAATGCGGGAATTGAATTATATGACATGAGAATAATTTTTACCCTTTATAAATGTCCATGTAAAACATATTATTAATGTGAATGCTGTAAAACATGTTCTACATCTTTACAAGTTACAAAAACTTTAAATAGAATTGTAAAACAAATGGTTGTTTTATTTCCTATAGAAATACATTTATTTTGCTTTAATTTAAAATGCCATGGGATCACTGTACCTTTTTGAAACTCCAGAAGTTGTGACAGGTACAATTTCTAAAGAAGTACTTGGTTCTAAATTAACTGATATTTGGCACCTTTTTCTTGTTTTTTTCTGCTATATTATAAAAAAATATAATTGCGATTAGCAATAATGGTTATATACTATTGCTTGAAACGTCATTTCTAATTATTTTCTACACATAAAATATTTTGGAGTATGAAATTGTGTATCTTTTTGTTTTGTTTTGTCATAGTAAAGAAGTACCTGGAAAACGCTCATCTTAGAATATGATAACCTTCTGAATGCATAATAAAAATGAATGATTTTAACAATGCACTCGATAACACTGAACAAAGAAGGTATAAATACTGTTCTGTAGATGTATGCTGCAGCATTTAATTGTTTTACCTTCTATTATTCAAAAGCAGAAATTCTGGTTGTGGTTTTAAACAGGTCTCAGATCGTGAAAGGCTGAAGGCAGCATCAACCCCTTGTGCGTAATGTGAATGTAAAATAGACGTACTTAAAATGCTTACATGCACACTTGTCCTAGCTAAAGAAGGACTATTGAAATCTCTGTCTAAATTAATAACATTGGGGGTGGTGAACAGAGACCATAAATGACTGTTTATTAACCTAACTGATTATCAGAATCAATGGCCACTTGAATAATCAACCAGCTCATCCGAATATAGCTGAATATAGAGAACATGTTGCAACGCGAGGGCTTTTTCAGAGCGGTAAAGTGGGGCTCTTCCACTGGTACTTGTGCTTCGTTATGTAATTTTTTGATGGTATTGAGTATGATAATAACTGAGTTTCTCTTGGACTTGAATTTCAAGGCAAACTTTAGTAGACTCTGAAACTGAAAGCAAAGGTAATTCTAATCTGTTGTTCTGCAAGTTAAAGTTCTGACCATTGTAACAAGGGAACTGGAGCAAATGTCAATATGTAGAAGATCAGTGTAACACAAGAAGGGTGGTCCATTAATGTGCTGGTAATAATATAGTTACAATAACAGACAAAAGATGTAGGGATAATATAGGAAATGCAATTAAGAAAACATCTTGTTATGATGGGAACGATCTACACGCGGCCTCAAAATGAGAGCTAGTGTTCGTAAAAAAAAAATGAAAATGAGGACTTGTATATCTACAGACTACGAATGCAAAAACATTTAACAGCCAATTATGATTGTGAATGGATTAAATAACTTTATATAATTTCTTGATCGGTGTAAAACATTTTTTTGTGTGTGTGTGTGTGTGGGAGCAATTATACGATTATAATGCGTTACATAATGGAATTAAATGTCTCCTTACTTTCCGCGAGATGACCTATGTTTTATAACATAAACCACTTCATCCATTTGTTTGTCATTAAAATAGAATGTATTTAAAATTTAAAAAAGTAAGTGTTTCATGTCTAGCTCTCCTGGTTCAAGCAGGTCACTTGCAGTTCAGGGACGTCTCACTGGTGACAAATCATGACAGTTACAACAAAATAATTTCCACAATTTAAAAGTTATATATTTTTTCCTTGTGGTCAGAAGGAAATAACTATTCACTACCTCTCCCCTGAGGAAATTCTATCAATTAATCTCATTCATGTGGTTCATGAGTTGGAGATGAACCCGGGATTTTGGAGGGATAAAACCCTTGAAATTCGAAATAAACGGCTCCAAATATTTAAGACTTCATTTTCTTTTCACGGGCGACAATAGATATGGATATACGATTGTTTGTCCTGCACGATATACTTATAATTTAAAGATGCATCATCAGAGGAAATAAGATAAAAAAGCAGAAAAATTGCTGTGAATAATATTTTAATATGCATCTGACTGTCTGAGGTCGGGGATCATTTGGTGTGGTATTCATTTTTTTCGAGACATGGGGTTCAATTCAAAGCCAACATAATCAGAAAAGGAAGCATGGATTATTTGTGTCTCAAAAACTTTGATCAACCCCTTGGAAACAGGCGCACTGGAACTGTTTAGGATTCAACCCCCAAATAATACTTAAGTTCCCTTACAGGAAATTAATGTTAGACCTAACAAATCCCCTTCCATGAGCAGTTCAAAATGTCTGGACTTTGAAACTAGATTCTCAAACCAACTTCCTGATCTGACTGATATAAAGTGACTGGTTCGGCCCTCTGGGCATTCTGTCTATATGAACATCCTATTGTTTTCTCTCATGAGAATCCTGAGCACTCAATATGGACACATCTATAGGCTGTACAAGGCTATTTAAATATTTTACTGGTAATGGAACTCAAAGAAAAAGTAAAAGAAAAAGAAAACACTTAATATTGTATTAAATGTTATGAATTATCCAGAATAAAGTCATACATTGATACAGTTATAAACAAAAGAGGAAAAAAAACGTCGTTAATTCCATGAAATAAATAGTTTTTAAATAGTTTACTTATAAAATCAACATTGATGCTACAACATGAGATATAGCACCCTGATTGCTATACTTTATAATGGCCGTCACAGTGCCATAACCCTGAATTAATCTAACCCTGAGGCAGTGGCACCTCTTTCAAAACCTCCTCTGAAATGTGTACAGTACTGCACATATTTTCTAAGAAACCTCCTGATCGTTAATTTATTGAGCTTTAAGAATAATGATTTATTTCAAAAGTTAGTTATTTTTGCAAACTCATCATACATTAAACTAATGCACTGCTATAAACACAGGACTATGAAAGTGTCTTTAAGGCTTATATTTAATATGGCCATATTTGTCAACAGTAAGCCGTTTTGCATATTTTTGACACTTGTGTACTTTCTCAAAATCTATGGCATAGATTGATTCGATTTTGGCATAAGTCATTTATCATCTTAAACAAATTATTAGCTGTCCCATACATTTTACCATTTATGACTGTGTGTTCCTTTTCTCTTACAATGTCTTAATTAATTGTGTGCAATATATTCAAGTCATCAATAATATCAGGCAGTCAATAATTGTTGTGCGCTGACATTTTTCTAGGACATTTAGGAAAAGTGGTGTGATGTGATACGTACACACGCTTCAAAAAACAACAGCTGCAGAACAAATGGGATTTTCTTCTACATTAGTGTATATTGAACAGCAGCAACCTCAAGTCACTTATTTAGGGTAATGAATTTGTCTGATACTCAGGCTGTCTGCTTGAGCTTTTCTCAGCTTCTATACATATCTGACATGTCGGGCAGGGCAGACCTCTCCATTACAATCAAGTGTTTTTACATGCTGTTCCTCGTGCACCTTTTGTCTTTAGATGTTGCGTAACTGCTATACTGAGATTTAAGCACAAATCAATTATGCCAAGGATTTTTCCCACAGAATTCCCACAAGGCAAAAAATAAATAAATCAATCTCATTCATGTGGCTCATGAGTTGGAGATGAACCCAGGATTCTGGAGGGAAAAAAACCTTGAAATTCGAAATAAACTACTCCAAATACTTAGACTTGATTTTCTTTTCATGGGTGACAATAGACATGGATATACGATTGTTTGTCCTGAACAATATCAATTATGCCAAGGATTTTATTTTATTATGGTGCGGATAATTATAAACAGCAAAAATATTTTAATTAGAATAAAGTACACAAGAACAATGAGCCGAGTGTCCAAATAAAAGCTATTACAGAAAATGCTGATTGGCAAATGTCCTAATACCTGTATCCTATTTACCAAAATGCACTATATTCATATAATCACTTTCACATTTATTTAACCACCCACAGAATTCCCACAAGGCAAAAAATAATAAAAAAATCTCTTCAATGCAAAAGAGAGAATCCATGTAGAATTTTCCCTACTCCCACACTATGGATACATCAATAATTAAACAGGGGGTTTAATATTTTAAAATATATTCCATCACTGAGGAGAGCTGGGCTGGCTGTTCCAGTATTTCAGTACAGCTTAGCAAATGCCTTTTGTCTCCATTTGCTGTCCAGGTGCAGTGAAAGGGGCTATTGTGTTAATAAGTTTATATGTGGAAATATTGCCGCTCTCGTATAACTTCAATAAACAGTACTGCTCAAAAGTCTGGAAGTGAAAAATGTTGAACACAGTGCCTGGGGCAGAGCACAGAATTGTTAGTGGTTCTTTTCTCTGCTTCCTGGATTACCAATATATTGTTGTGCCCAAACAGTTAACTATATAGACATTGCTGAACAAGCTGTCTTTGAAGTATAATGTCAGTCAAATGTGTCCACCTCTTACTTGCAAAGCTGAACCGTTGGGGATGGTGCCTAATAAATTAATGTTAGGGTGCATGCACTGTAAATCTCATATGCTATGCTATCCTAAATGAGGATATAATTCAGGGAGTAGAGAAAAGAAGAACAATAATTTCTGTGCTCTCCCCTAGTCAGCATTTACATCATTTTTTGCTTGCAAACGTTTGCCCTGTAGTGTAATTTCAAAGAATGCTAAAACAAAGGTATTTTATAGCAGAAAGGACTATATATATATATATATATATATATATATATATATATATATATATATATATATATATATATAAACACTCACCTAAAGGATTATTAGGAACACCATACTAATACTGTGTTTGACCCCCTTTCGCCTTCAGAACTGCCTTAATTCTACGTGGCATTGATTCAACAAGGTGCTGAAAGCATTCTTTAGAAATTTTCTGGCCCATATTGATAGGATAGCATCTTGCAGTTGATGGAGATTTGTGGGATGCACATCCAGGGCACGAAGCTCCCGTTCCACCACATCCCAAAGATGCTCTATTGGGTTGAGATCTGGTGACTGTGGGGGCCAGTTTAGTACAGTGAACTCATTGCCATGTTCAAGAAACCAATTTGAAATGATTCGACCTTTGTGACATGGTGCATTATCCTGCTGGAAGTAGCCATCAGAGGATGGGTACATGGTGGTCATAAAGGGATGAACATGGTCAGAAACAATGCTCAGGTAGGCCATGGCATTTAAACGATGCCCAATTGGCACTAAGGGGCCTAAAGTGTGCCAAGAAAACATCCCCCACACCATTACACCACCACCACCAGCCTGCACAGTGGTAACAAGGCATGATGGATCCATGTTCTCATTCTGTTTACGCCAAATTCTGACTCTACCATCTGAATGTCTCAACAGAAATCGAGACTCATCAGACCAGGCAACATTTTTCCAGTCTTCAACTGTCCAATTTTGGTGAGCTTGTGCAAATTGTAGCCTCTTTTTCCTATTTGTAGTGGAGATGAGTGGTACCCGGTGGGGTCTTCTGCTGTTGTAGCCCATCTGCCTCAAGGTTGTACGTGTTGTGGCTTCACAAATGCTTTGCTGCATACCTCGGTTGTAACGAGTGGTTATTTCAGTCAAAGTTGCTCTTCTATCAGCTTGAATCAGTCGGCCCATTCTCCTCTGACCTCTAGCATCAACAAGGCATTTTCACCCACAGGACTGCCGCATACTGGATGTTTTTCCCTTTTGACACCATTCTTTGTAAACCCTAGAAATGGTTGTGCGTGAAAATCCCAGTAACTGAGCAGATTGTGAAATACTCAGACCGGCCCATCTGGCACCAACAACCATGCCACGCTCAAAATTGCTTAAATCACCTTTCTTTCCCATTCAGACATTCAGTTTGGAGTTCAGGAGATTGTCTTGACCAGGATCACACCCCTAAATGCATTGAAGCAACTGCCATCTTATTGGTTGGTTAGATATTTGCATTAATGAGAAATTGAACAGGTGTTCCTAATAATCCTTTAGGTGAGTGTATATATATATATATATATATATAAACAAAACATTTCTTCCCAAGAAAGTTCTGACTTATCAACATTTTTTCAATTCCTTAATTGCAGTAGAATTAAAAATAATTGAAAAAGTCAATCATAAAGGAAAGTAACTATATTTAATATATTCATTATGCACAGAATATATTCACAGCAAGACTTCCAATGAAACATCAATGTTATTGTTATTAATTCTATGGGCTTTGTGTAAGTTTTAAATTTAAACACTATCACCAGTAAACAATGTATTTTAACTATTAGAAAGTCACACATAAAGGTTTATGAGTACCATTGTACATATAACCCACAAAATACATGCTGAGTGGCCAATTGTAATAGTATCCTACATTAAGTAGTATATCATCCTGCATCTGGGGATTATGTTTCCATAAATAATATTGAGAGCGAGTTGCTTTAAATGGAATTATAGGGAATTAAGTCATGCTTACTAGATAACATGAATTTTAAATCATTCTCATGCTAGAAAGAGTATACATAAACAATTTTTAAATGTTTATACTATTTTACAAACAGAAACTTCACACATGTGGGTGTTATCCTATGGCCATGGCAAGTGTCAATGTAGTGCTCACCTGGTACATATATGAAGTATTAGATCCCAGGTACTTTGCTTCATAAAATAGTCCATCTGGCCATTTGACCTGGACAGCTTCCCCAACCTCTGGAGTGCCTAGCCGGACACAATCTCTGCTCTGAAGAGAAAACAGTGAAAAGCATGTTACATAATTTACTATAGAAGACAGACAGGAGAAGAGACAGCTCCAGCAGAACAACAGTAAGTTAACCTGCTACTGTTTACTGTAATATGGTGTCATCCTTCAGCTGATAAGTTTGAAAAAGAAAATAACACCAGTTTCATCCCATATATTGTTAAAAGCAATGGTTCCTGACTTTTGTGTTTCAGTGGTATTGTCATGTATAGTAACTTTGAATAAGCAGTGTTACAAGACAACAAATTAAGTGTTTCACAGTGTTTTGTATATCTTGCTGGTAAGCATAGTTAAGTATGAATCAATGTACAAAAATAACAACTTCATAACCAAGTGTCTTACTCTTGTAATACTAATTCACCCGGGACAACATGATTAAACACACACACAAACTCAAATAAGTCCACACCCAATTATACACATGTGAGGCAGTCATACTTTGTACTAAACGGATTATCTGTAAGGATAGCAAGTCTGAAAAACTTTCTACTGGGGAATATTATATCTCAGCAATGACAACTCTTACAGATTGCACCCTATTTAACAAGTGTGTCTTATTGTCTGTTGGCTGTTTAAAAAAAAATCAATGAATCTCTCCATCCTGTTTATTAAAACAGAATTGGAAAAGTCCTAGAGAATATGCTAACATTGACAAGATGTACATTTTAAGTGAAAAATCCTTACTGCAGCATCTTAGATCTTGAATCTAATCTCTTCCAAGATAGTAGATAGAAATATTACTCAGCAGCAAATAATTCACGATTCAAAATATTACAGGAAAAACTATCAAAGAGCTGCAATTCCTTTGGAAAAGGCACTACACTGATAACTCTATCACTTGAGATGGACACCGCAAGCAAGTGCTGTAAAGGAAAATTATCTGGCATTGTCTCATCCAAAATAATAAAAGAAGGGGCATTTCATGGCATTCTTCAATACAATTTTGCGTCAATAAAAATGTTACTGGAGTTGCAATATCCCAGTTGAATTAAATAAACAGGAAAGACCACCACCATTCAGGTACAGTTCTGCCAACATTAATCTGGAGAAGTGGTTGTGACTATTACATATTATTGTATGTTAGAGCATGTCCTATAATATGTTGAAAATATTGGAGTCAGGAAGAATACACTTTCATCAGTTTGGGATCCGTTTAACACAGGGATAGATTTCCAAAAACAGTTTGTACACCTTGGTTCAAATCAAATATCAATTATCGCCAGTATTAGTCAACTTTCAAATTTGTTTTCAATTCTGTGTTTGCAATTAAGACAATTTGATCAGTTTGTCACTCTAGGCAATTACACATATTTAGGGCTAGCTACTTTTGACATTTAATTCTGCCTTTAAAGCTGTAATTAGTGTTGTTAATTCATGTCCATTTCTCAATTAAATCACACAGATATGATGACAAATCACACATTTATTAATAATTGTTTTCCATTACATTTTCACTGCAAGCAGGTGATACAGAGTAATTAACTGGAAGTCATGTAATTCTGGAAGTGATGAAAAAAGATGAGAGAAGCTCAACTAAAAAGATGTACTTACAACTATTCTTTATTTCACTCGGAGGATTAGGCAAAAGCACACTATCTACTAACTACTCCAACAGGTGAATTGCTCTGTAGCACCTGATTGCAGTTTAAACAGTGTCATTGTAATGTAATACACTTATTAATAAATGTCTAAGTGTTTGGTAATTGAATTGAAAGACAGACATGAATTAACAATGACAATTAAAGACTTAAAGCAGGTAGTGACAGCATAGGTTCAAAGAAGGCAGCCCTACACATATTGCAGCAGTCAAGTGACATATTCCTGTACTGGGATTTTAGCAGGGGTGGTAATGGTAGGAGTTAATCTGCTTTACATGCGATTTGTTGTAATGTAAGGGTGATCATATTTAAGTGTAAACATATATTTTTTACAGGGAAATGTTATCTGAATGAATATTTGGAGATGGAGATTTATAGGCTAATGAGAGATTTATTATCATAATTTTACACAGCGTGAATCAAATCATGTGTAAAAGTGCTTGCCTAGAAAGGCAATAAAAAGGGTAAAGTTTATTGTAACTTGTTATATATTCCTAATAATTAATTTGGCAATTTATGAATCTGGACTTCAGAATGAAATGTTTGTCTATAAAATTATAATCATATAATACTTTGTTTTTAAAGAGATATCGTCTGGGATTAAATCAAAAACTTTGACCCACCCGCTAATAGAAAACTACAGAACTGTACTCAGTGGCAGCATCATTTTTAGTTAGATGCCACTTTCTTCTAATCATCAATGTAAACACTATGATGTACAGCTTTGTAGTTTGTTATTAGCGGAACATCATCCGGCCCATCATCTTTTGAAAGAATCTGTTGAATCTAGACGGACACTATGGCTTGGCAGTTTGTCCCATGTGGTCAGAACCTAAAGTACAAAGAGGTTCAGAACATCAAGAACTTGAATCCTTCCAACAGAAACTGAGTGATCATGCCTGTGGATTACAGATGTAATACAGAGCTATCCAAGGTGCTGAAGTGTTTCTGTGAAGAGTACGTTTAGCAGGACATCAGCAAGGCCTTACTACTATGAACATCCTGAACTTTGTGGATAGGAAGTTGTGTTTTGAAAGCAGCTGCCATTTGGATTGTCCAGTCTAACACACCAAAAGTTAGTCTAACACACTGCATGCAGGGACTAACAAACCACCAATGTTTCGCCCCACTTTGGGCATCTTTAAACGACTGTATTAAGCTGTTCTTATCAATTTGTATCCCCCCAAAAAGCAAACAAACAAACACAAAAATACAAATCAAAAAGTCAGAAGGTCAGTGCATCTAAAGTGAATGTTCAATGGAACATTCTGAATGTTCTACCTAATTTCTTAATTAAGGTGTTGAAAATGTATTGGAAAACCAAAAGCTGTTCAAAACAGTATGCATATCTTTCAGAACAGCAGGACAGAAAGGGCTATATATTACTAATTTATTATTTTCTTAACAGACACCCTTATCCAGGGCAAATATAATATATACATTGTATATATTTTTCATTTTATTTTTTATAATGAATGCCCTGGTAGACAAACAATATTTTCTCTGCAATGAGTTTGTAGGAATGACATGCAAATAAAAAGAAATCATTCACAGTTTTTAATATAATGCGAGTGATTTTTGGGAGAAGACCAGATTAAACAAACCACCTTCAGTGGTACTTTGATGAACAGAGCTGCCCATATTTATGATTAAAAATCATCCGCCTCTCCACATAAGCCCTTATCTGCTCTGCTTGCGCATAAGCCTGATAGGGCTCCAAGCCATGGTGAAAGATAACAAAAAATAATTAGTTAACATTCAGCTTTGAGTAGACTCGGTTTTTATTTTTTTATAAAAATGAGAGATAGGCCCTGGTTCATGTTTAAAAAATATGTATCAATTTTATTTTAAATTACATACATGAAATATGTATACATTTATTTACATTTTTTTCTGAACATTTGCACACTGTAAGTTTGAGATAAGTATAGTAAATAAAGCAATCCCCACCTACACCTTGCAGCCTCAAAGTAAGTCCCTTTTCATAATCTTAAAACAGCCACAAATCATCAAATATTGATTTATACAGTTGTCAGAATTGAAGTTTTTTTTTTTTTTTTCTCCCCTTTAAGTTTCTACCTTTTGGCATGAAAAATTATTGAATAAGTGTTTACTCTTCTGTGCTGTGTTTAAAACATAATTAGAATCCAAAATACATGTAGGTTCCCTAAAGATGTAACAGCTCAGTTTTGAGTTTAGGGCTGCTGTTAAAAATTGCTAAGGTATGTTGTTGAGAAATAAGTAGCTGTTTCATGGAGTATAAGTATGTGTGACTTTAGGGAATTGTAGAGACCAATAGTTCCCAGCTGACCATGGTATATCACATACCAGCACCCCCATCTGATTTGCTTTTATAAGTCAGACATACATCGTATTTAAGAGTGTTGTGTATAGTTGTGGCAGTTGTTCAAAGAGAAGGATGTCAAGGGCCATTTGTTCTGAGTGCATGGCATCACTACGTTTGGCACCGCAAGCCACCATCAATAAATTAATCGTGAAGCAATAGCATTTTACTCTCAATTTCTGAAAAATAAAAACAGAAACATAACCTGATTCTTTCACCGTCTTTCAACATTATGCATTTCTGTCTGCACATAACATAAAAGGAGCATTATTGTAGAAGGTGTTATTACAGTAGTTCCTTTTGAGTCTTCAGCAACATAACACCTAAGGACCTCAAACAGGAGGTGTTATTTGCTTGAGCTCCAGCACAAAGGGTGAGTCTGAAGCGCTCTACAGAGATGAAAGTAATTAAACTGTAAGGAAGGGTGCTGTCACTCATCTCATTGAAGAGGTTATAAATTGACAGGAAATTTGCAGTCATAAGTGATGGAGTTTTTGGCTGACCAAGGGTGAAGGGCGAGAAGGTGGAAAAAAGAAAAAGACAGCCTAATGCAGATCTGCTGTATTTTGCCGACACTGCATTTTCAGCAGGGATTGGCAAGGAATAAAGCCGGGATAAATATTCATAAGAAGCGAAGGAATGTTAAGTCGAACGACACACACATACAAAAAAAAAATTAAAAGCTCAGTGGGCTCCAGAAAACACTATGAACTCTGATTTGAAATGTGAATAGAAAGTGATAACTAAATGAACACCATGACAAAATTCAAGGACTTTATCTGTGTCTAATGCATTTTCTTAATAACTCATCACACTGTGAAGGGCTAGGTAAGCATATGTGGATATCACTTGTGAAAGAAATGAGGTCTTATTTAAAAAAAAAACTCCAATGCAAGGAAAACACCATTCATTATAGTGATATTCTGCCTATCAGAAAGCAGATGTCTGTCCATTTCTGGCATGTAGAGAGCAATGCAAATGAAAAGAGGCTGGCCATTCCCAAAGCCCTGTGGCAAAGTATGATCAACACATTATTAGGGCAAAATTGCCATGTTCAACTAGAGCAGTGCAGGACAACTATATATTCCTTGTGATGATGAGAAAAAATAACTTGAAGACAAGAATCAGGACCTCCTAAGAGTCATTGCAAGTTCAGTTTCAATGCAAATGAAATTAAAATTTGACAACACAAATGTGGACCCTGCATCAGGTGAACACTAACATGTCCCTTTGCTTTATAGACACATAAACACATACAGCCTGCTTTTTATCCAAGATGTGTATTTAAAAATCATATAGAAGGCATCTATATGATGGGTTCATTTATTCAGATGACCCTTTCATTTCATTGATGTACATTATTTGCCCAAAACACCAGTGGTAATGGTATTCAGTACACATCGTATTCTATCAAAGACTCATTAATGATTAATTTCAGTTATTAACTCTGCTTTCTGAAGCCAGGTATTAGAAATGTTGTGATCTTTCTAGATTCTGAACTTTAATTTATTATGGCTGCCTATAAAAAATCTCAGGCTGAGCCGGTTTTAGGCAGAATTAACTTAGTTTCACACAAATTGTGGCATCTTGTCTTGCTTACTGCAAGTATTTGATTGCTGGCTTGGCTAAGTCTCAGAATTGTAACTGATACAATATTCAGCAACAAATGTATTAACTGGGACTGGGATTAAGTCACAACTTTGACCCAGCCTCTGATAGAAACTACAAAACTGTACTCCTTTTTATAATGATATGCTACTTTCTTCTAATCATGAAAGTCACTGGTATGATGTACATATCTGTAGTGTGCTATTAGCGGGTAGGTCAACATTATTATTTAATCAAGCTCCAGGTCTCAGGCTAGAGATTATTGCTAAACTGCATGAGAACATGATTTCTTTTCACATGAATGTCAAGGTCCTTTTGACTATGTACAATGGATATCACAGCTTAAGTATGCCTGTAAAATGTGGAATGTGGGTAGCAGGTCATTTCTCTATCAAGCTGCCTACTAACAGAACTGCCTCCCAAATTCCCAAGTGATTATAAATCTCTTTATGTTTGTAAATTTGTATCTTATCAGGCCTACCTGCATTAGTTTGTTCATAATTTGCCATGAGGTCAGTCGATTATCTGCTCAGGAGCTATACTGTGTACAGTGCTCCCTAATTCAATGATCCTCAAATAATTATAGTCTATAATTGTAATCTCTGCATTATTGCAATGTGTTCCTTAAACACAGATTCCTGTCAATCAGCACAGATAAAGGTCACTGAAAACGTGTTCTATTGAAACTGAAACTAAGGGAAAGGGATGTATATGCCTAGTTTAAGGTAGATCCTTTGGGTAGTCCAGAGGTCATTCTGGCAATCCTGTATGACCAGCCCTCAGACAAAAGGGCTGCAGTCTATAAGATAGGAACAAAACCAATTAAAGTATAGCCAGCAATTAATGCCTGGGATTCAAAGCAATCTAACTAACTGTATCACCATTATTTATCTTAATGAAGTATCATCAATGTACTATTAAAGTAAACAGTCTTCAAAACATATCTATATATACATATATATATATCTATATATACATATATATATATATATATATCTATATATACATATATATATATATATATATATATATATATATATATATCTATATCTATATATATCTATCTATATCTATCTATACATATCTATATCTATCTATATCTATATATCTATCTATCTATCTATCTATATCTATATCTATATATATATACACACACATATACATATACATATATATATACATATACATATATATACACATATATATATATATATATATATACACATATATATACACATATATATATATATATACATATATATACACATATATATATATATATATATATATATATATATATATATATATACATATACATATATATACATATATATACACACATACATACATACACCGATCAGCCATAACATTATGACCACTGACAGGTGAAGTGAATGACACTGATAATCTCGTTATCATGGCACCTGTCAGTGGGTGGGATATATTAGGCAGCAAGTGAACATTTTGTCCTCAAAGTTGATGTGTTAGAAGCAGGAAAAATGGCAAGCGTAAGGATCTGAGTGACTTTGACAAGGGCCAAATTGTGATGGCTAGATGACGGGGTCAGAGCATCTCCAAAATTGCAGCTCTTGTGGGGTGTTCCCGGTCAGCAGTGGTCAGTACCTATCAAAAGTGGTCCAAGGAAGGAAAAGCGGTGAACTGGCGACAGGGTCATGGGTGGCCAAGGCTCATTGATGCACGTGGGGAGCGAAGGCTGGCCCGTGTGGTCCGATCCAACAGATGAGCTACTGTAGCTCAAATTGCTGAAAAAGTGAATGCTGTTTCTGATAGAAAGGTGTCAGAACACACAGTGCATCGCAGTTTGTTGCGTATGGGGCTGCGTAGCCGCAGACCAGTCAGGGTGCCCATGCTGACCCCTGTCCACTGCCGAAAGCGCCTACTATGGTCACGCGAGCATCAGAACTGGACCATGGAGCAATGGAAGAAGGTGGCCTGGTCTGATGCATCACGAGTTCAAGGTGTTGACTTGGCCTCCAAATTCCCCAAATCTCAATCCAATCGAGCATCTGTGGGAAGTGCTGGACAAACAAGTCTGGTCCATGGAGGCCCCACCTCACAACTTACAGGACTTAAAGGATCTGCTGCTAACGTCTTGGTGCCAGATACCACAGCACACCTTCAGAGGTCTAGTGGAGTCCATGCCTCGATGGGTCAGGGCTGTTTTGGTGGCAAAAGGGGGACCTACACAATATTAGGCAGGTGGTCATAATGTTATGGCTGATTGGTGTGTGTGTGTGTGTGTGTGTGTATATATATATAAGTATATATATATACTTATTTCCCTCATTAACTTGCAAATCAATTTATAACTTTTTTGAAATGCGTTTTTCTGGATTTTTTTGTTGTTATTCTGTCTCTCACTGTTAAAATACACCTACCATTACAATTATAGACTGATCATTTCTTTGTCAGTGGGCAAACGTACAAAATCAGCAGGGGATCAAATACTTTTTTCCCTCACTGTATATATATATATACACTCACCTAAAGGATTATTAGGAACACCATACTAATACTGTGTTTGACCCCCTTTCGCCTTCAGAACTGCTTTAATTCTACGTGGCATTGATTCAACAAGGTGCTGAAAGCATTCTTTAGAAATGTTGGCCCATATTGATAGGATAGCATCTTGCAGTTGATGGACATTTGTGGGATGCACATCCAGGGCACGAAGCTCCCGTTCCACCACATCCCAAAGATGCTCTATTGGGTTGAGATCTGGTGACTGTGGGGGCCAGTTTAGTACAGTGAACTCATTGTCATGTTCAAGAAACCAATTTGAAATGATTCGACCTTTGTGACATGGTGCATTATCCTGCTGGAAGTAGCCATCAGAGGATGGGTACATGGTGGTCATAAAGGGATGGACATGGTCAGAAACAATGCTCAGGTAGGCCATGGCATTTAAACGATGCCCAATTGGCACTAAGGGGCCTAAAGTGTGCCAAGAAAACATCCCCCACACCATTACACCACCACCACCAGCCTGCACAGTGGTAACAAGGCATGATGGATCCATGTTCTCATTCTGTTTACGCCAAATTCTGACTCTACCATCTGAATGTCTCAACAGAAATCGAGACTCATCAGACCAGGCAACATTTTTCCAGTCTTCAACTGTCCAATTTTGGTGAGCTTGTGCCAATTGTAGCCTCTTTTTCTAATTTGTAGTGGAGATGAGTGGTACCCGGTGGGGTCTTCTGCTGTTGTAGCCCATCTGCCTCAAGGTTGTACGTGTTGTGGCTTCACAAATGCTTTGCTGCATACCTCGGTTGTAACGAGTGGTTATTTCAGTCAAAGTTGCTCTTCTATCAGCTTGAATCAGTCGGCCCATTCTCCTCTGACCTCTAGCATCAACAAGGCATTTTCGCCCACAGGATGGCCGCATACTGGATGTTTTTCCCTTTTCATACCATTCTTTGTAAACCCTAGAAATGGTTGTGCGTGAAAATCCCAGTAACTGAGCAGATTGTGAAATACTCAGACCGGCCCGTCTGGCACCAACAACCATGCCACGCTCAAAATTGCTTAAATCACCTTTCTTTCCCATTCAGATATTCAGTTTGGAGTTCAGGAGATTGTCTTGACCAGGACCACACCCCTAAATGCATTGAAGCAACTGCCATCTTATTGGTTGGTTAGATATTTGCATTAATGAGAAATTGAACAGGTGTTCCTAATAATCCTTTAGGTGAATGTATATATATATATATATATATATATATATATATATATATATATATATATATTTTATCATTAAATAAAACTAGCGGTCTTTTTTGGGGGGACGAATCATATCCATTAATAAAATATGTCCTGTTCTTTTTTTGGTTTATTTGTAATAACGAAGAACCATTTTAGCTTTGTTAAATTAATAATGTATGCCATTTTATGTAAGCTTTACTTGTATGAATAAAGTATGCATTGTTTGTTTAAGGCTTACTTGTTGCATGAATTAAGTATGACCTGTTTCCGAGGCATCCTTGTTATATTAATAAAGCATGTACGCAGTACACAAAACTGTCTCTGTCAACATCCTCCCACTTATTTGAAGTACCATTAAACATTCCACGGAAAGCCCCCACAGTTACAATTGAACAGACAGTGAGGGTACATACATCTTTAGAGTTATCAACCTGTCTATCTATTATCTAGCTATCTTTCTGTCTGTGTCTGTCTGTCTGTCAATCTATATATGGTTCTATATTGGGTTTCAGTGCCTTGACTCTAATATCAGCATTGTCTGTGCAAAGTGATCACGCATAAGTGATCTGGTTGTATTGATTTGGGTTCTAGAGGACTCAACGCTACCAAGCAATGTGTGTGTGTGTGTGTGTGTGTGTGTGTGTGTGCACGTGTGTGTGTGTACGTGTGTGTGTGTGTGTGTGTGTGTGTGTTTGTGTGTGTTGGATGGTGGGGTGCATTCATGATATAAAGGCAGCAAGAATTAGTAATAATGTAGAGAGAGGAGCAGGTGCGTGCATCTCTAGATTAAAATCAGGCTGCAACTCATGAAAGTGAAGGCCACTTCATAGGATAACATGGTGTAATGTGTCGTTAAGAATAATGTAAATACTGTGTCATAACATATTATTCTATAGGCTAGAAAATGGAAATCTATCACATATTCAAACTTGCATAATCATGCTGGGTCATGAAATGGTCACTGGCTTCAGTAGAATCAGAAAAAAAAAGATCTTCTCTATGGGATTTACATAAAGCTATTCTTATTCTTAACACACCGATTAAAAAAATGTTACGCAAAAATGTTTGAATGTATGATTAAATACATGTGATGACATTTTATTAAAACAATAATCTGCTGGCTATAACTATTTATTGTTGTTCACTTACAACAGAAAACCTGAGCCAAGCACTGAAAAGATCAAGCACATACAGTGGTATTTTAAAGTCAGGATAAGGGTATGTCTTGCAAGACTGAGATCAGAAGAAGAACAAATTTAGACTAACTGACATTATTGTGAATGCCACATGTTACATTGCTCTACATGCAAGTCTTATCAGTTTAGATGGAACTTTAATGGCAAATATATATGTGATTTAAATGCAAGGACAATATTTTCTGTGCAGTGACTGGACACATTAGTTCTGTCATGTGCAAGAAGTAAAGGAAGATCAGAAGAGAGGGGATAATAGACTACAAATATGAAATGTTGTTAGAATAAAAGGGCAAGTACTTTAAAAACCTACCTCTAAGCAGTGGAGGGGACGGGGATGAGGACGATACTAAGATGAACACAACCAACTGAGTTACATAGTGATGGACAAGTTGATTCACCAGTTTCACTATATAAATTGATTTGAATGAGGGGCCCACACCTGGTCACATAATAGTTAGGGTTCCAAAACTCAGATAACACACATAATATAGTGAGCACCCATATATATCACGCAACAAGAAATGCAAATGTTTCTTTATTTTTGTAACAAAAATCTATCTATCAGCCCACTCCCTCAACTGACTAAGATCCACAATGTCTTCCTGTTCCTCAGCTGAATTGTGGTAGAGAAAGAAGCCTACTTTACAATTGGAGCCGGAGGCTGCCAATTTACATTGCCACTGCCAAAAGCTAACCAGAAGACTGTCAGTGATTCCTTTTGACAGGCTGTTTCTGAGAGTGCTTGCTCATAAGAATCCCTACTTTTGTTCTGTGAAAACCTAATCCAGGTGACTTTAAAAACTCTATTCTGCCATCTTCCATTAGTGTTTTACGAGTTACCTCTCATGCATGAATACTTGGTTACAGCAGTGAAAAGGCTTGAGCAAAAGTGTCAAGCACAGACAATATGGAAAAAAACAAGTGAATTTCGAAAGCTCATCTGTGTTACAACACTGAATGAAAATAGAACTCAGGTGCAACATATGAAAATACAGGTGTAGACACCCAATACATGTCTACATCAGTTCAACTGTAACTGTTAATTGAAAGACCATTCAACATCGTCACATTGCACTCCTCCACCTTTTCTGTCTTTTCAAAATAAAATACAGAAATTAACTTGTGAAGGGCAAAAACTTGTATTTCTGTATTGTATTGCCATAAATCTATGATATTGATGATGTTAATGTTCAAAGAGGCTTTTGTGGACAGCTTGTACAACCAACATTACTTCCTAGAAATAGAAACAAATAAACCTTTATATTCAGATGGGTAAGTTTAAAATTCAATTAAAATCCTTTCCGTTTTAAATTTTGTACTGCTTGAATCATGATATAATCAAATGCTGCAGTCAGGACAATGGCTTTTAAATCTAATATCCCCAAAATGTTTTTGGATGTATGCTTGCTTCAGATTTGCAGTAAATTACTCCCCTTAAGGCACTGTTTTTGGTGATAACATATTTGAAAAACAACTTCATAAAAGAATCCAAAGATATCAGACAAAATCACTTGATTAAGAGTAATATCCATAAAAAACAAAGGGACAGGTTTTTAAAGTAGTATGTCATATATATACAGTATGCATGGCTATTGCTCATGTACATTGAATAGTAGTTTTGTATCACTGAATGCTTATTAAACTATATAAATACAATTAATACCATGTTTAAGTATGAAATAGCCATTAAAAGCCGCTGAAACTTGAAAAGTGTAATAATTCCCTAATGAACAGAAAACCAATAAAATAAAGCAGCCACATAACTTTTAAGCATGGGATTATGTATTATTATTATTATTATTATTATTTTAATTATTTTGTATGGTGCTCAGAATAACACAATATCTTTTAGAAGGAGTACTTACTACAATGTCTTCAGGGAATGTGTCATTGCTGAAAGATCCATCATCAAACATCACTTCATAAAAGGTCTGGGATGTGACCTCTGTGACACGGGAACTGTAGTATCTTAGATTTTTGTGCTTTGTGATGACTGTCTGCCCAACTGATATGTCCTTTTTGCAAGATTTACTTTTCTGCAAAGGGAAACATATGTGTGAAAATGGGGAAAACGAATCTCCATGGGAAGATACATTTTTGCCTGAAGTAAAGCAAAAGACAGAAAGTACCCATAATCTTATTAGTATCTCTTACACAGAGACTTTACACAGTAAGTATAAATTAGACATTTATCATATTGACTACAAAAGTGAACATTCATTATTATCATGAAACTACTGAAAAGCTCAAGTAATAGTAAAGTAATTACAAACGCCCAATATGTTTAAAAATGTTACAAAGAGATACAAATATTAGGCATTTTAATATTATGATGTCCTACATAGGCTAAATAGTAATCCTCTGACAAAGGTTTGCAGAGCTGCCTATTTTGCCTAAATTGCTATAGGTAATTACAAAACTCAAAAGATAACGAATCAATAAAAATGTGTGAGATGCAGACAGGGCAAACAAAGAGTCTACCATCAGGACAATTAAACAAGGTCCCAATAAACCCAATTATCTAAAAGGTCTAGACATGCTGAAAATGTTTGTTTGATCATAGTGCTTTTATATCCGTAGACTTTTTCTGAACAATTCTTTATTATTGTTTAAAAAAAAAGTCTTTCTCCAACCTATCAACTTTTCATCAGTACAAAGCTACTTGACAGTGCTTCATATGAAAGATCAGATCAAGGCAGCATTCCTTCAACTCTTTGTTATAAAGGCTTGCTATTCAAGTCTACTGCACTTCTTTTCCTATATTGTTGCATCTTGTATTTGTACTACTCTACAAACATAACATTAGCTCTTGGAACTTGTTTACAGTTCCTTGGAGTTCAGTCATTTCAAAGCTGCTTGAAGATACTCATTGGGTGTCTTTATGAGAACTCACAGCATTAATAAAAGCATTCACATAATGGCAACAAAAATAAAACAAAACATTTTTTTATTAATGATGTCAGAATACATCTTAAGGCTGATTAAATACAAGATTAACCTATTTACTATTAGAGATAAAGATCATCCCTAGTGCTAATTGTTGTAATATTAATATATTAATATTAATCTCTTTGTCAACCCAACTAACAGAAACAAGTCCTATAAATACAGGTTTCTCCTGACCAAATAAGCTGATGTCAGCCATAAAGCTTACTTTTTTCATACCTGAAAATGCTGAAATGAATTTTGTTTTCTAAATAATTGTTATAAATGTAATGCTAAATCAATTTTTGGTATCTGGTATTTTAACGAGACCCCTGGAAGCCTACGGCATATGGTGTACATCTACACAGCACTAACGGGGTAAAACTGCATTCAGTCCTGAACTTCAACCAAAAGAATATCATTAAATTAATCTCAGAGGATCAAGATTTATTATCACAGTTTATTTCTAATTTATCTTTAATGTCATCTCAGGAAACTTCAGAGATATGTTGATTTGTTGCAGTACTTGAAGAAATAAAGTGGATGTTGCTACTTACGGTAGAGGAACTCCGGGTTTGATGCCTGTGGCATGTGATGAAAACTACATATGGCCAGTCGTCAGGCTCCATGGTCACGCCAGCTGCATGAGCACAAGTCACATGGAAAGACGTGGGACAACGGCCACATGAACATTGTATACAGGCTCCTGAAACCTTCTTGATTCTCTTACGACAGTAGACACATTTCTGTGGATAGAAAACAACAAGTAAAGGCAAATAAATGTAAACATCTAAATACAAGAATCAAAGCAGGCAACTGGTCTTGGGCAAGTCTCAAACTACATGTATTGCTTTTTATTTCCATTGGTCAAGGACAGTGTCAATAAAACATTACAATGATCTAAGAAATGCTGTTGTAACAGTATTATCCAACATTATTTATTGTGGTATTCCACAAAAGACAGAACTAACTTTGTATTGATTACTACGGGGCAAGTCCTTAATATAAGTACTGAAATTGGTCAACTTTCCACATAAATGTGAAAATGAACACTGTAACCAAACAACTGCAAATACATCTATAGTTTCTATTAAATAGGTTGTGTCTTGTATATTGTACCAAAGAACCATGTGAAAAAATGTTTAGATTCTTACAGGAGTCCATTAATTTCAAATATTTCTGTTCATCAATCTTATTGATAGTTTCTATAATTTAATTGCACGTTAACCTCATTGTACCAGGTGTTCCTTTTCTTTATATTTCTAGAAATAAAATGAATGATTAATGAAAATGATTCCAATGAAGATAAAATATATTTCTTAAAAAATATTTATGATCAAGCTCTTGCTTTGGTGCTTTGTAAAAACACAAAACACACAAACATACATAATCATTATATATATATATATATATATATATATATATATATATATATATATATATAATAGAAAGAGGTTCTGAGAATGCACTCTCATTGTAGAAGTATTAGACAAGACTATTATGCTTTAATCAAAACAGAGTTTAATTTCATTTTGGACATTTGTTTGTCAGTAACAAAATGAAACATCTTGAGGCTTCTATATAATTATTGTGAAATTGAAGGGCATGGATTGGTTGTTATGTATGTCAGCAATAAGGTTTACTGAAATGTGATTAAGTTCATGGAAGTGTAGCAGTTTACAGCAGTCAGTAGAAACTGCACAGTTTTTAATTTGGCCATTAAAAAATAACTTTTAACCTTCCTTATGAAGCTATTACTGTTGTGATAGACAGACCATATTCCTACAATGCTGAAACTTTCATAACAAGTCTGCAAACACTGGTTAATGACATAGATCACCATCCAGGTGCAAGTATTTTGATGGGAGATTTCAACCAGAATGTTCAGGGTAGGGCAGAGGTTCTTCAAGACAAATTTAAAGAGTTAGGAACAAAACTAAAGAGCAGAACCTCCATGGTAGTTTTCTCCAAAATACATCTGGTACCACGTGCATGGCCAGGGAGACAAGCAGACATTAGAAAGTTTAACATGTGGTTGAAATCTTGGTTTTAGGGAAGGGGGTTTTAGATTTATGGAGCATTGGTCTTTCTTCTGGGATAGATGTGACCTAAAGAGAAGGGGGGGCTAATGCATTGGGACAGCGTATGTGCAGAGTAATTGAGAATCTTTTAAACTAGGGACCAGGGGGGCAGGGAGCTCTGACAATGGGAGATGTTCCATTAAGGAAAGAAAACAAAGGAAAACTGCTAGTAGGAAAGTCCTGAAATGTTTGTACCTCAATGTCAGGAGTATAAAGAACAAGATGTTAGACCTAGAAGCCACAGTGCAGGCGGGTGCCTATGATGTTGTAGGATTGACAGAAACATGGCTTACAGAAAACAATGGGGATGAATACAAGTTGAAAGGATGAACACAGTTTAGGAGGGACAGGCAATAAATCGAAGAGGTGTTGGGGTAGCTTTATATGTCGAAAATGACATTGAGGCAGAAGAACTCAAATTAGATCCTATTAACGAAACAGAATCTTTGCGGGTTAAACTTTTTAATAAAAGATCTGGAGGATTAGTGGTAGGAGTGTGTTACAGATCACCCAACTCAGATACCAAGTGACATGGCAAAGTTCCTCATTCACCCCCCAACCTCTCCTCACAGGCGTACCCCAAGGCTCAGTCCTGGGCCCACTCCTGCTCTCTCTCTACACTCGCTCCCTGGGCCCCCTCATCACATCCCATGGTTTCTCCTACCACTTCTATGCTGATGATGCCCAGATCTTCCTGTCTTTTCCCTCTTCTGACCATCTCATCCCCTCTTGCATCTCTTCCTGCTTGTCTGCTATCTTCGCCTGGATGCACTCGCACCAGCTCAACCTCTCCAAATCGGATCTCCTGTTTTTCCCACCTCTTCCTCACCTTCTGCTGATCTCTCCATCTCTATCCCCCTGGAATCCACCACACTCTCTCCTTCTTCTGCTAAAAATCTAGGAGTCACCCTCGATCCTGCGCTCTCCTACACCCAGCACATCACCACGCTGACACGCACCTGCAGATTCTTCCTGAGCAACATACGCCGAGTCCTTCCCTTCCTCACCGGCTACTTGACTCAGCTGCTCGTCCAGTCACTGGTCCTCTCCTGCCTGGACTACTACAACTCCCTCCTGGCCGGCCTGCCTGCAACTACTACCCACCCGCTCCAGCTCATCCAGAACTCTTCGGCTCGTCTGGTTTTCTCTCTGCCCCGATTCGCACACGCTACTCCACTGCTCCACTCCCTCCACTGGCTCCCAATACTGGCACGCATTTAGTTCAAGACACTGACCCTCACCTACCGCTGTCTCGACCACACTGCACCAAGTTACCTACCCCTCTACATCCCCTCTAGGCCTATTATCATCATAACTCTATTATCATCATGCATTATGGATTTGTACACTGATATATGAAAACATAGCACTCGTGAAATTGTTATTTTACTCACTGCAGTCACCAAAAAGCGTGAATTTTGCAAAACTTTTAAACTAATCATGTAAAATGTAAATATCCGGTGTTTTATTAATGCAAAAGGAACCGAGCTCACTTGATTATTGCAATATGATTGGAGTCCTGAGAAAACACGGAAGTGAATCACGAAAAGGAACCCGAGTTATGAAATGAGCAGTTTGTACACAAGACAAGTGAACAGCAGCACACTGACTGATACATTGCTTCAAAGCAAACAAACTGAACCAATTTCCTTTGAAACTAACCCAGTGTGAGATAATATATTTTGTATGATTTATTGGTACATAACTTCTGACATGTGTGACAATAGTTAGCATCACATATGCCAACCTGTTGGTTCATCATTACACTCAGAATTGCTGCGACTTTTTCAACCTCCGCCACTTCTAACAACTCAGTGTGTTTCTCGTTACGGTCATAAGTTCTTGTTCAAAGGTGGCTTAACCTTGTTGTGTTGTGGTTGCAAAAATGCGCCCCTATTCTGATTGGTTATGGCAGTTAGCTGACGCACTGCATCGACACGCAAGGACTTGACGCTGAATTTGCCGGCAATCATATTTTGGCTACATTCACACAGACACCTTGCCGGCAATTTGACGGCAATTTGACTAGGACCCTTGCAATTACCCATTCACACAGACCTTGCCGGCAAATTGCCAGCAATTGTTTCAGTGTGAATGGGGTTTAAGGACTCATGAAGGACTGAAAAAATTCTCTCTCTCTCTCTCCATTTATTATATACACACACACACACACACTACTGTTCAAAAGTTTGGGGTCACTTAGAAATGTCCTTGTTTTCCATTAAAACATACATGAAATAAGTTTGAATAGGAAATATAGTAAAATGAATAGGAAATAATAGTCATTGACGAGGTTAGAAATAATGATTTTTAATTGAAATAATAATTGTGTCCTTCAAACTTTGCTTTCGTCAAAGAATCCTCCATTTGCAGCAAATACAGCCTTGCAGACCTTTGGCATTCTAGTTGTCAATTTGTTGAGGTAATCTGAAGAGATTTCACCCCATGCTTCCTGAACCACCTCCCACAAGTTGGATTGGCTTGATGGGCACTTCTTATGTAACATATGGTCAAGCTGCTCCCACAACAGCTCAATAGGGTTGAGATCCGGTGACTGTGCTGTCTACTCCATTATAGACAGAATACCAGCTGACTGCTTCTTCCCTAAATAGTTATTGCAGAGTTTGGAGCTGTGCTTTAGATCATTGTCCTGTTGTAGGACGAAACTGGCTCCAATCAAACGCCGTCCACAGGGTATGGCATGGCGTGATAGCCTTCCTTATTCAAACTCCCTTTTACCCTGTACAAATCTCCCACTTAACCACCACCAAAGCACCCCCAGACCATCACATTGCCTCCACCATGCTTGACAGATGGCGTCTAGCACTCCTCTAGCATCTTTTCATTTGGTCTGCGTCTCACCAATGTTCTTCTTCTTCATCCGAACATCGCAAACTTAGATTCGTCTGTCCATAACACTTTTTACCAATCTTCCACTGTCCAGTGTCTTTCTTCTGTTGCCCATCTTAATATTTTCTTTTTATTGGCCAGTCTGAGATATGGCTTTTTCTTTGCAACTCTGCCTAGAAGGCCAGCATCCCGGAGTCGCCTCTTCACTGTTGACATTGAGACTGGTGTTTTGCGGGTACTATTTAATTAAGCTGCCAGTTGAGGACCTGTGAGGCATCTGTTTCTCAAACTAGACAGTCTAATGTATTTGTCCTCTTGCTCACTTGTGCACCGGGGCCTCCCACTCCTCTTTCTATTCTGGTTAGAGCCAGTGTGCGCTGTTCTGTGAAGGGAGTAGTACACAGCGTTGTACGAGATCTTCAGTTTCTTGGCAATTTCTCACATGGAATAGCCTTCATTTTTCAGAACAATAATACACTGATGAGTTTCAGAAGAAAGTTCTTTGTTTCTGGCCATTTTGAGCCTGTAATCAAACCCACAATTGCTGATGCTCCAGATACTCAACTAGTCTAAAGATGTCCAGTTTTATTGCTTCTTTAATCAGCACAACCATTTTCAACTGTGCTAAAATAAACCTCATTCACACTGAAACAAATGATGGCAATTCGCCGGCAATTTTCCAGTAAGGGTCTTAGTTAAATTGCAATTTGCCGGCAACGTGTCTGTGTGAATGGAGCAGGAAAATGATAGCTGGCAAATTCAGCATCAAGTCCTTGCGTATCAATGCAGTGCATCAGCTAACGGACACAACCAATCAGAATAGGGGTGCATTTTTGTGACTGTAATGAGAAATGGACCGGGTTGTTAGAAATGGCAGAGATTGAAAATAATATACTTGCAGCAATCAGTGTTACTATTGTCACACATGTCAGAAGTTATGTACCATTAAATCATACAAAATATCTCTATACAGGCAAACGTGTTACCCCCTCACACTGGGTTTGTTTAAAATGAAATCGGTTTGGTTCGTTTGCTTTGAAACAATGTATCAGTCAGTGTGCTGCTGTTCACTTGTCTTGTGCACAAACTGCTCAGTTTGTAACTCAGGTTCGTTTCCATGATTCACTTCCGTATTTTCTCAGGACTCCGATCATATTGCAGTAATCAAGTGAGCTCGGTTTCCTTTGTATTAATAAAACACTGGATAATTACATTGTACATGATTAGTGCATAAAAGAAATGGTGGCATAACACATACAATAACAAATACATATGACTACATTGTATTGTTTAGTGTATATTTCCTATACAAGTGTGTAAATTTGATTTTGTAAATTGGATTATGCTTTGAACTGTACTGTAGTTTTGCACTTTGTATTGCTATTTGTAAGTCGCCCTGGATAAGGGTGTCTGCCAATAAATACATAATAATGATGGCAATACTACATGTAGTCTAACACATTTGACTACTTCTGATACAACCAAATAACACATGGGTGCGTTCACGCTGTGCAGAATGTGCGCAGATCTGACCAGCAAAGCGATTCATTTTCATAATCGTATGACAACAGTCTGAATAGTGACGAATCCAGCTGTCTATTTAAACACACTGTATGCAGTTATTGAAAACAAC
Organism: Amia ocellicauda; assembly: GCF_036373705.1. Taxonomy (NCBI): domain Eukaryota; kingdom Metazoa; phylum Chordata; class Actinopteri; order Amiiformes; family Amiidae; genus Amia; species Amia ocellicauda. Next base: position 25,847,745 of record NC_089862.1, on the reverse strand, counting down.
AATAGGCTACTATATTTGTGAATATTATAAATCAGTGTTACGCTGCCGAATGGTGATTGTTTTGCCTATATAAAAATATACAATAATACAGTAATGTGACATCTCCTAAATATCCGTCTCGGGGTATTTTACTGCTCCTGCCATATCTTTAAATGGGGAAATGATCGCACTTGTACAAACACATCCAGAGTGTCGGTCTGGGTCTGCTCTCTGGATCCACAGGCTTTTGTAGCGTCTCGGTCCCATGGCCACAGCGCTGTTGCCGGCAGTATCTGTTTTCTGTGTGAATGCATCCTTGCCAGCTATAATTGCAAAAGGGTTTTCTAATGATCAATTAGCATTTTAAAATGATAAACTTGGATTAGCAAACACAACGTGCCATTAGAACACAGGACTGATGGTTGCTGATAATGGGCCTCTGTACGCCTATGCAGATATTCCATTACAAATCAGCTGTTTACAGCAACAATAGTCATTTACAACATTAACAATGTCTACACTGTATTTCTGATCAATTTGAATTTGATGTTATTTTAAATTGACCAAAAATGTGCTTTTCTTTAGAAAACAAGGACATTTATAAGTGACTCCAAACTTTTGAATGGTAGTGTATATATATAGTGAGTGTTTCGGGGTGTGTGTATGTGCTTAATTCTTGTGTGGATAATGCTGTTGAGACCAGAAATCATGTTGAGATAACAAGCTTGTATCTCATTTGCCATATGTTGCGACTACAAGATTAAGATCTTCCTAGAAATGATAGTAACTGGTTTATCATTTATACTTGTAATTAATGACAGCATTCAAAGGTCTTAAAGGGCAACATGGAGTCCCTACATTAATGTGAACTCTGAGGATAACATAACTTCACAAGAGAGTGTTTTGTCCAAAGAGTGAAGTACAGGAAACACTTTTTGTGTTAGTGTTTAAATCCCTAGCAATTGAAACACATCTTAGTTAATTTCCAATATGGTAGTGCACTTAATGACTATCCCACTAACTGAATCAGATAGCATCTAAATTCTACCTATAGTGCTTTTAGTCTACACCCCATTTCAAAAATGTCACATTTTGTTGCCTTATAGCCTGGAATTAACATGCATTCAAATATTATTATTTTTCATTTATCTACACATTCTACACCACATCTTGTGAAATAAAGTGAAATAAATATTCTAGAAATTTGCAAAACACAATTTAAAAATGCTTGGCTGGATAAGTGTGTAAATCCAATTGGAATTTGAAGAGTTTGTAATGAAAAATTGCAAAATAGTTGGTAAAGACCTATTCCAACACACTTTTAGCTGTAGTTGTGGCCAAAGGGCGGTGGAGACTTATCCAATTATGACATTTCAGTTTGTATAATTAAAGAAAAATGGTGATACAGGGAAACTAGTTGGAGAGGTGAAACCATCAAAAAGGAATACCCAACTTTACATACATAATACATATAATCATTATTTAGACCCTATCTAGCCACGCCTTAGAGTCACAGTATGCCGGCCTAGTGCTGTAAACCCAAAAAGCAAATCTAAATCCAATCATGTTTACACATTAATTTGTTAAAGTAAATGCAAGTAAAATAATTATTAGGTTAATCAGCTCCTAAAATGTCAAAGGGGTGACAAAACAATCCACACAAATTAATATCAGTATTTACTTAGTTACTTTAATTCATATTTAGATCATTACTATATCAAATGAGAGTCCTGAAGACTTACCTATAAACTGGAAACAGTACTGTTCAAAGCTCAAAATACAATAAACAGACAAGAATAAAGAGAATAAATTTGTGCGAGATGCAGTCAGGGCAAACAACACGGTCCTAATCATCTAAAACTACACAATGTGATGGACAATTCAATATATTGAATGTGACAAAGGACAGCCAGCCTATTTCATTATGTATTAATTTTGTCCAGAGACAGATGATAACTGATATATTACTAATGCCCTATGGATCATTCCAGTCAGTGAACTGTGTTTTTGGTTTGGAACCATAAATATTTGCCAGAAAAAAATACAGAGATGCACACAGTGCAGGGTCTGATATGAGGCTACACAGTATATAAGGCTGTGTGTCAGTGTGTAATGTAGTCTTTGTCTTAAACATGAGAGAAACCTCTTATTATTTCCTTTATATTTTAAAATAATTTGCATCCTTCTTTTGATTAGTGAAGGTTTTTTGACAATGCAAAGGAGATGGTGAATGTTCAAAGTTACTCTCCAACAGTAGCTCACAAAGCCTAGTGCTATGTTGAGAAAAAGGTTGTGTGTTGCTATTTGTGGGTTAAATTTTGATCTGTTATATTAATAGTAAAATTAGTAATATTAAGTAACAATGCCAGAGTGTGTGGAATGACATTGCAACAACATAACTGGAGCCTTCCCACAGAAGAGTACATCGGAGAGTTCGGCTTGATGAGGTCACAGTACTGATGACACTCAAATATCATCTAGCATGAATACATCACATTTGAGTGATACAAATCTTTAGCTGTTTAACATTTGTTATAAAGGTATTTGTAGTTTTTAATTAAAATAGACTCATGACAAGGGTTGTCCTTTCCTGTAAATAAGTTCCAATAATGAAAAGAAGGTTTCAGTCAGCCAAATTAAATCAGATGCGAACTGAATTATCTAAAACAAATTCCCCAAGGGTATCTGATACCACTTCCAAGTTTCATGTCAATACAGCAAATGGCTTTAGTCAACAAGAACTAGCATTCTTTATTAGCTCTTGCTGATCTTTATTTAAATAAGAGATCAACACAAGCTAATTAAATATGTGAATTCGTATTGATTAAAGGTTAAAGACTGAAGTCTACTTCATTCAAGGAGATGGCATTCCAGTGAGTTAAACATATGGAACTCTATGAAATATTAAACAAACAAACACATATATATTTGTGCAACACAAAATTGAAAAGAGGATCTGGGCATTAGAGCTCTTTTACATTCTCCATACTCCCAGGACATAATCCCCCATGCACAGTTATGGGCTATACTCAATATAAAGCAATGCTTTGCCATCTATATACAGTCTTATGTTAAAATAAGTGGTACCAAAGTATTTTGGATTAAATATGTGTAATCAATTATTTTTTTTAATAAATAATACATTAACAGTGCTAGATGTATGTCAAAGAATAAGCAAGCAGATTACAAAGCTCATATTCTCATGTATGCTATGGTTTTAAAAATAATACATATTTACATAGGCAATCACTCCATTTGTTTGAAATTGAAAATTGTTTTAATCTGCATAACAATCCATTATTTTCTGAATTCTAAACACCACATTCTGTACCTAGTGATGCAGTTACTGTGGAATTTAAACCACTGTCTTAGTTTCAAGACATTACTATTGAATTGTAATAACATTACACTTTGAAAACTGGTAGTTCATGTCTTACAGAAGAGACATTATTGAGTTTTAAAAGCCACATTTGGAATTAATACATCTGAAGAAAAATAGCAAGTGTTTATGAAGGAAAGTATGATTTCCTTCAATCAGTATGTTGTATCGAATTGTCTTACGGGTTTATTTATCTTACACATGTCTTAGCTTAGGGCTTTTAATGTTCCCCAAAGACATGCACTTAAGAAGTCTCAGCACTGTGTACAGACAGAATGAAAGCTCAACACATTAATCTGTGAGATGTCTGAACTCAAAGACAATCACCTCAAATGAGAAAATAAATACAATATATATTACACACGTACGTTTGTACTCAGTATTCACTTGCTTCATTTAAAAGAATGTTACCTCAGTGATTCCAGTGAGATAAGACAGAGTGTGTAAACACCAACTTTGACAACTTCTCTATTGATTTCTTAACTAGGCTCAGAATCTTTAAATTTTCCAGTAGGCTGAATCAGTGTTCAACCAACAATATACCATTTAGAATGACTATCTAATGAACAATTTGTATTAAAGAAAGCATAACAGTGTTACATACATATTTCAAAATGCAGTCCTGTTGCTCAGCTGTATATTCTTATTTATTTATTTATTTGAAACTGGAGGGAGTATAACTCAAACCGCCATACTGCCTTGGACACCAGTTTGTTGAAAAGCTTATTTCTGAGGATTGAAACATTACCAAAGGCTAAAGAAAATGAAACTATAAATCTACTGCTGCACTCCTAAGGAAAGGGGAAACTCAATCCTTTTTCTTAATCTTTGCAGTTGGTACCTTGTCAATGCACAGTCTGGATCAGAGAATTCAACCTGGAGTAATCTATCCCAGGTGCTTCATTTGGTTCTCCCTCTAGGCTCCTTCTTCCTTGGCTATACTCTGGTTCAGCTGCAAACAGCTTCTTGGAACATGGCCAGTCAATTCTGGTTTCTGACCAAACATTGCAGGCTCTTTAAAGAGACACAGGGAATCTATTTAAATGAATTCCATTCAGTGCCATGTCTTTTGTCTCAAAAGAGCAAACATGGGTTCAAATCAAGTCCAAAAGCCTGAACTCCATCTTTTATTAAATACTAGTCTATGTAAATGGAGAGGTTAACCAGCAGAAAAACAGCTGTCCTTTAATCGAAGGCCATTCCTGTCTGGCTAAGATTATAAAGGTCCTGCCTGAGGTAGATTGATCTGGATAGACAGAGGTCTTTGGGGAACCATACTATTCATCCAGTATCTTTCACATGCAATAAAGAAAGAGGCAAAACTATTAAAAGAAACAGCAAATTTAGCAATATATTTGAAAAAATAAATAAAATATAGCAATGTGTTTGCACGTCCCTGGAACAAAATGATGTACTAACAGAGGTACAGAAAAGGAAAGGAAAGAAGTCCAGGTTTTGAATAAAAATGCCGTCCCCCATATGAGTCTCCAGTGGCCTGAATGAGCAGAGATTTTTTTCTCTTGTTTGTTTGTTTTTCTGAACAATTTAAAGCCAACAGTTCTTGTGCTTTATTAGAAAGGGGGGACATATTGTGAAGAAAAGAAACATAAAAGTGCTAAGAGCACCCTTTCATTCTAGATTAAGGTTGAAAAACTGCAAAAATTACAGGCCACTTCAACTGAAGAATGAGATTAACTAAAGATGCTGTCAGTCAGGGCTTCAATGCAGGAGGGTTATTTAGGGTTTGGGTGTGAATATAGAGAGGGTAAAGTTTTTGATTTAATTTAAAAAATGCATGGATACGACCATACTGTTCTCCATATACCACTGAGTCGATGTGTTCAATCTCTGCCATTCGGTTTTATTTTTTGAAATGGGAAACAACCAATACACATTTATCCTTTAGCCTTGGACCTGATCAATCAAATACAGGATACGCTACTAGCACAATTGAGGCAGTGCTTAAGGACATATGAGACTTGAGTGGGGTGGAAATCCCTGTGGGGGACAGCTGTGATCAATTTGCTTGCTGGGCACCTGTACAACTAGAGCTGGACAAGAATTATGTCAGTTATTCAGTTAACTTTGAAGCCTTTCTGTTTGTGTTCAAGGATCACAGAGTGAAAACAAAAAGATTCCTTGATGCAAATTGAGGGATGTGTGTATTGTCTTAATCTGTCCCAGGCTAGTGCCAGAGGATTTACTTGGTATAACAAAACAGAAAACAGTAGACCATACTAAATGAGTAGAGTATAAAAGAGGAAAGGTCACCAGCAATGCAACAGTTTAAATAAACATCCACATGTTTAGAATTGACATTTGGTATTTCATTTGCAAACACAAGTGTTTCATGACACTTTCTGTGTGAAAATTCAATCTTTGGAAAATGCGCCCTGTGATTTTACTAGTAGACACTTACATGGCGGCTATAGGTAGTATTGAAACCTGAACAGGTTTCTTTAAATAAGGAGCATTTCACCTGCAACCTTAAATTACATATTAAGCACCTTTTAACATTGTAGTGTTTTCAGAGCAACACAGTGAGTTTGAAAACATTCCCTTTTTGCTATTTGAAACAAATACAGGTATATGTTATTTGCCAAGTTTATAATAACTTATATAACTTATGCAAACCTCCATATGCTAGAGCAGGCTGCAGAAGGAAAACAATGTGGAAGTACAAACCAAAACCATGTAATCCATCTATTAATTATGTGCCAGAGAAATGAGTGACAAGAACACAGAAAACCTCCACATTTTTGGGAGAATGGGTTTTGTTTCAGTGGAAATTATATATACTGAGGAAAAAAGGCTAATGTTATTGCATGTAAATACTAAAACTAAGTGTACATAGCAACAAAAATCTACCCACTAGATAAATATTATTTGCCAAACTGCTGGAATGCACATATACAGAGCAGAGACAGTTTTAATTCTAGTTTACTAGTGTAGGTATTATCAGTAAAAGTAAGACACACACTGAGTTAATTTATCCAATAAATTTATAAATTAAAAAATCATTTTTGCACATAATGCATTTCCCTCAAAACTGAAACCCTTTAATGTAGATGTTTCTTCCTCTAGCTTAGACATAAAACATGGTTGAATTTCAGTTCAAGAAATACTATTGCTACGATTGACTGATTTATTTATAATATTATTGTTATTTACAATATTAAAAGATTGATGCTGTATGTCTTATCTGTGAAAATGCCCTTTCCTGTGCTGTGCAAGGGCATTCTCCACAGTTTATGCACTTCATAAAGAAGCACATCCAGATCCCATTGTACGCCTAAATAAAGATCTAATAAAGATATAACAGTCCTTTATTTTAATTGCACTCTTCCATGAATACTTTTCTTTTGTACTCTATTTTTATTCAAGGCAAAATATACTAAGCTGAAAAATAATAATAGGAAGAACAATATTTGATATAATGTAACAGATAAAAACTGAATTTATAGCAAATTACAATTTAATCAGTCAGAAAGCCCTGCTTAATTTATATAATTGAAGGCAGTCTATTTGAAGGAAATGTACAATTAGCAAATATAAAGAGCAATATAATGAAAATAGTTAATGTATTCAGACTTCATTTAGTTCAGTAGTTACACTGAAGAGATTTAAGCAAGCTGACTTATTTTGTACTGACTACTGCATTTCCCTTTTTTAAATCAACTTTAGTCAAAATTGCTGTATTTCACTTGTTGAACATTTTTTTAAAGAAATAGCATGTCCTAAGAGAATTACACTCACCTAAAGGATTATTAGGAACACCATACTAATACTGTGTTTGACCCCCTTTCGCCTTCAGAATTGCCTTAATTCTACGTGGCATTGATTCAACAAGGTGCTGAAAGCATTCTTTAGAAATGTTGGCCCATATTGATAGGATAGCATCTTGCAGTTGATGGAGATTTGTGGGATGCACATCCAGGGCACGAAGCTCCCGTTCCACCACATCCCAAAGATGCTCTATTGGGTTGAGATCTGGTGACTGTGGGGGGCAGTTTAGTACAGTGAACTCATTGTCATGTTCAAGAAACCAATTTGAAATGATTCGACCTTTGTGACATGGTGCATTATCCTGCTGGAAGTAGCCATCAGAGGATGGGTACATGGTGGTCATAAAGGGATGGACATGGTCAGAAACAATGCTCAGGTAGGCCGTGGCATTTAAACGATGCCCAATTGGCACTAAGGGGCCTAAAGTGTGCCAAGAAAACATCCCCCACACCATTACACCACCACCACCAGCCTGCACAGTGGTAACAAGGCATGATGGATCCATGCTCTCATTCTGTTTACGCCAAATTCTGACTCTACCATCTGAATGTCTCAACAGAAATCGAGACTCATCAGACCAGGCAACATTTTTCCAGTCTTCAACTGTCCAATTTTGGTGAGCTTGTGCAAATTGTAGCCTCTTTTTCCTATTTGTAGTGGAGATGAGTGGTACCCGGTGGGGTCTTCTGCTGTTGTAGCCCATCCGCCTCAAGGTTGTACGTGTTGTGGCTTCACAAATGCTTTGCTGCATACCTCGGTTGTAACGAGTGGTTATTTCAGTCAAAGTTGCTCTTCTATCAGCTTGAATCAGTCGGCCCATTCTCCTCTGACCTCTAGCATCAACAAGGCATTTTCGCCCACAGGACTGCCGCATACTGGATGTTTTTCCCTTTTCACACCATTCTTTGTAAACCCTAGAAATGGTTGTGCGTGAAAATCCCAGTAACTGAGCAGATTGTGAAATACTCAGACCGGCCCGTCCGGCACCAACAACCATGCCACGCTCAAAATTGCTTAAATCACCTTTCTTTCCCATTCAGACATTCAGTTTGGAGTTCAGGAGATTGTCTTGACCAGGACCACACCCCTAAATGCATTGAAGCAACTGCCATGTGATTGGTTGGTTAGATAATTGCATTAATGAGAAATTGAACAGGTGTTCCTAATAATCCTTTAGGTGAGTGTACATTTCAATTCACTGGAAAATCTCTATACATTAATTTTCAACCATACTACTCAATATGAAAATCTTAAAGAAACAAACTTCAGGTTAGTTTTCACTTCACTAATCTTGTAGGCTTGCCTCTTTGGTGACAAACTTTAGAAGTAAACAAGAAAATCAACTGTTTGAAATACAAACTGTGATCACGAGTCTAAACAGAAGTAAATACCTGGTCTGAAATCAATTATAATTACCCATACTGGAGAGCAATTGATTTTAATTAACATTAGCAAGAATAAAAAAAAGCCGGTAATTTAACTGATAATGAATTGCTATTCACTGTGGTTTAATTGTAACAGTAATTGAACACAAGGATAATACATACTGTACCATGAAAATATTGTCTTTTTGTTCCAATGCCCACTTCCCTCAACTCTCTATGAACCCTGACAAACCTATGTTCCATAATGCTGAATAAAACACATCCAGTGCATTTTCTGAAACCAAACTTTTAGTACATCGTGTCATATATTTATCAGTTCCTAAGTTAGTCAGATATAATGTTATACATTCTGTGAGCAGTGTATCTACATTGACATCTTAACAAACTTGCATCGAAACTGGAAACACAGCCATTGTTCAGTGAACCTAGAGGTCAGCATCTCAACAGACAAAACCCAGTGTTGAGATCGCAAATGTCAAAGTTAAAAACAAATCATGGAATCCTCACAAAAATATGACAAAACATAAAAAAATTTGGGGATTGTTTTGTTTTTAACTAAGCTTTTTTGGCTGTTGTTTTTTTAAAGCCCAAGTGTTTTTTCCTGTGCCTTTTGGAAGAGCACTATAAGTCTACGTTCACGTCATTGCAGGACCCAAATTTTAAGATCGAATCCCTTAAACCAGGGTGCAGTGGCATGGAAAATAGAATTTGATGTTTTTTCTGTACACAGCTGACTCATGTATCCTTTGTTTTCATTAGTGTTAAATTTATGACTTCTCTGGCTTAATTTTATGCACTTCGAGTTACTGTAGCAATAAAACATTAATGGCAACAGTTAAGGCTACAGTGTCGAATGCATTAGGTTTCCAATAGAAACCTCCCCGTGGAGCTGCTGAACAGATCTCTTATATGAAAGGTACAGAAAAAATATATCTATATAAAAATATGTTTAAATGATATTCAATTTGGGTCAGATACTTTTAGAAACAGGAAATCAAGCAAAGATGTTTTATACGATTTATCAACATTTTGTCTTGAATATGGTAAGGGGAATTTTTAATCTGATATAGTTGAGTTTATAAAAATAAAGATAAATGATGTCAAATGACTACCATTTCACTCAAACAACTCAATACAATTTTAAACAGGTCAAACTTCAGCAACTACAAATCTCTATGTAAATAAGGCCAATTTTGTATTACACGATTTATTTCAGTGAGGGAAAAAAGGGTAGAGCCTATATCTTTAGGAAATTGTATATAAACAGGGATAACAGCACATCGTAACAAACTGCAGATGCAAAGAATCCACACGGACATTTACAATAGAAAACTGCATATGAACCACTTCAAAGAAGAGCAACACAAATTAATCTCCAATAGCACACCAGTGTTTTCACAGGGTAGGTCATGAAAGACATTTTGACAATCATATATCACACCACACTGCTGGAAGCTGATGCCTCATTATCTTTGACAGACACGTGTAATTTTTTGATGGAAAAAAGATGTAAAAGAAGCAACTTCAATTTTTAAGTTAAGCTTTAATTATACACTTTCTTTTTAATTAATAGTAGACTAAACCTAACTGAAGAGAGGTTCTAATGTTTTTTAGGAAAAACAAAAATGAACTGGAGTTCTCCCCACAACATTCGGGAGTAAGTCTTGCCTTATGAGAGATAAGGTAATTTGTAAAGTTAATGCATAATTAATAAATACCTAAAATACAATTTCAAACTGAAAAGAACACTGTACAAATTATATCAGTGCAATCTGCATCTTCGTATTTAGTCAAATAACTACTACATCTGTTGGATATAAAAGCAAAATCATCCTAATGCTAGAAACAGACCATGTTCTCAGAAGGAATACTGCTTAACCTGTGGAGTAACTGACAAATGGAGAATTATATAGGTCAATGTTTTTGGGAAGGGCACCACATCCAGCAGTAGGTAATATATAATATATTGGACAATAGTGTACTGCCATATTGATTGAATGGCATAGTGAGGGCTCAAACATCTATAAATGTGATAACACACAAGGTGGGAATGGAATATGGTGCTTCAAGGAGAATATCAATGGGTAAAAAGGCCTGTACGTAGTCCACATTTTTATCCCATTGAACACCTCTGGGATTAACTGGAATGAAAAAAAAAAAAAAAAAAACGACCGCAGACGCCAACGTCTCTCTCTGTATTAGAAACTAGGCTTGGGAGGAATGGCACAGCATGAGAAAAATGTCCCTCATAAAACTGCAGCAGTCATTAAGGCCAACAAAGGGTATAGGCTACATCCTATTAAATCGTTTACATTGTGAACAGCAGTCCTTTGTTACTTTTATTTCTGTATACATTTTTGGGGAGAAAACTGTTCACATGATTTAATCACCAATCTTAACAGGTATTCTGAAAGATTCATGCAGCCTTTCTATATTAAAATGGGAGAACTCATAATGTATTCTGTTACCATGAAATTAAAGTCTCTTTACCAGTGTCTATGAGAGTTGTATCCTGGTTTCAGGCAGTAAATAGATTAAATAAATGCAGATGCACAGATAAAAGCTCTAATCATTAGCAGAAGAAATGAGATCATAACCAAAGTGACAAACCTATAGCCTTGTTAGGCTTTACAATATTGAGAGTAACATTAGATTAAGATCACAGGATGCATCCAGGGGTGATCTTCATTATGTTCCATCAGGGAAATGGTGACAGTTTCTGTGTAACATGCTGCGACATCACTCGCATTTTCATTTATTGAAATGGAAAGTTAAAACTTTCACGGTAGAAATATGTCACTGGGCTGGCTTCCAAGATTTGACAGAACATTGTTCGTCATTATGGAAATCAGGCTACAAGCTGCTACTACAAATTCATATTCGTGTAAAAAATTGTAAAAAAAAAATACTAGTGTAGTTTATAATCATGGACCTCTCTCTTTAAAATCTGTTTTAATGTCACCTTTGTAAAAGACTTCATTTGATTCCTGTTTCTTTAAAAATCAGTCAATACTCCTATAAATAAAATATTACTGTACTATTGAAACTTGCATCTAACGTGTGAAGGAAGTGGGTGGCGAAGCTTTGCATATAAGGCTCCCTATGTGTGGTCTTGCATAAAGTGATTGCAAACTGAATGCTCAAAAACTCCTTGAATATTGCATTGAAAATCATATATCTTAAATATTTCAGAACCAATTGAGTAAATTTGCTTTTCATTTTAAATTTATGTTTCCTAGAGGATTTACAGTACAACAATCTTTACTGATGTTAAAACATTTGAGCAGAAAAAAAGCACATTATATCAGTGCTCTATTTGTACAATTTCAGTTAAACATCCAGCTGATCAGATATGAATTGTAAATGATACTCAGTGGACTGATACTGACTGGGGACAGCAAATTAATAAGAAATATATTGTCACCTGAAATAGCCAAGCAAAACCCCACCCACAACAGTGCAGATAGCAGTGACTTTACATTATGGGTCTTTATGGGCTTAAACTATTTGGTGGCAAATAAATACATACCAGATTGCTAATAACATCAGTACAAAATGTGCCCTGATATCACATGCCTTCCAAATGGTCAGTGTATGTCATTACAAATATCAAAAACACAGCTGGCACCAGATTTCCCATAATACCAGTGCTGATCCTTGACATCCATTTGTTGTGTGCTCAAATTCTAGGACTGCAATAACTATACTGTAGCAAACTAATCTCACAGTCCGTTCTTGCTTACATGTATGTAAAGTGTAACTGGATTTACCATTCATCAAGAGAGATTATAGGCACACTTATAATAATAATCGAAGCATGCATAGAGTGGTCATTTTTATTTCAACAAATTAAGTTAGTTAAACAACTAAGCTGAACCAGATGAAACATCATGGCAAGCAATAAATTGGTGTATTAAGCTATTAGTGTGAGATTCTTTAAACAGGTGTCTCAACACCTTCAAATTATTGTTGGGTTTCATAAGGTATGCTCTTCTAAATATAGACTAACATATGATTCAAATGTAATTTTTCTCCTAGAATGCCTTTATTAAACTGTAAATCTGTGCAAGTGTACAGGTCTGCACACATTTCGAGGGTTGTCAGTAATGTGACAGACAATGCAGCCATTCAGCCAGGAGAACCTCCTTCTGCTCCAAAGGAAGCCCATAAATTTTGTGAGAAATGGCTAAAGAAAGTTGACTGGAATGCTGTCAAAGAAAGCTGAATTCAGTGTTTAATGTACTGGGTGTAATACACACTAAGACTGAGGCTTGAATTATTCTCTTGTTGATTTTCCATAGCTCTGACTTAATTAATGGGTGTTTAGTTGTCTTTACTTTCAATCTGAAAGAAAACATGTCATCGCCATTGGGATTAAATTTAGTTTCCCTTATTTTTGTTTTTCCCTCCACGGCTAATAAATTTAGCTTTCCTTATTTTTGTTTTTCCCTCCACGGCTTAACTGTCTAACTGTCATTCATCTTGCTGGCGATGTTTTAAGTCAAATGTCATCATGCCAGAGGAAGAGGTAAGGGGACCCTCGAAGAAGGTGATATCTTTGGGAATCTTTGTTAACATGAGGAAAATGTAACTACCAAAAATTACCAGTAAACCACTAAAATTGGCAAAAGAGCATTGGCGCATTGTATGAAATAATAAAATAATGGTTGAATATATAAGGTAAAAGACAAAAGCATTATGTGAAAATTTGTCAAAATGTTGTATCGTGCCTATACACTATCCTGAATGTAAAGTAGAGTATTTTATTTTTCAGTGTCATGCAACATTATGTGCTTTCCTCATCAACTTGATAAAGACCCCACCTAACACACATCTCCATGAAAAGAGAGAAGATAAGTAGAACAATATGTGCTGAATCAAATGTGCCTATTATCCAACTCTTTTTCAGGAAGATTCCTAAAGCAAACAGATAATTGTGACCAGCAGGGTACATATACATACATCTGTGGGTCAAAGGTTAAGCAAAATGCAGTAGAGGCTGGCTGGGGGAGAGCGCAATACTGTTGCTTCTTCACTTCTTTGACTCCAGGATTACTGAACTGCTGATTAGTGACCTGCTGAAGAAACTGCACTTTTTAATGGTATTGCATTATTACTCTTGGTATCCTTGCATAAGCACTTTTATTGTACTTATATAACAGATTATGTATTACATTGCACTCATGTAAATCTGCTAAATCAATGGATAATTGATTTATTATTATTATCAGTAGTACTAGTAGTAGTAGTAATAATAGTAGTACTCTAAATTATTTAACATTTTAAGGCAATATAGTCTTGTAATAGAGGTTAAGGTGACATTATTGCTGTTGAAATTAAAGGTTACTACAGGTTGTGTCTAGATCCTGGCTGCTTGGGCTATATATTATACTGATAAATACTGTCTGCCACATCCAAAAGCCCCAGAGATATGCCAGAACATATAATGACTGAAAACTGATAAGCAGCCAATGTGTTGCATGAGATGTAAAACAGAAATGGTTTCAATTAATCTCATGAATTCGCATTTCAAAAAGCTCAGACAGACATTTGTAAAATATTGGAAATTAACAAAAAGATCCTGTGCGAATTAAATTAGCATTGCTTTCAAATTGAATATATTTGTGACTAAAAAGCACAGCTATTGTGAGCGTGTTCCTTGCTTCAAATAAGGATGATAGTTTATAATTTAATAATAATTTGTGATAATCTTAGTATGTCATAGTTATTATAGTATTGTCATCATCACATGACATTTAAAGACTGGATAACACATAAAATGTTAAGAGCTGTTTTTCCAGACCCAGACCACACAGACTGAGCATTAGAATCGATTTGAATTGACAAAGTTATTTTAGATAGGCAGTCCAAGAATTGTGCTAACTGAGGTCTGTGAAAGCAGCCGTAAGTGTTTATCTTATCTGCAGCAATATTGTGGACAGTTTACCATCACAACATAATATAAGATGACATTTGAGTCTTTCAAAGTACTAAATATAATATAATGTTTTGAGGGGAAAATAATAATTAATAAACACCAACAAAATAAAACAAACCATGCCTGTTGTTTTATACCAAAAAACCCTTAAGGGTAAACATTAACCTGTGGTAAATGTCCCCAATGTGACATGCTGATTAAGTGAAATATGAACACATTTAAATCTTAGAAACTGGTTATCATGTAACGTACTGAGTGTAACACACACTAACACAAATAGACTACTACAGTATGTATGTGATACAGTAGGACAACAATTCCTACCATACTACAGGAAGCCCCAAATAACATATTGCACCTGCAGTGTATTCTGTCAATACAGCTGTGCAACAAACCAAAACTACAATATCAACCCCGTGTAATCAGGACCCTAAACACAGTTATCTATATTTCAAGAGTTATCTCCTGAGTACTCAATGCTGTGTATTTTCCACTAGAAGCTCACCATTAGAATTAAATCTGCTCCTACCCAATCTCACAGATCAAAAACATTCTGTAAGGAAAGAATTAAATTATATAAAACGCCCACACAGAATCTTTGCTCCTCTAATTATCCACTGAGTAAATTTCTGTTTGTTCAGGTTTTGGAATTATTATTTTAATAAAATAACTCATTTTGGGAGAGATATTTTTGGATTAGGACACTATACAGCAAATGGAAAGAAAAGATAATCAACTTTTTAGAGCTGATTTAAAAGTGTTTTTTTATAGTTCGTATGGAGGGATCAAATATTTAAATTACCAAAGTATATATAAAATATGGGTAATTTAAGTAAAGCACCTCTACTTACCATCTTCAAATCCAGGTAGGCCTATTAAATCAGGAGTTTAAAATCTTGCAAGCCTTTCAGTATAACAACTGATGGAGGATATCCTTGTCTTATAATGTCAAGAGTATAATAAATATGTATTACACAATCTGTTTTTACTATAGGCTTTAAACAATGCATATATATTTATAGTTCGTACATCACCTTTTTTGATTGTGGCCTTGTTGGATCTGGCTTTTTACAAATAAACAAAGTTAGACACTATGGTTTTTGAACTGACATTTCCAGGGAAAGGTATTTGTTTCATCCAACACCAGGTGTTTGATTTACCAATGATTTACCTCCATTAGCTAGCTTGCATTCCATGGTCTCTGAGCTCACAAGAATCGTAGGAAAAAGGATTCTTGCAAATAATTTGCCAATTAAATAATCCAAGGCTCTACTTTGCTTAAAATTGTATAAATCTAATAACACTGCCAACCATCAATCAAACAAAGATACAAGCTGGGAAAACATTTTTAAAAGTTGAACAAATCCTATATTGGACTGCAAAACTGTCTTAAAGCGTTTTTACCAAGACCTGGCACTGTGCCCTGTCCTTTTTGCGATGAGGGAGTGCAGAAATAGACTGCATTCGTGGATCAGTCTATCTTTTCAGCACTCAGAAGCACTTAATTCATGATCAGGTTCTCAGAAGGAACTTTTCAAAGCGAGAGTTTCCAATCATTAAGTATATGTGGGAGTTGGGAAAGGTAGCCGATTTGGACGCGTCTGAAAAAGCTTCCCAGCAACACTATAAAAACACTGCTGTCCAAACGTTGTAAAAAATAGTTTTGCATTCTCCCATTCAACTACAATGTAGTGGTTCTGTACACATGCCTGTTTTTACCTTGAAATGTATACACTAAGCGATTCGCTTTCACGCCATTTTAAGAAAAAATTCCCCTTACCACTACAAGCATAGGAAGTAAGGTGCCTCTGACCAGTAAGAGCCCTCTGTGGCGATCAATCTCTGTTGTGCTGTTTAACAAAATAAAAGTATTACACACTATTAAAAGCAAATAGCCTATTAACACATGACATACCAAAGAAGAAATAAAAGTGAGTACTTAAAGTATCAGTGTTACGGTTTGCAAATACATTTACTTTAAAACGATGTACATTTGTATGAGTACAATTTCCCATTATTGATTTTGAAACCACGGAAACTCACTTAAAGAAATTTTTCCGCATACTATTTTCCATTCGCACATTATCGATTCCATTCAGGTCACATGATGGTATGTCCCATGTGAAAAGCATGAGGTTTGACTTCACAAATGCAACTTTTGTATACAAAAATTCAAACAAATCTGTGCTTATACTTTTAAATCCAAGTTAATTTCGAAAGGAGCTGATTCAGGTCAAGGGTTTTCTTTTCCTTTAAATGAATAACTTATTCTGGTCAGGTCAAGTTCAACAGTAAGTGTCAGACATAGCACTCAGACAGGTTCAACAAGATACCCAAACTTCTAAGAGAGAAAACAAAATCTGATTTCATCGCAGATTCCTTAATTTCACCAGTCTGTATTTGCCTTTTAAGACAGCTGCACTAATGAGATTCACTGCCTGGCTTTCTGTACAGAAACATTTCCCATATTATGTCCAAAAAACAACAACAACAACAACAACAACATCAACTCAATGTTGAAAAGCAATGGGACAGCTAAACGTACAAGAAGCTGATGAGAACACTTGGAGAATCCTCTACAGTCTAATTTGGAGTTGAAATTTGAAACCTGTGAAGTGATTCTCCTTCAAGGCTATAGCTAGTTTCTGTTTATGAACAGTTCTTTATAATGAATTGCCTTCTCCAGGAAACAACCCTTTGACCACCTGAGACTGTAGGGGATCTCTCAGGGTATGTCACCAGTAGATTGAACGGTTTTGAACAGTCAATGTTCTATGAAATGTGAAATTAATATCTAACCTTTAGGCTGGTAAGTAGAAAGAGTAATTATTGTATGCCATGTCACATATTTATGTACATTTTTAACACAGTTTCATAACTGACATCCATAAACACGGCCCAAACCCTACATTGATTTCGATTTTTAATGTCTTATGCATTCAATTAATATAGAAAATAAAATAAATATAAATATCACCCTTGCATTTATAGCACTGTTGTACCTGTAGGAAAAGCAGTAAGTAGTGTTGTTGATTTTATTTTTATTTATATATTGAGTGATACCATTCTGTTATATTTAAAGAGGCCAGAGTGAGACATCACTCAGTATTAAGAGATACTGGTAGACTTTAAAAACCATCCAAGTGTATGAAATAAAGGTTTCAAACAAACAGTATCTCAGAAGATTGCAGGAAATGAAAACAGAGTATGGTCAGATGGGAGTGTTAAAAACCTGCTTATCTCAATTTCATTTAGCTTTTTTATTATTGTTGTTTAATTTACATCATCACAGTGATACTTTCTGTACAATGTAATGTGTTTAACTCCGATATATTTTATAGTGGTTAAGAAATGGTTAAAACCTATTTAGATTTGCTGTAAAGTACATACCTGACAGATCCCCTCCTGGCTTTGCAAAGTGGTTGCAGGCATTGCTATGGTTTGTTTCCACTTAGAAGTCATGCGTTAAGAACATTCTTCTCTAAATTATGAATGCATTGTACGTTTTACTCAACAATGTGGTGCTCTGGCACGTGTACTTTTCACTTCCATTCCAACAGACCCGTTTTGGTTTGCCTGCACTGTCTATATCCCAGGGGAGACTGTCTCGGTTCATTTTTAAATCCTGCATGCATGGCAAGCCATGGCTTAACTAAAGAGTAATGAAAAATCTCTGACATAATCCCCTAAAGGATAACAATATTGTTACCATTGTGCTGTTACTTGTAAACTTCACTGTGTGGCAGTTTTGTTTTGTTTTGTTTGTTTTATTCTGAAAAAATAAATTATATATTTAACACCACCAATTCTACCTAATGGTATCATTAAAAATCTAACTAGTATCCACAGATCTTCTACCTTTTATATATTTGTTAATTTAATAACCAAAATGATTAAAAGCAAAAATAATAATATGAAAATCTCACATTAAATAGGTTGGAGTGTCAATGTACTGTATTTACTACCTTGAAATTGTTATCTCTACGAGCCTTGGAGGACTGGGCAGTGAGTAACCATGGTTTCCCCTTCCCCAAGTATGCATGTGTGCAGCAGTATGTGCAAATCAATCAATCAATTAATCAATCAAGTGTGATCAATCAGCTAATATAAAAACATAAAAACAAGAGCCTAATTATAAACATGCTTACATAAACAGTTGGAGGCAAAGCAGAAATGCCTCAGGGTATGAATGTTATTCCTCCAGCCATCTATCAAAACGTTTGTAGCAGTCTTGAACATTAGAACCACCAGACCAGTCAATCGAACCATTTCCGGTGCATACATTTAATTTTCTGTGTTATTCTGACACTTCCAGGAGTTTGTGACAGAGTTATTATTTTCTCTTTTCCACCAACAGAGGAAAGACTGTCTGTGCAAGAAAACAATCCCTCATTCAGAAAAGTGAAAAATCAGCAATCTGCAGCGATCACTTTGATTGCAGTGCATTCCAATATCAATCACTTGAATGATCCTACTCGCCTATGGTGGTTTGTATGAATAGACTTATACACAGTAATGTATGTTAAAGTGTCTGATTTTTAGAATCAAATGTGTACACAAGGTAAATTGTAACTTTCATATCCCAGTACAATCTGCATGAAGTAACATTATTTAGTCAGTTTAAAATTTTTAAATGTAAAAAGTTGCATATATGATACAATCAAACTAGAAGAGTGGTTTACAAGGTATGTATACTAGAGCAACACCTAAACATGCATAAAAACATAATTTTAGGAATGGTGCTATGTTTCCCTTTAAGGTCAAATGTGGGCCTACACCATATTAAAGACATTCTGAATAGCTGTCGTTTGGTGCTTTCTCACTCCACTATCTTTTGTAATGTAATTTATTATATAATCTATATGAAATACAGATAGCCACTGAGCATGTACATGTGGGCGCAGATATCCAATTATACAGATAAAAGGTTATCCAATATCATGCATTTCTTTTGATGAACAGAACTGCTTTGCATAGAAATATCGTGGATGGGAGGGGTCTTCAAATTATTTAACCATGAAATTCGCCATTAACCATCTAGAACTTTTTTCATTTCTGTTGATTGAAATATTCAGCTAAATCCAAAGCTGAGTGAGATCTAATCGATTAGTCCCATTCCACTGCAGAGATTTATCCATTAAAACCCCCAGATGAAATCAGAACAGCTGTCATACTGATTTTCTCCTCAAGTACAATGCTCAGATCTGCTCCATCTGATTCTAGTATTCAGCTAGAATAATCCACTGGAAAAGCACTCTGTTTTCAAAATTGATGTACCTTTCAGACTTACAAATTGATGCTCTCAAGCTTGCTAATATTTCCCTTTAGGTGTTTTTTTTTCCTTCTTCTTCTTCTTCTTCTTCTTCTTCTTTGTCTTCTTCTTTGCAAAAGGCACCAAAGCGGAAAGTTCTGGTCTTTGCCAGCCCCTGGAATGGGCTGCTCTCAACTCAACCCAGTTAGTAAATTCCTTTTGAGAATAATGTTCCCCACACACAGTACACTTGTGAATACTCAGTTCAGTTGTCAAATACAAAATTACTGACCAGCAGGTGCCTTTGGGCGTTACTGCAGTTCTAAACCTCATTTCCTCAACTTCATTCTATTTTGCAAGAATGAAAACACAGCCCTTTTAAATTAAGGGCAGATAATGTCCCAAAACCAAAAGAAAACACACACACACACACACACATTATATATATATATATATATATATATATATATATATATATATATATATATATGTGTATGTTTAAACATAACATATACTTCCACACATGCAAATACATAGACACATATACATATATATATACACATACACACTCACACACATGTATAATACACATTACTGTTTACCAATATTCAGGCTACAAGGCAGAGAAAATGAGCTCTCAAAACACACATTCCTTGCAAGAAGAGTGATAATAATGCAAAGTCTTTGTATGTTTTGGGGGATATTGGTGATACACTGTTTATGATTAGAGCTGCATAAAATATAGTGTCATGACTAGTGGCTGATTTTACTACCCTCTCCCCAGCTAGTAAATATCAATTTGTTTGTGAACTGAACTTGAAAGTGTAATTAATGTTCAAAGAAAAAGAAGAAGTGGTATATTAAAAAAAAAAAAAAACAGCTTCACACAGAACAACTCAATAGAACTATATACAGAATATAGTAATTAAAAAAGAGGGTAAAAATGACTTAGGAAAACAGATTTTTTGAAACTGTTTGTAGCTGGACATAAAAGCAGATAATGCAATTTGTATCTCATTTTAAAGTTACTTTGCATAACATAAGATCTGTCTACAGTTATTTAAATTATAATTTGAAAATACAGAGTTCTAATTGGATATAAAGAGATTTATTTTCTAGGAAACATTAACATTTGAAAGTATCTGTGTACAGATTTTTTGTTTCTGTATTCTTCCTGTGGAATTAATGTTTTGAGTTTCTGAATGAGTTGCGACTGATAGACTAATAGACCCCAGTGATAACTCCTGCTAAACACTCCTTCTAAATCATACCTACAATCTATTAAATACATTATAAAACTTAATTCAGTATTTATCAGAATTGGTTTGCATTTAATATATAAAAACCTTACAGATAGCATTCAGACAAATACCATGGTTGCAACTGGGATAGTAAATCTGATGCACAAAAAATAGATAAATAAAATAAAATCTACTAAATCATTCTTTTTAAAAAGCTGGCAAATACGACGGGTGAAATATAATCAAATCAGATTCACAGTATCAGCTCAGTAAGAATAAATACCTTGTTATTATGCTGCCACAGTTCTCCTTAATGGAAAAACTAGGCTATCTGTACAAATATAGTGACTACAAAAGCTTGGAAAATGTTCTATCAATTTTCCAACACGTATGTATTGCCAACAACCTATTTCAGATACTTGAACAATGACAGTTACTTTGCAGCAATTCCTTATTGCACTAAGGATTTATTGGCATATTCAGCTTGTGCATGCAAAAGTGCAGCCTGGAGCCTTCAAGACTAATAGTACACATTCTGCCCTGAATTTATCTGAGATTCGTTTAAGACTCTCCTGTCAATAAAGGACATAACACTGTGATAAACATGCTCCCCAGATCTTCTCTGTGCTGTTAATTGAGGTATTACATGGCATCTTGATTGTAATAAATATGCACAACCAGCTTCAGCAGCAAGAGTAAATTCTCATAAAGCCTGCATGTGCGTTTCTTTCCCTGCCATTCTTCAATCTTATTGTCAGAAAAACAGATACACATCAGGATGTTTGCTGTTTACATGCCATGGCAATAAATACCAGTTTACTAAATTAGATCCTAATACACAGAACATACAGTCAAAAAGCCAGATGTACAGTTGAATCTACAAGATGCACACAAAGACAGGGATTGTGCATGAATCACCAGGTCACGGAGCACACAGCAAGCAATTAAACTCAAGTGTTTCTCTCTCTTCTCATTTTGAAGTCGCATCAATATATGAAAGTCTGAAGTCTGAAACACATTAGTATTCTCAGAATGCCATAACTGCCTTTCACATGTTCCCAAACAATAAAGAGCCATCAGTGCCATCAGTCGTGTTTTGAAAACACTGTTATTGCACCAATCTGTTTATCTGCACAGCGGGAGGCCGCCTCCCTGGGTTTCAGAACAACTTTTAAGGGACAGCACCGCTCAACCATTTCACTGCGGATAAGACGAGAACAAAAGAAACCGAACATGAAGTTGATGGGGAAAAAATACAGCTATAACACAGATAAAATGGAATGTATACTATTTTACACCTCTTTGCTCTCTTGCCATTTTATTCTGTTGAACTCATGTTTCTGACAATTTCCTTCATTACAAAAAAAGAAAGAAAAAAGAAAACCAAGGTAGAGGACATACAAGTTGAAACGCATATGAGCATTAATCAAATGCTGTAAGAATAAGGTACATACTTCTATACTAGGACATCCAATCCTAATCCATTCTGAACCATCGAACACCATAAACAAACCTGACTAAAGGAGTTTAATGACCAGTCCAAGACCACCAATCTCACATAATAAGAGGTCAAGAGTATACAATGCCCTTTGTTCATATACTCTTCCTACAAATATAATTAATAGATATAAAGGAAACTATTATCATTGTAGACAATGTAGACACAGGACAGGCTACAGCCAGGATGGGGCAACAGGCCATCACAGGAGACTAGTTGAAACATTGAAATATGAAATATTACATATTAAATATAACTTTACATTTAAGCAAGGATTTGCAGAGGTCCACAATTTGTATGTGTATCTGTATTCGGTGCCATCATATTTGTGAGCAGTATCAGAAATCGAAGGGGCTAAAACAGGAAGTGCATTTAAAATTACTTTCTGATGTTAATTCCCATTCTGTACGTGTCCAGAGTGCATTACAGCACTGCAATAATAACTGAAATCACAAGGGGCTTTGTTTTACTCATTTGGAAATGATATTTTTTTTAAAGAAGATGCAGCTTTGCCCTAGTTGTTTGATGTTAGTTATTTTACAACCAGAGGCTATTATTTCTGTGTTTCTGAAAGATTTTGTATGTGGGTTTTTTTTCCCTGAATGCCATACAACAATTAAGTTATTAACAGTTGAAGGATCCTGCAATACTATCAACAGCAATGCAAAATGAAAAAATGCAGTTTCAGTGCATGACAATGTAGTTTGGTTGGATAGGTTAATAATAAAAGAAAATCAGAACACATATAAATAACAGATAAGTGACTAATTTAGATCCATCGTGTACATCTGGCTGCAGTAAGTTAATGTTTGACTAAGCCCACTGAAAGTTACTGTATATATGTTTCTACATACTCTCTATTCACAATATGCAAGCCCTCCAATGCGTGTGGCCATAGTTAATGTTTACGATCATCATTATGCAAGTTTTGAATCATAAAAATAAACAAAACAATGTTAATATTAAAAGGTTAATAGAAGTATTCACATTAAATCAGCATTTTCTACCATTCATTTAAAAAATAGAGAACAATCACATGCTTAATAAGAATATGATCCACTTCTTTAAACTGTAAGTGTCACACAGTGGATGGGCCAAGATGACCATAGACAAATAATTGTAGTTGACTGGGAGTAATGAGGCTTTCCATTGAATTACCATCAAGACTTACAGTTTTGTTCAAACGTTTTAGGCAGGTATGAAAAAATGCTGTAAAGTAAGAATACTTTCAAAAAGATTATATTAATCAATAAAAAAAAATGTGAGTGAACAAAAGAAAAATCTACATCAAATCAATATTTGGTGTGACCACCCTTTGCCTTCAAAACAACATCAATTCTTCTAGGTACACTTGCACACAGTTTTGAAGGAATGCGGCAGGTAGGTTGGCCCAAACATCTTGGAGAACTAACCACAGTTCCTCTGTGGATTTAGGCAAACTCAGTTGCTTCTCTCTCGTCATGTAATCCCAGACAGACTCGATGATGTTGAGATCAGGGCTCTGTGGGGGCCATACCAGCACTTCCAGGACTCCTTGTTTTTCTTTACGCTGACGATAGTTCTTAATGGCTTTCGCTGTATTTTTGGGGTCGTTGTCATGTTGCAGAAAAAATTTGGGGCCAATCAGATGCCTCCCTGATGGTATTGCATGATGGATAAGTATCTACCTGTACTTCTCAGCATTAAGGAGACCATTAAAGGCCACTTCTGACCAGACTTCTCTGGACAGTAGATGGGTGTACCAGGGTCCCACTGTTTTCTGCCACTTCTGAGCTGGTGGCACTGCTGGACATCTTCCGATTGCAAAGGGAGGTAAGCATGATGCATCTTTCATCTGCTGCAGTAAGTTTCCTTGGCCGACCACTGCATCTACGGTCCTCAACGTTGCCCGTTTCTTTGTGCTTCTTCAAAAGAGCTTGGACAGCACATCTGGAAACCCCTGTCTGCCTTGAAATGTCTGCCTGGGAGAGACCTTGCTGATGCAGTATAACTACCTTGTTGCTGTGCTCAGTTTTGCCATGGTGTTTGACTTTTGACAGTAAACTGTCTTCAGCAACCTCACCTTGTTAGCGGAGTTTGGCTGTTCCTCACCCAGTTTTATTCCTCCTACACAGCTGTTTCTGTTTCAGTTAATGATTGTGTTTCAACCTACATATTGAATTGATGATCATTAACACCTGTCTTGTATAATTGTTTAATCATACACTGACTATATGCCTACAAAATCCCTGACTTTGTGCAAGTGTACCTAGAAGAATTGATGCTGTTTTGAAGGCACAGGGTGGTCATACCAAATATGGATTTGATGTAGATTTTTCTTCTGTTCACTCACTTTGCATTTAGTTAATTGATAAATATAATCTATTAGCATGTCTATTTTTGAAAGCATTCTTACTTTACAGCATTGTTTCACACCTGCTTAAAACTTTTGCACAGTATTGTAAGTATGTCTGCATTCTTTAAAAATATAGCAATGAATACTTAACAACATTGAAGTTGTTCATTTTCTCTTCATTATTGTTACATTGATGTGTGCTTGTTGGTGTAAATGTAAATATGTCTAAATTCACTTCATGCTCTTTATTTAAGTGGCACACGTGGCGAAGCAAAAAACCAAACTAACGAAGTTCAACTTAATCTAAACTCTGAAGTTTCTAATGAAATTTTCTGTCAATCTGAATTCCTGCTTAAAACGTTGAAGTCTAAATCTCTACATTTCTATGTATTCTAATACTCAAAATCCACCAACTGGGCAGTTTCCATAATCCACTCAACATTTTTAATTGTGGTTTCCTCCTGGAAAAGCCTTCTCTCTTTAAAGAGCACAAAATGTATTTTCAGTCAAAGTTACAGGTTTACATGGAAATCATATTGAATAACAGCTAAGAAAAGAAGAATCAGAATAAATTTTTGATTTGGATGGAAATATATTAACTTTCTTTCACTGGAATTTTACCAGAAATAATATTGATATGGGATTAAGGTCCATCATTCTTTAATTCTTTTAATTTATATATAGCCAATCTTCATGATTTCTCGTGTAAAAAAAACAATCCTAAACCAAAAAAGGGCACTGCATAATTTTGAAGAATAGTGTAATATCATGCATTTACAATATCTCATGTTTATACACCAGCAAAACAATTGTTCCATTTACCTCCTGGTTTAGGGTAATGGTAACTCACCTTACAGGCCTATAAAAGTTAAAATGTCAGGAGAGTTTAAGGACAGGGAACAAAGTACATATACAAATAAATGGGTAAGAAAACGAGAAAGTATTGACATAACTACATAACTAAAAATAGTAAAATGGCAATGGTCCACAAACATAGCAATACAATTCTTCCATTGTTGGACCAAGGAAAAGCTGAAAAGGAGATATGGAAAACCACAACAAATGGAAATTTGCATGATCACATTGGATGGGGATACAGATTTTCATGGATTTATTATTATTATTATTATTATTATTTATTTTTTAGGTTCTTCAAAAATACATGAATTTGCAAAGGTTAGTGATGATTATCATAATGATGCTATTCATGTTTTTTGGTTTAGTTCTTTATGAATGATACACATTTATAAAAGGAGTTGGTTCAGCCCTGCTTATGAAATCTTCTTCTTTCTCAGAATTTTACTTTCAGAGTAAAATTATCAAGTTTTGTTATCCCCATAGGAATTAAACCCTTACCTCCTTTTTTCACGATGCCTCCAGAGCTCAGGGGCCACACAGTCTGTGCAATGTAGAATAATGGCTAAAACTGAAGGTCATGAATCTTGTTCACTTCGGATTGGTCTTAACACAGGAAAACCATGTCAGAAGCTAGCGAATTATACCAATACCTCATCTCACCCATAAACTGCTAATCTAATTCACAATTAAACATATGCTACTGTATCAGTTTGGAAGTGGAAAGTAAACAACGCTTTACTCACCAGTTTGTACCTCTGCAAAGGTATTCGGCTGGTGTCGATAGGATTACGCTCCGTTTCATTGGTGAACTTCACCTCAGGGAG
The DNA here is from genome assembly GCF_036373705.1 of Amia ocellicauda. Lineage (NCBI taxonomy): Eukaryota > Metazoa > Chordata > Actinopteri > Amiiformes > Amiidae > Amia > Amia ocellicauda. Next base: position 25,821,271 of record NC_089862.1, on the reverse strand, counting down.
GGCTACAGCACACATCACATGAGCCCATCTGCAAAATGGTGAAAAGCATTACATCCTAAACAATACAAAAAATTTAACCTGCCTTACTTCATAAATATTTTAAAATGTATACCTATGCCATTTCTATAATTCAGTGAATACATTTATCTAAGGATGGTATTGTATCAATTTAATAAGCACATTTTTATTGTTCTCGGAATATCCACAAATTAGTTTATATTTCTATTTTTACTGAGATCCAGAAGGTCTAGTTCAGTATAATATTGGAGCTTTGAAAAGGTATTGCTTTAAAGGTATGGGACGTATCAACTACTCCTTGTAAGTTATGTGATACAAATTCAACCACACTGTATCTTGATGAAACAATGCTAAGAGAATGTTCTTTGGAACAGAAATGTATCTTTGTAAACTACGGATTCTGTTACAATACCAAGTGAAGTGTGCCAGTATACGAAAAACAACAGCTGCTTGGAAACTATGTATGGCTATTCAACATCTTTCACAAATGCCTCAGAGCTTGAACATGACCCCTTTACAGCACACAGGGAAATAGCTTGACTTAAATATATCTTTAACACTATATTTAATCACACTGATCGGACTACCCTTCAGAACACACTCACTCTTGTCAAGGTATCATTGGGACAAGGCTGTGTTCCAACAAAGGCTAAAGCTCTTGAAGTGAAACATATTCAGATACTTTTTCTGATCTGTCATCATCTGTTATTGAGATCAGCAATTGTATATTTCTGAAAGTTTAATTAAGTATGACTACTGTGATTTAAATGATGAATCTGTAAATGTATCTGGCATTATATTTCTCTTGGTTAAATCATTATTAGTATAAATACTTACTTGTTGTCAATTGTTTGCTTCAGTGCTCCACCCCTCAGATTGCAGAGACTGCACTCCTGAATAGAAATGATGTAAACAGGTTATATTAAGGTAGTCATACTGCCATTTATTTGAGTAAAACACTTGCCCATTATTGGAGTGTCACCTCCACTGTAATTGTAAAGCAACATATCACAAAGCTGTCACTCGGGCTGTTTGTGTATTACTTTCAGTAGACTGCATCGTGTTAATGCTGACAAAATGAAGAAAACAGAACCATTTACAAAACATTAATTAAACGAATGCCAATACTACACAGCTTAAAGCCCCTTTTTGACTTCACACAGGCATTTGTTTCCCTTCAGCTTCAGTGAAGCCAGCAACACGATGGTTCTGCTGAAATTCAAGAATAATTCCAGCATGCCTAAGTCTGAAATATAACAGACTGCTGTTTCAATCAGATTTCTTCAACATGCTTGATTAAATATTTTCACACCATTTGATATCTGATAAAAGAGAAAGAAAGAAAAAAAAATCCTGACATAAGTTTACCGTGGAAACCTAGGAGATGGGTGATCATGAAAAGCAACATAAGCTGCCTTCTAAAATTTACACTGACAATTCATTTAAACCTTATTCGGTTCTGGGGAGTTTTCAAAACCCAGATACACTCTTAGGGATGAAGCCTTTCATTTAAGTTGACTGAGATATAAAAGAGAAAAAAAAAAAAAAATGAAAAGCAAATAAACACACGGTATTGTTAAGTCATCATTTAAGGCATAGCTATGTTTAAGAAACAACACCAGCACATTCATCTGTCAAGACACGCAGAGCACTCAACATGCTATTGCTTTTCTATAGATGAGAGGATGGTATAACATTAAATGGTCATGTTCAACCAACTGAATAAAACAAATGTAAGTGTGAGTTGTGTCCGAGTATACGGCTCGGGGGGGGGGGGGTCAACATTGGTCAATCTGTCACTGAGCTTTGCGGTAGTGCATCTGCTGACAATTTTACCAGAACACAATAGGTGTGTGTAATCCTTCTCTCTCACTGCACCTTTACATGTGCATTTAAATAGTATCCCTGTTGCTGTATTGAAGCAATGCTTGAAGAATTACTGAAACATTTTAAAGGAACTGTTCATGTAGTAGATAACGTACTGTGTACAGTGTCCAAAACCTGCAAGACTGCACATAATACAGCTGTTTCTTCCTGAAAACATCTGGAGAACAATGTAGTTTGAAATGTATTTTGTTAATTCATTGTCTAATAACTTTAGTGAAAATAGCCTTTCCACTATATTTTCAGACATGCTGCTGATGAATATATATTGAACGCTCATAAAATATGTTTTATGTTGAAAAAGACAAATTCAATGGGAAGGCCATCACAGTGCTATCACCTGACATGTCTTTCTAGTACCCACTGAGAAAAGTTGATGTGCCACATACTAATTCAGTTGTATTGCTATTATCTATTTTAAATGTTTTAACTATTTTTCACAGAATCAATAACATAACCACTAATTTGACTATAATTTCATTATTTTACTTTTGGCACTGGAGGCACTATATTACACAGAATTGAAAACTTTGGATGTTTGTCTGCAGTTTAAAGTTTTATAGTTATTTTCTTGAAGACCAATATAGATGTGCCGGTTATTACTGCATCATATATCTTTTCCAAATGTCTAAAATAACTCTCAGATTTTGAGTTAGTTGTGAAAGATGCATTGAATATATTGTTAATTTAATATTGTTTGTGCTGTTTGTGTCTTTATGTGTCATTGACAAAGGCCTCAGATCCTTGATTTCTATGTTTAGTCTAAGACACTGAATAAAAAGAGATCATTTCAGAAAACTCTTGAGGGGTTGAATCCTTGGGAACCTGTTGACCTGCCCAGTAGTGACTCCACAAACATTGTATTACATTTCGAGGAGGCGTATCTAAAGTTCGAAATAAACAAATTAAGTATTTTTTCTCTGTTTAAATTATGCGTTTCTGCATATGTGTGACTCATGACCAACCTCTGTTGTTTTTGTTCATTCTTAGTTTGTTTTTGTTTCTTTCCTTTTTTCATCACTAGGTTTGCTAGGGTGAATATGTGTTTCAGAAAAACAAAACAAACAAAAAACATCTAGAAAGAATTCCCATGGTACACCAGGGATGGCAGGTAGGGAAACGATACGACACTGCCCAGTCCTCTGTTACTCATTACAGGAGACCTGTTCGGAACCCGTGCCACACTGATATATTTCCCTACATCCTATTCAAGATTTCTTTCCACATATGGGTCTGAATGTGGAAAGGAAAGTTTATTTTATGAAGACTGAATTTTAAGGTACCTAATTAAAGGGCTGCTATGACACAACACTTTTCATTTTTTTGTGAAAATCTTAAAATACCATACAATAATAACAACCTCTCATGAAGAAAAAAAAAAGAACAAAACTATCTGACAGATTCCAAGGAGACTTAACTTCAATCCTGACAAGACCTCGCCTTCGGCAAAAATTAATGGAAAAAAATTAATATCAAGGCAATTTAATTCAAAATGTATCCCTCATAAAGCCAAAAAATGATGCATATCAATGTATGCACCCCCCCACTCCCCCCCAACACACTAACCTCCATGAAATATTTAAACCGTAATCTACAGTTTGAAATTCATACATTAGTGATCACTTCATTTGAATACAAAAGAAAATGCAATTTATTATTTTACTCAAGATTAATATTTCCTAATTGTTATTACTGCCTAAAGGCAACTTTCTTTGGTGTATTTCTAATTTGTGCACATGAATAAAATTATACATATACTTTTTTCCAACCAGTTCAGGTGTGGAAAAAGCTTTATTTCCTAAAACAATTGATTTGCAATTATGAAATGGAATGCAAAATTAAATTAACTATTTATGGAGTAGTATATATAAATCACTATATAATATAGGTTTTGGAATTCATTCCTTACACATCTCTTGTTTTAGGAATTAAGTGAACCAAGTAAAAATATATCTTTTACTTGATGAAGTGTAAATAAAAGCTGATTTTGTAAGAAAATGCAGGTGTACACTTAATACAAATTAACTGAAAAGCAAAGAATTGTATGACAAATCAATATTGAATGCATCTACAGCACAAATATACTATGTTAAAATTTATGTTTTGTGAATCTACTTTAGCTTTAGAGGCATTTCCTGTAGCCTTTTAATATGTGCATCAACTTCTTCCAAAGTTATATTCTTCCAATCATCACTGCAGGATCTCTCCAGCTAGTGTACCATTCATTTCGGTTCATATTACAAACATACTGTTGAATTGAAGTTTGGAGACTGTGATGGCCAATGACAACTACATTCATGTGTGTTTCTTTTTTCAATAGCAAAGCACAGTTGTTAAACTTTTCTTATGTAGACACATTAGGAGCTGTATTTTTAACCATTTCAAAAAAGGATAATATATTAAGCATCCTAATGGATAAAGAAGGACCCGGTGCCCTTTTGTGCTTCAGAAAACTATTTTGAACTGCTTTTCTGAACTTCTGTTCAGGATATGAAATAGTGCAGGTAAGGCCTCATTCTCAGAAGGAGACTACAATTATTTGTAATTATTTTAATTCCAATATGTATCGTGTGCCATTAACATAATTTACCAGAAATGTTGCATGGTCTTCCCTTCACAGTACATACACACACATTAGGAGAAATTCAACTTACAGCTGTCAAGTCTCCAATCACACAGCGATCACATGACCAATCACCATGAACCTCCTGAGCACAAATACCGTAACAGCCTGCAAATACAAAACAAACAGACAGTTAGTGGGATAATCCTTGGGATTCCATCAGATACGTTTTATGGTTTCCTTTTTCTTGCATGTATCTCACAGACCTCATAAAGTATTACACACTAATCATTTGAGCTTAGAGATAAAGAATCTTTTTTTTTTTTTTCTCGTGAAGTTTGGAGGAAAAGGATGCTATAGATATCAGCTACTCAGTTGACATAGTATGGTAAACTGTACAAGCTTTTACAGTGTACATGGCTATAAGAAAAAAACAATCTTAAACTAACAAACTAAACAAAAAACATGGAGACATTTTTAGATTTCAGCAAACATGCATATACATCTCAATGCAGTCTATTTCTATTATGTGTTGTTTTCAAGCGAGACACAATACAGGTTTTTCAGCAGAACATTTTCGAGAAGAGTCTTGACTACATATACCCAACCATGGAATCAACAGGTGGAAAAATGCTGATGTTGGGGCAGATAATTTATAGCTGACAATAAAATTCAATGTTATTGGCTTTTATATACTAAGAGTTGCTTTTCCTCAATTGAATAACTATTTTAAGATGTTTGACCAGTAGAGCTCGATCCATTAGAATAGATCAGACACAAACATAAGTTCAAAATATAAAATTAACAATAAAACAAAGGTACACAGGCTATGATAAATTACAAAAATAAAATAGGTAGTTAGATAAATTATATAACAAAGGGATAAAAAATACTTTCAGTAATGATGAAAATAAGAGTGACAATATCCTACTTAAGAAGAAGGTTACTCTAAATATTCACTATTGTTACTCCAACCCTAAATCTCCTGTAAGATAGCACTTTACAACGTTTTATCATACTACTTGCCTTGCGTTACTAGTACTCGTATTATTTTGATTCCCCCTATGCTCCCTTTCCCTTGGCCCTTGACTTTGACCTAACATCTTATCTGCACTCATCAGCTTTTACAATCCAGGATGTAAGACCTCATATATTGTATACACTTGTGTAAATTGGAATTTGTAAAATGTGTTATGATTTGAATTGCACAGTATTATATAAATAGGAATTTGTAATGTATTATGCACTGTATTTTTGCACTTTTTATTGCGATTATATTTTGTAATTTGCCCTGGATAAGGGCATCTGCCAATAAATAAATAATAATAATAATAATAATAATAATAATAATAATAATAATAATAATAACTTAATATGTTAGTATCAGTCAGCCTAGATATTTCAAAGTGAATTTAAATCAATATCAAACACCGGTTGGGGAGAGATTCTCACAATGCTGCCCAAAGGTTGCCAATAGTTTACAAAAGCCACTGTAGGCATTTGAAATTGTATGCTTTTCTGTCATGGTCTGGCACGATAAAAAAGGTATTTTGTTCCTTTTGCACAACAAACTGCAAGCTTCCTGTAGTCTTTTTACCAGTATTAGTACACACGCCCTTCTCATTACAACCACTCTTGGCCACAACAATGCTTGGATTTGATTCTGTAGTTGGCTACTACTAGACGATGCAAATTAAACAAATGCATTAACAGTGCTTAATGTTGGGACCCGACTTGAAAAGAAAGATAAAAGTACACAATGCTTATTGCTTTGAGTTTATTAAGGCATTTACAAATGTATTATGGTGATTCATCTCCATAAACCTCTCTGCAAAATAAGTTTTATACATATATTTCAAAGACAAATGTGTTTCATTTCAGCCTTGGCTGCAGGATCAAACCCACAACCCATAAAATGGATAAAATGTAAGAGCACAATAGTTTCACCAGAAGCCTGTCAAATTTAAATGTTTCCCTTTTGTAAGCAAGTTCTGATATTAATTATAAAAGCCACCATATGGGGCCACTGTACAAATCCGTAAAGTTCAAATAACAGACTCAGTTTTGGTAAAAGAAAATCAGACAATATTTATGTTGTATAAGCAAGGTCACACATTTTTGGTTTCCATGAAGTCACTTTAAATCCCATTAGGCCGACTCACCCAGTAAGGAAAGCAACAAATAAACTAATCCAAAGAAATACTGGGAAAGTGGTAGAAGTGTGGTATTGGCAATCATATTTGCAGAGGAAGTGTGCAGTTTATGTAGAAGATTCACCCAAGGGAGTAGTGGTTTACGGAAAAACACAAAACCACTTAATTATTTCAGCTCCAACATACAATGAACTTTATTCAGCCAATCGCTGAATCATGTGTGGTTTTCTCTTCACATACTCATTGACCTCCATCCATTCCCTTCATATTACATACAACAAATATTTCAGTTGCTTAGACCTCTAATGATCTTCATACGAGAAAACAGAAACACTGCCAAACTGAATTGAGCTTTTTGAAAAACAATGTTGACATTTTCCCTTTTATTTTTTACTAACTAAAGCTTTGGGGGAAAAAATAATAATTCGGAGTAGTAGTTGTAGGTTTGTCTCATGTTTGCAACCTCTTGAAGTGTTGTCCTTTGCTTGTGAAACTCAATCTAAAATGTAAGTATAATGCAGAACATTTTGCTTATCACAATCTGCTGTTAGTGAAACCACAGGTACAGTAACCAACATCAGAATAAACAGGGAGAGGGGTATTCTCTTAAATTTTTCATTTTCTTTCAAAACCCTGACAAATCCAATGGAGCAACACTGTCATACAACTGCAAGAACACAGACAAAAAAATGTAATTGGTCATGTAGAAGACTGAGATGTGGGCCATGGTCAAGCCAGTATTAGTGGGAAAATGGAAAATCACACAACTTTTAGGAGCTTGTTTTTGGGTATACGACAAAGACTATACTTACTGGCATGCACCTGTACACAGCACTTCCAGCAAGAAAGCAAAGGGCTTGATCCATCTTCCTCTAGGAGCGCACTGGGGGGGCGGGATTCACTATTCTCCTCTCTGTACGCAAAGCAAATCTCTGGAATTAAGGGTCTGGATTTCACTCCCTTTGCAGCTTCCACTGTTGCAGGAACTGACTCTGTCACTAATTTGATTTCTTCAGGCTTGTCTTCTGGCTGTAAATACAAAAGGAAAAGTTTGTTTATTTTATTTAGTTCTTTTTAGACCTTTGATCAAAATCACATCTTTTAATCTTGCTGATGGTATTCAGGACATTCAATCCAAATTACTGTTTGGAAGAAAATAAATACATAAAAAATCCATCTGTTAGTGTCCATGCCAAAATACCAAACCAAATTAGCTGTTGACATTTTCCCATTTCAAAAATACACCAATTCAGTGTCTTGTGGCCATGCATCTCTATGCCAATGTACTTAATCCTCATCAAAGGTTGTTCCTGGCATCCGATTTCATATTGGTGGTATACAAGTATCTAGGAAAACTTTAAAAAATGTTTTTTATCATTCATCATAACAACTGTAGTTTTTCAGCTCTCTCAAACCATATTTAGCAAAAAGAAAAAAAGATATAAATCTGAGCTCTGGCTAGGGTATATTTTCATAATCAAGATCTCTGTATTATGTTCATAATGCTGTTCACAGGGCACCATCTGCAATCCATTTCACAATAACTCTACATGAATAGCACTCTCTGTGTTGTATATCCGCAGTATTGTGGCATAAATAACATCAATTATCATCATAATGATATATAATTACATATATTGGCATGTATAACAGTAAGAAGCACAAACATATACTACCACTACTACTACTACTACTACTACTACTACTAACAATAATAATACTGATAATAATAACAATAATAATAACAATGAGTATTTCATCAGGGCAAAATACTGAGGTAGTTCTTTAAGTGGAATACTAAAACTAAATAGTAACCCAAAAAGTATACTTGAGCTGGGTAAGTTGTTATTCACAGGTTATATGTGTAGTACTATAACATGCATTTACATTATTTTTTTAATAAAAAAACTGAAGTTTAAAACAATCCCGTTGAGCAATAATATAATTACAATATATATATTTATATATATGTATATATGTAAAAGGTACCAGGAGTCCTGGTCAGTGTCATCTCTGTGCTGCTGATGAAGTTTAGTGTTATTTTTACCTGGTAATAAGGCATGAAGAGGGTGCAGATTGCACAGTATGGCTCGGTTTTGGCAGCAGCTGCATTGTATTCTTTCTCTGCCAAGAAATTTGGCTTCTTATTTTGCCAAAGGTGAACAAGAGGTTTGGCCCATGGTTCAGCTTCCTGTACGTCTTCTTCCGTCAGTGAAACATCTGGTAATTCTAGAAAACAGGGTCAGTAATCAGCTCTAATCTGGGGAGCAACAGAGGTTAAGGCAATCTGAAAACTAACTGCACTTTGGTGCACTCAAAACAATGTCTCACTGTCAGTTCCAAGAAAAAAGAATATCAGTTTTAACAGTTTGTCTTGAACGCATTTAACATTCATTACATATATATACACACAGTACTGTGCAAAAGTTTTAGGCAGGTGTGAAAAAGTGCTGTAAAATAAGAATGCTTTGAAAACTAGACATGTTAATAGATTATATATATAAATTAACAAAATGCAAAGTGAGTGAACAGAAGAAAAATCTAAATCAAATCCATATTTGGTGTGACCACCCTGTGCCTTCAAAACAGCATCAATTCTTCTAGGTACACTTGCACAGTGTCAGGGATTTTGTAGGCATATAGTCAGGTGTATGATTAAACCAAACAGGTGCTAATGATCATCAATTCAATATGTAGGTTGAAACACAATCATGAACTGAAACAGAAACAGCTGTGTAGGAGGAATAAAACTGGGTGAGGAACAGGCAAACTCAGGTAACAAGGTGAGGTTGCTGAAGACAGTTTACTGTCAAAAGTCATACACCATGGCAAGACTGAGCACAGCAACAAGACACAAGGTAGTTATACTGCATCGGCAAGGTCTCTCCCAGGCAGACATTTCAAGGCAGACAGGGGTTTCCAGATGTGCTATCGCAATTGGAAGATGTCCAGCAGTGCTATCAGCTCAGAATTGGCAGAAAACAGTGGGACCCTGGTACACCCATCTACTGTCCAGAGAAGTCTGGTCAGAAGTGGCCTTTAAAGGTCTCCTCAATGCTGAGAAGTACAGGCAGATACTTATCCATCATGCAATACCATCAGGGAGGCATCTGATTGGCCCCAAATTTATTCTGCAGCATGACAACGACCCGGAACATACAGCGACAGTCATTAAGAACTATCTTCACCATAAAGAAGAACAAGGAGTCCTGGAAGTGATGGTATGACCCCCACAGAGCCCTGATCTCAACATCATCGAGTCTGTCTGGGATTACATGAAGAGAGAGAAGCAACTGGGGCTGCCTAAATCCACAGAAGAACTGTGGTTAGTTCTCCAAATATTGATTTGATGTAGATTTTTCTTCTATTCACTAACTTTGCATTTAGTTAATTGAAAGCATTCTTACTTTACAGCATTTTTTCACACCTGCCTAAAATTTTGGCACAGTACTGTATATAATAAAACTGCAAGTAATGACCCAAGATACATTTTGAGAAGCATTCCAGATTTCATTTACTTTATTTTCCTGTTTTTTTTGAGGGGCCACTAGCTTGAACTTAACCAAGAGAGGTTTTGCAGCTGCGTCAATGTGTTTGGGGAAAAAACAAAAAGTAATTCTTGCACTGGGAATCTCATAACTCAGAGGAGCACAGTTATCCTGCCTTTGAGTGACTCTCGTGCCAGAGAAAGCGATGTCGTAACCAGGCGGTTCTACCAAATGATCTTGGCCTCCTAAAAATGTATTTATGATTGTATGTTTTTCTGAGTTCTAAGTTACTATTTCAAAATAATATCTCTTAAGGTTGTATACATAATAGGAACAAAACACAGTTGCTTATGAATATATGATACCACAGTGCAATAATGCAATATACCTTACATCTCACTACCAAATAAAATAATATAATATTAGCATGCACAGAACTGTAGTCAAGAAATCTGGTGTGTAAAGAAATCCTTACAACTCTTCAAAATATTTGTTGGAAATTCTAATATCCAACATATACTTTTATTGCATGATTTTAAGATCAACAGTTATTTTGTATTTGATGAGTAAAAAAAAGTTATACCAAAACCTACTAACAGATTTTTAATTATGGGGATTCAAACAAGCCTAGTTATACTCTCTGAATTTCGTATTTTCCTATTAAATAAATTATATTAAATATTAATGGTATTAGAATATGTTTATCCCAAGTCCAATTAATAATTTAAATGCAATTCTCTAATAGTCTATCCTTAAAAAATCAAGGGATTGGAGTACCATTGTGTTCACTACAAAGACATCAAGAGTGGATCTTTATTACTTAGGAAAAGCAAGGATGCTAAAAATGAACCATTCCCAGGAAATGCCTTGTGTTCTGGTCTTCCCCTTTAGACATAAATATTGCTGTTTTTGCTCTTAGAGTTGTAAAATATAACAGTGTGGAGCTATTAGAGAACATGCAGTGTTTCTCACAGCCACTACATGAAGGCTGTGTCAGGTAAAAAAAAACTGTTAATGACTATCCCTGATGTACCAGCTCTTCCAACAACCATACTGCAGCCATACTGCTGTTAGGGAAATGATTCCCACAAATCACCAAAGACAACTTCAGAATATGAATCTAAAAACAGAAGCTTTTTTTTTCCTTCTTTGCCCATTCTTAATACTTGGGCTTGTAACAAATCTAGAACGTAGGGGGGAATACACTTCAAGGAACAAAAAGTTCCAACAAAACAAGAAGTCTGGTAAATACCAAAACAGAATCAAAAAGGACAAGAAAAACAAATAGATAACACAGTTAGTCACAGATACATTCTGCTTATTCACTTCAACTCAAAATCCCTCCATGAAAAAATATCTGCTAAATGGAAAAAATGCCAAATCCTACTCTCAAATTGATCGGATCTGAACAGCCATAGACACGTTGAAAGTACATTTTTCTTTTGCAATCTCAACATATTTGTTATGCTCTAGGTTATTACACCAATGTTCTTTTGCTGACTTCCCTCCTCTCTGAATAGTACAGGAGCATCTGTTATTTTTTTCAGGTTCTTGAGCATTATCTCAGTATTGGGAGGCATTATGCTCTATAACTCATCATCAAAGCTGAAAGGACAAGCAATTTAGGCTGTTAGAATATATTTTGAACCAGAACACAGTATTAACATACATGCTCTCGATAACACTGCCAGTATCTTGTTGCTTTTTGTATTTATTTTTTCTATCAAGTATCATTTTCTTCAGTGTGACCCTTAGTCCATAACCCTATTTGTTTTTTACAGGCACTACTATGGAAAGATTAACCCTGTTTGTTTGCCTGAGGATTATATATATATATATATATATATATATATATATATATATATATATATATATATATATATATATATATATATATATATATATATATTATTCTGAGTACTAAGTTATGAGGAAGATAACCACTGCAATACAGATGAATGGTACTGTGCTGCAATACAAACACAAGTAGTGTTTGAAATGTAACACCTCCACAACCAGCCCCAACCCATCCCATCATCGACTACAGACGAAGAAGAAAACTACTTGTTGTTCTACTTGTCTGCTATGGAAGGCCACCTCCCATGGTGCAGGATAAGCCCTATAAGGGGAAGATCACTGGACACAATCCCAGCTCCTCAACTGGCCAGGTGCTGCATTGCCTAGACCTGCTTTGGCGCAGCCAGCAGGAGGACTCTTGTCTCATTACCCAGCAGTTAACTCTTCTGTTCTGTTTCACACTGTGCAGAGAGGCCATCTGCCTAAGAGCACATCTCACTAGATGCTGTCCGTCTTCAGCAGGGTGGTATAATATTGTCTGCTCTAAATTACTGTATAAATAAACAGGTCATTTAAAATGAAACATTGTCATTTAGTTACAGTATTAGTTAAATCAGATACTTATGGTATCAAAAATAAATAAGTTTGAGTCTTTATCTGATGTAAAATACAGTGGATACAGTTTTTTGTGTGCTCATTGTCCTACATATATTATGTCCTTACATATTTTATAGGACCACTTCAAATAAATTAGAGTAATAATGAATCATCTGAATAACATTTTTTATGGGCTAAAAGTCTGTTGATTTGCTAAGTTTAGGCATGTTTTAAAATGTTCAATATGACATTAACTGAAATTTCCCTGAGAGGGGAAACTAGCCATCATAACTAGGGTCATCGCACAAAATATGCGACAGCTGCTATTAGTCTTAAATGAATCATAAAGAGTAACACGAGCAATTGCCTCTACTGTAACCTTGGGATTAATTTGTACTATCACGGGATGTGATGCTAAAACAGGGCCCCGGCCCACCGCAAATCAGGTCAAGGGTTTCTGAAATTATGTTTCTATTTTCACTTTTCAACACAAACAACAAAACAGAATTTACCATAATGGAACAGAAACCGGTAGGCAGTTGTACGGGTTTGGGGTCATTTTGATGCATGATGCCATCCATCTATGCCAATCTTCTCAGATTTTCCAAGACAGCTTTGCAACACAGATAATTATAGTTTGTATTCAGATATGGGAACCATGGGAATGTAATTTTATAAACTATTGTAAGCCCAGAATGTCAAAACTATGCAGTCATTTTTGATTATCTCCTGCTTAGAAGCAATATAAATCCTAGCCTGCTACTCATAACAATCTTAGTAACAAAGTTCTGATTTCTGGCATTTGGCCTCAGTTTCCAGCTCATCCCTGCTCTCCCTGTGTACCACTTAAAATAAGATGCCCTGAAGTAGTAGGGAAGAACAGGCTGCAAGCCATTCGAAAGTGAATGAGCAGATAAATAAACAAGTCAGAAAATATTAAAATGAGTCTTCTAAGCCTCATTACTCCTTTATACCTTGCCAAGTGCTGACCCTGCTAGATCATTTTCCCCGAGGGTCACTTTATTTCAGGCAGCCAGAAACACTCTGGCCTGCCATTTGGGCTGTCAGTCAAATAAACACAATTGGAGGCAGGCTTTGGCATTTTTCAACTGTCATGCTTTAGGATAGATATATTAATGGTTGGAGTTATTCCCCTCTGTTTCTGTGATGCTTTGACCTTTATAAGGTTAAAAAATGGTCCTTGATCAGAATAAATATAGACAAATTTAGCAGGACATGTACTTCATTTTAAAGCCCCCTTGTGTGTGATTTCAAATCTGTCTTCCATGTACAAGTGTTAGTTAAACGTGGCAGAAATTATTAGATAGGGCAGAAACCGCTTGAGGCCGAATGGAAGAACATTATTTAAAGACAGAAATAAAGAGCTAACCCTGCTAGGCATCTTTTTTCAAGAAAACGAAAACAAAATTTGAAAATAATCTAACCCCCAGAGCCAATTAAGTTACTTAACTTTAATACATTTGCATCTTGTTTCCTAGTAGGGAAACACTACAAATGACTCATATAAACACACATTTTTACTGGTGATTCCATAGGATTTAAGCATATTACAATGTAAATGCCCTGTGAATCCACTCATGTAAGAAATATAAAGTCAGTCATTGATCTCTTCTTGTCCACCGATCTCTTATGAAAACAAGATGACACCAGTTCATAAATTTAAATTTAAAGCTAACGAAAAAAAACATTAATCAGAAAACCATTTGTCCTATACAATATGGGTGTGTTTCTTGTACACTTTGTGTTTTTCAAGTGCTTGTTACATACAAATTAATGGCTATTATGGTGTTGTTAAGGGCACTATTCACAAGCTTGCTATTTTTACACATTCAACTATGAAAGCTTGTTCTACCTAACCTTTTACAGGCACTATTGATTTTCTTGCATTCACTGCTCATGATCAAAGTTAGTATATTTCACTTTGTCTCCTTAGGGAATGAATTGACAACCCCAGAACCAGCCGAGGAGAAATCTGGTAAAAATGAAAATGTCGATAGTAATATTCTATAATATATAGTCCCACCTGGACGTCTTCACCAATTGGCACTCTGATGCCACGTTTTCCTCTTAATCCCAGAGCAAGAGGAGAGAAATAAGCTCCCCCTCTGATCAATACACAGACCCCAGTTATTCTTCTGAAAATATAGCAAAACTCATTTTTTATTGCTTTAATAAGCATGAAAATAACAAATTAACGTTAGACCTTGAAAGCCCATTGGTAAACAGCCTGTATAGTCCCTTAAGAACCGAATGACAGTTTACAAAACAGAGATCCAGCCCCTGAATTTGCATTTCATTCTGATAGCAGAAGTGCTTTTAATTCTCTTCATGTACATACAATTCAATTTCTTTGCAATTATCCCTCCGGTATACTGAAGCAGTCAGGGGCAATAACAGACTAATTCAGACATGAGGCTGATTGAAGCCCTATATCCCCTTGTCTGAGTTTCACTGCCCTTTATAGTTCTATTTGCTGGCCCCTATGTGATGCAGTAAACAAAGGCTTTGTTTACTAAACTAGTAAACTGTTTAGCATTCCAAAGCTCTACTTTCATATGCAGTGCTACCTGACACAACAAAGAAATATTAATAATTAACAGAGCAACAATGCTTTCTTCCAAAGTTTCTGAAAGAAAGCTATAGAAATGTAAACCCAGATGATTACAGATGCTCTTACGGAATCATTCTGGAAAGTCGGAAATGTATATATACTGCATTGTACGGTATATATGGATATACACACACACACATATATATTAATGTAATACTGTACAGTATACACTACCATTCAATGTCCATTAGACATTAGAAATGTCCTTGTTTTCCATTAAAACGTATATGAAATTAGTTTGAATAGGAAATATAGTAAAATGAATAGGAAATAATAGTCATTGACAAGATTAGAAATAATGATTTTTAATTGAAATAATAATTGTGTCCTTCAAACTTTGCTTTCGTCAAAGAATCCTCCATTTGCAGCAATTACAGCCTTGCAGACCTTTGGCATTCTAGTTGTCAATTTGTTGAGGTAATCTGAAGAGATTTCACCCCATGCTTCCTGAACCACCTCCCACAAGTTGGATTGGCTTCATGGGTACTTCTTAGGTACCATACAGTCAAGCTGCTCCCACAACAGCTCAATAGGTTTGAGATCCGGTGACTATGCTGTCTACTCCATTATACACAGAATACCAGCTGACTGCTTCTTCCCTAAATAGTTATTGCAAAGTTTGGAGCTGTGCTTTAGATCATTGTCCTGTTGTAGCAGGAAAGGCATGGTGTGAGGCATGGTCCACAGGGTATGACATGGTGTTGCAAAATGGAGTGATAGCCTTCCTTCTTCAAGATCCCTTTTACCCTGTACAAATCTCCCACTTTACCACCACCAAAGCACCCCCAGACCATCACATTGCTTCCACCATGCTTGACAAATGGCGTCAAGCACTCCTCCGGCATCTTTTCATTTGGTCTGCATCTCACCAATTTTCTTCTTCTTCATCTGAACATCGCAAACTTATATTCGTCTGTCCATAACACTTTTTTCCAATCTTCCTCTGTCCAGTGTCTGTGTTCTTTTGCCCATCTTAATATTTTCTTTTTATTGGCCAGTCTGAGATATGGCTTTTTCTTTGCAACTCTGCCTAGAAGGCCAGCATCCCGGAGTCGCCGCTTCACTGTTGACGTTGAGACTGGTGTTTTGCAGGTACTATTTAATGAAGCTACCAGTTGAGGACCTGTGAGGCGTCTGTTTCTCAAACTAGACAGTCTAATGTATTTGTCCTCTTGCTCACTTGTGCACCGGGGCCTCCCACTCCTCTTTCTATTCTGGTTAGAGCCAGTTTGCGCTGTTCTGTGAAGGGAGTAGTACACAGCGTTGTACGAGATCTTCAGTTTCTTGGCAATTTCTCACATGGAATAGCCTTCATTTCTCAGAACAAGAATAGATTGACAAGTTTCAGAAGAACATTCTTTGTTTCCGGCCATTTTGAGCCTGTAATCGAACCCACAATGGCTGATGCTCCAGATACTCAACTAGTCTAAAGAAGGCCAGTTTTATTGCTTCTTTAATCAGCACAACAGTTTTCAACTGTGCTAACATAATTGCAAAAGGGTTTTCTAATGATCAATTAGTCTTTTAAAATGATAAACTTGGATTAGCAAACAACATGCCATTGGAACACAGGACTGATGGTTGCTGATAATGGGCCTCTGTACGCCTATGTAGATATTCCATTACAAATCAGCTGTTTCCAGTTACAATAGTCATTTACAACATTGACAAAGTCTACACTGTATTTCTGATAATTTGATGTTATTTTAATGCACAACAAATGTGCTTTTCTTTCAAAAACAAGGAAATTTGTAAGTGACCCCATAGTTTTGAACGGTAGTGTATGTGTGGCTATGCAAATGTATATATTTCTGGACAGTACAGTATAGTATATATATTTATACAACATGAACCATCATCATCCCTATCAGTCTATATTGATCCACAGCTAGATGAAGGCCTCCCCAAGATGTTTCCAGCTGCTTAGATCTACAGCTTCTCTATTTAATGTCACACCTGCACACTTTATGATTTAATCTTCCCATGTATATATTTATAAAACAGGGAGTATTTCTGGTAAAGATATGACAATAGCAGCTGTCATGAGTAAACATTACACCAGAACACACCCCTGCCCTGAAAAACACACAGACTTTCTCAAAACCCCTGCCAGATGGGGCAAAGAATACCCAAGCTTGGATTAATCTAATTCCCTTTGCAAATGGATGCACATCTCTGAATGTGCACATGTAAATGTACAATTCATGAGTGATTTCGTTTGAACACGAATCTTACTGTCTCCAGCTGAAACAAAGCATGCTTTACTTCCTTGGAGACCAGGAAGAAGGCAGAGCAGTTTCACAAGACATCAGCCACCGCAAAAGAAAAAGAAAATCTTTCAGTCAACACAATCATGCCCTTTCATTAAACATTTTAAAAGCTGTTTTTTCATGTAATAGTTACATGACTTGAACTGAGAGACTAAAACGATGAGAGTAGATTTTGAAATGAATGAATGCAAAGGAGGGGGAAGTGTCTATGAGACTTACCCTCATCACTGCCCGCCTGTTGTTTGACAGCACTCGGTGCAGCTCGGGCTGTAGGCTTACGCAGAGGCAGGCGCCAGCTCTTCGTAGTTCTGTTTCGTCCCACTTTGATCATCACCTGATTAGGAAACTAGAAGGACAGAACAGAAGCAATATGGCTTATACATTTCCCTATAACTAAAGTGAATCCAAATATTTTTTTAAAGCGACTACAAATCCATATCAAATTGAAAACCATGTACTAATCTTGCCTTTGTACAAAAACTAGAAATGAAATATTAAACTAAATTAAACTAAATTAGTTAAATAAAAATAATAATTTACGTTATCAGATATAGGAATATCAGCATCTGTATGTTATGTAAACACATTACTTTTAGAAGAAGGAAAAAAGTATAGGTTAAAAATAGTTACAGTGGAAATCTCCCCTGGTTCCAGGTCACCACCTCCACTCTCAAGGTCACTCAGGTTGTTCCCCTCTGTAGACACGCTAGTGGTCTCTTCCTCCCGACTGGTATTAAGGTCTGCATCAAAGTCCTTCTCTCGGGAGGGTGTTCTCTCGGGTCTGAAGTCCTTGTAAAGACCGAGGGCCTCCAAACCCTGGCTCCCTGACTTATGTGTAGTCAGCTCTCTGCAAAGGGTCAAAGCCTCAGCAGCTTCCGTCTCTATTCTGTGGAGGTCATAATCACTGCACAGGGAAAGTGATTCACTAGCACAGGTGACCGGCCTCCTGGATTCCATTTCTCCCCAGTCATTCGGATTCTCTGGGCCTTCTGGGACATCTGATTTTCTTTCACTGCATTCTGCCTGGCCTTGAGATTCCACCTCACTCCAAAACATATGGCTTTGAGAATGTAGACTGTAGTGGCCCATGGATTCCTGAAGTTTCCCTTCAGTCAGATCTGCTGGGATTCCTGGATTCACATTTTCAATCAATACTGCCGGGGTTTGAGAACTCAGACTGCCCCAGATTCCTCCACCCCTAGGCTTTACCTGATCACAACATTCAGATGGGCCTTGGGCTTTCAAGTCTTTGCCAACTGTCAAAATGGCATCCTCCTGCATACCAGTCATGTGATAAGTCTGCGAATCCTCTTTTTCACAAATAGTTGAAGTTAGTGTGTTCACATTTTCAACGGGAGGAGGAGTGTTCTTTTCAAAACCAACTACTTCTCCTGAAGGGTTTAGCACATTTTCACATATTGGGGAGCTCTCACTGTCTTGGAGTTCATTCTCTAAAGACTGAATGTCTTCTGTTAGTGTTGGCTTTATAGAAATTTCCTCTATATTGGGAGCTAAATGAAAGCTTCTACCTTCACAGCTAGATGAAGCAATAAGTCCCTGTAGTTCTCCACAGGCTGGGGTTCCAGGGACGACTGCAGTTAGAGTCTGCTGTTCTTCTTCAGGTCTCTGAGACACAGAATGTACCTCCACTTTTATTTCCTGGGAGTCAGCTTTCATCTGAAGACTTCCTAGTGAACCTTGCATGTCTATATCCTTACTGACTGCAGGACACTCAGACAGACCTACATGTCTTTCAACAACATTGTCTGGTAAAAGAAAATGTACATCACTACATAGCTCGACAGGATGGATTCCATCAGTGAGTGCAGGGGAGGAAGAAGTTTCTCTACAGAGGACTGGGGCTGGAGGATTGTCTTGGGAGGAAATGTCAGGATGGAGTGGTTTAACGTCTAAATTTACGGCTGGAGTCAGAGATGGCATCTCATGACATACCAAGGGAGTCAGAGAGTCTTCTTCATAACTAAGCTCTGGAGTCAGAGATGGCATTTCATTGTTCATCCCATGTCTGATAGTATGCTCTTCACTACTTGGAGTTGTAGTGTATGAATTCATACCATCATTATCTAGAATTGGAGGCCACAAATGTTCTGCTATGCTGACAGGAGATGTTTTAGCATTGTTAGAAGTTAAGGAGCTGTGAGATGCTGTACCAGATTGTGAAACAGAACATTCTCCAATAGTTAGAGCTGTTGTTAAGGAATTATCCTTAATATCTGCTGGAACAGTACCAGTACATTGTTTTATCGTGTTTAACTGTACCTCAGCACTACCACGAGTTCGGGATTCAATGTGTTCTTTTGTTGAAAGAAAACCCATTCCATCACTGAGTACAGGTGTCTGAACATTTTCTTCCTGTAACAGCGGAGGTGGCTCACAGTCCATGTGACTAAGTAATTTACGTCCATCCTTATTGTTGGGTTTCGAAGTACGCGCGATAGCTTCGTCTGATGTGATCGTCTGAGGATTTGAAGGGTTTTCTATGTGTTTGTCTGGTGAAAGAGTCCCTAGCACTGCACAAAGCACCACTGGGCAGTCTTTTGTTGGGGATCTACTTCGAGACTGAGCTGCTATAGGATGGTGCTGTGGGTCTGAAACAGGGGGAAGAATTTTAGAGTTTTCTTCTACCTCCATTTTTTCAGAAGTGGTTGAAACTTTACACTGCTCCTCTCCAACATTACAAGGAGAGGGGAAGGCATGTGTTGGGATGAAATCTTTGTCACTTTCACCGGAATGCCTAATCCTGTCGTTCTTCGCTGCATTTACTTTCACCGTGCGCATCGTTGTGGTTGCTTCTGTCTGGCTTTCCCCTGAGTGACAAAACAAGTTAGTTAAGCAATAAATCAAACTCTTGCTGCCCAATTTAGTTTCCTAATATAATTAATAAGTGCTAAAAGCATTTAACAAGAGTTAATTTACTTGCGCCATGTTGAGGAAACTATTAAAAATAGCTTTCATACCTGAAAAAATTAAATGAAACAATCCAAATAAATAAATGTTAAAATGTATTTAAAAATGTAATAATTACACCTACACTTTCTTGGTTAAGATTACGTTTTTCTCATATCCTTCTTTTCTTCCCTTCTGCTACAGACTTTAATCACTGGCTTTCTTTCATAGTATTTCTAATTTTGGTTTTATCTTCATAGCAATAAGCTTGTGAGGGTAAGTAATTTTATAAGCACCCTTTCAATATAAAATTACTTAATTAAAGCATTAAAATACTGACATTTTAAGTAAAACAATGGCCTTTTTGTAAATCTCCACTTGCATGAATTACACGCATTCAAATATACTTCAAGACACACACACACCACACATACACTAAGGCTGACAACAGTCCAGCAGCTGCAATATCAGATCCAACACATAATTTAATCATTTAAAAGTAGATCTACTCTTAACTGACACAATTATGTATATAATATATGTATATATGTATATATATATATATATATATAATTAATATGTGTGTGTGTATATATATAATTAATATGTGTGTATATATTATATATATATAAATTAAAATCAATGATGTGTCCTCTTTCTTCCCAGTTATTCAATACACCCCTTAATCCACTAGTCATTCCATGAATCTGAAATCCCAATCAATTTCTCAAGCCAACATGCTTTATGAGAAAGTGAGAGAATGTGGGAGAGAGGAGGAAGAGAGCAGAGGAGGGTTGGGTGATTTAAGATGAGCAGAGCTTGTCATGAGTGGATTTATAGCTTCAGAGACAGCTGGGGCATGCAATTGATGGGTGACACATAATCAGCCGTTATCTCACCTGAGAACTGGATTGCATCCAGGGGCTTCTGATCCTGCTGGATTTCACTAATGCTCTGCACTCCTTCAGCAGACAGCTCTCCTATCTCTTGCGGCTCCACTTTCTTGCCTGTCCTCTCAGGCTCTTTCTTGACCTTGAGGCCCTGTGTAGCTGCTCCTATGGCTGTTTCTGTAACCACTTGCTTGCTAGCTGCTCTCTCGTCTTCCACAGTTTTCAGCTTCTTAGATCGAGATTGTGGGTGATGGAGGCTGCTGTAAAAGATAGCACACTGAGGGTAAGGAATGGTTGTCAGGGATAAAACGAAGAGCTGCATTCATCTAAGCCAACTTTCACAAGCAGAGAGTGGCACTATCGTTTTAGACAGGACAAGGCTATATTTCTGTTGAAGTAAAAAATAAAACAAAACAAGACAAAAATGCACTTTCACGTTTGTCTTGTTTTTCTCCCCTGTGTAAAACATGCTCAGGATATCAAAATACATTACGTATGCCTCCAAAATGTACATCTTAATGTGGTCATGCTAGGTTTATGGTGAGAAAAACACAGGTACAATTGTATTAATTTTGTGGAGAATCTGTTGCTGTGTTTAAATACTAATATGAATCTAATGGTCTATTGTTTATAATAGAAAATAGTACCATAGATAAATGTAGGATCCAGGTTACATTGATGCAGGCTATTTAATGTTGCAGATACTTAAGACCAATCAAACAGAACAGTTAATTGTAGATTAATATGGACGACTATAAACTGCCATCTGGCCAGGAGACACAGGAGGCCATGAACTGGTCCAAATGCCATTAGTTTTGGGCATGTAATGTAATCTTACAAAAGAATAACTGCACAAAACATTATAGATGTAGTAGCTGTACGTTTAACTTTAGTGATTCTTCTGGAAGCAAAACCCCAGCTCCACGGAAGAAAAGAGATATCGGAGAAGAGCTCAAATGTATGTTTCCATATCTGTGGCACATTACTGCAGCTCTAATGTAGTTAGCCTCACCTATCATGAGCATTAACCCTTTACACCCCAGGTCCCGTTACTCCATGCTGGTGTCTAAGCACAAAGGATAGAATATTTCTGTGTAGGAACACCATTAATCGACAGGAGTTGTCTTGTTTGATCAATGAGGCTTGGTGTGATTCATTGAGTAAGGGGAAAATGTGCAGATTTTATAACTTGGATTGTTTTGGAAAGATAAAATCATTTCATAAAAAGAAACAAAGGATGTCTGCGGCAGCTCCATTAGCAACATTTTCAGATGAACAAGTAGAAGAGATGTTCTTTCAAGAATCTGACAGTGCAGAGCATACTGTCATCAGACAAGAAACGGCTACCTGAGGAGATGATCCCCAGATGGATTTTTAAGTACATTATTACTTTTTTCATTATAATATTTGTAAATCACAGAATATATACAACATTTATCTTTATAGATTTATATATGAAGCTTTGCATTCTGAGATTAAAGGGTTAAGGAATAACAGCAAACTGTAAAGACACCCTTAGATGGGTAAGAGATTGACTGAATACTCTGTCTTTAGCAGCTCATAATGCAGGATAAATTAACTTAAAATTAATCAGATTGGGGTGAGATACATCTCCACATGTGAAATATAGATCTCAATGCATTTAAAAATATATACAAAAGATACTACAAGTATTTAAGGAAGTGCAAAGCAAGTCTTGTATAATTGTGTAAATAAGAGGCTATTTTATTCAGTCTTACATGTTCCCAGGTCCCTGTTTTTGCTGTTCAGCTTGTAGCAGTGCTTTGGGTCTCTTTCTCTCAATTCTCTTAAAATCTATGACACAGTCTCCCTCTTCTTCAACTAAGAACCTACGACTCACCATCAATCCTGCTTTTCCTACACTCAGTACATCACCATGCTGACAAGATCCTGTCGATTCTTCCTGAGCAACTTGCACCGAATCCGATCTTTCCTCACCGACTACTGGACTCAGCTGCTCGTCCAGTCCCTGGTACCTGGATGACTGCAACTCCCTCCTGGCTGGCCTGCCTGCAACAACTGCCCACCCACTCCAGCTCATCCAGAACTATGCGGCTCATAATTTTATACTGTACATATGCTTTTGTAATGCTCTTATACCTTGTAAGTATCCCTGGATAAGTCTCCACTTTACTAAGGGAGCACTCCTAGTTGCTCTAAAAAGTGTTGTACACTCTAAAAAAAACAACAACAACAAAACAGCCACGCAAGCTGACATTTTGAAAGTGATTGCAGTAGATGTATAACTTATGAGTGGAAAAATATATCGGTATGTAAACTTACGTAAACATGTAAAAATTACAGTGGTTTTACTTCAACCACTGAAGCAACTTGGCTCCCTACACTACCATAACAGATTTGAAAGGAAACAATCAAGATGTGCTTTAAGTGTAGACGTCCATCTTTAATTTGAGGGTAGTTACATCCAAATTTGGTAAACAGTGTAGGAATTACACCCATTTTTATATGTAGTCCACCCAATTTTAAGGGCTCAACAGTATATGGACAAACAAACAGATTCATGAATTAAATTGTGAGTTTCAATACTTGGTTGCAAATCCTTTGCAGTCAATGACTGCCTGAAGTCTGGAACTTGCTTGTTCTTGGGGCGTTTTGCCTTCAGTTTTGCCTTAGAAATCAAAACAAACCAATCAGAGAGATAGCAAAAACATTAGGTGTGGCCAAATCAACTATTTGGTACATTCTGAAAAAGAATGAACGCACTGGTTAGCTCAGGAACACCAAGAGGCCTGGAAGACCACAGAAAAACCCCTTCACATCAGTTGGCCAGATCAGGAACACCCTCCAGGAGGTAGGTGTGTCTGTGTCAAAGTCAACAATCAAGAGCAGTCTTCACCAGAGTAAATACACAGGGTTTTGCACAAGATGTAAACAAGAAACAGGAAGACCAGATTAGAGTTTGCCAAAAAACATCTAAAGAACTCTGTACAGTTCTGGAACAACATCCTACGAACAGATGAGACAAAGATCAACTTGTACAAGAATGATGGTAAGAGAAGAGTATGGAGAAGGGAAGGAACTGCTCATGATCTGAACAAGCAGGAACTAAAGACAGCTGCAGTGCAGGCCTGGCAGAGCATCACCAGGGAAGAAACCCAGCATCTGGTGATGTCTATGGGTTCCAGACTTCAGGCAGTCATTGACTG
Source organism: Amia ocellicauda (assembly GCF_036373705.1). NCBI lineage: Eukaryota > Metazoa > Chordata > Actinopteri > Amiiformes > Amiidae > Amia > Amia ocellicauda. Next base: position 25,796,884 of record NC_089862.1, on the reverse strand, counting down.
CAAAGGATTTGCAACCAAGTATTGAAACTCACAATGTAATTAATGATTATGTTAGTTTGTCATATAAAAATGGGTGTAATTGCTACACCATTCACCCAATTTGGATGTAACTACCCTCAAATTAAAAGATGCAAGTCTACACATAAAGTTTCCTTTCAAATCCATTGTGGAGGCGTGCAGAGACAGAAAAATAACAATTGTGTCACTGTCCAAATATTTATGGACCTAACTGTATGTATGCTTTATTTTTCAAAACCTTGATATTTGATCTTTAAAGCAAATACAAATTTAAGCATTGCCTGCATCACTAGTAGGAGAACAGAAACCATTTTCACTAGGGGAATTGCTCCTTCTGATTCAAGTTCAATCTGACCTCCATATTGTATTTGTCAGAGATGGATTGCATGCTCCATTATGGCTGACTTCATTATACTGCACCATGTAATTCTGTTCCACATTGTACAATTATTGTATTCTAAATTGGTTTTCCCATATAACTAATGGCGAAAAAGGCAACGATTTCCATAGAAATCAAGACATTTGGAGTTAATGCTACGTGGTCGTTCCTGACCTGAAACTGATTGAGGGTTCAAATGGAATATTGTGCAAAATCTGATTAGAAATTCTTTGAAGGCTATAATTCTGAGTAATTGTGCACTGAAAATAATCTGTTGCTATAACAAGCTAGTATATTTTTAAACCACTTATTACCTGTTTTGTTCTTCTTCCACAAACATCAGTTGTCTGTTTTCTGTGTAGAACACTTCACATACAGTCAGGCATTGTTCTGAGACCCCAGTTTGCTCATGCTCAACCCAATCCCATTATTAGTTTGCTCTTTCAGTCATTTTATTTTTCTGTTACATTGCGTTCATGTTGACAGGTCATGGTGAGATATGCTGAAGTGTTTGAGAAATAAACTACTAAGAGAAAGCATATTTTTTATAGAACAGACAGTTGTTGATCCTTGTTCTCCAGCTTGGTGAAGATCAAGTAGATATTCAACTCTCTGCTATCACCCTCTATACACTTCAGAGAGACTGCAATTCCCTCCTTTTTTCTTCTGCCATTCATCTTTGTACTTCTGGTGCACTAACCCATTTTGTTTTCTTTTACTCTGAGTAACAATAAAGAGCATGCACTCCTTTTGTTTTGCCTTATGTGAAATTTATTTGAAAGATTCACTGTGTTAAAAATCTAATTGTTTTGCTAATAAACATTACATGCTGTGCACTTTTACCATAGAAAGTTGGCTCTGGTATAAAATAAGACGGAACTGAGAAATAGATAGACAAAATACAAAATTTGGACCACTGAGGTTTTATGTATTTATTGTTGTTTGGGGTTTTGTAATGTGTTTGATCTTGTTCATTAGTCTTATTGTTTTTTGTTTTTTTTTCAAGGAAACAACCAAAATAAACTGAAGATTCGAGACCACAAACATAAAATATACAATAAGTATAGTTTAAAGTCATTTGATAGTAAATATACTGCCTCCTGCCAAGACCTCTTTACTCTATAGTGCCACATCAACTTTAGGTAACTCATTGATTGAGCTCAGGCCTCATTTTCCAACTATTTTACCCATGATCAATCAATTCTGCATTTGCTTGCTATGAGTAAGTACAACAGTGGCACTGCATTACAGCATCACACAAGTTTAAATGTTCAAACACATTTAACACCAGAGAACACTGATATTGAGTATGCATTTGTATTAAGCATTAAAAAGCTCTCGGTTTTAGTTAACTTTGGGGAAATATAATAAAAACAACCACAACAAAAATGTGTCAGAGTAGTATTTTGATTACCACAATATGTAAAATAATTACAATTATATATACACACATACCATTTATTTCTGCTTAGAACTGATTAAGTAGGTAGTATAATTTAAACCCTTTTACCATACTGTAAAATAAGGGCTCCTCTTATGTAAATTAATGAAAATATATATGGAAATTGCATCAGGTAGGTAATACTAGGTTAGCACGACAAAAACTACATGAAGAGTTTTTTCCTTATGTGGTTGGGCACCAGTGCTGTAGGAAAAGTGGTGAAAGAATAGACCAAAAATACACAATTAGTGCCCAATCCACTTGCCATATTTTAAAAAATATTTTATTTTATTCTTTCATATGTACTTATGTATGTTTGCATTTTAAAATACATGTTCTGTAAAACCTGAATATAACAAAGTTGAAATCTGAGTCAACAAATGACTAGAGCTAGTGAAATTGCGCTAGAATACTTGTGGTTTACACACAAGGTTTACTACAAGTCGTGGGTGCCCCAGTTTCCACCAGAGAGAACCGTGCTCCTTAAAAGCTGTCTGAGAAATAATCTCTATTATTATTTGTTGTTGTTGTTGTCAGTGTTGATCCAGTATCAAAAACCCTGAAATGTAACAGTATTTATTTATTATGAGTTTGTACTTCTACATAATGCTTAAAACAGCATGTCACTTTATTTAAACATTTCACTTTATACACGAACACACACAGCATTATTTATTATAAGTTCTGAATATGTTTATTTGTATAAACTATAATATAGGCTATAAATTTGTGTTTCAGGCTGCCATATTGTTGGAACTGGTTTTAGAGGTGCCAGTGTTCAGCTTCAATGTGTACTTGAAGGAAATTTAAATTATACCCAGTTCATGCAAACTTATGTGATTCTTTCTATTAAAATCACTTGAGATCCCACACATAGAAATTTAGCAATAGGTGAAATCAAATGACACTGGTGCTGAAATGGAATTTGCAAATCTTGAAAGAGAACATGATGCTAATGCTTCTTTCTCCCTGTACAGTTAGAGTCCCTGTTCCTAGCACTATTGAGAAAAGTGTTTCTTATGTAGGCTGAAGATGTAGTCAAATATACTCCATATACTTGCTGTGCTAAAGTGTGGGTGTGTGTCCAGTGGGAACCTGAGAAAGTTATTCCAAATATATATATATATATATATATATATATATATATATATATATATATATGATGCATGTAGAGAGCATTTTGCAAGCTACTGTTACATCTTTCATACTATTTCAGTGGTTTTGTGAACACTACACTTCAGGTCAGTTCCAACGACGCTGCACATTTTGGATAAGAAGAAGTCTGCTTTAGTTTAAAACTTTTACCAAATGACAAAGGGATTTCTGACAATATGCACATTTATTTTAAATGACATAAAGCACTAAAAAAGTAGGTTCATGGAATTTGAATGGCTCGTATTTACAAGCTTGCATGTCACAGCTGGGAGTGTAACACAGTGGTACAGCAGAAGAGCCCCGACAACGTTTCCTGCTCAGAGTCCTGACCTCAATCCCTTCAACGACGACTGGAACAGCCAATCAAGAAGAGACTACAGAGACCAACATCTACCGCTAGAACACAAACTGTGCGGCAGGAGCAACGACACCTTGTTCTTCCAGCTATCTGTTAAAGGATGGAACATGTCCTGTTATAAGACTGTAGAAGTCATTAAGGACTGAATACTCTGTGTTGTCCTAATAATATTTGTATGTATAATATATATTTTAAAGAAAGTATGAATCCCTCCGAGACTATATTTTAGCTCAATAACATTCACGTATGGCTGTAACATGTCTACCAAACTGGAGAGGGGGGAAAACATGTTTTTATAAACCAATATATTCAAGTTCCTTTATGCTGTATATTTGCTAATGTATTGAGCAGATTAGGAAAAGGAATGGAATGGTTTCCAAGGAATATCACACAGCAGAAAATAATATTTCTAAAGACTATGAGGAGTTGACTGAATTTAATTAATCAGATTAGCACTGTTTATTGAAGGAGAAAATGGACAAAAGCAATTATTAATTAAATTGAACACCTAACTCATAGCAATCACCTGTACTCCCCCATAAGAAAGTCTAATTAGTAATATAAATATAGTACTGTGCAAAAGTTTTAGGCAGGTGTTAAAAAATTCTGTAAAGCAAGAATGTTTTCAAAAATAGATGTCAATACATTATATTTATCACTTAACTAAATGCAAAGTGAGTGAACAGAAGAAACATCTAAATCAAATCAAATATGGCAGCAGGGGCTCTGGACTGGTGAGTCAAAATTTGAAATATTTGTCTGTAGCAGAAGGCAGTTTGTTCGCTGAAGGGCTGGAGAGCAATACACGAATGAGTGTCTGCAGGCCACAGTGAAGCACGGTGGAGGTTCCTTGCAAGTTTGGGGCTGCATTTCTGCAAATGGAGTTGGGGATTTGGTCAGAATTAATGGTCTCCTCAATGCTGAATACAGGCAGATACGTATCCATCATGTAATACCATCAGGGAGGCATCTGATTGGCCCCAAATTTATTCTGCAGCATGACAACGACCTGGAACATACAGAGACAGTCATTAAGAACTATCTTCACCGTAAAGAAGAACAAGGAGTCCTGGAAGTGCTGGTATGGCCCCCACAGAGCCCTGATCTCAACATCATCAGGTCTGTCTGGGATTACATGAAGAGAGAGAAGCAACTGAGGCTGCCTAAATCCACAGAAGAACTGTGGTTAGTTCTCCAAGATGTTTGGGCCAACCTACCTGCCGAGATCCTTCAAACACTGTTTGCAAGTGTACCTAGAAGAATTGCTGCTGTTTTGAAGGCAAAGGGTGTCACACCAAATATTGATTTGATGCAGATTTTTCTTCTGTTCACTCACTTTGCATTTAGTTAATTGATAACTGCTTTCAAAAATAGACGTTAATAGATTATATTCTTACTTTACAGAATTTTTTTCACACACCTGCCTACAATTTTGCACAGTACTGTATACATAAATAAATAGTGAGAAGACTTTAAACTTTTGTTGTGAAAGCATTGTAGCATTAGCATTCAAGTAAAATAAATGGTAAATGTCACTTGAATTCCAAAGAAAATGTAAGTTATGAAAGTTTTAAGTCTTTTTTTCTTTTTTGCAAAACACAACCCAAATCCTCCTTCTATAAACAGGTACACACAATGGAGTGTTCATTTAGTCTACTGCTGCCCAGGATCAACTCTACTCCTGAAAATGAAGGACATTGTTAACTATAACATTGTATGTACCGTACCATTAGCATTGACTTCATTCTCACACTATTGCTTTTTCTCTAAATGTTATGATGGCTTTTGTACGAGCATCGCTCTTATCCAGAATATAGTGGCTGGTGATAGATAGTGACTGGCTGAAAGAAGGACAAACGGTGAAGGTAGAATATGGAGGCAAATTCAACTCAGTTAAACCAGCCCTTTTAACCAGTCATGCTCACTAATGCACTAATGGCCTACCTCAGAAATTGAAGATATATTGCCATTTAAATACACAACATCATTGGACGTCATTTCAACTTTGCATCATAAAAACACAATTAGCACACAAATAAACTGCCATCTTTAAAAAGGGAGGCACATCTAGCATATTCAGGAATCACAACTAATGCATTGCGCACTATGCAGTAAAATATGATGTGCCTATACCACATGTTGATCTGATGGGTTTGGCTGTTAAGTGGTCTTTCAAAATGTGGTGTCCATAAGTACACAATACCATTACTTATAGTGGACATTGGTATTCTCAAGGTGTCAAACATCTTGCTGGCATTCAATCATTTAAATCACTGCTTGTTTCATAAGGGACCCCTAAACACTGCCTGGTGATGGCTGTGACATGGTTTTGTACATTGTGGCAGTCGGACTGCAACTGAGTGCGTATGGCTAATTAATGTAGAACTCTATAAAGCACTTTGGGAAATTATTTCAGCTAATAGAGAGTTTGCCTCGCTATACTTCTGGTCATATTATGATGAATAAAAGATACTGCATCTAACAAGTATACAAAACAAACTGCAATGCAGACATTATTTTCACTCTCCACGTTCACTCATTTACAATATAAGTGACATGAGCAGGTGTCATGTACTATAATCAATGGTATGTGCCTATGTTTGCACTTTCTATCTATGTTTCCCCATGAATTGAGGTTTATAAAAGCAAAATCTAATGACCCATGAGACTTAATTTCCCATGTTTAGTATCCCTTTCACATTATTTATATCCTGAGGAAAAGCTTGCTGTTATAAGCAGGGCTGGTAGATTTAGCAGGTTTCTATCTGTTCAGTGAGCTGTTAGGAACCTTGGGCCAGAAACAGACTCTAGTGGTTCCTGTTTGTGGAGATGGTTACTTCATTTAGGGCTTGATGACACGAACACTTGATGGAGAGAAGGGCCTCCTGGGAAATCAAGAGTCCATGAAAAAGAAGATCTTTCAAATTGTGAGCCTCCAGGGTAAGTTTGTCCAGAACGTGTAAAACATACAGAGTTTTGGTCACTCTTTTACCCCCATCATATGGAACATGTCCTGTCCTTAAAATGTTAGTATTTGTGTAAAGCTAGCACAGGGTTAAAACAAATAAACTAATGTTAGATGAATTACCACAAAAAAATCCATATTATAGTCCCTCCAAAATCTAAACAAATTAATACATTAAATTAAAAAAACTTAATTGAGGGAAAAAAGAAAAAAAAAAACACTCAGAAGCTCAGCAAAGCACTCTGCTGAGTTATGCAAGTAGTCTACATTCCTGTGTTTATAGCAAACACATAGTGATTTAGTGAAAACTTAAAAGTATATTGGCAGGCATGTAGCTTTTTAATAAGCCTAATTGCTTTCTTTTTATGGCAACCTGAAGATTTGCAGGACTTTGCAGCCCATACACACGGAGGGATTAAACAGGAGATGCCAGACATCTATGATTGGCTTTATTTCTCTTCCAGTATTATTACTCTGTTGTTACGTTACCATGAGACTGCGGGAAGGGTGTAGGCATCTCTTAAAGGAAAAACATAGCTCCCGTAAAGTCTGCTTGAGAAATAACTACACTGGAAAACGACACAATAATGCTCTTCATGTTATTTCCAATGTCCTGGTGATTTCTCTGCATTCTGGTAGTATAAGGGATACCAATTGTACAAAATTAGCTTTGTCCTATTCAGAAATTCTGCATATCCATCTCCAGGTGATCCCACAGTTGCTTGCAGGCTAAAGGTCTGGATTCCACAGATATCGATGGAAGCTAAATGTATCTAGGACAGCGTGCGCAGTGTGGTAGGTAGTACAGTCTTTACGGAAGAGTATCAGGCTCTACTCTAAAGATCTGTGCCATTGCCCCAGGAAAAGTTCCCTCTACACCAGCTGACACTGGCTGGCATTTATCTGTGTAACCTGCTGCACTTCCACTGTGGCTACAGGGCTCCCACACAGATATATGTCTGTCACTTGTTGCCAAACCTATACTCAGTCATGAGACAGGCAGGCAGTCAATTTTTTTTTACAATTGTAGATGGTTTGGGTATTTTTACAGTCTGTTGTTGACTACTAATTACTTATTGCAGCGTTCCCTTTCTGACCATTGACAGCCTCTCCTGATGGCCCACATTTTCACATTAACAACAAACTGACATCTTTGCAGCTAGCTGTGGATGCTTTACACAACCACTACAGGCTGTATACAAGTGGGCATGTTTACAAGTGTCTGGGGGCCTCTGAATACTTATCTCAGTGAGGCGCACCTGTCCCTTTTATTCAAGATATTCTGACTAATGCTCAAAGACATTAGACTACAGGCTATACAAAAAGGACCCTGCATTACTGAGCTTGACCCGGTCTTTGGTGTTAATATAAACATACAGAGGGCTTCAAACAACATCCAACACAGGCAACAGGATTTCCAAGATAAGTGAAATCTGCACCCGCTTTTTAGATAACAAAACTATTCTAGAAAAAAAACCTAAAGAAATGCAGATGAATTCCAGTTAAATTGCATGGCAATACTCTATATCATTATGTTAAATTGTCCTTTAAAAAAATAAATAAAGCGAGAATTGAAATAAAGGACAAAATCCCAAATAAATCTGGCCCATGGAGTTTTTCAGAGGTGGTGCCAGCACTAACATCCAGGCCTTCAGTGAGATAAGCAGCAGCATGTGTGGGTATACCCTAAGCCAATCTGTTTACGTCAAAGATGCAGAATCTCCAACATTTCTGACTCAAATTCAATCCCTGAGCACAGGCTCACATTTAAAGGCAAACATCATGAACTCTCCATTTTAAGATTAAAATTATATTTGTATATTTGTAATCTTTCCCTTTTAGATAAAAAACCTGCATAACATATTTCAGGACACAGAGGAGATCGTTTCCATGTAAACTGTCTGCATATGGTTATGGAGAAAAGAAAAGAAAAACCCACAGGATATCACAGAGGAGACTGAAAGGACATGTCAGACTTGTAATGTCAAACTAACAAGGTAAAATTACACAGTTATTTTAGGAAAATAACATGAATTAGAATTGTGCACTGCAAAAAAGTGCGAGATGCAGGGGAGCGCTGGCTGAGAAAAAACCCTACAAGTGAGCGCAAAGACCTTTAAAAAAAAAAAAAAAAAAAAAAATCACAGACCCATCGAAACAAAGTCATGAAAAACAACACAGACCAGAATAGTATGTGAGTAATAGCTATGTATGTATGTATGTATCCATCTATCTCCATCAGTGAAGAAACAATGAAGTGTGGATTTACCTTTTAGACGAGGCCCCTGATCTCTTCCTGCGATGGATCCAGTTCTGGAGCTCAGGTGTTGAGCTCGGGGTGGGAAGTGCATGGTCAATAGCAGACACATCCTTGCCCTGCTTCCAGACCTGGTATCTGTCTGGTTGGAACCGCTTCACAAAGGGATCCATTGATATTTTCACCATATCCTTACTGCAGGTGCACTGGAGTGAAGAAGAAAACACAGCAGATTGTGAGGCCATGGTGGTTTGCAGCATAAATAAATAAATAAATCCAAGTGCCAGTGTTATGGGAAATACTGTTACTTTTCAGTATGGAACTTCAAACAATTAAGTTCAATTTTAAAGATTCGGTTTAAAATAAACAGATGCTGATGAGAAGTACTCTGTCAACAGGACGTTTTATAATCAACTGCGCCATCTCAATTGAAACAACAGCTTATTATCAGCCTGTGCTGTATGTCCAATAATGGCACTTGCCTTCTGCTGTTGAAGAGCAGCAATGTGGGATTTGACAGTAAAATTCATGCTGAGTGGGTCTATTCTTAAATTTTTATTGTCTTAATTTGATGAGGTTTTTATTTACGCCCCAGAACTTAACTCATGATTTTTCATATGTGTGTAGCTGTTGTACAGATGGTTTGATTTGGATGGATCTTAGAAAGAATATCAAACCAAACCAAACTTTTTTGTTGCAGGGCTAGACTAAAGGGCCAACAAGGACTGGTTTTCCTGTTACCCACCGATTACTAGAGCTGGCCATCTTAATTGAAACACTGGGAGAGAGCAATAAATAAATAAATAATAATGACACATAATGCAACATGCTCATTTAATTAACCATTATAATAGAAATAGCAAAGAATCCTATCTATCCATTGATGTACAACAGTATTCAACCAATGCATTTATTATCATTTAGTTCCAGTTATAATAGATCAGCTACAGCTATCAATCCTGTCCTAATGACTATTTTCACATGGCTTATCACAATGAAACATTTTGAGCATGGATTGATATTTGTTTTTTCATTTTTTCAAGTTAATTACTTCCAAGACCAACATGCAATGATAATGTGCTTGACCCGATTTCCATTTTGAAATAACGCATATAGCGCCATATAGCGTGTGTTTAGAACCTTGAAAGCAGAACTCCCCTGTTGTTGAACTAGATCAATATATAGCAACATCAATTCTGAATACAAATGGATGAAGTGTTATCATAATCATAACACCAAAACAGTCAATTGATTATCTCTCACAACATGATATTTCTGACCAGACTATTAATTCCTTCTAATAAGTTTGGTCTGTCAACTTTTTGTGTGTTTTCCTTTAACCATTATACTGCTGCTCTTGAAATGGCTCAAAAAACTGCGTCATTTTCAGAGGTAATTTATGCTATAGTTTCGGCAACAAATCACTTGTCTTGCTGCATACTCACACATCGTCTGACTAACATCCTGTATAGTGCTGACTTGCAGCCTTTGTAAACAAGTCACAGGTAATTGGTTTATTGTAAAATGATGCATATATGGATATTACAAAGCTACAAAACTTCAGTTAATATAAAAGTGTCATCTCTTCCAGTCCTAATACCAGTTTCCTTCAACAAAAAGGAAATAAGTTAGCAAACAAGTAATAAATAAATAAACAAAACAAATACACACATAAAGCGTATTAATTCATACATTAATTATGTGATTTATCTGGACCTCTAATAAAAACTAAAGATATCTAGTGTTATTTTATATGAAGAAATAGTCAGTGCTTGCACAAGAAGCACTTTGAAGAACGCTCTAAAATCAATGACAGCCATGATTGCCTAATTATGGATCTGAAATAAGACCGGATTTTGGTTAGGTCAGATATGACATGTTGTACCAAATTAAATGTCAAACAATGTAAATGCTGTGCTGAGGTTTGATTAGTAAGGTTATGGATCATGTTAAAACACTGTGAAGAATGAAGAGTACAAAGGACGTTTTTTTTTTTTTTTACTATGTGAGATAGCAGATATCAACCTATCAATATATTTAATTCAATTTTGCAATTTTAATATTTCTGTCTCAGCACAGCACAGCACAGCACAGTGCATTATTGCTTGAACAGACAAATCTTAATGTAAACACGGGAAGACAAAAGATGGACATTTTAAAGGCGTTGTTTGTCCGATTCTGAATGTACAACAAAGCTTTAGCATGTCCTTTAAGAAGCATGACACTCAATGTAGAGCTTACATATATCTTCTAATCATACTCAAAACATTTTGCAGGAGTCAAAGACAAAATGAGCATATCCCTCTTTTCAGTGGCAAGTAATATGACTTGCCAATAAGAAAACTATTTAAGAATAAGATGTTTCTGACTTATACTGCAGTTAACTGAATCTATACCTTGGACAGTTCTAAGCCTATTTAAGAGCAGACCAAATACTCAAAAAATAATCACAGGCAATCTGCTCCGAAACCCATAGAAGCTATTACACAACGTCTCGTGTACACTTCAGTTCACTCTGTATGTGCTACTTATTACCCTGTTCCATTTTATAAATCCTTAGATGCTTCACTAATTATGACATTTACAAGTTGAGCAAATCCTCCCACCAGAAGTGGTGAATGTAAGATAAATAAAACATAAATCATATTGCTTAAGCAGCAATATAAGTAAGATGAACATACACTGAATATTTGGCTGACATGTTGCTTTTAGTATGAAAAGATACATTATTGGCAAATGGGCAATAACTATATTTCATAGTCCAGTTGTACTTATTGCAGCAGTTTGTGAGTTAGGGAAGCCTTTAATAAAATTCAATATAGTCACTTAAAATAATCCTAATAGCATTAATCTTGTACCATCAGGTAGTCCTCTGTGCAAGCAAGCAGGGTGGGAACTGAGCATCAGTGAATTAGTTTCCTCACAAAGCCAGGATAGGCCAATACAGAGAAATTGAAATTTAATATTTACATTTTTTTTCACAGGTTGACCTTTTGGAAATATGACTAATTCATTCAAAGTTGAGGGTGTAATTTGTTTTTGTTTTCCCAATATGAAAAAAGACAACATAAATATCACAAATTATTATTATTATTATTATTATTATTATCCAGGGCGACTTCCAAAATATAAGAAATAAAGGATATATTGGTTATCAAATAAGACAATTTCTTATGAAGTTTGTAAAGGTCATTTTATACATTCATTTCACAAGGCTCTTAAATTCTACTGCAGTGGCTTTTTATTATTTTATTCTGCCAGGTTATCTTACCTAGACACCCCAGAGATCAATAATGTCAAGCAATTACATTCTGTACTGTACCACTGATTAGGAAAAGCACAGTGGATTCTTGCAGACAATTACAAAGATTGTCCACTGGAAATCCTTTTATCATTAAGAAAAGCAGTCATTAAAACAAAGACGTGACTCTGCCTGTTCCCTTTCCTTTACACTTAGCTGGCCACGAATCCGAGACATGCTGCAACACCACGATGACAAATGGTCCCTTAAAGAGCATTTTAAGAGGATTACTGTCTTTGCTGTTGGACACAGCGACTGAAAGCAGCCTGGAATAGAGCCAATATATTAGCCAGTGTTGATTTATTGAAGGAAGAAGTACATCAAGAAAACATCTACCCAAGAAATGTGAGAGGGGAAGGTGATGATTTATAAATTACGTGCAAGCCCTCACTGCTTAAACGTGATCCACACAAATTTCATGCAAGACCTTACTGATTACATTTTCTTTTCCAGGGGTCATTAAGATGAGCACATCTTTGATGCAAAGGAATTTAGCGTGACATTGTATTGCTATCAGCTCCATCATTACGTTATATTAATGATATTTAATATTTTCTTTTTCTTTTTATTGTGTATTGTAGCATATATATAGATGCTTGTGTGGCCACTCCTTCTTTAAAACCCATTTTATAATTCTCTCTGATCAGTTATTAAAGCATTCAATAATTACACTGTGCTCCGTTTATGGACTTTTGGCAACCAAACAATCTTAGTTTTGAAGTTTATCCCTGTGTTGTTCCTCTTTATATTTTTCTTTAACATAACAAGGTCAAAGATTAATACTGGTTTGGCAAATAACATCTAGACCCTTAGAGGGAAGTACTACAGGCAGAGTAATAAAAAATAGAATTATAATCGTAAGGCATCGAGTTTACAGATGAAAGAGATTTACTTCAATCTTTACTACTTTTCTTGACATAGATTTTTTTCATGTCTCTAAAGATTATCTTTCTCACAATGTTATTAAATACTGAAGTATTTCTACAGTCGCTTTTAAAACAAACTCACAAATGGGTTACCTGACACACTGACACCAAACACAAACTTAAAGCCTTTTTCTGCCACATATTGTGTAACAGAAAGCAATTATAATTACTTAGGTTTATCTATTCCTCTCCAGAGTTATCTAGCTCCTTTTGGTTCAAGCATATATCAAGAGGAGGGCCCTTGTGTTGCACTGTCTGGTATAGTCACTGCCCCCAAAATATCTGAAGCCCTCAACAATTCCTTTTGAGCCTAGTTGTCTGGCTTTGTAATAATAATCATAAAGCATTTAAGAATCAATCAAGATAAGAGGGACTGTATTATACTTTTGGTTGGTTTAGAAGTAAAAAAAAATTGAAGGTGAGTCTGTATCTTTACTAGATTTGAAGCAGATTATGGATGAGTGGGAGACAATATAATTCAGCAGGGTTAGACACTCAACAGAGATGGGGATTTCTCGCCGGAAATCTTTGTCTTTGATTCCCTAAAAAACAAAGAAACAAGGCTCTTGAAACTGTGACAGGGATTGAATCTGGGATTACATTTTCATAGGTTGTGTTTTTCTGGTTAGGTTATATCATCCTGAATTGTTGTTTCTATTGGCCAAACAGTATTTCAAACACAAATATTTGCAACTGATTGCCATTGCTTTAACCATAATTGGTGACCTATTCTCAGACATTTAAAAAAACACATCCATTAGGAATTCCACATTGAACTGAAGTTTTCCATTCTATTCTGCCTATATGCCTCTGACTGTTGCTTGATTGGTATCCTGAAACTTTTCTATGATACTTAAGAACAATTAGAAGCATGTTGGTAAGAGTATTTTCACTCCAAGAATCAGTAATCAGAGAAGAGATTTTGGTTTATTTAATGAATGTTAGATTAACTAAATCCTCTCTGATTTCCATATGTGGACTAACATGTAAATACTACCACGTTGACTAAACTTTTCTTAACAGAATTATGAATTCTGCATTATGAACCAAGTAAAAGCTTAGCTGGTTATGCTGGTGGTGGCTGATGTCAGGAGGAGGCTCAAATATGAACAGGTCATTTGAATGTATGTGAGTGAAACATGATTCACAAGTGGCATTGTGAATGAAGAATGAGAACAATTGTGTTGGATATAAAGTGAAGAAATCAAGATTTGGGTTTGCTGAAAGAAATGTGGCAGAGCAGGTGTTTCTGTAGCCTTCCTCTTGCTATACTGGTTGGAATGAAATTGGAATACTGAATATTATGCAGTGGCGTAACTTTAGTTTCAGAAGTGTGGGGGGGCATTCATTGTGTGTCCAATGATGGGGGGTATTCTGTCAAGTTGTGGGATGATTCCACCAATACACCTCATAAATAAGAATGAGCGTGTCTTTCATAAAGTGAGGGGGGGCACCTTGATTGAGGGGGACAAATTTACACTCTCTCAATATTGGGGAGGGACAAGTCCCAGCAATCCTCCTGTGATATTTTAAAAAATAGGTAAAATCTACTTTGTCCATTTGTCAAGTGAAGGACAATTCTAAATGCATTTTAAAATGTTTAAATAATATGATTACTTAGATACCCAAGCCTAAAGCTGCCAATGTTTATCACTAAGTTATTAAAATTAGTACATTAGATTGCTGCATAAAGCATATGATTTTGTTTTATGAAAAAGTTAAATTGATAAGTCCATCAACATTCTAAAATTCAAAGACAATTAAGGATGTCAGAGAAATTTAAACAATTCCCATCCTCCAGATGAAGACTTTCATTCGAGCTTGTCATTTTAATTGTATGTACCTTTGTTCACATTCAGTTGTATCATAGTAAGGAAAGAAAGCACAGATCTCTTGTAAAAGTCCATTGTCTCCTTTTTTGTTGTTTATACTGCAGAGCAAGGGGACACAAGTTTACACGATTCCCAAAAAACTGCAGGAGTATGTGTGTGTGTGTGTGTGTGTGTGTGTGTGTGTGGTTGTAAAGTTAAGTGATTTTGTTAGCAGCAGCTAAGTAAAAATATCAAATCACATTTTTTTAGAAGACATATTACATTGTAGTCGGCCAGTGAGTTAGATAAAGGGAGTCATATATTTGACTATGACAACAAGCACAGAAGCCATTGTGGGAGACTGTCAGAGAGACGTTCTTGGTTGTTGTTGGGGGTTTTTTCCACTCCCAAATGGGCATGTTATGTTTAATGGGGAATGAAACACAGATCAACATTTTTCTTAGGGGGCACCTGTGCAGAAAGGTGCACAAGGAAAGACAAGGAAGTAGAAAGTGTGCTGAAGCTACAGAAACAAAATGTATTGCAGGCATATGAGGTAACGTAGACAAGCTCCCTACACCTAGTGCTCGCACTACAAGTAATTTCCCTTGGTACATTGCTCATATTGACTACTGGGGCTGCTGTGAGAAACGGATGGCTTAAGAAGAGACACGTCTCAAGGCATAAGACTGGCCTGGATATGGAGATCAATCCACAGAAGAACTGACTGCTTTTTGACTTGCATTTTGTGACACTGTATGCTTCTTTTTAACATTATATTTTACTTTTTTAAACTTTGTGATTCATAACCCCAAAACACTGCAGTTATGATGACTCTTATCTTAAGCTATGGTATTTCATGTCTCACTGATATAGCCTGAAAAGTTGGCTGGTGTCAGAGCTCCATCAGCCAACAGGGTATTACCATACAGAATGCCCAAAGGGTGCCACAGTGAAACAGTCACATACATAATGTGTGCACAGCTTGTCCTGAAAATTTGTTCCCCTGCTTACTGATTGGAGATCAGCTTGGTTTAACAATACCTTACCTCTCTTTTTTCCTTAAAAAAAATAAACATTCCCAAGTTCTTCAATTTGGCATTTAAAGCTCTATGGTGGCCAAGATAGAAACAAAATATGGTGCTATTAATTATATTAAGAGGGCTAGAGGGAGGATGTAGGTGATGTAGTCCAATTAATGCTGCAATAAAACTGTGAAAATGTTTCCCAATTTCCAAATTCATACATTTTTGGCACTGCAATATTCATCCATGTATTATTGTAATTTCCTGAAATTACATTCACAAACAACTGGGGTAATATTTCAGTAAATTACATTGCTTGTGTTCAGAGGTAGGGCCAATAGTCTTCACCAGGGTGTCATTTTTCTTGTGTTATAGTAATGCTCACAATGTACCACAGCTAAGGGCTCAAATGTTGTAAGTTTCCACCCAGTCCTATTTTTTGGAATGACATGTAAGCTATGGTAATGTCATCACAGACGGCCGTCATTGCTGTGTGAAAGGGCATCATAGTGGCTGAAGTGAACATGCATGTAATTCATGCATTTCTAGGAACCTGCAAAGGTACTTGGGCTCCTGGGTTCCTAGACAAGAAATGAAGTTAATTTAGATAACTCCATTTAAGAAAATATCAACCATGTAATTCAAATAAAGTGATATACTGTAGAACAAGACACATTTTCTATAATGAAACATTAAAGAAACAATGTAAGGTAACATCAAGGGGAAGAGAAAAAGAACGACATTGCATCTTGACCAAAAAACCATCTTGCTTTGTTATACAGTCTATATACAGTCTAAAATACTGCTGCCCACTGTGATCTATTAACTGTCAAGAAAGAAATTTGCTGAAATATTTTATCCATGTACTGCAGCACAAATATGAATTGCAGCAGCTGTCTATTGAAGGAGGAAAAAGCCATTCACTACCTCTTTTTGACAAACTTTAAATTAAACTTTACAGGAAAGAAAACTTCACAAGACACAAAAAAAAAATGTAAAAATTAGACAGAGAAAACATGAAAAGCTGCTTATGTTTAAAAATACATTACATACAAAGTTGATGTGTCAAGTCCAATGTGCATGTTATTTACTTAACAAATACTGTTGTTGCTCTCACTCAACTGGTCCATTTCCATTTACTCATACTAGCCAACTTTGACTTAGTAGATGTGGTGTGGGGATATTGAATTTCTCTCAGATGTAAAATCAGGGGCTTTTCTTTTCAACACCTAAGGAGACCTGCCCTTCGGTAATGTTTTTTTCTTTTAACAAACGATGCACAGAATAAGTTGGGATAGGGTTTGTTTTGATTATTCGCATCTCTAATATTTCTGACAGAGAGTATCAACGGCCAATCACTCACACTTGGGAAAGATGGCATCTGTACAGGGTTTCCCATTGCCTGGACTCGGCTTTATGTTCTGCTCTCAGATTAGCTGAAAAGGAAGGGCTTCGGACGTTCTTTCCTGGAAGCATGTGATAACACCGAGGCAAATGCTGAAACCTTCATTCATTACACATCACACTCGGCTCAGAGCAGAAGCTGACATGTGCACCAGTGTCTTCTCTCTGCTCCCGTCCTTTAGATCAATGGCAATTCTGCTTATTTATTTGCAGATTGAAAAACAAAACAAATAAAAAGCTGTATGTACTTGAGTTTCATCTACAGAAGGGGTCAGAATGAATTTGTGGAGATTTATATGGCCATGCAACAACATATTTTGGAATACATTCAAGAATATTGTCACTGATATCAGATTTATTTACAGATAACGTTATATTATTTATTTTAAATCAAGCACATTTTGTATGGCACAAAAATGAGAAATTAATCCTTCTGAAATATTCATTACAATCTGTGTGCAACCCCCTACTGTACTTTAAGAAAAGAAAGAAAAAAATAATAACAAGAAAGACTTTAGTATGCTGAACCTTTCAACATGACATTTAAATCTTCTGCACTGAAATGTTAAAAGAACATTGTTATGGATACAGAGAATTATTTTTCTTATCAGGTACACAGATAATTTAAAACCTACAAAGCAATTAAATGACAGCACTTAACCTTTTATGAAATTATTGTACAAGCCTAGTCAAGCGTTCGAAGACTACAGATATTATCCTTGTACCTTGTTCTTCTATGACAGTTTTAAACCCCCTCAACAGTTTGGCGAAGAACTGAGCATAATAAAAAGAAAGTACCAGTAATAAAGCCTTTGTGGCTTGTTTAATTTCCTCATAAACGGCCTTCCCTATCTGGAGGTCACGTTACTTTGATTAAGTAAAGTGAGCAATACCAAAGTGTATTCTTCATATCAATAACTGTACTGTTAATATCAAAGATTCACATTGTTTAAAGCATGTTCCCATCTGAATTGGCCGCTGAGGTTTTCTTACTCTCATACTTCAAAATATAGCATAAAATGTTACTTTAATCTTTAATCATGCATCTTAAACTTAGTATCCCTATGGCTCAGGTGGAGTATTATAGGTGGTTGTAGAAGTATTGATTCAGCTGGGTGATACTACTGGTTGGGGGGACAAATTCAGGATGTGATCCATGTGATGAAAGAAGGTTTTCTCTGTAGCTGCTTATCTTATGACAATCAGGTCACAGTTTTTTTTTATTTTTTTTTATCCATTTTAGTTATTTAAACTAGTTCAACTACTGTAAAGTCAAGGCATTTTTAGTCAAAGTATTAGTAGTAGTAATAGTAAAAGCAGTGGTTCAATACCATGGGATTGTATTTGCACACTGTACATTTACATATAAAGTGATGACTGTCAGAAAAAGGCAATTATATGATTGATAATTCATTGGACTCCAAGGTGGTACCAGCCTTGGCCTTATGCAGAGCTCTTACACATTGTGAGTTCAAGATCAGCAGTCCTGGGGTACTGAAGTCCAGCCCATTCCTGGTACAGAACATGAGTGAGTAGGTCCTGGGAAGTGGGTTTACTAGCATGGATTTGCAGGGACTGGTTACTCAACCAGGTTAGTAACTGATCTATTGACTGCTCAAAAAGAGCTGCGATGCCCTTTGAAGTATTGTTGAGGTTGGCATCACCAGGGGTGCAGGTTTTGTTTCAGAATTGGGGGGGGGGGACTGGCAATATTTTGCGTCCTCTATGCCTATGGACGCTTCTGACAATCCCACTCTAAACCTACGCCTATGGGCATCACATCAAACTTCAGCTATCAATTCAGCCCTCGTGTTTCTTAACCATTAAGTAATCTAAAGCTACAATTCCCTAGCCACCACCAACTGTAACTGTTAAGTGACCAAAATTGTCACAAAAATGTCCATCTGTCATTGCCTGATCAGTCACTATAAATAAAGCACACTGGGTTTATGGACCAGTCCATGTGAACCCATTCAAAAATAAAAAAACACTTCCCGGGACTCTCTGATACAGAATGGGTGTAGAAAATGGCTTCACTACTGCAGATGGTGGTGTCTGATGTCAACCACGCAATGGATGAGTGGTGCAGCCTTGCAGAAGGCAGAACGAGGCCCTCATAAAGGAATACTTCCATACATATGTTAACAGTGCTGTGTCCAGTTCCAGAATAAACAGGTGTTCTTTCCAAAAGTTGGGAATCTATTTTCTTATGTCATGTTTAATATATGAATCAATCTGCAAGTAATTGCAACCACAAGCCAAAACATAATGAAATAAAATAAAACTCACAGAGGAAGAGAAAGACAACACTGCCCTCTGGCTGCCACAACACTAACCTTTTCAATTACAGTGGCAGATCCATGTATCTACAGTGCAGAGGTTGGTATATTTGTCATATATTGCCATGTCTCTTACCTTTTATGACACCATGAATTTCAGAAATAAACTCCAGTTCAAGAATGATGCCTAAATCCAATAAAATACACTAATTCTAAAATCCTAATAATTCTATAAAATCCTACTTCAATACCAGATTGTAGACGGAAAACTAATCTTATTGATTTTTCAAAGGGAATAAAGCAAATAGCTAACTATGATTATTATTACTTGATTTCTTAGAAGACACCCTTATATAGGGTGATTGTTACAGAAGATGACATTATTTTTACATTTTACCCATTTATACAGCTGGGCATTTACTGAAGCAATCTAGTTAAAGTACCTTGCTCAAGGGTACATCAGCAGTGTCCCCAACCCACAACCCTCTGCTCCAGAGCTCCAGAGTCCAGAGCCCTGACCACTACTCCACACTGCTGCCCAGTGTATATACAAAGGGGCATCACATTCTTCGCTAACCTTCCTGAACAATTCTGACATTACATATATTCTCTACAGAAACTACTTTTGCAATAGGGATCGAGCATCAATACCAGAAGCAAGATCTAAATACAAAATTCAGTGTGGAATTACATCCATTATTATCAATATTACTTCCAGGATGTATATTTATAATGAATTAATAATTAAAGAGAGAGAAACAGCTTCTTTATATCAATAATAATGGTACAGAAATATGACGAATAAGAATGCTCTATGAGCCTTTATTCAATGTAGTTATTGCTGTGCAATGGGACTCAATTTGGCAATGGTGATAATGACTTTCCATTCAAAGGCTGTTTTAAAATCCTGTCTCGTCTCAAAGTGTCCTGTTAGACACAGAGTCATATGGTCACACTAACACAGAGTGTAGCTGCTGCAGGGAAGACAAAGCCCGTGCTCTTTAGATGTAATCTTTTCTTAAAACATCACATCCTAAAACACCAAAGGCCTCACCTGAGAGGTATTTACAGTAGCCAAGATTGTGATTAAAAGTTATTAAAATGTATTACTAAAATATAACAGAAAAATCAGATACCCAACACAAGTTCATGTAAAGCAATATTTTTAGTGACTGTGCTAGTTCTCCTTCAAAGCATTAGCAAAGGAGTGTCCTAAGGAGTGTGTGAAACTGAACAATTCCTTGATGTAGCCACGGTATACTGTTGTAAACTGCCAGACGAATACAGATGTACTGTATTGCATCTGTTTATCAAGGGGGAAATGACAGCATAGATGTAAAGAACTCTTCTAGTTTTATAATTCATAGAGCTTTTAGAAACGTACACAACTATATGCGATTCTTCTTTTAAGTCTCGGCTACTGTTAAAAGTTATGCACCGGTTAGGCAGTTCCAAGAGCATAATTTCCCCCGGTTATCTTATTTAGAATAGCATGTCACTGTCAATGCTGCCATTAAAGCTTAAGGGGAAAGAAGAATGAAAAAAAAAGCTTTCCAGCAAATGAAGCAAGGAAATTAGCGTTCCATCTGACTGACAGTCCCTACACCATCGTGCTGAAAAGGTGTCATTTACCTTAATTTGATTGTTTTTCCTTGTCATTAATGTGGCTTTTATTTAGCTCTCCCTCATTACGATTCAATACAGGAATATCTGAGTACACCATGCCTATATTAGAGGAAGTATGAAATTAAGAAAATAATCACTGCAATCCTACAAGCTCGTTAAAAGAATAACTTTTTCAGTTTTTGCATTATCAGTTAGTTATTTGAAGCGAGATTCAATTTAATTATTTTATTCCACTTTTTTCTATTAACAGATTCAGGGATATAGCCTATAACTATGCATTTTCAGAAATGTACCCTTTAGAGAAGTCCTGAAATTCCAATAGAATCAAATCAATAGACCATAAAATGCTTTACCATAACAACAAGACGTGTTTGTTTAAAATAATGTATATTTAGCCAAGTGCATGCTGCAAGGTGTAGGCTGCCTCCTTAGACAAACTATACCTTTTCTAGCTTCTTCGTATTTACGTATTCAATGTAAGATTAATGCAAATCTCTATACAGAAGAAACAGTTTACAGTGTATATGACTTGTATTTAACAAAGGCACAGTTGGCAAGTGCCTGAATCCACCTTTATATTCCATCATACACAACTTATTCTAGTTATATTCAGCAGAAACATCTTCCCAATTCCTACAGTAACACAATTTCAGAATATCAGAATTCCATACTATTGTTATTATTTTCCATAACACAACTGACTCATGCCGCATCTATACTGCCTCGTCACCTCATTTTTACATTCTCCACAATTCTCCACTGGTGTTCCTCATAAACTGATATCTTCCATTTCACCTTTCCTTCCGATAAGACACTAAATTCATATCCCGATTGCATGTGGTCAATTAAAAGCCCATGGCATGATCTGACAGCGAGTGTGCTAACTCCAGTGTGCTGGCAACATTGAAATTCATGCATTGGAAATAAAAAAAATTAACTAAATTTCCCGCTCAAGTTTAATTGGCTGAGTAATTAATCATTCCTCAATTATATCTGTGTGTGGTGAAATGCTCTCTACTCTCAGCTTGTTTTCCTCCATGGAGCCCAAGCGTGGGATCTTATACAGTTCTCCAGCTATGTCAGTGTAAATACGCTTCCTGATGATTATTTGTAGGAGCGGTGCTACATGATTTAAGAGTACTTTACTGTCACACCTGTCAAAACCCCCCTGACTCAAGTATATTCATGGCCACCTCTTGCGTTGCTCTTATTTTAATAAGGTCTGACTGTTGCCGGGCTAAACAATAATTCTGAAGCAGAGTAAAGCTCGAGAGCAGAGTCATAATTCACTGCAACCAATTATCACTTTTTGATGTCATAGGCCAGGTTATCTGCCTTTTAGCTCTTCTTTAAATAACAGCCTAGTGCGTGAACTCCATCTTCTCTGGCTGACTCTCCTAAACGACTATTAATTCCATAGCTGTAACCAAGTGTCAAGTTTTTGTGTGGTAAGGGTAAGACATCAGCACATATTAACCTCAACATTTAGAAAAATGGCAGTTCATTTAATTATTCTGTTCAAATTTTTTTTTTTAAATACTGTATGTCTAAAGGCAAGAGGTTCACAGATTTTTCCAGATGTCTGTTTTGTTAAAAAAAATCTATGTAAATAATTGTCAACATTTTCCTTAATTTTTCAAACTAATTAAGGCCACTGGAATGAGCACTCCGCACAGATCCGAGTCTTTGCAGGCACGGTCCAGTGCCTGTAATAACACATGAGGTGGTAAATTGCCATGTTTCACTTAGCATTAACTGTGCCTATGCTCTTAATGCCTGAAATGGATTCTCTCAGGGACAGCGTTCGCAGGTAGGTGTAGCGGCTATTGCGTCAGTGTGGCTGAGAATTGCAAAGTCTAAGAAGAATTACGGTGCCAGGTTGTCAGTGCACGGCAAGAATGCCAATACTTCATTAATGTGTCAAGCATTGCAGTTCCAAGGGGGGGGGGGGGGGGGGGAAGGCCCGGTTTTGAGGATCAGTTCCAGCTGACAGCACTACACGCATCCCTGCCTTTCTGGTCTCACTGATGTGCCACAGCTCAGAATTAAGAAACGAAAGAATAAATGATTAGACAAAAGGCCCAAGGACTTTTTAAAGTGGTCATATTTAAGGATTCTTCAAACACAAAACATATTTTCTTCTTACCCATTACAGCTACTGCAAGACAGTAAAAATATTCACTCAACAATAAATCCATTGAGTATTTGCTTTAGCACTAGATGCATAAATCACTTGAGTGACCCTCTATGGATAGGCATGAAAAATAATCTGAAGTAAAGAAAATATACAACAAATACTGGTCTAAGATAAAAATATCACATGCATGGATCAATATTTCTGCTTTGCAACCTATAAACTCTCATAAATATCCACATTCCATATGTCCCAATTGTAACCACCATTTCCATGTTGTTTCCCTTTACAACAGAGTGAGTTAGATGGTACTTCTACCACAGATCCTGATATCACAGTTTCCAAATGTCTTTGTGCATCTCAAAGTGTGATGCAATCAGCCTTTTGCATAATACATCACATATTGCCATGTTTTTGCCTTTATGAGTCCACAAGCAGCATTAAAACTCAGATATATGCATAAATGTAATCCATTGTTAAGTTTATATAAATTCACAGTTGGAAGCAGTAGTGCACATTAATCAATAAACTTGCCCTCCGGATAAGAAAGGTGGATTAAATTCTGCTTAGGTTTGCATCCCTGTATAGCATCTTCCCTGGGTGTCCCTGACAGCACATACTGCGTTACAATCTACATCTGCTGTCAAGGAATTGTCTTCCACAAGGTAAATGTCTCCCATCTGAGCAATTCTCCTTACAAAATTGCTGGGAATCATCCTAATGAACCTCTGTGGGTCCCAGAGATCATACAAAAAAAGCTACCTTTCTTTAAGGCAAAAAAACATTTCTACAACAGATACTGGTAAATAAAGTAGCATTTTGTTCCTCTCTATCACTTTTTACATTCCAAGTGTGAACCTTTTTCATTACTTCTCCTTCCTTTTGCGTATGCAGTGAATGAAGGCTTAACTAGTGATAACGTTATTACAAAATAAATACTTTCCATTAATACGTGTTTTGTATATGTTAGTATTTTCCTAATGTTAATGATACAATTACAAAACATATAACATGACATTTGCATGAAAGACTCTACCCCACAACTTGAGTTAAACACAGTACAAACTGTACAGTGTAAAATGTTTATTCAGGAGGGAAACGAAGAATGTGTTCTTCAAAATGAACATCATCAAAGTCATCCACTATTTATGTTCACTGCAAGCCCAGAAAGCCAAAATCCTGCTATTAAACCAATCTGTGGATTTGAGGAAGCTGGAATTGCTACCAGTCTGAACCAAAAAGCCACAGGGATTGGTTGGTGTGCAATGAATCCGGGACTTCCCAGAAAAATTCTATCCAGCACGCCATAGCAGGGCTCTGACAATTCTGCACTGCATGCTGGGAACTTCAGGCTAGGGTCAGTAGGTGGAGGCTTTTACCACAGGAACCTGTACAATATCGAATCTAAGCTTTGACGAATTTCACACCACCGTGTGGCCCTTTAAATTGCCTGCGGATAAAGAAATCTTGAATTTGCTCAATCTGTGCCCATGAATGGGAGTAAGACGTATCTTGATTTGAAAATTGTGAGCTGCCAAAGAGATGGTTTAACTTGGCAATGTACACCTGCTAACAAAGATTCAGGTGTTCAAATATGGGGGCTTAGTCTCTCAAGAGGTTTTAAACTTAACCTTGTATTAAACTAATCTTCAATTACTGTTTCCTTCCTTATTTATTTTAAGGACAGTTCACTAAAAAAGGTTCACCTGCAGTACAAAGATAGCAAACCAATAATAAGAATTATACTAAACCACTGTTTAGAAATTAATCTATTTATATAGTAAGCCAATCATTTTATATAGCTTTTCATAAAGCCAGAAATAGGTTACACATTGTGTGGAGATCAGGAACAGTGGTCTGTGGAATCATAGGCCAGTCCTCATACTGAACTTGTTTTGGAGAATGTGGGTTTATGTGGGTGCTTTCATACGGCGTGGTCGAGGACTGCCAAATAAATTATTTTTCATCAAACCATCTGCAAGCCATATGTGGCAATGCTTATCACATGGTACATGTACAATTTGTGGCACTGGATTGTCACAGTAAGTGCTTTGCAAATTAAATTTATTTTCTGTCTGATAAAGAGGGCTCAGGAGAGACTTCTGCTCCTATCTATGCCAATTACCATCTCTCCAAAGAAAGCATTATTTTAATGTAAGACTTTGATCCAGCTTACGTCTCCTGTGGAAGGAGTCAAGGCATCACAACTCTGCAATAGGCAAGACATTCTCAACATGAACCCAGCTCAGCTGCAGCTTGATGCCTTTTTGAGCCATCTCTGTGCAGAGTAAACCCCCTAGCACAGGTTCCTATCCTGGCAGTGCTTTGCCCAAGTATTAACCTCGCTCAGATTTGGGCATTTGAATGTATGGTAGCTGCACAAACGGATATTCTTTAAAAACATGGCCATCCATTCGTGTGTGTCAATACTAGTTGGTTTTGCATTTCATTCAAATCAAAGCTGATAGCTAGAATTCAACTGAGGTAACTATATTCCTCCTGGGTTCTAATCTTTAAATATAACGGCAGTGGTATGCTCTGAAATAAGGTTTAATATATAGACAGAAAGGGTGTTAGGCAGAACTGTTTAATAACAACAGTAGGTCCTGAGTGCATTCCTTTGGGATCCTGGCTGGCAATCAGAGCAAAGAGCAGAGTTTCCAGCTAAGGTTCCAGTTAGGGGATAAACTATATTATCTGATTCTGGTCCAAATGAGATTTAGGCACACACCCGCTCAGTTACATTGGGTAACATATGTACTGCCAGATGGAATATATGCTTTATCAGTAAAGCCGGCAGCAAGTATGTGCCAACTGGGCCAGCAGTGAGCCCCGTCATACAACAACTGGATTGCCACAAGCTGCTTTAACAAAAAAATTATGTCCTTCCACACTTGTGTAACTAATTGCTTTAGCTTTCCTGGATTTTACAGTTCACAGCTGTGTTCAGCAGTTCCTTATATCATCACTGAGATTCATGTGGCTACATTTTAAAATGCTCTATAAACACTTGCAGAATACTGCTTCGCATATATAAAGACAGATTTCATGTTGCCTGCTACAACACATCACATTAATTAACACACTGAAAAGTAATTATTTGTCAAGCAGAAATAAAATCCTCTCGGTCCTTTGACTTTGCTGTTACTTCACTTGCCTGTTACCACTTATTGTAGGAAGTCAATGAAGCTGAGTTTAAACCTAGGCTGAAACACATAGAAGGAAGAACGTGTGTTCATACTGAGCAAAATTGCATTTGGCACTGTGAGGAAAATCAGCCCATATGGATTGTCCCCTCCTTTGCCTTTGAAAATGCCCAGACTAAATTAACTGTGGAGGGTTTCCCAGCTACCAGCTCAGAGAGACTGACTCAAGACACTTACTGAACCTCCCTGTCATGCAATTCAAGGTGTGACCATCCCTGGTCCTGGTGAGCCATAAACCTACAGGTTTTCCAGGTCTCTCTAAATCACCAATCACTGGATACCTTGAACACAGGGACATTTTGCCCACAAACAGTAAGTAAGACAGTAAGACCCACAAATGGCTCAATTAACCAGTTAGTGATCTGGACGAAAGAAAACCTTGTAGGCTCTCCAAGACCAAGGTTGGCAACCCCTGCTTTAAACAGCCATTAAAGATAGACCACATATGCTCAGGTCCATATCCCATCCATCACCTGTACCCCGTTTCTGCAAACACAACAGGTCATGAACAAGAGGTATTTTCAACCACTTTTTTCCACCCGCCTTGCTTCCTTAGCTGGCACGGCTCGCTGGCCCAGGTACTTCGTGATTAACTAACAGGGAGGAGTACTTTCAATACTGATAAGGAAACATGGGACAGAGATATATATATATATATATATATATATATATATATATATATATATATATATATATATATATATATATATAAATATATATAAATATATATATTTTAGTACAATGGATTGAGAGAAAGGCAGTTCAAAAGAGATTGCTGATGCCATGATACCAAGACAGAAGATCTCAGATCATCAATACCACATTGGTGGCATCTTAATATGTGATATTGGACTGTGTGATATCTCTTCATACATACTTTAAACTTAGGTTTGCTTTATTAATGCTTTATTAACAAAACAAGTAAAGCTTCCACACACAAAAAAATGTCAGTCAGTGTCTAAAAGAAGCCTCTTCTCTCTGACACTTTATCTCAGCGGTGCAATGCGTAAGGTATATGAAAACATACATTTTGCTTTGAGACTTTTTTCCTCAACAAGTTAACACAAAACACTTAGGGCACGTCATCTTCCCTGTTAACCTTGCCCTAGGGGGATAACTGCCTGACAATTGTTTCAATAAAAGGGTTTTCAGTTTCCTTAATCTGAGCTCATTAACACTGCTTCTATGGGAAATGGATTGGGGATAAAGACAATAAAGGAGGGACTTAAACAATGCACGATATAGGCCTATAGACTCAAAGGCCTTCCAAGAAGTGCCCCTCCATCTATGCCACGCCCTGCCCCTTGCCCAAATCACCCCCTGTCCCATACACTGGAATCAGATGTAATGGTTTGAACACAGTGGTTCTTATTATATCAGTTAGACATATTTGTTTTTAGCATAAAGGTAATTAATTTAAATGGAAAAGGAAAACAGAAAATTATGTATTTGATTCGTTGCTATGTCATTCCAGTGAAGAGAAACATTCACTTTACATTTTACGTCTCCATTGTCAAACGTTTCAACACTTCCTTCAGAGGGTTTTTATAGTGCTGGTGAACAATGAGGATTTATTAAGGAATAGCCGATGGAAGAAAAATGCAATCATTAACACTGTGGAGGTGAAAATAGAACTTCACTGTATGAACTTCAATATGTGGTCTTTTTAAAAAGGCATTATACAGGGATTTAAAAATAAAAACATACCATATATGTGTGTCACAAGATAATATTTGCACAAATGTTATAATTGGAAATTGTGGTGGTTATATGTGATCCTCTGTCACCTTTATGTTCAAATAGTATGTCTGACATTGTTTCAGGACTATGCAACAGGGGAGAACGAAGCAATGCTGTTAGCAGTTTTAATATTCTGCAATGGTTAAATCCTTTCCATTACAGCAATACATTTTGAGCACTGTCAACATGTTTCTAACACTCTCCTGGTCTGCTGCTCCTTCATATTATTTCAGGAAAAACTCTACATTAAAATGTCCAAAAGATACACTATGGAATGCATATTAATTACAGTAGCCAATCAAACTCTCAAGTACAAAATTCATAGCAACTCTTTAACAGATAAACTTGGCTGGACAATAATGACAACAGTAACTGCATATCTTCTATGATAAGCCAACCGCAAATAAGCCTGTGGAGAACCAATAAGTCAGATGGGAAATAGTCATTTGGGACTATTATGTTGATGCATTTCTCGTTTTTTCCATTTGGAACCTTCAGAGTCATATTCTCCAAGAGCAATAAAGAAAACAATTTAAACAGTATTTTAATACAGTTTGTCTCCACCTCAAGATTTATAATACCGTTAATAAAGTAAGCAGGGGGAGGAATTTTGAAGGGAAAAAACTGATTGTTATCTACAAGGGTGATTGGACATTGGGTCCATTTTATCCCTGTTATTTCAAAAATCAAGGATATTATGCTAACAAATATGCAAGAAGGGGTAAATCTTCCATACATTATATTTTACCTATATAAAACCACAGAAGAGGAGACATGTCAGGCAATAATGACTGTACACATTAAATATGTATGTTACTGCTGACCTTCTCCGCAAAGCCCTTACCCGTGAGTTATTATTATGTAAAGAAAAGCTCTATTCCAAGTCAGTTTCTAATGATTAAATAAATTCTAACTATAGTTACAATTGTGCCATGGTGGTGTAAAACAACCCATGAGCAGCAATCTACAGGATGAAGAATTTCATGCTGAAGTCATGGAACAAAGCATAATGGAAAACCCACTGTGGGTATTATCAGATACTGTAGGCAAACGGCCAACTCCTTAGTAAGTTACATATGTGGATCATTTGGCCAAAAGTGGATAACTTGTCAATATGTTTGAGCAAATTATTTTCAAGCTTATGTACCCATGAACGTCTTAGAGACTTGTTTAATACCAAGCAATCACATCCCATCTTGGTATCAAATCACACACACTATGTCAGTGTTTAAGGGCCATTTCCCACATTTGCCCAACTTGGAAGGGCAGGTCTATGAATGTATCTTATGTGAACTCTGTCAGAATTGCTGTCTTATACCCATCTCCCAAAGAACCCTGCAAGAAGTAATTTGCTACAGTATATATACCCCTTTCCAATTACCTCACAAATCAGTTTTAAGAACTATCTAATTCAGTTCTCAATTACTGAAATGTCTGCTGCTGTGAAGCCCTGATCAGCTGTGATTTCAATAAATGTTCGCCTTTGTTTTCCAGCAAGTAACCCCATTGCAAGCACTGAAATAAGCCTTCAACCTGCTATATACTGACATTCTGAGAGATTGTTATGTACATACTACTGACATAAGATAGACTTTGAGGATGGCTTTCGTAAATTATATGAAGGAAGAAATAAATCAAAATAAGGCAACTGTGAGACAATTTTGGTAAATGATGCACTAAAAGTGTCCAGTAAAATTATTTCACATGTGGCGCAGTACCGGTATGTTTCACTCATATTAACGTGTCAGGGATATTTATATACTAAGATTATATACTAATGATAAAAAGGCTTCATTTAAGTAAGTCACATCTAACCTCTTCATACAAAATTAATAAATAAATACATGCACACATAAGTAAACTGCAAAATCCTCAGTTTGAGATGCTTCTACTAATGAGATCATTGGAGCGTGGCTGATTGAGATGATGTGGCAGGCTTATAATCAAAGTGTATTTTAAACTATGACTGAAAGTATAGAGCTGGTATAATTTTCAAGAGCACTCTAGGGAGATCTATTCAATGGAAAAATGAATTTCTGGACACCTACTTAGCTGTCCCCAGCAAATAGGCGAAGCTGCGTCCATTCCTTTACCAGAACACAATGACACAGCAGAGGTCAGAAAAACAATGAGTCCTAAAACATATGGATCACCACTGGTCAGTAGATTGTCATGGCGTAGTGTTACTGAGATCGCTTCCAGCTTTCAGCGGGGTGCTCTCTTGCTCGTCGGGTCTGAGCTATGTTCAGCAACACCTCCATTATGCTTTGATGCAAGTGCAAAATGGAAGGTTAATGGCAATTAGACTTTAAATATAGATCAGATAAGTGCATGTAAGCAATCATCTTAAGGGCATCCAGTGCTGGAATATAGATTTCCAGTCAGGCACGAATTACCAATGTGCTCCACACACAGGATGTAACACTTATATTTTATTTTCCTACATATATATGGCCTGAACATATTACATATTTCTCACGAACCTGAAGAAGCCGATGATAGTGTTAAAGCAAATGGTGGGTATTCCAATTACTTGTTGAGAGACACTTCCAGCTCTTATTTGTAGACAACAGCTTTAACTGGGTGAACATGAACACTGAACTATTTCTACCCACAGGGATCAGGGCACCCCTATATATCCCCTTTCCCCTGTGATCCACTCACCACAATCGCTGCTCACCCCTTTCCTGCGAGTGGCCAACCTTTAACCCTGGAAGCCACCACAATTCCTTATTCAATAAATCGGACCCCCAAATGAACTGCCCCCCCATCACACACACACACACTGCAGTACCTTATATAAAAAAAAAACATGCAAAGCCAAAGCATTTCATTTAATGAAATCAAATGTAAATGAAAACTTGCATTCGATCTAATTAAGAAGTAAAACAATGGGAAGGGGGGGAGCTGTCCTGACCTTCATTGTATTATGCACTAGTGCTCCACACAGTCTCTGAGAATCTTAGATATGTAATACTAGTACTATGACTGGCCAATTGGTAAAGAAGGTGGACAAGTTGGACAAGTGATTTATTGGGGGTAAGATTTTGTATAGAGAAATACACTTTCTTAAAGCAAAACCCCTCGGTGCTTAATGTTCCTTGTAAGCATATTAATGGTGATATTTTCCATCATAAAGTAAGTTATTAAGGAGTAGCTCTTATTACAATTGCATATTTTTCTGGCTTTGACATATATATGAGAGACACTTTTTTAGAAGCACAGAAAATAGGGTTTCACGCAGCGATATTCAGGGCAGGCGGCTGGCCAAAAATCGGTGCCACCTGGCCGAACAAATGCGTGATTGATGAAAAAACTAAAGGAAAAACAGTATTTTTAAAACAAAAGCTCCCTTGCTCGAACTCCGCCCTCCGCTACGGCTACATCCCCCGTCCCCCCCACCGACCCTGTCTTGTTCGCTATAGCTACACCCCAACTTGCTCAGCAAATCTGAAACAGACCACCTTGCCTATGTAATTGTCTGAGGGAAACCCTGGAAAATGTGTATGAACATCTATAACTATAAATATAACTGGGTTAAAGGAAAGATTAATCTTCAATAATACAAACCAAGGTTAATCATTATAACACTTAATAATATGAAGAAGGGCATAATGTTTCTAAGGCTACAGGAAATACAGAATGGTAGATCAATACAGCTCATAAATCAGAGGCAACAAACCGGAAATGGAATAGTGATATATTTCAGTAAACTCTTCCCTAATAATTGCGTTAAAACTATTTTCAAATTTAAGCTCTTACATATAATTACAGAAGAAATATAAGCCTGTTATTGTGAACAAATGTTACCTGTATTGCACAGGAAAATAAGGGAAACATACAGAAGCCAGGGTGAGGAAATCTATATGAATCTACATGGAACCCAAGTACAAAGAACAAGTGAAAACAGTCAGTCAGTTGTATAAGAATAGACCAGTTGTAGGGCTGGTTTACTATTATCCAGAAAGTACTATTTGCATAAATTTTGTTTTCATATCAATCAGTCAGCAGAAATATAAGCCTGTTATTGTGAACAAATGTTACCTGTATTGCACAGGAAAATAAGGGAAACATACAGAAGCCAGGGTGAGGAAATCTATATGAATCTACATGGAACCCAAGTACAAAGAACAAGTGAAAACAGTCAGTCAGTTGTATAAGAATAGACCAGTTTTAGGGCTGGTTTACTATTATCCAGAAAGCACTATTTCCATTCATTTTGTTTTCATATCAATCAGTCAGCAAATCAATTTGTGCGCCTGTCTTTTCACAAAGTTTGATGAATGGAAGTCAGCTTTGTCATTTGCAAAAGCAGTTCAGATGTAACCCTGCACTTTGATACGAATCACACTGTTAGTCTGATGGGACCTTTCCTAAAAAGCAAGAGGTTTTCCATAGTTTTAAATGCTGCAAGCAAAAATCCTACTTCATGTCCAGTAAGTCATATGATTTTGTTTATATTGTTTATTGTTATATTGTTCCAGCAGATGGGTTATAGTTATAGATAGTTACAGATAGTTGTTGGGGGGGAGGTAATCACTAAAAGCGAAATGGTGTAGTGACGGACTTTTCAAAGTCCCCTGGCTTATGGGAAAAGACATTTATTGAGTATTACTTATTGTATAAACATTAGCTTTAATTATTCTGTTGACTGATCTATTGAGTGTTTCTGTGAAGTTCAATATGGTAAGTGAGTTGTATGTTTTAGTTTAACTGTCAGTCTTCAAAGCAGTTTTTCTTTTCCAGCAGCATCGGTAGGCTTTGCATGTCTGAGAGAGCTTGGTTGGCCTTCATCACTAATGTCCAGTTCTCAAGCACCTTATGTAACACTTTGCAGTGAAGATGGAGATTGTATTTAGCACTTTTAACTTAGCCAAAATGCAACTTATACATCTAATATGCATAGCATGGTCAGGACCTAAGAATGCCACAATAAGAACATGCTTGTACTTTTGGTCCTGTTTGAAATTAATTTTAAATGCACTCTTTATAAGGTATAATGAAAATTTTAAGACTATTCTGTGCAAAAAAGACTCTGATACATAAACATTTAGATCCATACATAAAGAAACAAATCAGTAAAATTATACAATAATTTTTTCCTTCCTAAACAAAAACCATGAAACAGCAAAGGCTTAATAAACCACTGTGCAGACTTTTTTTGTGCAGACGTCTTTTACATTTACATTTCTAATTCATCAATCCCAATTTATTGTTAATACATTTTAAAAGGAAGTGTTCCAGTAAAGCACCTATCTGTCCATTAAATGCAGAATGTATATCACATTTAAGCATTGACATTGGCTGGGTTAAAAGGTACTTTTCACATGGAAGCTTTTAAAAATAGTTTTGGAAAAAATATATTTAATTTGACATGCATCAAGCAGTCTTTTGACTACTACAGAGATCCCAAGTGCCCCGTTAATAAAATACAAAGTAGGTATAACCTACAACCACTGCCTGGGTCAAGCAGAACTGAGCTGCTTGCTAAAATGGCTGAATGGTGCTGGGTACAGCAGTTGAGGGTAGTGTTTTCTTTCCAGTACACTATCATGGGCTGCTACCAATTTTCAGGATGGCAAGGAGCTGTTTGGCTGTACAGGTCAAACCTTGGAGGACACAGGTGGAGATATTCTTGGTTCCCCAGGTCATTTAGGGACTACAAAATGCAACATGGGCTGAATGCAACTTTACAATTCCAAACTGAATTGTAAAATGTGAGAGTCTGGGAATTCTTATTCCAAATGATCAGGAATGTGACTGCCTTGTAAGGCCTTACTATCAAAGAGACAATTAACAGTGCTGCACAAAAAATCACATTCTTAAATCCCTTTACACAACCACATTTAATAATACTCTGGTAGCTTAATCTAGGGACAGAGAATTACCATACACAGTCATGACATTTTCTAAATATTACTACAGGGTACTTTACAGGCTGCTTTTTTTAATGGCTTAACATTTTCATATCAAGACATGTAATTAATTGACTGCAGAGCGGCTCGACCGGTATAAGCCTCTGGAATTCTATAGTTCAGACATCATCGGTTCAAGCCATAGACAACTGTCATCAGGTTTCCCCACGGGGTGCGGCACAAGATATGTGGATATCAGAATCAAACAAATAAAAAAAGAGGCTAAAATGTATAATCTTGCAACATACCTGTGGCATGCAGGTTTATACTGTTAAAACTATAAAATGCTCCTGTGAACATCCATACTATCTCAGACACGCTTCTCACTGAGCATGTGCAAGTTATTTCTTGAGAAAAGCAGAAGCTGTAGCAGGGGCAATACTGAGCGCGAGCAATATTGGTTCCTGTGTCATAGACAGTTACGTGATTGATATAAAATGATCTGTGGTTGGTAAACACTCACCTTTGTGAAAGGACCATTGACCCTTCACTGTATGCTGAGAAAATCAACATTCTGGCACTCTCTCAACCCGTCCTTCAGCATGACAGGAAGGGCAAGCGTTTGAACTTTTAGTCTTTTGATGATGAACGGTCAGGTCTATTCAGTCTACGACTTATACGCCACATTTACAGATAAATGTACATACTTAAGGGTTTAAACAATTCAATTTCCTTAATAAAGATGTCTATCATGAATGAATAAATAACCTATGTGACCTATTACTTGGAAACGGGCGGGAAATCAACATAGTAGAAATCAATCATACATAAACAGCATCAAACATCAAGGAACGCATTGAAGATTTCAAAGGAATTTAAAGACAGTGAGTCAAGTCAATTTAGCAGTCATGTCATTTGTCAAACTTATGTTTTATGTAATACTAAATTAAACTACTGTAAGTTTATATTAATGTAAATATAATAAGAATAAAACAATTAAAATTAGATTGAACTTAGTATTAGAGGAATTTTCTAACTCAAGTCAGAACATGTTTTTACCAAAAGTTCAGGTAAATCCAAAACCTAATTTGAACCATCAGCAGTATTAAAAGATATAACCTGAAAATGGAAACTGCCATGGAATTGTTATACACTGAAAGCCATAGAAATAATATAATCTACTGTTAATTAAAAAATGCAGTTATCCTCTTCTCGTGACATAATAGGACACAAAGGTTGTTTCCCAGTTTGAATTCAATGAAGTATCCATAAAAAAAAAAACAATACTGATCGACTAAAATTATATATATGAGTAGATAATTATATAAATGCTGAATTAAAATGAAAGGTAAACAAATATTTATAAAATATGCTGCAATAATATAATCAAGAGGCATGCAGTGACAATTATTGTAAAGTGCTGTTTCAGCACTGAAACTATATACTGCAATAGACAACTAAAAACAAATCCCAAAAATGTAATCAACTCTTCATATACCTTTTAACACAATGCCAAGTTTACAGACTTTACTTCATCTATATGATCATACATTGTCAGTCAAAAGAGAAACATGTCCATACAAAACATTTCATGAGACGAGAAGAAATATAATAATACAAAAATGTCTGTTACATACCTATAGCGAAAAATATTTAACATTAGGGTGTAAGACACATTTGAAGGTTGACTGAAGAGTTGTGGACCGTAAACCATTAAATATAATGATATGGAAAACAAACAAACAAACATACAGTAAAACTTGATACATTTACAGTGAACTTTTTCTGTCAGAAATAAAATTGAGAATCTGTCAGACTCCTGTATAAGAATTAGGGTTAGGGCTGTGTCCTGCTTTTATGCTTTCTACAAAGCTTTTTATTACCTGAATAAAGTTTGCTGATTTATTCCAAGTATTTTGTAAAACAGACAAACTTCTTCTAAGAGTGACTGGGTATCAGAAATGCTGCTTCTTATTAGTTTCTGCAAATTAGATGTAATTAGGCTAGGTACACCCACCGAAGTTAGTAAGACACACACATTTACAGACTGCACTTGGTGTGGATGTTTTAGTGAACTGGCAGCCGAACCCAGACCACCATCAGACAGCACTCTTTGAGTCTCCATGCAAGCACGTTGAGACTCAGTCCTTTGTTTTGGATGAGAGGGCAGGCACTGAATTAAATCTGGCAAGAACTCGTCAAGTGCAGCTCTCCTGTGTTGTAAAAGACAGCTGAGACAGCGATTTGCCTTTACGACGTTACCAGCTGTAGTCAAGGCAATGCATGGCAGCAAGCTGTCAATCACAAGGTTGGTAAGAATATTTTGAACGTCAATCCAAAGGAAAAGATAAAGATAAATCTATGATATATGGTTGTACCGAAGGGTCACACATGTATGTAAAATACTTAGATCATTCCCAGAGCACAAAGACTACAGAGACCAATAATCAAAATAAAAGATAGAGCACTGATATGGATGTTTTCAATTAATACAGTATTCCTTATTTCTCACACATTGGTTTGATACTTTTATACAGTGATATCAGTGCCTGAAGGTCTAGATCAGAAACAAATATGTTACTATTGCACTGTAATTTGCCAAGAACATTTAAAATATGCATGTTCTTCAAATATGAGTAATAATTTACTTGTTGGTCTTTGGGTATAAGTTTTAAGGACTGAGAGCTTAGAGAAAGGATTCCAAAGCATTTAAAATAAACACTGAAACACCTGAAAACAACCTAACTTAACACAAATTCAAAACATCATTCCTTTGGGAGGATAACGCTATCTATAAGGAGACTAGAAATGCACAGAACATAAGGAACTGGAAAAACAAAAGATATCCCCAGAAGATCACTTTCCCCTTCTCTCAAATCCACAGTGAATACTGTTCACAAATAAATTAGACTAAAATGACAACTTTAGTAACAACCCCACATGGAACTGTAACATCCTCAATCTACAGTTCACATCTCTGCTTGTTATTTCCCTAGCAAATACTGGATGAGATGAGTAGGCATTTCAACATTTTCACTGGTCATATTATGAGAATTCTAGCTCAGTAGAACTTCAGTAATCTAATATTATATGTTAATCACTGACATCAGAAATGTCCATTATCTATAGATACAACCGCTTCCAAATGTATTGAGACCTTTGATGAGGTACAACTAAAAGTTGATTCAGCATGAAAATGATGGTGTATATTCAATATTGTTGTATATAAATAAAATAGGTCACTCTGTTCTTTTGTATTACAATGATGATTGAACCATCATTATTACTATCAATAAAGTTTGTATCTATATTCATACTGGTTTGTTTTGTGTGAAGGGCTCAGGTGAAACCCACAATACTAAATAAAAACTGACTGATTGAATGGAATTATTTTCCTGCCAAACGCATAACTGGTCGGCACCATAACAACAAGCCAACAAGCATCTGAAATTACCAATCAGTGTCATGTCTTGTGGTAGGAAGATTTAAAAAGATACGCAGACCAGAGGTATATATGATGCAGAAAAAGTGAAGCATAAAATACTGGTAGTCGCACAGTTCCATGCTTTAGGATTTCTTTGAATCGAGAGACATTGAGTGTACACCTGCATTTTCTTGCCAATTCAACATTTATTTATACTTCATGTGAATAAATGACGAGGCTACTGTATTCCCGAGCAGCAAATCTGAAATTAATCCAGCAGTGCTTCTGGCTAAATTAATCGCTCTATTTCCTCTTTTAAAAAGTTTATAGCATACTGAAATTGACTTCCGTCTTCTCCTTCCATGATCATCAGCATGACGTACTCTGTTGTGTTGGGGTTTGTTAACTCATCTGAGAGCTGCTGAGGAAAGCGGCAGTTTGACGCTACACTGATGTTACATCCTAACAGAGCCAAAATGCTGGTGGATAGTAAATAAACACACCACAGAAGTGTGTGTGATCTCCAGCCCTTCAATCCCCAAAATCGAGAACACCTGCAGTCCCCGTATGAAAAGAGGAAGCAAATGGTCAACGTATAAGCAGGCAGAAACTGTAAGTCACACTATATACAATATGTAATAACTTTATATTCTTGAGAATGGAAAATAAATTAATAAATCCACATCTCCCTGAAGTATACGGTTTTGCTAATAAAACGTCTTGTTTTCTATCTGTATGCTACTCCTGCTTTCCAGAACTATGATAATAATGATTGTTAACCCTGGCTCATCACAGATAGAAGGCAGATATCGTCCGAGATTACAATACATTGCCCAGGGTTCCCAAAGACCCACTTGGACAATGATAGCTCACAGAGCCCCAGTGTCATGATGGAGTGCTCTGTCAATCAGTCTGTGGTGCGTGTATTTTTAATCTGGAGTTTAGCAGAATTCAGCCCCCCTGTAGCAAAACACAAGACAGGCTTAGACAAGCAGTCAACCACACTGAATCCCCAAAGAAGAAAAGAAGACAACAGCTTCACACAGGACAGTCGGTGACTCGCATTCTTTCAAATAGGAAAGCAAGTGTTACATTTACATAAAACTGTAAGCACTATGTGTGGAATATTGGACATAAAATCAGAAACAAATGATCACATGGCTTTCTGTTACCATGCTAAAAAGGTATGACATCTTTTTCAGAAACCTGTTAAGTAATTCCTATGCCAACCACGTAGTGTTGCATCACACCTTAAGGGCTATGTGCACTTTGGAAGATGGAAAGAATGCAGCTTGGATTATAAGAGTAAAACCCATTAAAGCAACGCATCTACTGTACATATAAAGACTATTAAGGCAATAAAAAAACAAGGAGAAAAAACAGATTTGACCAA
The DNA here is from genome assembly GCF_036373705.1 of Amia ocellicauda. Classification (NCBI taxonomy): domain Eukaryota; kingdom Metazoa; phylum Chordata; class Actinopteri; order Amiiformes; family Amiidae; genus Amia; species Amia ocellicauda. The sequence goes on along the minus strand of NC_089862.1, from coordinate 25,758,187 downwards.
AAAACTATTCACTTAAAGCTATCAAATATTGAAACAGCTGTGCATTAGACAATTTAAAATTATGGGTCTGGTGGTTTTGTTTGTTAAATGTTGCCTAGACTTCAAAAAATAAATAGAAGAAAAATACAAGTGTCAGGTTAACACACAGCTCATAAGAGATTAATTCCTTCAAACAAGAAAGTTTCACAAACAGAAGCAGAGCAGGTGGGTCTCCACAACACATTATTCTTACTTGGATAAAAGGATTTTACACAAACTGTTAAAAAAAAAAAGTAAAGAGGGCAGAAATGCCTCCTGCATAACGTTTTACAAAAAAAAAATATGACAATGTAGCTATGATTTAAATATTTTACAGTGGAGTTAACATTCCTTACTAGCATTTTAATAACAAGTTAAGAAAAATAAAAGATGTCTGGGTTCATTTACTATTGCTCCAGTTGTTGGCTATGCACAGAAGTCATCATAATGTGTCTCTCCTGATTTATATAACACACTCTTTTTCTGAATTATTTGTCTTTAATGTTTTCTCAGCATCCACAAGCAGTGCAATGACAAGTCAGATATATTTTACAAATGTAAAAAAAGGGGGGGAAATTATGGATATTCTAGAGATAATTCTGTTAGTAGTCCTGAGCCAAGCCAGTGAGATCTGGAAACTCTGATATGACTAATTTGTGAAATGTGATGTTGGCTAGAAAGCCGTCTTGCACAGAGAGAGCCCTGCCATATTGAAATGATATCCCTCCAACACAGTGGAATTGTCTGGTTCTCCAACAATTCTGCCCTGCTTGTGGCATAAATATCAACCGTTCACAATGGTGACTGGGACATTTTTCAAAGACTGTAGCATTAGAAGAAGAATGCAGTCTACTATAAACTGTTCCCACAAAAGGGCTCTTTATTCAATATGCATCTCTTGAAATGAAGGGGAAGCAGCTGGAATATTCTACTGTACTGGAATGCATCCTAAGGAGTAAGCATAGTCTGTTGCAACGGGCATGAATTATTCTCTTGAACACACTAAATCACAAAGATTGATTAACCACCCATTTTACATATTAGCAAGGTTATTCATGGGTGGATCTCATAGATTTTATAGAGTTCCAGCATCTTAAATGTATGCAGCATTTTACCAGAGAGATTCATCGTTTATTATAATAATGAGTGGTTCATATTTATACACAGTGAACCTTTTATACTTCATGAAAGCTTTTGAAACAAACAAATTGTTATGAAATGTCTTACAAAAATGGTAACACTGACTTTAAATAAACAGACATTACAAATCAGAAGGTAATTGTTCCTCTTCTGCTTCTTACTTCCCTTGCTTTTCTCCCTCTCCTTCTTCTTATTGCTGGTGTTAATTAATTTGCTATTATTTGCTTTATTAAAAGCTTTATTTGGCAACTCACAGGGTTTGCAAACCATAAACTGTAAATTGAGCAAAATACAGTACAAGATTGAACAGTGACTATATGGTAGAGTGGTGTTTAGCTGAGCTGTACAGGTAGTCTTGAGCAGACCAACAAAAATGTGTGGGCCTAATTTTGGAAGCTGACCATGCGGTCTTGCTACATTTATGGAAAGAAAAAAAAGACAAAGAAAAAGAAGAAACCTCACAAGCAGTAAACCCCAGCTGAAAGGTTAATTGCATGCATCACTGTTCCCCCTCCTCAGGGTATGTCAAATTTTGTATATTTTTGTACTGAGATAATCTTTCCAACTGCTGCGAATTTCCGGCAAGAATTTTTGTCCCAGGCCTATTTATATTATCATAATGGAGTAAAGGCTGCCCATTTTCTCCCAAGTACCTGCTCACTCAGTAAGAGATATGATTTGATTCAAAAAATGTCAAGGAACCCAGCGGGGTCTAGATTACTTCCATTAAGACAGCAAAGTAAAAAAATGACATCTGACTATAGCCTCAGAGAACACGCACCAAATAACATTTCCTTAACATGGTCTAATAGATTCAGCCAGAAAAGTGAATCTGAAATGGAAATGAATTCTTTATCAGCTGTCACAAAATATGGGCATCATTAAAGTTAGAAAACCATAACAGATATGCAGAGGAATAAGTGAACAAATCTGCTTTAAACTTGGTTTAAAATAAATAAATTATTTCTATGAACTAGTGACAATTTGTGAGTTAAAAGGGATATTTATGTGTTTATTCTTTGTGAAACAACAGTTTTTTGCACTATGAATGGAAAGAAATAGGTTAGACTCTAAACTGAAATGCATTTGCTCCATATTAAAAACGCCTAGAAAGCATAAATATACATAGAATCTAAACCTGAAAACAAAATTGCATGATTCCAGTATATCTGGAGATGGTTTAGACTGAGAATCACCCTTCTTTTACCTGAACTGCTTAAATTTACAAAATATATATACACTGCAAAAGAGAAAAATAAAGCAACAAAATAGGGGTTCTATCATAATATCTTTTGATCTGACATCTATGGAACGAAGGCATTAACAATGCAATACAGATATTGCAGCACAAAGAGTTGGGGAGAAGGGGTCCAAAATAGTTGGATTACATTTTGGTTTTGGTTTTTATTCTTGGTATAAAGAGACGGAATTTGAAATTTGGAATATGGAATTTGTGACTATGAGTTCTCTCCTTTTCCCATTATTATCTGCATCTGACAGTTTCTACTTGTTCTCTAAGCAAAGCACTCATCTGCCTTTTCTATTACTTCATTATAATTTAATTGTCTGGAAACAGCATCCTGCATTACTCTACAGTTTTCAATTTAATCAGCAATATACATAAATATACAAAGATGCCTTGGTGAATTTCAAATCTAATTATAAATATTTTAAAAATATATTTGTATTTTTATAATTATTATTATTAGATGCAGAACAACTAAAAGCAATACAACAAATCAACATTTTTATGGAGACTCAAAATACCCCAACCATATGGGGGGAGAAATTGCGGAAATGACCAGGCAGTCCATAGCACTGTCGCATTAATCCATTAAATATAAAAGTGTCAGATACAGATGTTTGCGAGAACACACAATAGCAGGGTCCACCTCATTTTCTGGACCGGTTTCCCCATGTTTGCAACCATGGTCGCTACATAGCCTATCTATGGTATTAGGGGGTTGAAATAAATTAGTACAAAATAGTGCATTAGGACACAAAAAGACTCTCTGCTGTTCATAACAAAAACTGTTTATGGGGCAGCTGGTTTGGCAAGTTCCAGTTTTAAATATCATCATGTACAGGTTTTGTTTCCTTTCTTCAACACAACTTGATATTGATAGTATTAATGTCAAGCACACAATTAAATAAAACTATTCTCCTGTGGTGCGCAGCATTTGTTTCACTGATCCAAATTTGTGTACAGTAAAATTAAACCCAGGCTACATGTGATATTTTATAATGCTAGAGAATGTCAAACCAAAGCCCAGAATTCACCCACAGCACTACTCATGTGGACACAGGTGTTACATATCCAGTGGAGATGGCTTCTATGATTTGAATAACTCCAGCACATCTGTAGCTTGTCAGAACACATTCATCCTCTCTGCAGACGTACTACAGGCTTACTGTAATTCAAATATGAAAATATAATCGAGTCCCAGCTTAATATAACAGAGAAAGAAAATCTTCTTGGTTAACTAAGTAGGGAAGTGATGACATCTGACAATCTAATTTTTCCTTGAGGTGTCAGAGGCTTTTTCCAAGAGATGCCAGTTACCCATTTAATGGTATATAGATATGCATGTTAAAAATGAATAAAAATAAAATCTTGATCTACAATTAGAATTTGGATTCAAGCGTTAAATGTTTAATCCATAATTACTGGTGAGGGTATCATAATGTGGTGTCTGTCGAAGCAAGGCCAATTTAAACAGGACTGATGACTCACAACATGCATATAATTTTCTGTGTATACACATAATGCATGAACACAGAAGAGTAGTATGGCTTTGCTATTTCTAACCATTTTTCTCCAACCCTTCAGAGAAATATGAATGTTCTTTACACAGCACGGGAAACCTCTTTACAGAGCGCTTTGGTGGGGAGAAGCAGTTAATGGACTTGTGTAGCCATTAATCAGAGAATTCAGAGAAACAGCTACGCCATGGTAGAATCAATCACACCGAACAGCCTACATGTGCACACCATGGACAACTCCCATAGACCAAAAGCTCCTGTGTCATTAGGTGATCGAAATACATTACGACAAATGTTGTATTAATAAATGTAGGAATTCTCTGTGTAATTGTTAGGTTAATATCACGCTGGGTAAGGGCATCTGCTAATAAATAAATAATAAATAAGCAGAGGTTGTTGGTCTCCTTAGGATCTTAGCTAGAGCTGGACAACCAAGGCTCAGACCACTATGAATATATGGGATGGAGAAACCGGTGGAGGTGTTTTGATTCACGTAATGACTGCATGTTCTGCAAGTGAGGTCACATCTAACTATCGCTCATTGGATGGAGGCACTAGCTATGGAAACAAAACCCAGATCTCCTGTTCCTGTCTCTGGCATGGAAAGACCTTAGGTGTTTTGTTGTTAAACAACTGAAAACCTTGGAACTGCCTTCTTGAAGTTGATATAATAATAATAATAATAATAATAATAATAATAATAATAATAATAATAATAAAGCAATCATATATGATACAAGTAACAACTAAATTAGCAAAGCAACTGAAGGACATATTGAGTATAAGTTTTGTTATTAACATTATTGTACTAGCATATCAACAATTCTGATATTTCAGTGTCTAGTTGCAGTATCGGTTGGCTTCATTCCATATTAAACTGTTATCGTCTTATGCACAAAGCCTTTCATCCAATTCACCGAAAGACAATAACAAAACAAAATCACAGAAATAAATAAATGAAAACAAACCATTAAAACATATATGGCCCTGGAATATCAGCTTGTTATTTTAAACTGGCAAAATCAATTGAACCCGAGAAACATTTAAAGGTATGCTCTTGTGAATTATTGTTGAAATAAAACTTTGCAAAACAGAAGCCTATAAAAGGCAAATGTTTAAAATTGTTGTAAAATGCTTTCTGCCTTGTGGGAGAGTAATGTTCATTAAATGTTTTAAGCCAATATAACTAAGAAGCAAACTCATAAATATAGTGGGGAGCATTAAGCTGTTAATGCTTTACACAGTGATTGACCACCAGTATGCAAAGTCTAGGTTATAATGTGCAAAGAGAAATGTCTCCTGTAATGCATTTTAGATACATCACAATGCCAGAGTAAAATTACAAATGGATTCTGTTTGAGCTCATTATAGAAATTAATATACTCCAATGTTATTGCTCCTTGTTAGCTCTGATAAACAACT